>NC_135547.1:14943994-16143994 GCF_045843805.1 Urocitellus parryii | reverse complement strand
GTCTCTTGAAAGTTAACAGGTCTAAAATTACATTCATCATCTCCTCTAGCCCATGGGTCACCCATTCCCATTGACTTTCCCATTTAAGAATGTTTCAGAGTTGCCTCTTATGCTCTATTACCTCTACCACCACCTTGGCTGGGGGTACTTCTCACTTCCCATTCAGGTTGCCCTTTTTGTTTCTAGTCCCATCCTCATCTGATATATGTGTTCACCAGATTAAGTGTCAAACAGCCCTTTCATTATGTTTTTCTGCTACTCAGTACTCTTTCATTACTTCCTATTGCCTGCTGCATCAATCTAAACTGCTCTAGCCCAATGTCCAATGTTCTTCAAAACCTGATTCAATTAACCTTTTCTTTCATTCACTATGTCTAAAATGCTTCTTCTGATGCCCGAAGTCTAGTTTTCTTACTGCCCTACAGAAAAAAGTCACATTCCTGTTCTCGCTTGAAATAAAAATGACCTCTACTTTATCCTCCCTTTTTCTTTTTAGCATCTTCCTCCTTGAGTCCTGTCTCTATAAGGTCTTTTTGGTTGCTCCCTTCTCTGAATTTCTATGGACTCTACTGCTGGCTATTTGGTTTGTTTTCTAGTTGCAATTTGCATTTGAATCTATTTTAGTGTGTTATTTGAAAGCAAAGCTTGTTCCTTCTCTCTATTTCCCATAGCACCTAGCAGACTGTTGGGCAAAGAACGGGTGTTCAGTTTCTGATTTGAATGCTCAAGCATTTGTCCTTGATAGAAGGACAAATAAAGGAAGAAAAATATGAAACATAGAAGAAAAATGTTAACATTTAAAGCACTTTACCTCACATGTTCCATACTGCACCATTACTTGTGACATAAAAATCACATTTCCCAAGGTTTTAATATCTTCCCCTTCCCATGCCTGAATAGGTTCTGAAAGTATCTGTAACTCCAGCTGTTTTCTCTTTCTCAGATCTTGGCACTGTCCCTACAGAACCAAAACAGAGCACATTTTTGCAAAACAAGAATTCTTATGAAACAAATCAGTGAAAGTTATCAGACCTAACAGAAGATCAACGTAAGATGCAACATTTGCCTCTCACATTCACGAATCCCATTATTTTTCACCTTGAATTCCATGAACAGACCCATTCCTGACAGACAGAAGATCCACTATCTTTAGTCTCAAGCTTTGAGCTCCTTAAAAGTTATATGAGGATGAACTACTTTTCATTTCACCAAAGCATCAAAATAGAAGGGTAGAGGGCTAGGGATACAGCTCAGTTGGTAGAGTCCTTGCCTTGCATGCAAAAGGCCCTGGGTTCAATCCAGCTCCACACACACACCAAAAAAAAAGATCGAAGGGTAGAAAGGGTTTGTTTGTCCCTCCTTGTAAGAGTCTAGAAGGACAAGTAGTGGAATCACATAAAGCAGAGGCAGGAAAACAGCTGACAGATTTAGATCTGTAGATTGGTACCGTGCTCTAGATCCTTGCCATCTTGTCTATCTTGGTATAAATAGGGCTTCAGTTATTACAAAGTAATTTTATTTTTCTAGCATATCTTCACTTTCCATCAAGGTAACATCCTCATAATAACAAAAACAAACAAACAAACAAAAGCTACAAGACTTATAGAAAAGAGACTGGCAAGAAAAATGTAAATTCATTTTTATGACACAGGGAACCAAACTGAGCTTATAATGAAACACATGCACCACTCTGCTCTGTGCAGAGGGAGCAATACTAGATTGCTATAAAAAATACTAAATTAATTTTCCTTTCCAAAAGGATTAGGAAAAGGAGGACAACAGAATTTCATGATGACAAACTGAAAATTCAAACCAAGAAACAATTTACTGTTTATGTTCACACTGGCAAACAGTAAATTGTGGAGTGTGAACATTATATATATATATATATATATATATATATATATACACACATACACACACACACACACACACACACACACACACATCCCTGCTTTAGAAAGTGTGAGGCTACCTTACAGTAATTTAACAGCACTCATTCCAAATTGAATACAAAATAAGCATATGGTTAGTTATATTACTGTTTCCAAATGACTGTAATGTAATAGCTTTTTGGAAGTGATTTTTCCATAAAATCTCTGTTGTCTCATTCAGCTAAATGGATACTTGAAGAAATAAATTTATTATAAAGATACTTTCCTGCATGTATACCAAAAATAAACAGACTACAACCACCAAAGCAGGTTTTACATGATCAAAAATAAAAGCAGTTTTTTTTTTCAAAGAGGCATTTTATATTCCATTGACACAGAAAAAATAAGAAACAAATTACAACAAATGCCATGGGTTTCAGTGGGCTGTTCAATTAGGTGGAGCCATGTGAAACTGCCAGGATTTGATTGTTTTTAAGGCACAACAGCAGCGATGTTAACTTAATACTTTACTCTGGTCTTCAACTTGCTGTTTAACCATGGATATGCCAGTTACTGATCTTTTAACAGCAATATAAATGAGGTGATGGTAAACATTGCATCACAAACTTACAGCAAGGAAAATAACTGAACATTGATCCAAATAACTTAGTATGCTACAGAAATGTCAAAAATGTAGCTAAACTTAATCCATCACCAAAAATAAAATTTTCTTTGCTTTTAAAATGGCACCAAGTTGTTTTACATCAGTGGGTTCAAGAACACACATTAATCATGATGTTCAAGATACAAGATTTCAGTACCTTTGGTAGCAACCTATATAAAGCAATTGTATTTAGTAGATGATAGAGGTTTTTTTTTCCTTTTATAAAGGATTTCTTTTTCATATGCAAAGAACAAACTCAAGTCCTTTGACATAGTTGATTCCAGTACTGATGCCAATCAGTGAATGATGAGTTATACAGACATACGGTGAGGAAAGGGGGTAAAGACAAAGACAAAAGGAAACCCCCCACCTACACACCAATGCTTAATGTGGCCAAGACCTCAAATGTGATTGCTTTATATCTTTAGCCTGGCAACCTTTCATAGATAAGCATGATTTGGGGAGGACAAAATGACATGAAACAATCACTGCAATACTGTCATGAAAGGTCTGAAGACCTTTGCATAATAAAGAAAATATTACACACAAATCATTCTTTCAGGAACAAAATACAGAAAACGAAGAGTGACCATTCTCCACTTAAAACATGACCTACCATGAGCATTTTGAATGCTACGATTGCTTTCAGAATATCCTGATGATCTGGATGAGTATCCTATCAAAGTAAATATTGAAAACAATATTAGCAGAGAACGGGTCATCAGTAGCCAGGGGTTCCAGGTGGGAGGAAAGTGTGGCCCTAAATGATAGTAAGCAAGAATTTTGGAAGGTGACAGAATCATCCCAACTGTAGTGATGATAATACAAGTCTATACCTGTGTTAAAGTCAAAGAACAGTGAACCAAAAGAAAATTTAATTATCTAATAATTGAGATTCCAAATGTCAGTCTGTGTTTTAATCCTTAAACTAGCATAGAGTATAATGGACTTTTAAAACAGCAGGTATCACAGCATATATTTAGTAACAGCACAGTAGATATAATTATTGAAGCAAGAGTTCCCATTTCTCTTTTTTGCTGTTGTGCTTTAGATAATAAATATTTAGCAATGAATATGGTAATTAAATAATTACCTGAGAGACCATGTTAAGTCATAGCATATACCTAACCTTGAGGGGTTATATGGGGTTATACCTCACCTGAAGGGTGTATGTTAAATGTATGTAAACCTAACCCCTGGAACTCAGCTGGCACAGTAGGAAGATGCAATCTGCTCAACTGGTTTTGGGTGAGAAAATACAGAGCTGAACTTGAACATTATCAGAGTCTGACTCAAGCCAAGAATAATATTGCTCATGGAAAGTAGGTTTGTATTCCTTTATAACAAAATTTGTAGTCACCCAAACCAGTTGACAATTGAGAATTTCAGATTCCATTCTACTGCTAGCCAGCGATCATGCCCAGCAATCAGAAATATGGATAGTGTCTCAGCACTGGTGAACTAGCAGGAAGGAGGTGTCTTATAGGATGGTGGGCAATGGGAAGCAAGCCAAAGACAATGTGAACAATTGAAGGCAGGGGTAGAAACAGGCTCCACTACAAGGAAAGCCAAAATAGAGAATCTGAGCTGTGGGAGCATCTTCTTACTGCTTTGAGGTTTTATTTTCTCCCCAAATTAAATGTGTATTTGTACTTCAGTAATAAGAAGTAACAGAAACTTAGGCCATTGGTTTCTGGATTTTTGTGATAAGCAAGGAGGGGCAAACCTCAAACGGTTCAGCCAACCAGTTTGATTATGGAAAGACCTCCAGAGGCCAACACCAAGCCCTAACTGAAATTTCATTCCGGCAGGCTTTATTCACCTGCTCCCCACTGCCTCCAGCTTTCAGGCAGGTCAAACACCCTGAGAATGCGGTTTCCCTCAGAGTACATGATTTCAATCCTGACAAATGCTGACAAGCCTGACAGCATGCAACCTTTTGCTTTAAAGATAATCAGCCCTTTTAAAACCTCAAAACCTTCCCCCAGACACCGGAAGAGCAACTAGGGTAAATGCAGCCTCCCCCAGGGGGCCCTCCTCTCCCACCCACACCTCCACACCCCATGCATAATCACCAAAGAACAGTTTAAAGAGCTATCCCTGTTGACTGGTTTTTAATCACAACAGGATTTGGGCTCTTGATGAAAAATGATTCAATGATCAGTCTTCATCACAAATCTTAATATTTACAAAAGATTATACACTGTGTCATGTAAACTGTAAGTTTATGAGCCAAAATGTGATGGGACTTTGATGTAGATGTACTGGTGTACAGAGAAATGCATTAATATTGGATGCATTGATTAATCTTGAAGGAATACCAGAATCTTCCACTGTAATCCAGAGTCAGAAAGCTGAATGATTGCAGTGTTCTGGAGATTAAATATTCCTGTCTACAATGAATGTGTTGTTTGTATTTTCTGATGTTGGTTTGCTTTACCTCCCACAATACATTTGGTTAATAGACCAGAACAGAGATTTCTAGGTCTGATTTTGACTGCACCACCATCTACAGATGAAAAGGCAAAAGAAAACCTAAGTAAATATAGATTTGAAGCAAGAAACAGGACCAAGACTTGGGAAGAAGGGAGGGGGATAATGATCATGAACATTTAGTACAAAAGAAAATAGATCTTACTTGGTTGCATAAATAAGTAAAGTAGAAGGCTTGGAAGAAGGAAGATGGGAGTGAGTAAATTTTGAAATAGACATTTTCTGGATCCTCATCAGGGCTAGTTTAGAGGCAAACTGACTGCTTTCCAGAGCAGAGGGTCATACAGGTACAGAAGCTTAGAAAAGCTTGCCTTGCCTTACCTCCATATGTCGTTCCAGCTCTTGTAAAAGAGTAACATACTTTTCTAGTCGCATAAATGGCTTGCTGAGGCTTGTGGTTAAAATGAGGATACCTGGACTGGATGCACCTTGATTTTCCATAAATTGTTCCAGATCATCACTAGCAAAAAACGAATATAGCTTTGTTACTGCTGACTATCCCAAGTAAACAGTTGTCAATCAAACATTATTTTACTGTATTTCCCACGATATAAAACCAAATAAAAATTTATTTAACTGGTCCAAAATGCTGTTCAATTTATTTCAACTCCATTCAACCAACATTTATTCAGTTCTTCCTTTGCCATTGGCCCTGTGCCCAGCAAGGGGACTCCAGTGGTGACCAGTCATGATCTCTGATGTCCTTGACTCAGTCAGCACTTACTGACTAAGCATCTACTAAGTGGTATGCTCTGTTCTCTGACGGGGATATAGCAATGAATGAAGCAAAAATCCGCAGGATGGGGCACCCATCCTTCAGGAGCTTGCACCCAGGGGGATGGGGCATGTAGACCATCAGATGACCTCAACTTAAGTTTAAAAAAATAATATATTTTCTTAGTCACTTCAAATATTCTAGGTATTTGCTGGTCAAATACTAAGATTAGCAACTCACTAAGTACTCCCTGTCACCCATTTGCAATGTTCTAGAATAAAGTCCTACATTCAGGTAACAATATGTTGTAAGACTCACCAAAAAGTCACTTAGCCTAGGATCTGAATCCAGTGTTGCAGAATACCTGAACACTTCCATAAGGCAGCAATATGGTGAAAAGAGTAATAATAGCTTGTGAACTATGTCCTATAAATGTTTAACTCTCAGCCCTTTAGCATGCTTCCAAATCGTCTCCTTTCCACTCATAGGGGTGTTGAGTCCTGGGACCACTTGGTCATTTTAATAATCTTCTGCCTGACTGACAACATATTTTGAAATTTTTGTTTTCTCCCTTGACTCCTTGACTTTCTTGGTTGCCCATTCATATCCAACCAGTCCTAGTTCTCCTTGGATCCATTCCCTCTGCTACAGCCTAAATCCAAGCTTTCATTGCATCCAAATCTGGCTTGCTTCAATAGGCCAACTGATCTCCTAGCTTCCAGACTCTTTCACCTGCAAATCATCCTGCAGACCACGACTTAAGTCCCACTACTTTCCTACTCAAAAACCTCTGAGTTGGGTGTGGTGGTGCATGCCTGTAATCCCAGCAGCTCTGAAGCCTTGAGGTGGGAGGATCATGAGTTCAAAGCCAGCCTCAGCAACTTACCAAGGCCCTAAGCAACTCAGTGAGTTGAGTGCCTACAAGGTCAAGTATTAACTTTTTAGACTCTTACTGATTGCAACAACCTTTCTCACCACTCCCCAACAGGAACCCCTATACTGAGAAGTGACCTACTTATTCTTCCTAGAGCACATCTTGTGCTGTGGTTCCAACTGTAGTATGTTGCCACAGGTTGCAAAATGTGTTTAAAGAGACTTGTTATTGGTATTCAAGTATGGGGGATTGGGAATAGAGTGGATCACAGTTGATTTCTATTAATAATAAACACTCTTCCTCCTTGGGCATCTGTAAGCAACTAACACATCAGTAGCTTGGAGTCATGCATTAGCACACGTATGTCAGGGAGAAGAGGGGTTGGGGTTGTAGCTCAATGGCAGAGCACTTGCTTAGCATGTGTGAGGCACTGGGTTCGATCTTCAGCACCACATTAAAAATAATAAATAAAATAAAGGTATAAAATGTTTTTAAAGAAAAAAATGATGTAGTTTGATCCCCAACACCATAAAAATCAATTTAAAAAGAAGAGAGAAGAAAGGCAGGAATGGGCATCACATTTGGGTGGTCCCATCAAACCATGGCTACTAAGTATTTTATTTCAGTTTTGTCCCAGAAGCAACTGAGAAGTAGGAAGTGCCCTGGGCTTAGAATCAGAAAACAGATTTGGTGACCCTGGGTGAGTTGCCTGAGCCTCAAATGACTCATTCGTAAAACCTACTTCCTAATAAAATTGTGCTGATTAAATTGGTGGGGTTTGTTAAGGCTACAATTTGATGCTAGGATCTTTACATGAATTCATTCTTGTGTAACATTCACAACAGTATTTCAACATAGGCATTACCTCCATTTTACAGATGAGAAACCTGAGAATCAGGAAGGGTGAGTAATAGCTATGATGGGGTTCATAACCAGGTCTGAAGCTAAAGCTTCAGGTCATTCCATGTTACCGCCCTGCCTGACTGCAGAAAAGGATTGTTTAAACTCTAGTCAACAGATGTATTATTATCTTTATTCCAAGACACCTTGCCAGAATCTGATCTTTAAAAATTACTAGTACCCATGATTCCCAAATTAAAATTCAATTGATATTTAATTTCCAACCAAGAGCATAAATCACATAGAGGTTTAAAAATTCATCACATGTAAAATATAATTAGAAAAATAACTCAGATTTGGAGAGTGCATTTGAGTAGAAATGTAATTTGGAGAAAATCACTATCCTAACTTCTTTAGAGTTAACAAGTCCTATGTTTTCTTTCCATGACTAAATGACTGCTATATCTTCAATAGTCTACTCTAATTGATGAAAGAGTTATAGCAATTAAAAGAAAATGCTTATAGGTATTTTATTATTACTTTCCATTCATCATACTAACTTCTAGGCTTACTAAATGTTATTAAACAATATATTTTTTTGGTACCAGGGATTGAACCCAGGGGCGTTTTACTACTGAGCCACAACCCCAGCCTTTTTTATTTATTTATTTTTTAAAATAAATTTTTTACTTGTAGAAGATCCTCCTGCCTCAGCATCTGGCACTGAGATTACGGGTACGTGCCACCACACCTAGCTTAACTAATTTTTAAAGTTTTCAGTATAATATGAGCTCAATATCTCAGATTAAAACAGAGGCTATTGGACAGACAAGAAAATGTTGCTACTGCAAAAAAGAACAAAACTGTTTTATATGGCCACTGCCTATTATAAGCAGATCCTAAAAAGCACATTTCACTTAGCCAAATAAGCTTAGTACACAAATTAATATCATTATATGCAAATATGTATCATTATACTAAGAACAATCTGTCTTTAAAATGCAGTTTATAATTTTAAATGATCTGTTTGAAACAACAGTGGGTTAAGACTTACTTTTCAAGCTTAATGTTCTGTATGTATATGTGCTGTGATAAAATAAAAGAAGTTCTCAATGTACAAATGATGTTTAAAACTCAACATGCATTTACCTAATAGAATACACAGCAGATGGGGCTCTTTTATGTTCCTGGTTGGATAGGAAGGCAGGAGAAAACTATTCTACCTCATAACACTACAGAACTTAACCATCTCATACAACAGTGTTTCTGTGGAATCTTTGTGTAGATTTTCAATTTGAAAGGTCATGACTCTCCCTAAAAGAGGGTTAAAGATTCCTGTTTCCCATCGCATTCCTTTCCCACAAGCCTGTCATGGGAATTTCTGTGGCCTGGACAGATTAGGTGAAGCAAGAGGAGTTGGAAGGCCCAATTTCTGGCCAGTGAAAAATCCCAGTTTTGCTACTCACACTGGACTGGATGGATCCCTATTTTCCCTTTTTCATTTATCCAGACCCAAGAGTAAGCTGTCTGATTCTTTCTTGTCCCTACCACATTTTGTGTGCAATCATTCTCTTTTTTCCTGGTTTCTCAAAGACAGTAGCAAAACAGGATTGAGGCTCAGAATTTTTCCTATGCTCCTTACCCCCAAAGCAAATACACAGCTTTTGGGGGGTTTTCTGAAAGTCGTCATTGCTGGCAACAATGGTAAACAGAAGGTGAATAAAACTAACAAGAGGAAAAGTACACAGGGTGTTTGTGGTAGTTGCTACAACACAGACGGAAGTGAGATCCACATCTGTCTTAACGCCAACTCTTGTCCTCTCCTGGCTCTCTTGGAACCTTCTCCCTCATGGAAAGAATGGATATTACACCACTACACTGAAGCACAGGAAAGAAGTGGGTATTTTTGTAAGGGAGAAGTTATTCCCAGGAAGGGACAGAAGCTACCTAAGCAAGTCAGCAGGGGAGAGATAGGGGAAATCCCTGAAGGCCTCACCCAGGGGATAACAAAAAGCTGGGGCAACCATACGAATATATGTAAATATGGGGATACACCAGGTTTGGGTCAATTACATGTCCAAATTTGGGCAACATGTTACTGCATTTTTATCCCAGCATCTGCATGCAATCAAACAATTTTAGGGTTGGATGTCTTGTCATCGTTGACTGTTGTGAACATTTCTGGTTTGAGATTGCCACCTACAGACCAAAAGAAAGAAGTTACCTGAGCATCAAAGATTCAGCAGAAAGAGGAACTCAAATCCACGGATGTCCCCATTTCAGCCAAAATATTCATCAAAAATAAAATTTTAATCTGAATTTTCTGTGAATTTCATCCAACTATGTTTTGCCTCTAATATGTCTTCATATATTTACAAGAGACCTCATCGAAAATACCAGCGATTACATTAGAAGCATATCTAAGGAAAATCCCAAGTATTTAAGTTCAAATTTCATCCCTTTTATGCCTACATTCATCAGAATGTAGGCATTTAGCTCTATGAAGACTTCAGTGAGTCTTCCATCATTTCAGGGTGTATAATAAAATTCTCAAAAAACAACACTAATTAGGAGCTGGGGTTGTGGCTCAGTGGTAAAGATATTGTGTCCACCTAAAACTAAAATAAATATTTTTTAAAAAAACAACACTAATTAAAATCAAGCAAACAGTATTGTGATTCTCAAAATAATTGAGAAATCTTTAAATCCATTGGGTAACAAATTTTAAATCATTAAAGTTGAAGGCATCTTTAGTTATAAAATTAAATTCTTAACATAGGTAAATGCAGAAAATATTATTTAGCACACAGGGCTACAACAGAAACTTCTCTGAAACACCACAGAGAGTCTAGTCTTTAAAGGAAACCATTTCTTTCTGGTATTTATCCAGAGCTGTTCTCATATCAAAAGAAAAAGAACATGCACTCATATAAATAACTAATATGCCAGGGATCTCATATTTTATTGGTATGAAGCAATTTTCCCTTACACAAACAGAATATTTATATCTTCATGAAAGGGAGAAATGCCTCTTAATGACTTTTTCCTTATTGTATATATGAAGTATGAAAACATTCCTGGAAATGAAAAAACCAAGTTCAGACTATGGTTCCCTCTGGTGAGAGAGGAGGAACAAAATATATTAGAGAGTAAATATAGGACTTGAATTGCATTTGTAATTTGTTTCTAATGTTAAATGGTGGGCATGTACATTATATTGTCTATTATTTGTGTCTTGAAATATTTCTTGAAAGCCACTGGTAGCAGCAGGTAGAAGATGAATAAAGTCATATGGTGTATGGTGTCAACTACCTCATACTGTGTACTACATACTTTGTATATATCACTTCATTTAATCCTCACATCAATCCTGCAAGGTTGATGTGAGGATTTATCCTCATTTTATAGTTGAGGAAAACAAAATGTAGAAGTTAAGTGAAATGCCTTCAGTAAAACAACTTTTAAGTGGTTGAATTTTGAACATACAATTTTGAGACAATACAAAAGCAGTAAAACTTTTAGGCTAAGATGAGGTAGGGGCACATGAAGACTTAAAAGGAAATGGGGAAGAAATCCCCTTTTAGGATGGTGGCATGAGCTGCCCATTAGACCCACTCTCCAGTGAAACTGGAATAAGTGGAAACAATAAAAAACAACCATTTAAATTGTCTAAAAATTATTCTAATGGCACATGACAGATGAAGAAACATTCATTTAAAAAATGTACTAAAACTCATGAACAACAGGAAAGTGTGGCATTTGAATCACAACCTGCTGTATCCTTCTTCCCAACTCATCTTGACAGATGCTCCATTCCAGGCAAATGTGGCCAAGAAAACAAGCCCTCTCCTTCCTCAGTTCTCAATCAATAGGCGTATTTCACCAAGCGGGGCAGACCACCAGCACATCTCATCCACTATAACTTTGGGTAAAATAGACTAAATTTATGGAGAGTGTGGCTGAGAGGTAGGAAACTCCCTTCATCTAAGCTCCCACACATAGGGTTGAAGCTGTACCCCAGGACTGGCAGGTTGAAAATAGTGGGGCCAAATCGCCCTCACCCCAGCTCACTTGAAGGAGGTTCCCTGGCAGATGAGGAAAGCTGAGAACACCAGGAGACATCACCCTGCCAAGTGTCCAGAGTAGTGACTCAGAGAAAAAGGTCATCTATAGGAACAGAGAGCTCTGAAGGTCTTCCCAAGGAATTGGTTTGATTTGAAAGGGTCTGAGGAGATTTAAGCCTAAGGGCTCTTGCAAAAACAATGGAGATTATGGTAATAAGAAAATAAAAGGAATCTGGTGATTCCTTTAACTGAAGAGCAATAACCTGTACTCGTAGGCCAGCTAGGTCACCAGAAAGAACTAGGGAAATAAAATAGGAATTGCTCAAAAGAAAAAAAAAACCCACTCCTCCTTGAATTTAATTAGATTAAATAGTGGGGCAATTTATGCCCCAGAGAATTGTCAAAAATATTAGAAACAATCAGTGGAGTTTAACAGTGGGTATGATACTAAATTGGTTTTAACAGAGACATTAGGGACAGAGGTGGTCAAAGAGAGTCCTTTTCATACTCCTGTCATTCCAAGAGACAGCGTACCTGTGCCCTCTGAGGAGTGACACCAGAGGCTGTACACTGTGGGGAAATGGACTTCACTAAAATAGTTCAGTCAAGCTACTAAATTAACAAACAAACAACAACAACCAAAGCCCCAAAGAAGGGGTAGTGGAATCAGGATCTGGAGCTGTAAAACCTAAAATTACCTAAAATGTTTATTTTTCAACCCCAAAAATGTGGTATGCAAAAAAAGAAAAAGAAACAGGAATGTGTGACCCATACACTGGGGGAAAAATAAGAGCAACTGAATATCAGATTTAACAATGACTTCAAGTAGCCATTATAAATATGTTCAAAGAACTAAAGAAAACCATGTTTAAAGATATATGAGGGCAATGTGTCATCAAATAAAGAATACAAGTAAGGGCTGGGGATATACCTCAGTTGGTACAGTGCTTGCCTCACATGCCCAAGGCCCTGGGTTCAATCCCCAGCACCACAAAAAAATAAATATAAGTAAAATTAAATTATGAAAAAGAACCAAATGGAAATTTGGGAGTTAAAAAGGACAATAACTGAAATTCAAAATTTCATTAGAGGGACTCAACAGAAGATCTGTGAATTGGCAGAAGAAAGTCAATGAATTAATGACAGATTGATAGAGACTATGCAATCTGGAAAAGAGAGAATAAAGAAAAATGGACAAAGCCTCAAAGAAATACGAAACATCTATTTTTTGGAGAAGGGTAGTTATTGCCGATTGAGTCCCAGGTCACTTTACCACTGAGCTACATTCCTGGCCTTTTAATTTTTATTTTATTTAACTTTGAGACAGTGTCTCACTAAATTGCTGAGGGCCTTCCTAAGTTGCCAAGGCTGCCCTCAAACTTGGAATCCTCCTGCCTCAGCCTTCTGAGTCACTGGATTACAGGCGGTATGCCACCACACCCAGATGAAATATGGGACATCTTTAGGCATGGGAGTACCAAAAGGAAAGAAGAGAGAAATTGGAGCCAAAAATTTTTCAAAGAAATAATGATGGAAAACTTCTCAAATTTGAGGAAAATATTTATGTATACATCTAAGAAGCTGAACGAATTCCAAATGGGGTAAAAACAAGAGATCCACACTCAGACAAATCATAGTGAACCTGCTTAAAGACAAAGATGAAGACAAAAATCTCAAAAGCAGCTAGAGATAAACTCATCAAGGAACCCAAATAATATTAACAGTTGATTTCTCATCAAAATCGTGGTCAAAGGGCAGTGGGTTGACATACTCAAAGTACTGAAAGAAACAAAACTGCCAACCAAGAATTCCATATCCACTCAAACTATTTTTTAAAATTGAAGGTGGAATGAAAGCATTCTCAGACAAATGAAAACTGAGTTAATCCTTTGCTAGAAAATGCACCTTATAAGAAATAGTGAAAGAAATTCTTCAGACTAAAAACAAAAAAATCCAAATGTAAATTTAAATCCACATATAAAAACAAAGTACCAGTAAATGGAATTATGCAATTATGAATGATAGTATAAATACATGCTTATTCACCTTCTCTTAACTGATATAAAGGCAATTGCACATAGCAAAATTATATTATACCTCTTCCATATCTGTTCTACAAGAAATGCTAAAGGAAGTTCTTGAAACTGAAACAGATGTTATTGAACAAAAAGAAAGAATGGGAAAACATAATACTCATTAGTAAGAGTAACTATGTAGACAAATTCAGAATTCTCTAATATTGTTAACATGGTGCATAACCCATTCATATCTTTAGTATGAAGACCAAAAATCAAAACAAATAAAAATAAAAATACATTGAATATGTTAAGAGGGGGCTGGGGTTGTGGCTCAGTGGTAGAGCACTCGCCTCGCACTTATGAGGTACTGGGTTTGATCATCAGTACCACATAAAAATAAATACATAAAGATATAAAAATATGTTAAGAGATAGGCAACACATAAAGATGCAAAGTGAAACATCTAAAATTCAAAATGTAGAAAGGAATGGGATACAGAAGCACATGGATCCTTCTCAAAAATAGATCATATATTATGTCACAGGGTAACTCTTAGACAATATAAAGGAGTAGAGATAATACCATGCATCTTATCTGATCATAATGGAATGAAACTGTACTAAAACTCATGAACAACAGGAAAAAAGAAGGAAGGAAAAACCATGCATCACTTGGAGAATGAACAATAGGTTACTAAATGATCAATGGGTTATAGAAAACATCAAGGAGGAAATTAAAAAATTCTTAGAGATAAATGAAAACACAGACACAACATATCAGAATCTATGGGACACATTGAAAGCAGTTCTAAGAGGAAAATTTATTGCTTGGAGTTCATTCCTTAAAAAAAGAAAAAACCAACAAATAAATGATCTCATACTTCATCTCAAAATCCTAGAAAAAGAAGAGCAAAAGAAGTAGAAGGCAAGAAATTATTAAAATCAGAGCTGAAATTAATAAAATCGAAACAAAAGAAACAATTGAAAAAATTGACAAAACTAAAAGTTGGTTCTTTGAAAAAATAAATAAAATTGACAGACCCTTAGCCATGCTAACGAAGAGAAGAAGAGAGAGAACCCAAATTACTAGCATACGGGATGAAAAAGGCAATATCACAACAGACACTTCAGAAATACAGAAGATAATCAGAAATTACTTTGAATCCTTATACTCCAATAAAATAGAAGATAGTGAAGGCATCGATAAGTTTCTTAAGTCATATGATCTGCCCAGATTGAGTCAGGAGGATATAGACAACCTAAACAGACCAATATCAATTGAGGAAATAGAAGAAACCATCAAAAGACTACCAACTAAGAAAAGCCCAGGACTGGATGGGTATACAGCAGAGTTTTACAAAACCTTTAAAGAGAAACTAATACCAATACTCTTCAAGCTATTTCAGGAAATAGAAAAAGAGGGAGAACTTCCAAATTCATTCTACGAGGCCAACATCACCCTAATTCCTAAACCAGACAAAGACACTTCAAAGAAAGAAAACTACAGACCAATATCTCTAATGAACCTAGATGCAAAAATCCTCAATAAAATTCTGGCGAATCGGATTCAAAAACATATCAAAAAAATTGTGCACCATGATCAAGTAGGATTCATCCCTGGGATGCAAGGCTGGTTCAATATACGGAAATCAATAAATGTAATTCACCACATCAATAGACTTAAAAATAAGAACCATATGATCATCTCGATAGATGCAGAAAAGGCATTCGACAAAGTACAGCATCCCTTTATGTTCAAAACATTAGAAAAACTAGGGATAACAGGAACATACCTCAACATTGTAAAAGCAATCTATGATAAGCCACAGGCCAGCATCATTCTGAATGGAGAAAAATTGAAGGCATTCCCTCTAAGATCTGGTACAAGACAGGGATGCCCTCTCTCACCACTTCTGTTCAACATAGTCCTCGAAACACTGGCCAGAGCAATTAGACAGACGAAAGAAATTAAAGGCATAAAAATAGGAAAAGAAGAACTTAAATTATCACTATTTGCAGATGACATGATTCTATACCTAGCAGACCCAAAAAGGGTCTACAAAGAAACTATTAGAGCTAATAAATGAATTTAGCAAAGTGGCAGGATATAAAATCAACACGCATAAATCAAAGGCATTCCTGTATATCAGCGACAAATCCTCTGAAATGGAAATGAGGAAAAACACTCCATTCACAATATCCTCAAAAATAATAAAATACTTGGGAATCAACCTAACAAAAGAGGTGAAAGACTTATACAATGAAAACTACAGAACCCTAAAGAGAGAAATAGAAGAAGATCTTAGAAGATGGAAAATATACCCTGTTCATGGATAGGCAGAACTAACATCATCAAAATGGCGATATTACCAAAAGTTCTCTATAGGTTTAATGCAATACCAATCAAAATTCCAACGGCATTTCTTGTAGAAATAGAGAAAGCAATCATGAAATTCATATGGAAAAATAAAAGACCCAGAATAGCAAAAACAATGCTAAGCAGGAAGTGTGAATCAGGCGGTATACCAATACCAGACTTCAAACTATACTACAGAGCAATAGTAACAAAAACAGCATGGTACTGGTACCAAAACAGGCGGGTGGACAAATGGTACAGAATAGAGGACACAGAAACCAATCCACAAAACTACAACTATCTTATATTTGATAAAGGGGCTAAAAGCATGCAATGGAGGAAGGATAGCATCTTCAACAAATGGTGCTGGGAAAACTGGAAATCCATATGCATCAAAATGAAACTGAATCCCTTTCTCTCGCCATGCACAAAAGTTAACTCAAAATGGATCAAGGAGCTTGATATCAAATCAGAGACACGGCGTCTGATAGAAGAAAAAGTTGGCTACGACCTACATACTGTGGGGTCGGGCTCCAAATTCCTCAATAGGACACCCATAGCACAAGAGTTAATAACTAGAATCAACAAATGGGACTTACTCAAACTAAAAAGTTTTTTCTCAGCAAAAGAAACAATAAGAGAGGTAAATAGGGAGCCTACATCCTGGGAACAAATTTTTACTCATCACACTTCAGATAGAGCCCTAATAACCAGAATATACAAAGAACTCAAAAACTTAGACAATAAGATAACAAATAACCCAATCAACAAATGGGCCAAAGACCTGAACAGACACTTCTCAGAGGAGGACATACAATCAATCAACAAGTACATGAAAAAATGCTCAACATCGCTAGCAGTCAGAGAAATGCAAATCAAAACCACCCTAAGATACCATCTCACTCCAGTAAGATTGGCAGCCATTAGGAAGTCGAACAACAACAAGTGCTGGCGAGGATGTGGGGAAAAGGGTACACTTGTTCATTGTTGGTGGGACTGCAAATTGGTGCAGCCAATTTGGAAAGCAGTATGGAGATTTCTTGGAAAGCTGGGAATGGAACCACCATTTGACCCAGCTATTCCCCTTCTCGGTCTATTCCCTAAAGACCTAAAAAGAGCATGCTACAGGGACACTGCTACATCGATGTTCATAGCAGCACAATTCACAATAGCAAGACTGTGGAACCAACCTAGATGCCCTTCAATAGATGAATGGATTAAAAAATGTGGCATTTATACACAATGGAGTATTACTCTGCATTAAAAAATGACAAAATCATAGAATTTGGAGGGAAATGGATGGCATCAGAGCAGATTATGCTAAGTGAAGCCAGCCAGTCCCTAAAAAACAAATGCCAAATGTCTTCTTTGATATAAGGAGAGTAACTAAGAACAGAGTAGGGACGAAGAGCATGAGAAGAAGATTAACATTAAACAGGGATGAGAGGTGGGAGGGAAAGGGAGAGAGAAGGGAAATTGCATGGAAATGGAAGGAGACCCTCAGGGTTATACAAAATTACATACAAGAAGAAGTGAGGGGAAAGGGGAAAATAATACAAGGGGGAGAAATGAATTACAGTAGAGGGGGTAGAGAGAGAAGAGGGGAGGGGAGGGGAGGGGAGGGGGATAGTAGAGGATAGGAAAGGCAGCAGAATACAACAGACACTAGTATGGCAATATGTAAATCAATGGAAGTGTAACTGATGTGATACAGCAATCTGTATATGGGGTAATAATGGGAGTTCATAACCCACTTGAATCAAAGTGTGAAATATGATATGTCAAGAACTATGTAATGTTTTGAACAACCAACAATTTAAAAAAAAATAAAATAAATAAATAAATCAAATTTTAAAAAAAGAAGAAGACATACAAATGAGCAATAAATTTAAAAAATACTAATGTCACTAATCATCAGGAAATGTAAATCAAAATGACAATCAAAGCCAGGCATGGAGGTGCACACCTCTAATCCCAGTGGCTTGGGAGGCTGAGGCAGGAAGATTCTGAGTTCAAAACCAGCTTCAACAAGTTAGTGAGGCCCTAAGAAACTTAGGAAGACTCTGTCTCAAAATCAAATATTTTTAAAAAGGACTGGGGATGTGGCTCAATGGTTAAGACCCCTGGATTAAATCCCTGGTACCAAAAAAAAAAAAGTCAATGAATTATCACATAAGAATGGTTCTTATCAAAATGACAGAAAATAACAATTTTTGGCAAGGATGTATAGAAAAGGGAACCCTAATACACCGTTGGAGGGAAAAGAAATTAGTACAATTATTAAAGAAAACAGTATGGAGGTTCCTCAAAAAATTAGAAATAGAATTACCATATGATCCTACAAACCTGATACTGGATATTTATGCAAATGATATTAAATCAGTATGTCAAAGAAACATCTGCACTTCCATATTTGTTGCAGCATTGTTCATTAATGTCCAAGACATAGAAACAATCTAATGGTCCATCAACCAATGAATGGTTAAAAAAAAAATGTGGTATGGTATACATAATGGAATACTATTCAACCATTAAAAAAGAAGAAAATAATGTCATTTGTGTCCATGTGGATGGACCTTGAGTTAATTATATTAAGTGAAAGAAGCTAGTTACAGAAAGACAAGTACTACATGATCTCACTCATATATGGAATCTAAACAGTTGAATTCACAGAAGCTTAGAATGGTGGTTACTTGAGGCTGGAGAGAGTACAGGGAAGGGAAGGACAGAAAAACACTGATCAATGGGTACAAAATTATACATAGGAGCAAGAAGTTCTGGTGTGCTATTGCACAGTAGGGGATTCTAGATAACGACAATAATAATAATAATAACAACAACAACAACAACAACACGTTTTAAAAAGCTAGAGGATTAGAGGATTTTGATGGGTTTTCATCATAAAGAAATGATAACTGTAGCCAGGCATGGTGTTGCATACTTGTAATCTCAGTGACTCAGGAGGCTGAGGCAGAAGGATTGCAAATTCAAGGCCAGCCTCAGCAACTTAGTGAGAACCTGTCTCAACTGTCTCAAATTAAAAATGTTGGGGATGTAGCTCAGTGGTAAAGCACCCTGGGTTCAATCCCAGTACCGAGAGAGAGAGAGAGAGAGAGAGAGAGAGAGAGAGAGAGAGAGAGAGAGAGAACTTTTGACTAAATAAATATGTATACTTGATTTAAACATTAGATGATACATACATTTATTAAAACTTCATATGATACCCATTAATATGTATTAAAAGATAAAAATAAAATATAATATAAAAATAGGTAAAGGCTCTGAACAGACATTTTGCAAATAAATATGTACAAATTCTTAATAAATACATGAAAAACTCTCAATTAGTCATTAGAAAAATACAAATCAATGCCACAATGAGAAACCTACTTCACTGTCACTAATAAGAGTGATAATCAGAAAGACTGACAATAGCAAATGTTGGTGAGGGCATGGAGAAAAATGGAACACTCATATACTGCTGGTGGGAAACCAAATTGATATAGCCCCTTTAGAAACATTCTGTTAGTCCATAAATTTGCTTCTACACTATAATTTAATGAATTTAAGTACATTTGTTTTATATATAAAAACTATAGTGTTTTAAATATGAGAACCTTATTGTCTAAAATATTAAAAAGAAAATAATTGTGAACTGATGTATACATGTGATGCCCATGTAATCACTGCTTTGGAAACATGTTCACAGTATACCATTTCATGGGTAAAAAGAAGCAGATTAGAAACAAACAAAAAATAAAACAGTCTGATAGTTTCTCTGAAGGTGAAACAGAGTTTCTACATGATCCACCAGTTTAACTCCTAGGTGTTTATCCAAGAGAAACAAAAACATGCCCACACAAACACTTATACATGAAGGTTCAAAACTGCACTATTCACAATCCAGCATTATTTACTAGTGGAGGGAAGAACAATATGGTAGCCACACAACAGAATAGTATTTATTGATTTAAAACTGAAGTACTGATTCATACTACAATGTGAATGAACCTTGGAAACATGCTAAGTGAAAGAAGACAGACACAAAAGTCCATACTTTTTATGATTCTACATAAATGTCCAGCATAAGGAAATCCATAATGACATAAAGTATTTTAATGTGGCTACCTTGGGCTGGTAGGGTTGGGGAAAATGGGAAGGGACTGTTAGTGGTATAGGTTTCCTTAGGAAGTGAACCAAACAAAAAATATTCTAAACTGATTCTGGGGATAGTTACACATGTCTATGAATATACTAAAAATCAACTCACTGTACACTTGAAAAGGATGATGTCAATCTCATTCCACCATCTTTCCTGCCCCCTCCCCACTAACCCCTGTCCCCCTCCCCACTTCTCCCTCCCCTTTGCCCAATCACAGTTCCTCCATTTTGAAGTGTAAGATTTGTGAATTATTTTTCAATGAACTGGTAGTAGGAACCTGGTGCTCATTTTAATTCTCTAAATTTGATTTTAGATTATTCTTTGTGGATAACATCTTTTTAAAAAGCATTTTTAGGGCTGGGGATATGGCTCAAGCGGTAGCGCGCTCGCCTGGCATGCGTGCGGCCCGGGTTCGATCCTCAGCACCACATACAAACAAAGATGTTGTCTCCGCCGAGAACTAAAAAAAATAAATATTAAAATTCTCTCTCTCTCTCTCTCTCTCTCTCTCTCTCTCTCTCTCTCTCTCCCCCCCCCCCGTCTCTCTTTCTTTAAAAAAAAAAAGCATTTTGGGGGAGTCTAACAGACCCGAATTCTGGTTCAACCACTTAACAACTATGAATTCTTGGGCAGATTGCTTAACCTAAGCCTTCCAATGTCTTATCTGTAAAGCAGAGATGGTAATAATAGTAACTCCCTGGTAGGCTTTTGTATCATGTGCCTGGCACATTGCCAGTACTATTATTAGCTAATGTTACTTCTAAGCATTTGAACCACTTGCCTTAAAAACAAAAATCCATGCCTCTCTTGCTTTAAAATCCAACTTCCATGTTTGCTATTTCAAAAGTGTTTATAACTTTGTTCAGGGGAGAAAATTGACCTTCTGCTAGGACCTACTGGATTCAAATCTAAAAATGTCCTTAAATAACAGGTCTATAATACAACTGAAGCTCTAAACAAACCAAGGCAAAAACCAAAATTTCTGTCACTTCTGAGGGTTGGTGTTAACTAATTTTCTCACCTGATTCTGGGAGTTTAAATCTAGGCCAGATTAAGAGAAACTTATTCTTTCAGTGTCAAGCAGTCTCCAGAATCTGTGTCTGCTCTGAATCTAGTCCCAGAGTTAAAGTCAAAAGAACCCCTGAGGGGCTGGGGCTGTAGCTCAGTGGTAGAGCACCCGCTTCGCACATGTGAGGCCCTGGGTTTGATCTTCAGCACCACATAAAAATAAATAAAGATATTGTGTCCAAATACAACTAAAAAAAAAAAAAAAAAGCCCCTGAGCGTGAGTCTTGCTATTGTCCCACTTGGATTTCTAACATATGACATCAAAAGGCAAGCTGCACCTTTGAGCCTCTCATACAGTTTTCTGGTCCAGATGAATGTGTCAGCGAATGTGTCAGGGATGGGTAGTCTGAAGCTAAGGAAAGGTAGGAGAGTTGTGGCATTCATCCTGGGGTCTTCAAAAGACTTTTATTCTTTTTTTTTAATGTGGTGCTGGGGATTGAACCCAGGCCTTGTGCATGCGAGGCAAGTACTCTACCAACTGAGCTATATCCCCAGCCCAAGACCCTTATTCTTTTTTTTTCAAATATTTTTTAGTTGTAGATGGACACAATACCTTTATTTTATTTATTTTTATGTGGTGCTGAGAATTGAACCCAGTGCCTCACATATACCAGGCAAGTGCTCCACCTCTGAACCACAACCCCAGCCCCCAAAACCCTTATTCTTTTCTTAATATTTATTTTTTAGGTGTAGATGGACACAACACAATACCTTTATTTTTATGTGGTGCCGAGGACCAAACCCGGGCCCCACCCATGCTAGGTGAGCGCTCTACTGCTGAACCACAATCCCAGACCCAAGACCCTTATTCTTAAAGGAGACACTATTTTATTGTTCTTCATGAACCTGAAACAATTTATATTTGTGTAAATTATCATTAGAACCCTTTGTTAAAGGTTGTGGCACACAGCTCACACAAGTGTTGGTCTTCTTTCACCATTTCTTACCAATACCTGTTTCGAGAAGTGACTTCCTCTACCCACAAAATATTCAATAAAACATTGAATAATAATATAATAATACTCCAATAAAACATTCATCAGGGTGGGGAAGGCTAAGTTCATACCACATTACCAAACTCTCCCAGATTCTTTTAATTATGCTTTTGGAATACAATGTGTTCACAATGTTTTATTTAATACCTGTATTTCCCTCAAGAATCTATGTTCCACAAGGGAAGGGTTCTTCTATTCTTTGTTCACTACTAAATTCCCATCAGATACTATGAGGCCTTACACATAGTAGGTGCTCAATAAAGTATGTGTTGGATTAATGACCAACTCATGTAACAATGAAGTAATTCCTGGAATCAAGAACATGGATAACCAAGAGTTCAACTGAGGCCTTGGATTTCCAAATGAGGTGGTCCTAAGAAAGGATCTTATACAAAACAACATAGTTGGGAAAATATTAACAATTTACCTGTGCTGGGTAAGCACATTTACAGCTGAAGGATGATTTGCACAATAAGCCAGATACATAGATTTAAAATGAGGCATGAGATTCAGCAGACAACCTCCTACTTTGTGTTGATTTTCTGGAAATCTGTAAGAGAAACAGGTGAAATGCAGAATGTAAAATAGGAAACAGAAGGTGAAAGATGATTCCAGTTAAACTTGGCAGCATGTAAACCTTTTGACTGTTTTGCCATGGATAAAAATGAAACTGTATTAAAACCATTTTATCCATGAAATATAGGCTTTTTTGAGCACTGCTTTAAACTCTAACCACCAAATACAGCTATAATACATATGTCAGATGCTTACCTAGAATTAGTAGGTAGGGTTGTTTGTTTATTTCTAAGATGCTTATATTCAAATTTAGCTTGACACATTAAAAATACTCTTGACTGGTTTATATGAAGTACAGACAAAACTAATCAAATCCAAAAGCTACACACCACAAAAGAATATGATATAGTCCTGTTGGCCTGGTGGTTGCTTGGCAGGGTGGCCTCAAGATTTTTTTAATTTTAAAAATTAAAAGTCATCCCTTTTTGTTTGTAGAAAACTCAGAGGAGCATGAGAAAGAAAAACTTACTCAAAATCACACCCTTCAATTATATCTACTGTAATAATTTTGGCATATTCCATGGGCTTTTATTTCTATGTGTTTCTCCATAGAACAGCAAACAAAGATCATGAATCTAGTTTGCAAAACTGCCCTTCTCAGTAAACATCTTTCCATATCAAATATCTAGATCTCTACTGGCATTTGAAGTGACTCCTCAGGTCTCTGTAGTTTAAGATCTTTCCATCTTTCTCCCTGGACAGCCCTCCCGGACCCATAAAACCAAAGAAACAGGCAACTACCCGCATTTTCTTTATAGAGATGAAAGTTACCCATATCTCCAAGATATGCTATTTAGAAAATTAATCTTGCAACAGAAATACATTGCACAATGACTAGGACTGTTAACTTTGTAGTACAAAGTTGAATGCCTCAGCAACCAGCCATCAAATTATTTTGTAGTTCATATAAAGATATACTTTTCCTTCCTCACTTTTATGTGTTTGAACACCTAATATAATAGACACAATTCTAGGAATGAGTAAAAGAGAGAAAATGGTCTGGGGTGTAGCTCAGTAGTAGAGAGCATGTTTAGCATGCACAAGACCCTGGGTTCAATTCCCATGAGAGAAAACAAACATGTGAAATAGAATAATCTGAATGCCATTTCCATGTAATTTGCAATGTACCAAAGAAAATATTTAATCAGAGTCAAAGGTGTCATCCATGGTCAATTAAAGAACTTATGTATCTCTTAAAGTGACCAGAAGTAGTAAATTGATATGATTTTAAATTAAAGTCAGAAATAATTTACCAAACGTACAGCCCTGATATACATCTAGTGCTTTGACACTGCAAACAACACCACCTAATGCATCTTCTCTGTATTGTTATTTTGTTCTGGGACAATGTATCAAAACTAAAGCAAATGGATAAATATAAAGCACCCTTATATAAGGCAACAGATAAGACAAGAACAACTCAATGTTGCTGGCCATCCTAACAAATATGCCACACTTACTTTGAACATTCTTCCAAGGCTTGACAGAGTGTTTGTTGAAATGTACATACTTCCTCGAAGTTTCCCAGTAAAGATGTAAACTCCACAGAACTCAGACTGAAAAAATAATAATAATAATGCACGGAGTTTCAGTTAACAGAATTGAAGGATGCTGTTACATTATCTATAGTCTAGTTAGCAGAGTGATTGCTAATGTCTGGCAAATATGAAGGTAGCAATCCCTGTATTTTAACTGTTGCTTCTTAATTTACACCAACTCTTGGTCTTGGGCAACTTTTTAAGTTTCTTTCTTTGGTCTCCCTTTCCTATATTAACAATTCTAAACAAAATGAGTGGTAATACGGTGGCATTTTGGTAGTTTGTAAACCCATGAGGAAAATCAATAACAAGTGCATAAAAACCTAAGTAATCTAAATAGATAAAATATACATCAGGGCTAGGAATAAGTGTAAAAACTTTTGTGTACCCTCTCCTGGGAAAACCAGAAAAGTAATTGAAAGACATATGCTCAAATAATGCACAGAAAAAAAAAACAGAAAAATCATCTTTCTCCTGAACTAAAATGCTCATAAATCAACTAAAAGAAATCTTTATGAAAGAAAATAAGAGGAAGAGAATATACTGATGTTTATTTCTTCATTTTTGTAATGGAGTAGAATAAAAGAAAATTGAATAATTTTACCTAGGGCCTCTCTATGAAGAATGTTCTTGTCTAGTTTTCCCTTACCAAACAGTAAATGATAATGAGAACAAGATCCAACCTTCATACAGTGATGAACAGTTATTCAAGCTTTTAACAAATAACAACTCATTTTAACAACCTTATAATAACTGTATGGGGTAGGTACTACTGCTGTATCTATTTTACAGGTTAGACAACCCAGACCCAGAGAGGTTAAGCACACCAACCAAAGTCACAAAGCCAATGAATTGGAAAGACAGAAATTGAAACAAAACATCCTATCTCCAGATTCCATGCTCCCAACCACTTCTAAAGAGAAAATTTTCCAAAGATTTACTCAACATATTAGTGTTTGCCACTTGTTCTTTCTCCTTAAGAATAAAATTATCCTTGGAAAGTATTTCCAAGAGAATATTTTTGCTAATAAAAAATGGGAAGACCCAGACAAACATCTCCAGTAACCCCTAGAGTGTAAAAGCTTCCAGTTCTTCTGCTATAATGCCCTCTTGAACAACAAGCTGGAAAACCCCCCCAATGATGGGTGACAGAAGCGAAACTGCTAGCGGCCAGCTTGTCTGCTTGCTGCTCTTTGTAGCAGCAAAGGCTCGAATCAGGAGCTTACTTAAGCCAGACAGGGAGCTTCTCTGGCACCTTCAGGATCAGACAATAAACACTCTAATTTTCTGAGATCACTCTGGGATCGACCAGATAGACAGAACTAATGGAAACTGAACTACAACCACATACCGAATATATTTAGGAACAATGCAGGTCTGACTCAGGTCTCTCACCTCCCCTGCCCTGGCTCTTGGCTTATCTTTTCCTCTCACTGTGTCTTGATTGCTAATCAGTCTGTTCCTCATTTGAAATACTACCCCCTCCCCTCCCAGGTTTACCACTTAAATTCCTCTATCCTCTGCTTGTCACCTCCAGAAAACAAAGAGCATATTTCACCTGGTGTCAAGAGACATGGTGGATCCAGTCGGGTCTCTTACTGTCTGCGTACAGACAAGGCAGGAAACCTCTCTGAGCTTCAGTCTCTCTTTTTAAGTCTGTGCAATGGAGATAGCAATTTTCTCCCAGGGCACTGGACCCTGAGGTGCCATCCAACTCTAAGAACTATGATTCATATCAAACTTCATAGTTCGCATAGCAATAACAGCCCAGAACAATGTTGTTGATCATGTTCAAACTCTTCCCACAAGGGAATACACAATCCTTTCATACTGAAGAAAGATTCCTATAATGCCATGAGAATAAGCCAGAAATTCAGCAAGACAAACCTGAACAAACATAATTTTTAAAAAGGAAGACAAATAGCGAAAAACTCATTTAAGATGATAGTAGACCACTGTCTAGCAAAAGTAAGCAAGTTCAAGGTCTAGGCAAGGAAACTTAGCAAGATCCTGCCTCAAAATAAAAAAACATAAAGGAGCAGCCCTGGGTTCAATCCCCAGTACAAAAATAAATAAATAAATAAAAGTCAGTTCCTATGGAGATTAAAGGGGAGACTTTTGTCCTTCATTCCTTGGATTGATTGCTAAATTTTCTACTTTATTTATGTATCACGATCTCTAGTGATATATAATCAATTAAAATAATACAAATAAAGCAGTTAGCCCCTATATGTTTAATTTTTTAGCATATTAAATGGTCAAGAGTTTTCTTTTGTAAAAACTAAGTTTTCATTTCAGGCCTTTGACAATCACTTTAAATTTCTAACACCAAAATAAGGTTCAAACATTTTTGTTTTAAAGAACAAGGGCAGCAGAATAAAATAGACACTAGTATTGCTGTATGTATATACATGTCTGTATAACCAATGTGATTCTGCAATCTGTACACTCAGAAAAATGAGAAACTATATCCCATTTGATTCAAATGTATGATATGTCAAGATCATTGTATTGTCATGAGCAACTAATAAAAAATAAAAAATAAACATTTTGATATCTCATTATCATTCACATTTGCTCAACGAAAGACTGTCTTGAATTGTTGTTATGAATATCTACAAAATGCTACATGCATTGCACTCTCACAGCATGGCAAAGAAGTTCTGTCCTGGCAAGGAAATACCAAATGTGCACGAGAATTTACAGTTTATGTGCTTTCTCAATAAAAGCACCAACAAGTCTTTAGTAATGGTAAATAAGACATGCCACTTTTAAAATGTACTAGATACATGGAAGATTAAAAAAAAGTTCATCTAATAGATGCAGAGAGTGAAATAATGGTTACCAGAACCTGGGAAGGGTGTGAGGAAGGAGGAAGGGAAGAGGATGTTTAACAGGTGCAACTAGATAAGAGGAATGACTTCTAATATTCAATAGCACCATAGGGTAACATGGTTGATACCGATTAATTGTATATTTAAAAAGAATTGGTAGAGAGGCTTTTGAAAATTCCCAACACAAAGAAAACATATTTAGGGTGCTGGATACACCAATCTGCTGGATCTGATCATTACACATATGTATTAAAACTTCATACTGGGCTGGGGCTGTAGCTCAGTGGTAGAGCAGTTGCCTACCACATGTGAGGCACTGAGTTCAATCCTCAGCACCACATAAAAATAAAAAATAAAGACATTGTGTCCGTCTATAACTAATTTTTTTTAAAAAAACTTTATACTGTATCACATAAATATGTGCAATTAGTATTTGTTGATTATGTTTTGAAAAAAAAAACTTAAATAATGAAAGACACAAAAATGTACAAAATAAAAAATTGTAACAGGAGAAATTCATATCTACTCATTCCTTCCACAGAAAGCAAGCCAAGCTCTCCCAGAGCAACGTCTTGCATAATTTCTGTTGCCCTGACCATGTTCTTGGCAACCTGTGATCTGTGGAAATTCTTCTAAAGGGCAAAATCAATTATTCAGTGACATAAGAGTAATGACTCCATATGCTGACATTATCTTTCTTTATTTAGCAAGGAGTTTCAAAGGAAAAACTTACTTGTTATTGGATTGCAAGGGTCTCAAGTAAGTAACAAGAAGAGACTGAAGTTCTTTAGCATATTCTCTTTCAGTGTCCAAGATGTTCTGTAACACCTATGGAAAAAAAAAAGGTTAAGGTATTATAATTGTCAAGAGAGTCCAAGGTCTAATATAGCTTTAGATATTTTAACCAAATTACTAGCAAAATAAAGGCCTTATTTACTTAGGTTGGCACTATAAGTAAGGAGCACAGAATCTGAATGCACTTTATTTTGATCTAGCAAGGTATTCTAATAATTGACAACTGGTTATATTGCATAACTCATACAAACACAATTTTTCGGAGTCACCCATATCTGGAGGAGCTTTTCCATTTACATGTTCAAAATACTTTCATGTGTGTTGAATAATTTGATTCTCAGGAAAGGGCTCAGTTAGTTAACAAAGGATTATTATCCCCATTTTATGGATGAGAAAATTGAGACCAACTATCTTAAGATGTAGAGATTCAATGCCAAGATAATTTAAGGATAACTGTATGTCAAGCATCACAAAATATTTGAAAGGGTATATAGTTCAGTGGCAGAGCACCTGCCTTGCATATGTGGTGCCCTGGAATCCATCCTCAGCAACACACATACACACACACACACACACACACACACACCAAAAAAAGTCACCTTTTTTAAAAAAGTCACCTTTTTTTTTTTTTTTTTTTGGTATCAGAGTTTAAACCCAGGGACACTTAACCACTGAGCTACATCGACATCCCCAGCCCTATTTTGTATTCTATTTAGATTCAGGGTCTCACTGAGTTGCTTAGGGCCTAAGTCACTGGCTTTAAACTTGCAATCCTGCTGCCTCAGCCTCCCAAGCCACTGGGATTACTGACATGTGTCATGGCACCTGGCTTGAAAGTATTTTTTATTGAAAATATTTTTAGTAATATCATCTGTACTGAACATGTATAAATTTTTTCTTTTCAGTAAATAATATAGTATGACAACTATTTACATAGCATTCACATTTTATTACGTATTATAAGTAGTTAGAAACTATTTAAAGTATATAGGAGGATGTACACTATTATATGCAAATACTATGTGTGGCCTTTTATATAAGGAACACAGCATTCAGATTTTGTTATTGGGTAGGGGGGTTGTGGAACCAATTACCCAAAGATACTAAAGAGTGGCTGTACTCACAAGGCAATGCATGATGGTCTGCTTTTAAAAGGTGGAATGGAATAGCAAGTGGAGGCACAGGTAGTTAGCTGTGGATTTTCTAGGAAACAACTGGACTGGAGGATGGTAATCCTGACTCTGCTACTGACTGACAGGTTACTTAAGTTTTAATGCTTAACTCACCTCATCTCAGATTGTGACATTTCAGCTACCTCAGGGACCATTGTGAACAAGTAGTGAGCTACTATACAGGCAAGTGCTGGGTGAGTGGGAAATAGTCTGATTAATTTAAGAGGTTTAAAGGGTGTTTTTCAACTGCAGCATTACTGACATTTCAGATCAGATGATCCCTGTGTTGTGAGCGGATGCACTGTGCATCATGGGATGTTTAGCAGCATCCCTGGCCTCTACCCACTAGATGTAAGGTGCGTCCTACCTCATAGCCCAATTATAGCAACCAAACATGTGTCCAGATATTTCCAAGTATCATCTAAAGGGAAATACTGCTGCTGGTTAAGAATCACTAACTTAGAAGGTTACAGGCCACAGGGTAACTTTAAAAGCTAGAGGTTAAGTTGTAACCCCCACTCCCAGCCACTCTTATCTACTTTCAGTTCCTTTATTCCTCAGAAACTATTCTCTAAAAATATAAATACAGGGTTCTGAAAGTATTGATATTCTCTGAAGTTAATCCAGTGATGGAAAAGAAACATTGTCCCCTATAGATAATCCAAGCACAAACACAAATTTTCTAATGAGAAAAATGTGGAATGAATTAAAATGATACATAGCATATAAAAACTTAGGGAATACAGTTAAAGTAGTTCTTATTGTAAACAACTATATTAAAAAGAATAAAGATGATTTCTGATTTCCAGTCCATCATACAATGAACTTGGATGTTGTTACTTCATCCTAACAAGAAGTAAATAGCTAGACAAAATGAAAAAATAGCAAACAGATTTTTTCTTAGATCTGTTAGAAAAGTGAGGCCATAAGAGCACTGCTACTCCAAAAAGTTGAGTGACAGCTGACAAGGAGAATTACAATTTATCAGAGGAAAGACCCACAATTAGAAGCCTCTACAGGAATCAGGACCAGGCAGGGAAACCTGAAGCATTAATTGACAAGATTGGTAGGGGCTCAGTATGGATATACCTGAGAATTGAGAACTCCGGGGCAGGGTCAGTATTAAGGGAATACAGCCACACTTCTTTGAGTTTTATCTCCAAAAGCCCTACAAGTTGTCCCAGTCAAGAACAGAGGCAATATCCTCATGCTTTATACAGGAGGAGGGGGAAAGTAGCCATTTTGAATAACACCAGAACAGTCTGTTCTTAAAATGTCCTGCCCTCAGGAGAAACTACCAGCACACAAGTTATTAGAATTTCATGAGAGCTAAACAGACATGGAGAAGAGAAATGCTCAACACCAACCATCTTCTACCCTTCAGTGTGGAGGAAGGGAAAACACCCAACTCCATTCCCCTCTAGCCATCCTGTCCCACCTGAGTGGGAACTGAGAAGCAAATATATGTAATAGGAATACCAGAAATAAAGGAAAGCAAGCAACATCTCTAGCAATTCGAGAAGTGCAAATCAAAACTACTCTAAGATTTCATCTCACTCCAGTCAGAATAGTAGTTTTCAAGAATATAAACAACAATAATTGCTAGTGAGGATGTGGGAGGAAAGGCACACTCATACATTGCTGGTGGAATTGCAAAATGATACAACCACTTTAGAAAGCGGTATGCAGATTCCTTAGAAAACTTGGAATGGAACCACCATTTGACCCAGCTATCCCACTCACACCTGTAATCCCAGCATACTACAGTGATATAGCCACAACAATGTTCTTAGCAGCTCAATTCACAATAGCTAAACTGTGGAAACAGCCTAGATGTCCTTCGATAGATGAATGGATAAAGAAACTGTGGTATATATATTCAATGGAATATTACTCCGCATTAAAAGAGAATAAAATTATGGCATTTGCAGGTAAATGGATGCAGCTGGAGAATATCATGCTTAGCAAAGTAAGCCAATCCCCAAAAACCAAAGGCCAGATGTTCTCTCCAATAAGTGGATGCTGATCCATAATGGAGAGAGCAAGGAAAGAATGAAGGAACTTTGGATTAAACAGAGGTGAGGGTGGGGAGGGGAAGGGATCTGTAGGAGGGAAGGTGGTGGAATAAGATGGACAATATTACCCCATGTATGGATGGGTACGATTACACGAATGGTGTGACTACATCATGTACAACCAGAGAAATGAAAAGTTGTGCTTCATTTGTGTAAAAAATAAAATAAAATTAATTTAATTTTAAAAAAAGAAATGAATGGAAGGCATACTTAAAACAATAATGGCTGAGAATTTCACCAAAATTCATGTCAGACACCAAACACAGATCCAGGAATCTGAGGGAACAACAAGGAGAATAAATGCAAAATAATCTAGGCATATAATATTCAGACACCAGAAAATTTTTTAAAAAAAGACAAATAAAATAAAATCTTTGAAGAAGATAGAGGAACCAAGCAGCTTATCTATTCAGGAGATCGGGTAAAAGTTACATTTGACTTCTCAGAACATGCAAGCAAGAAAAGAGTGCAGTAAACTATTTAAAATGTTGAGGAACAAAACACCAACCTTAAATTCTGTACCTTGTGAAACTATTATTCAAAAGTGAAGGAAAACTAAGACTTCCTTAGACAAACAAAAACTGTCAACAGTAAGCCTGATTTCCATAAATGTTAAAAAAAAGTTCCTCAGAGAAAAGGAAAATGATATAAATCAGAAACTTGAAGGTACACAAACAAGAAAAGAATAGAAAAGGAATAAGTGAAGACAAAATAAAAATTTTCATTTTTTTCTCATTCTTAACTTACCTAAGAGACAATAAACTATTCAAAATAGCAATGATGTATTTGATTATTTGTGTATATGTATACACTTAGGTATGCTTATATATAAGTGAAATGAATAACATCAATGATGAAATAAAGAAGTGATTAGGACAAACTTGTTATTATAAGGCATTGTAATAAATGTGGATATAGTGCATATCTTGTATGGCATTATTTGAAAATAAACTGGGATTCGATGTTAATGTATATTTTAAACTCCAGGGCAATCAATAAAAAACAGTTTTAAACATTATTATTAATATGCTGAGAAAATGGAATCCTATAAAATGCTAAATTAAAACAATAAAAAACAGAAAAATATAGAAGATATAAACAGAACAAGAACAAGGGCAAGAAGCTGGACATGGTGGCTCACACCTGTAATCTCAGTGGCTCAGGAGGCTGAGACAGGAGGATCTCAAGTTCAAAGCTAGCCTCAGCAACTTAGTGAGGCCCTAAGCAACTTAGTGAAACTGTTTCAAAAAAAAATTTTAAAGGCTGGGGATGTGGGCTGGGGTTGTGGTTCAGTGGTAGAGTGTTCACCTTGCATGTGCAAGGCCCTGGGTTTCATCCTCAGCACCACATAAAAATAAATAAATAAAACAAAGTACTATGTCCACCCACAACTAAAAAATAAATAAATATTTTTTTTTTTAAAAAAAAAAGGTCAGGGATGTGACTCAGTGGTTAAATGCCCCTAGTACAATCCCTAGTACAAAAAAAAAAAAAAAAAAAAAAAAAAAAAAAAACAAGGGCAACAAATAGAAAACAGCAACAAAATGATAGGTATTCAACCATATTAATGCCTATTTTAAGTGCCAATTGGTTAAATATTCTAATTAAGAGATAGATATTTTCAGAAGGGATAAAAAACCAAGGCCCAAACATGCTATTTACAAGAAATACAATTGAAACATAAAACATATAAATGAAAAGGAATAGAGAAAGAGATATCATGTTAACACTAATGAAAAGAAAGTTAGATGCTGGGCATGGTGGCACACACCTGTAATCTCAGCAACTCAGGAGGCTGAGGCAGGAGGGTTACAAGTTCAAAGCCAGCCTCAGCAACTTATCGAGGCCCTAAGCATATCAGTGAGACCCTGTCTGAAAATAAAGAACAAAAATGGCGAGGGATGTGGCTTAGTAGTTTAGCACCTCTATGTTCACCTTGGTACAAAAAAAAAAAAAAAGAAAGAAAAAAAGATAGTTGGAATTACTAAGTGAAAGAAGCTAATCTGTGAATCCTACACACTGTTTAATTCCAACTATATGATATTCAGGAAAAGACAAAACTATGAAGATTGTAAAAAAGAAAATAGAAAGAAATCAGTGGTTGTCAGGAAATAATGGGTTGGAGGGAAGAATGAATAGGCAAAACAGAGGAATTTTGAGGTAGTGAAGCTATTTAGTATAATACTATAATGGTGGGTAAATGTCATTATATGTGTTATGTATAATGTTGTTCTTCACAGAAATAAAGAAAACAATTCTACTTCATATGGAACTAAAAAAAAAAAAAAAAAAAAAAAAAAAAAACGACCCTAACCAAAAAGAACAAAGCTGGTGGCATCACAATATCTGAATTCAAAATACACTACAAAGCCATAGTAATAAAAACAGCATAATACTGACATAAAAACAAACACACAGGCCGATGGAACAGAAATAACAATTCAGAAATAAATCACACATTTATAGCCAATGGATTTTTTTACAAAGGTTCTAAGAACACACATGGCAAAAGTATGGTTTTGTTAATAAATGATGTTGAGAAAACTGAATATCCACATGCAGAAGAATGAAAACAGATTGTGGTTTTATGCCATATACAAAAATCAACTTAAAAATAAAAAGCTGGTGCAGTGGCGCACACCTGTAATCTCAGTGGCTTGGGAGACTGAGGCAGGAGAATCACAAGTTGAAAGCCAGCCTCAGCAACTCAGCAAGGTCCTAAGCAACTTAGTGAGACCCAAATATTTAAAAAAGGTGTGGGTGGCGGGCTTGGGATGTGGCTCAGTGGTTAAGCACCCCTGGGTTCTTAATATATAATAAATAAATAAAATAAAAGCATAAATGGCTGGGGATATCGCTCAGTGATATATTGTCTCTGGGTTCAATTCCCAGTACCACACACAAAAAAAGATAAAATACTTACATGTAAGACTAAATGTTAAACTACTAGAAGAAAACAGGGAAATCTCATCCATTCCATTGGTCTGGATGATGATATTTTTATACACCACCACAAAAGCACAAGAAAAAAGAGCAAAAAAAATCAAACTAAAAAGCTTGCATACAGCAAAAGATCACAGAATAAAGAGAATTACCCACAGAATAGGAGAAAATATTTGCAAACTATACATCTGATAAGGGGTTAATATCCAAAATACATAAGGAACTCAAATAACTCAACAGCAAGAAAACAATTTGATTTTAAAATGGCAAATAGTCTGGACAGACATTCTGAAAATAATATATACAAATCACCAACAGGTATATTTAAAAAAAATACTTAACATTACTAATCATCAGGGAAACCAAATCAAAACCACAAGGATATCACCTCACACCTGTTAGGAAAGTTATTGTCAAAAAGATAAAATATTGGGCTGGGGATGTAGCTCAGTGGTAGAGGATTTGTGTAGGATGCATGAGACCCTGGAGTTTGATCCCCCGAACCACACATACACACACACACACACACAAAAAAAAAAAAAGTGTTAGCAAGGATGTAGAGAAAAAGGAATCTCTGTACATGGCTGGTGGGTATGTAAATTAGCATAGCTGTGATTTTAAAAAATGGATATTAAACAACAAAAAAAAATCTAAAAATAGAACTAGCACGCAATCCATCAATGCGTATATAAATGAAATCAGTATGTTGAAGATATATCTGTATTCCCACATTTATTGTAACATTACCTGGTATAATCAAGAAATAGAATCAACCTAAATATCCATCAGAGATTATTTAGTGGATAAAGAAAATGTGGTATATATGCACAATATAATACTGTTCCATCCTTTATTTTTTTAATCTTTTATTTGTTTTAATTAGTTACACATGACAATACAATGATCTTGACATATCATACATTTGAATTAGATGGGTTATAATTTCTCATTTTTCTGAGTGTACAGGTTGCAGAATCACATTGGTTATACAGACATGTATATACTTACAGCAATACTAGTGTCTATTTTATTCTGCTGCCCTTCCTATCCCCCCTTCCCCTCCCCTCCCCTCCCATCACTTCTCCCTACCCAATCTAATGTGACACATTTCTTTTTTTCCCCCCTCACATCATCATACCTGTATTCTGTATAACGATGAGGGTCTCCTTCCATCTTCTGTGCAATTCCCCTCTCCCTCCCTTTCCCTCCCACCTCTCTTCCCTATCTAGAGGTAATTTTCTTCTCATGCTCTTCCTCCCTACCCCATTTTGAGTCACCCCCTTATATCAGAGAACACATTCTGCATTTGTTTTTTTTTTTTTGGGGGGGGGGTATTGGCTAACTTCACTTAGCATAATCAGCTCTAATGTCATCCATTTCTGTTCCATCCTTTAAAAAGAGGAAATCTTGCCATTTGTGATGACATGGAAGAACCTGGAGGACATCATATTAAGTGGACTAAGCCTGGCACAGAAAAACTAATAACTGCATCATCTCCTTATATGTGGACTCTAGTTGAACCCCCTGGTGGTTGCCAGGGGCTGGGACAGTTGTAGGAGAAGAGTTAAGGTGATGGTGATCAAAGAGTGTGGAATTCCTATTAGATAGAAGGAATAAGTTCAAGAGATTTATGGCACAATATGATTACTACAGCTAATAACAACATAAGGTTTTCTTGGAAAATGTTAAGAGAGTAGATGTTTAAGTGTTCTCACCAAATTATGTTAGGTAATGCATATGTTAATTAGCTGGATATAGTCATTCCACAATGTACATGTACTTCAAAGCATCATGTTGTACATGATAAATACTATTTATCTGTCAATCTAAAGATAAAATAGTTTTTAAAAGATTGTGTAGTACTGACATAAAGGTAGATCTATAGATCAATAGAGAACAATTGCAATTCTAGAAATGAAACCAAACATCTTTGGTCAATTGATTTTTGACAAGGATATCAAAGCCACTCAATGGGAAAAGAACCATGTTTTTAACAAATGGTGCTTGGAAAACAGGATATCCAAATGTAAAATAAAGAATTTGCATCCCTACCTCACATCATTTATATATATAAAAAATTCAATTAGATTTAAAAGTTAAATCTATAGCCAGGCACAGTGGTGCACATTTATAATCCCAGTTACTCAGAAGGCTAAGTCAGGAAAATAGCAAGTTTGAGGCCAACCTGGGCAACTTACTTAGACCCTGTCTCAAAACACCAAACAAAAACGGTTGGGGATGTAGCTCTGTGGTAGAGTGCTTCTGAGTTCAATCCTTAGTATCTCAAAAAAAAAGTTAAATCTACAAAAGTCTTAAACAGAGGAGGAAATCTTCATGAGCTTGCATTTGGCAACAGATTGTTGGACAATACCAAAAGGATTAGCAACAAAAGAAAAAAATAGGTAAATTGAATCCATGAAAATTGAAAATTTTTCAAGAAAGTAAAAAGAAAACTTACAGAATGGAAGAAATATTTTCAAATCATATCTATGTTAAAAGTCTAGTATCTAGAATATATATAGAACTCTTATAGCAAAAAAAAAAAATAATAATCAATTAGAGGTTGGCAAAGGATATGAATAGACATTTCTCCAAAGATTTACAAATGGCCATTAAGTATACTCAACATCATTAAATGTTAGAAAAATTGTAATCAAAACCACAATCAGATACTACTTTGCACTTACTAGGGTGGTGTAATAAAACTTTAAAAATAGACAATAGAAAGTGTTGGTGAGGACGTGGGGAAGCTGGAACCTAAGTACATTGCTTGTAAGAATGTAAAACAGTCCAGCTACCAGGAAAACAATTTGACCATTAAAATCAAAAAGTCAAACAAAGAGTTACCATATAACCCAGCAATTCTACTCCTAAAGAAATGAAAACATATGCCCCACCAAAAAACAATCGCACACAAATGTTCATAGCAGCATGAGTAAAGTAATAATAACTCCAAATTGGAAGCAACACAAAGGTCTATCAGCTGATAAATGGATAAACAAACCATGGTACATCCATGCAACAGAATATCATTCATCCATAAAAAATAAAGAAATACTAATATATGCTACAATATGGATGAAACTTGAAAATAATTATGCTATGAAGCCAGACATAAAATACTACATATTATATAATTCCATTTATATGAAGCTTCCAGAAAAGGCAAAATCCAGAGAGACAGAAAAGAGATAAAAAGCTGTCAGGATGGGGAAATTGGGGATTGCTAATAGGTTTCCTCTTGGAGTAATGACAATGTTATAAAATTAACTGAGATAGTGTTCTTCATTGTACATCTCTGTGAATATAATAAAAACAGTGAGTGGTACTCTTAAAATGTTGAATTTTATGGTATGTGAATGATATCTCAATGAAGCCATTATCAAAAACAAACAAACAAACAAACACTCAAAGCACTGATTTTCCATCTATTAATAAAAATTCTGGTTCTTCTCTGATTCCAAGTCCTTTTCCAGTGTTGTGTGATGTCTGAAGTTCAAGTTTGCCCATCTTCATAGCTCTCTGCCCAGCTCAGCTGCTGTTTATTGCAGTACTTCAAAAACAACCACTTATACTCATGTTCAGCCCTAATATTCATTTTCTTATTCATAGAAATGGATAGAACTGGGGCTGAGGTTGTGGCTCAGTGGTAGGGCGCTTTCTTAGCATGTGTGGGGCACTGGGTTCGATCCTCAGCACAACGTAAACAAATAAACAACATAGAGTTATTGTGTCCAGCTACAACTAAAAAAATATTTTAAAAAGAAATGGATAGAACTGTCCTAGAATTCAACAGTACTATATTCTTACAAGAAAAGGAGGGGGCAAGACTCACATACAGATGGCTTTATTTAAAAAAATTATTTGGTCGTCTCTAGTGTTTGTATTGGGAGTCAAAAATGATGGTGTCATGCCTTCCTTCTTATTTTCAAGGGAGAATTAAATCTTCTCATCATATTTTTGTCCATATGTTTTTCTAAAATGACTGTGTCTGGTAATAAGCCATCTCCTTCACTCTCCCTTCAAGCACTGTTGTCTATAACAATCACACCACATGAATTATAGAGTCTATTGAAATAAAGAAAAACAAAATAGAACACTCAATGCCTGAAGGGAATTTTTTCTTCTTTCTTTCTTAAATTATTTTAGTTTAGTACATGCTAGGCATGTGTTCTGCTGGAGGAAATTCTTAAATTAGAAAAATTATGGATATGCCAGGTGTGATGGTGCACACCTATAATCCCAGCAACTCTGGAGACTGAGGCAGGAGGATCAAAGGTTCCAGGCCAGTTTCAGTAACTTAGCAAGGCTCTGTTTCAATAAAAAATAAAAAGGGCTGAAGGTGTAACTCTGTGGTAGAGTGCACCTGGGTTCAATCTCTAGTACCACCCACAGGAAGGAAGGAAGGAAGGAAGGAAGGAAGGAAGGAAGGAAGGAAAGGACAGAGGGAGAGAAGGAAGGAGGGGGGAGAAAAATCAAGATATTTTCATCATAAAATTTGATTTTGAAAAAACTAAACATTCCTTTAACTCCATGATTGATGCAATGCAACCTCCATCTCCCACAATGAAATAGCTTTATAATTTCATTTTTTAAGTCCTAGCATCTGGGACTCTTTTACATGAAATTGCTAGGATTTTTCAAGAAAGGTGCCAACTGTTCTGTTCCCAAGGGTTCATTTGTTAGGTGGGGCAACATGTATTCTAGGAGTGCCATCTCTACTGGAACCTCTGGGATGGGACAAACAAAAGACAAAGGCAAGGGAGACAGACAGATACTTCCTGCTGCCTTTCAGTGAAATCTAGAAAGCTAAACAGAAATATACATTAAACTCACATTACTGCAAGTTTTGAGGGTGGCAAGACGCTGGCTTCATAAAACTAAAGGGACAAAGGTAGTTAATAAGTTTTGTCACCAATTATGTCTCCCAAACTATATATAGATGGTAGTATATTAAATAGAACTGCCCTTGCCATGTTTTGATTAGCAGAAATGCCCATCAGGGTGGATGCTTGAGATTCTTTCCCAAATTCACTTGGACATTTATTGCTTTCTTCAATCCCAAAAGACTGACTGATGAACTTCTGAGACTGGTTATTTTTCAGGCCACAGGGCATGTAATATGAAAGGATAAGAAGGGAAGCAGACAGAAAAGGCTGTGTGTTTCCCAACAGAGGTCTCAGTGGTGAGTCAGAAGGCAAGGAGTTTGGCAGGCCAACCAACTTCAGAGAAGTACAATTTGATCGAGACAAAATCCATTCAAACTTAACTAAAATAGACTGCCCAGACACTGCCTTTGCCCATCATGTTGCTCAACTAACCTTTGCCTGAATCGAGAAGAAATCAGGTGGTGAGAAGCCACAGAAAAGAGGTGGAAGCCTTTTGTACGTCCATTCTCAGCTATTGATTTTCCAGTAAAATAAATTTCCTACATTTCCTGGAAAGGCTGTAGAGTCAGTTTATCTCTATAACTATGGTTTCTAAAAGAAAGGAGTCATATAAGTACAAAGAAATTGTTTTAAGGGTTTAAAATGCATAAACCATGTCTGAAAATATATTTTGAGACATGTCCCATGATAAAGGAAGAATATAATGGTCTCAGGAGACCTGAAATCAAAGTAAAACAATGTTGTTTTACTTTGAGATAATTATGATGCCCCTAAGAATGAGTTAATATTGGTAAAGTACTTTGCGACTGCAAAAGGCAATATATTGCTGTATTGGGGTCATATTTGATTTCTATACCAGTGGAACTATCTGTCTACCTTCAAGAGTAGGGATTCATTTTACACCACCAGGTGATCAGCTTTCACAAAACATGCAGCAATATCCTTTAGTATCTGGAAACAGACTCACCAACTCCACAAAATTTTGTTACTTCCTCTACCTGCAGCATTTAGATGGAAGAGAACATGGAGGAATAAGACAGGAAGAGGATAGGTTAAAAAAAAATAGGGGATGTGAGTCAGATTTTGGTCATTGTGATAAAATACCTGGAAAAAAAGAACCTAGAGGAGGAAAGATTTATTTTGACTCACAGTTTCAGAGATTTCAGTCCATGCTCACCTGTCTCCGTTGCTATGGGCCTGTGGTGAGGCAGAACATCATGGCAGAGAGGGTGTGATGGAGCAGAGCTGCTCACCTCATGGTGGCCAGGAAGCAAAAGAGAGAGGAAATGGCCAGGAACAAGATATAGTCCCTAAGGGCAAGCCTCCAGGGAATCACTGCTTTCAACCATGTCCTATCTCCTATAGTTTCCAGCACCTCCAAACGTGCATTCAAATTATAAATCCATCAGTAGATTAATCCACTTGATGAAATCAAAGTCTTCATGATCCAATCACTTCCCCAAATCCCTATTTCTAAACATCACTGCACTTGAGACCAAGCCTTCAACACATGAGCCTTTGGGCAACAGTCCAAATCCAAACCATAACAGAGGATATAGAAAATAAAATTAATGGAGAGTTGTGTAAGGTCATTTAGACTAGCAGAATAAAAAGAGTGGATAAGCACTAAAAAGGTAGAGAAAATTCAGGGTGGGAGCAAGTGGGTGGAGAGATGGGAGAGAAAATGAGGGTAAGCAGGTAGGAGGCTACAGCAAGAGTTACAGGAGGCTTCCTAGGATATTTTATTTTAAATGCCACAGACTTCCTCCCACCTTTCCTACTGCATGTCGGTTCTGTGAGACATGCCCTTTAGGCATCAACTGTAAGTTATATAAAATGGAAGAAAGTCAGAACAAAATAAATAATACTGGATCTTACTTGAATGTACAGAGATAGCATTTCTCACTCTGCAGATAGAAGCTCATTCCCAAAGTTGAAAACTGTGCATATAGCCTTTGTGATACCACAAAAGACAGCTTTGTTACAGTGTGCTGCAATAGTTCCAAGGGACATTTTGATGGGGGAAGAAGAGAGTATGGTCAACTCTATGACCTACAGGGATGAATTGCAGGCATATACATTCTTGCCTGGTGAACTTTGCTCATATAGTTCTTCCTGTCTGAATTTCCTTTCAGTTTTTCTCTGCTTATATAAGCTCTGATTTTCTTCTTAGACACATCTTGAATACTACCTCCTCCATTCCCTTTCCCCTACTGATTCTCATATTTTACTTTAAGTAAGCACCAAAATCACCTGTGGGGAGGGAAGGGGGTTGTGAAACAGACAGGGTAAGTTGCTTAAAAATCCAATTCATGGGATTTATGTCCAGAGATTCTAATGTAGCAAGTCATCTATGGGCCCATCTGTGTGTAGTTGTACCAAGCTTCCTGGGCGCTTCTGATGCAAAACATCCCCAACCACATTTTGAGATACCCATCTTATGACATCATTCTCTCTTCTGTGGCTAAAGCTATCATGTCAGTCCTACCTTCCTAAATGAGACTATGGGTGCCAAGGCCTATGTACAGTCTAGCAATTAGGCTGCATAGATTCCTTTTTCTGTTCTTTGCTTTTTTTTTTTTTCTTTTGGTATTGGGGATTTAACTCAAGGGCACTTGAGCACTGAGCCACATCCCCAGCTCTATTTTGTATTTTATTAGACAGGGTCTCACTGAGTTGCTTAGCGCCTCACTTTTGCTGAGGCTGGCTTTAAACTCACAATTCTCCTATTTCAGCCTCCCAAGCAACTGGATCACCACACCTGGCTCCTGTTCTTTGCTTTTTAATCCTTCCTGGCACATAACATCAAGTTTCAATGGGCAAAGAAAGCCAATATGAAGACTATTAGAAAAAAATATATAAATAAGAAAATGAATTTTTTTCAATGATAATAAAAGCATAACATATGGCAGAAAAGTTTGAGGACAATGAAGAAACCAAGGTCAGGTGCAGCTAAGTCTTCCTCTGCGGTGCCACATTCTTAATGGATGCTAAGTTCCCATTCAAAACAACAGGCTGCTGGTAGAAAAGCCTCAATTATACACATTAAACATGTCCCATGGCAGATATGGGTCTAAGATGGGTGCCTAACTTCATCTTGGTTACAATGAAGAACTTCTTAACATTTCAAAATTGATATGACACCAGAATTGCATCAAGGTTTAAGTGGGGCTGAAATCAGCTAACAATTCCCTGGAAATTTGAAAATTGGGGAGAAAACTGTTCATTTTCAAATTCCAAGAACTCTCTACCCTGCCCAAGTTTACAGAAATTCATGGATAATTTTACATGTCAACTTGACTGGATCCTGGGGTGCCCAGATATAGTATTTAGCTAAACATTATTTCTGGGTATGCCTTTGAGGAGGTTTCTGGGATAAGATTGCCTCCCCAATGTAGGTGGCCATCATCCAATCCACTGAAGGCCTACATAGAACACAAAGGTAGAGGAAGGGAAAACTTGTTCTCTACAAAACTATTTGAACTGGAACATTGGTTTTTTCTTGTCCTTAAAATGAAACTCACACTGTCAGCTGTCTGGTCATATCAGACCTTAAGACTCAAGACTGAATTATAGTACTGGCTCTCCTGGCTCTCCAGCTTGCAGACAGCAGGTCGTGGGATTTCTCAGCCTCCATAGACACATGAGCCAATTTCTTATAGGAAATCTCCCTACTCATATTTCCTCCTCTCTCTCTCTTTTTCTCTGTCTCTCTGTCTCTCTCTCCATCCTCTGCCCTTTGGAGAATTTGACAATACATAGAAGTATAAAGGGAGCTTGAACTAGCAAAAATTCTTCAAATGTAAGAACACAAAAATGGGTCTGAATAAGGGAAGGAAGTGGGGCTGGGAATGGGAAAGACAGTAGAATAAAACCAGACATAACTTTCCTATGTTCATATGTGAACACACAATCAGTGAAGCTCCACATCATGTACAACCACAAGAATGAGAAGTTATACTCCATGTATGTATGATGTGTCAAAATGCATTCTATTGTCATGTATATCTAAAATAAATAAATAATAATGGGTCTGGTCAGAGATAAGTACTAGGGGAGTGTGGGGATAGAAAAATCTCCTTGAAGGGGAAATAATGAAGAATACATAGTACCTATTTTTATTTTTAAAAAGATACAGACATATACCATATACACACATGTATCCCACTATATATATGTATATATATATATACATATATATGCATATAACATATGCCTTTCATAAAAAGTTTGACATGAGATTCACTCACATGTTAATACTGATCATTTTTAAGTGGTGGGGACTACAGGTGTATCTATTTTCTTCTTTAGACTTCTCCTGTACTGTCTGATATTTAATAACAATTTTTATGTAATAGGTCAAATAATCAGAAAAGTTGTTTTTGAAATTGAGTAAAAATCAGTCACTTGTAGTTTTATCGATCTAGCAATAGGAAAGCTACACAATTAATGTCTCTTAGTGGGAAGAAGAGTTAATATAAGATCAGATGGAGACATCTTTCATGTGGTGAATGTGACTTTCCACTTCTCCAAATCCTATAGATGAGATAATATTTGGTGGGGGGTACTGGGGATTGAACTCAGGGGAACTCAACCTCTGAGCCACCCCCCCAGCCCCATTTTGTATTTTATTTAGAGACAGGGTCTCACTGAAATGCTTAGCACCTTGGTTTTGCTGAAGTTAGCTTGGAGCGTGCTATCCTCCTGCCTCAGCCTCCTGAGCCGCTAAGATTACAGGCATGCACCACTGTGCCCAGCTTTGATGGGACAGTATTTTTAAAATTTGTTTCAGGCATTCAATTCAAATAAGGAAGGCAATCACAACACTGAGAACTTATGTTGAGTTAAGCACCACTAAAAATGTGTATAAACACTCAAAGCCAAAGAAATGTAAATTGTAAAACAACACCAACTAAAATCTCTTCACATCCATACATAGTTACAACATGACCAACTGGCCTCTAGTCAATAATTTAACAATATTAATGCGAAAGTTCTCTATTTCCTTCATAAGTCAGTATGAATTGGCCAAGACTTTATATTTTCTTCATTAAGCTTGCGATTTGAGACAATATCCATCAATAAGTTTTAAGAACATATATATCTTTCAAACAAACAATTTGCCTTCTAAGAATTTACCCTACATATCTTGATATGCTTTGATAAAGTTGTATATATAAGATGTTCACTGCAAAATTGTTTATAGTATAAAGGAATTAGAAACAATGCATATGTTTTCCAATAAGAGGTAGATTATATAAACTGTAGTTTCTATAAAATATATGTATAGGATTTACATAAAGCCCATAAAAACCACAGAAGTTAATCTGCCAGGTAATCTGTCAGGTAATCCCTACATTTTTTTTCTCAGTGCTGGTGATAAAATCCAGGGCCTTGTGCATGCTAGGCAAACACTCTACCACTGAGCTATACCCCAGACCCCTAACAACAGTTTGAACTGGTGGAACCAGCAGACAAAGAGAGAAATTGCAAGCAGACTTATAGTATGCTCCAGATCTCCAGAGAAGAAGCTATGGTAACATTTTCATCTATCACTCAACTGTCTGCTTTCCTTAAAAATTAAATTATTAGAGGTCACCTGGACCAGTAAAAAAGTGATCGGGAAGAAAGGGATGAAGGAACCCAGCACTGCTAAGTCATACATTTTTTTCCTCAGAAATTTTAGAGAAAAAAAATATTGACAAAATAGTTTCCTTATGATTACTGTCCATGTTACCTATAAAGTTCCTGTCTTAAGTTTTCTCATTACCTACTGCTTATGTCACCAGTATGGAACAAATCCACTGAAGAGTGAAATTCAATTTTTGGAAACCAAATGACATTCACATACCTATATAGAGATGATTAAAAACTTCTTTTCCATGCACAAAATGAAATGAGCATGCAGTACAAATTCACAGAAAACACTGGGTAAAAACTGAAGCTGTGTTTCAGCAGAGGTTGGAGGGAGGCAACCAGACAGGGCAACTTAGAGTGATGATGACTTGGCCTTTTCATTAGTGACTGAGCCAAGTCGGAAAAGGAGGCATGAAGGCAAGCAGAGAGTAGATTAAGGAGAATGATGTGATTTCTTTTCAAACAGGAACTTATTTTGAGTATTGCACATGCCCTATTTATAGCTAATAAAGTTTGATATATCTGTGTTCAAGCCAGAGCTGTTTCATTCTTCCCTCTGTGCCAAAGAGTAGTCTTCCTTAGGTCTCTCCTCAAGAATAGAGTTGATAATATTCCAGAGGATATAATGGATTGATTGATTCTAAAGTAAAATTTACAGAACATAATCACTTAAAACGTACAGCAATAGAGAAACTTGGGAAATCACCTTCTTGATATCTAGAAAGACTTTGTCTAACTGCTGAATTTCTCCATAATGCTTATGTATGAACCAATTTCTCTTTCACTGGTATTTAACAGGCCTCATTCTTTGTGCTACCCTTGAATTGTTTAGTACCATGTATGTAGAACTTCCAGACATCCATAAGAATCCTACAAGCAGAAGAGCAATGTGGTAATGCAAATGGCACTGGAACCTTACGATACAACTTTATCCAGTTTTTCCTTTGTGTCACCTGAAAACATCAATGGTTTGACAAGTAGAAAGTTTCCATACAGAGTCAAGAAAATTTTTGCTCATCATCTGAACACTCACCACAGTATAATAATTCTTGGTAAGTGGAGCAGTTTCAAATCCTTTGACAGCCTTGGGGGAGAGAGGTCTCTCTGTGAAAAAAAAAATATTTAAATTATGTTAATATCCAACAACTCAGTGAAACAACATAGATCAACTAACATACTATAATTATTCTTAGTGGAAATACTAAGGGAAATATACATTCCTAAATAAATAAAACTACAACTTTACTAAACTATAAACGGTTCAAGCTATTCAACTTGCTAGGTGGAATAAGCCAAGGAGTTAAGCATAATTAATGGCAGAGTTTGGGCAAGAATGTCACTCCCAATTTGAATTTCATTACTCTAGTTTGCCTCTCCATTAAACTTATTAAAAATAGATATGAGGGCTGGGAATGTGGCTCAAGCGGTAACCCACTCACCTGGCATGCGCAGGGCGCTGGGTTCAATCCTCATCACCACATACAAGTAAAATAAAGATGTTGTGTCCACCGAAAACTAAAAAAATAAATATTAAAAAATCCTCTCTCGGGGCTGGAGATGTGGCTCAGTGGTAGCGCGCTCGCCTGGCATGCGTGCGGCCAGGGTTCGATCCTCAGCACCACATACCAACAAAGATGTTGTGTCCGCCGAGAACTAAAAAATAAATATTAAAAATTCTCTCTCTCTCTCTCTCTCCTCTCTCACTCTCTCTTTAAAAAAAATCCTCTCTCTCTCTCTCTCTCTCTCTCTCTCTCTTAAAACAAACAAACAAAAAAAAAAAACAGATATGAGCCAGGTATGGTGGCGCATGCCTGTAATCCCAGCAGCATGGGAGGCTGAGGCAGGAGGATCACGAGTTCAGCAATGGTGAGATGCTAAGCAACGGAGTGAGACCCTGTCTCTAAATAAAATACAAAATAGGGCTGGGGATGTGGCTCAGTGGTTGAGTGCCCTGAGTTCAATCCCCAGTACCAAGGAGAAAAAAAAAAGACATGAAAACTCAACACTAATCAAATGTATATTTGTAACTTGCATATTATGAATATAATATAATATAACCAATAGCAACTGTGCCTTCTTGGAGATGTTTACTGTCCCAACAATAAAATAACCAGAGACATCATTATCCAAAGTACATGTATGAAGACATGAATTAGTGTCAACATACTTTATATGCAACCAGAGATATGAAAAATTGTGCTGTATATGTGTAATGAGAATAGTGATGCAAAAAAAACTAGAATTTTTAACTCACTCAAAACTACCAGAAAATTCTTTTGTACATCATTTCTTAGTTTCTTAATTTTTTTAGTTCTGGTGGATACAATACCCTTATTTTTATTTATTTATTTTTATGTGGTGCTGAAGATGGAACCCAGTGCCTTACCCATGCTAGGCAAGTGCTTTACCACTGAGCCACAGCCCCAGTCATTTTTGTACATCATTTTAATTTGATTACATTATATTGTAAAATGCTGCCTTTATTTTACAGAGTTAATCTTACCTATTAATTTATGACTGACGAAAACATTCTTTAAAAAAACACAAGATAGTTAATACCAAATATTTAAAAGTGTCACTACATATCATCTCCCTATCTGTTTTCTCTTTTGTTTCTTTTTGTCTTACATTTCAGTTTTATCTTGCTATATTATATGCTACTTTAAAGCCTTTCCAAAATATGGTGGAATATAAATAATAAAATAACAACATACCACCAGACTTTGATTTTTCTTTTTTAAATAATATTTTAAATTTATAAATCTACTCTAGTCCCATCCTTAAAAATTCAAAATACAGAGAAAAACAGTGATCATCCCATCACCCAGAACTAACCATTACTCAGAGTAACATTTTGAAGAGTGTCTTCTATTCTTTTAATGTACATATTTGTAAACACACACTTAAACACACATGGATCTTTCTTACTTTACCTATAGTGCTGCAATTCTCTTATTACATCATTATATCATGAATATTTTCTCATTTAACCTTGATTTTTAACTATTATTGTATTAAAACCCCACAATATTTAGTTGGCACTTAATAGCTTTTAAGATATTTTATCTGATCTTTATAATAACTGGGACAGGCAGAGATGATTTTTCATTTTACAGAGGAGGCCATCAAGATTCAGGGAAGCAAAGTCACCTGCCTAAGGTCATGCAGCTAAAAAATGGCAGAGCCAAGACTGAAGCCCAGGAATGTCTTGACAAGACCTTGTGTTCCCAAACCAATGATTCCCAAAAAAACAAACAAACAACAACAAAAAAAAAAACAGCTCAATGGCATAGGCAGAAAATGCTACTAGAGTTCAGAGTGTCCATCAGTTTAATCTGTGATTGCCAGAGAAGATCTCTCTGGTCAGGGATTACTTGATTTAGCCCTGGAGAGTGGCTAGAATTCAGAGAAGTACAGAAGAAAGCAAGGAGATTTCTAGGCAGGGAGCATTCCTAAAACACAGTTGCAAAAATGACAATACTCAAGGCAGTTGTGTACATGGAACACTAAAGTCTTCCAACTCAGCTAAGCTGGGCAAGGTGGTAATAAGTCAAAAACACAGCAATGAATGCCAACTTGTTACTCCCCTGGGATGACAGTATATATGACCAGTTTCTAAAAACTTGATGCTACTTCAAGATCTACCTTCAATCCACTTAGTGACCTTATAAGGCTTCATTGGAATAGACCTAAGCAATGAAGAGTCACTCTGGCTATTCTTTAGATTGTAAGCAATATAGCCAGGACCTAAACCCTAGTGTGGTGTCACCATGCCTTTCCAGTACACTATGGTCTTGCACACTTAGATGTGTTCAAAATTGGCAACTATCAAATTATTTGGGTTTTTTATTAGGCAAGATTTCTACAATGTAGCTATAATGGTTCTAATTAGAACTCAGAGTTGTCTTGTGCAATTATTATTTAAAGCAGTCTTAATAAAAAATGAAACCTAGAAATACCAGCAAGATGTGGTCACCTTTCAGAAGCAAGGCCAAAAGGAAGGGTAAACATAATAGAGCACCCGCCAAGACACAGAAGAGGAGAGAAAAGGCCACAGGAATGTGTAATGCAACTGAAAGAAAATGTTAACTATGTAAAAGTAGGATAGAGGAGAAACAAACTGAAAAGAAAGAAGTGACTGTCTTAGAGATTCTCAGTGTGTGAACATGATGCAAAATGAATTGGTGCTTTAAAAAGATCAATAAAATTTTTGAAAATCAATAAAACTATCAAACCTCTAGCATGACTGAGAGGAAAAAAGAGAGAAAACACAAATTACCAAAATCAGAAATGAAACAGAGGATATTGTTCCAGATCAAGGAGCTATCAAAAGAAAAACAAAAGAATATTATGAGCAACCCTTCACACATAAAATTTGACAATTGTATGAAACAAACCAATCCCTCAGAAAACAAAAACTATAGCTTACCCAATATGAAAGAGATAATTTGAATAGAATTGTAAATATTAAGGAAATATGCCGCAGTCTGGCTGGGCACAATTCACGAGCCACTTGTCAAAAGAAACAAACTTTATTTTTAGAACACACGCTGCACCAATAGAGCTCTTCAGGAATTCCCTCAGAGCCCAACTGCCACCACTGGCTTCCCACAAGCCTCTCAACGCCCCCACTCCTCCTGCTCTTGAGGCCGATTGGCTGGGTAGAGTGGGCAGAGCCAAAAGAGTCCCCCAATGAGCAGCTCCGTGGTCTGAAAGGGCGGGGAAACAGCCCAATGAGCATCACCGTAGAGGAGCCAATCAGCTGGAAGTTTGCTGGGGCCATGGTGAGCCAATCAGCTAGAAGTTTGCTGGGGCCGCTTCGGCTGTGGCTCTCAACAGAAATAAAATTTGTAAATTAAAATTCTAAAAAAAATATTTCCAGGCACATGTAGTTTCACTGGAGAGTTCTATCAAATGTTTAAGGAAAAATCAAAATCAATTATATAAAATCTCTTGTGGAAAATAAAAAAGAGATCACTTCTGAAATCATTTTTTAATTTTTTAAATTTTTCAATGGACCTTTATTTTACTTATTTATATGTGGTGCTGAGGATTGAACCCAGTGCTTCACACATGCTAGGCAAGCACTCTACCACTGAGCCCCAGCCCCAGCCCCTAAAATCATTTTTGAGAAGGTCTCTATTAGACTGAAACAAACCCAAAGACAGTACAAAAAAGGAAAGAAAGAAAAAAAAAAACAACTTCAGACCAGCATCCCTCAAGTATAAAATACAAAAAAAAAAAGGAAAAAAAACCAACAAAATATTAGCAGATAGAGTTCCACAATGTATTAAAAATTATATACCAGAGGATTCATCCTATGGATGCAAGATTGGTTAAATATTCAAAACAATCAAAGAGGCTGTGCACAGTGGTGCATGCCTGTAATTCCAACAGCTCCATAGGCCGAGGCAGGAAGATCGTGAAGTTCAAAGCCAGCCTCAGCAACCTAGCAAGGCCTGAAGCAACTTAGTGAGATCCTGTCTCAAAATAAAAAGTAAAAAGGGATAGGGATGTGGCTCAGTGGTTAAGCAGCCCTGAGTTCAATCCCCAGTACCAAAAAAAAAAAAAATAGAATCAATATAACCTGTGACCTTAGAAGTCTAAAAATAGAAATTACATAATAATTATCAATCAATGCATAAAAAGCACTTGACAAAATTCAACACCCATTTAAGAAAAACAAACTCCAAAAAAAAAAAAGAATAAAGAGAAACTTCTTCAACTCAACATCTACAAAAAAGCTTCTTCAGCCAGCATTTTATAAAACAGTGAATGACTGAATACTGAATGCTTTCTCTGGGATTAGGAACATGACAAGGATGTATGTTCTCACCACTCTTCATTCAGCACCATGCTGAACTTCTAGTTCTCTCTGCAGGCTTGCTCTAGGAAGAGGGATCAACACAAGGAACAGAAGGAAGACTAATTTGGAAGGACAAACTTGGGAAATCTAAAATAACACAGCTCTTGCAAATAAATGGCTTCATGAAAAAATTCAAGAGGGGGATGCAAAGAGAAAAAACACCAGCACTATGACCTCAGTGACAGTTTAAGGCCTTTTTGTACTTCCTTTGTTCCCCACCCCCCTTTCACTACTCTCACCATGTGAAGTTCTCTCTGAAATCCATGCTCAGCAACATGCAAAGAAGGAATAAATATGTGGAGGTTGAGAAGAGACAAGTTCAGTCCCTAGGGGTAGTTTAAAGTGACTTAATCAGAACTAACATGAAAACATAAATATTTGATGGTGTTTCTAAGGCAATAAAAAGATTGGTCAACAAGGGTATAGAATAGAAGACACAGAGACAAACCTACATAAATACAGTCATCTCATACTAGACAAAGAGGCCATAAACATTCATAGGAGAAAAGCCTCTTCAACAGATGGTACTGGGAAAACTGGAAATCCATATGTAACAAAATTAAATAGACCCCTATCTCTCACCATGCACAAAACTCAACTGAAAGTGGATCAAGGACTTAGGAATAAAACAAGAGACCCTGTGCCTACTAGAAGAAAAAGTAAGCCCAAATCTTTATCATGTCAGCTTAGGAACCGAATTTCTCAACAAGACTCCTAAAGCACAAAGAAGTAAAATGAAGAATCAACAAGTGGGAGTTATCAAACTAAAAAGCTTCTTCACAACAAAGGAAACAATCAAGAATGTGAAGAGAGAGCCTACAGAATGGAAGAAAATCTTTGCCACCTGCACCTCAGATAGAGCATTAAATCTCTAGGATATGTAATGAACTCAGAAACTTAACACCAAAAATAAATAACCCAATCAATAAATGGCCAAAGGAACTGAACAGACATTTCACAGAAAAAAAATCAGGGAACAAATATATGAAAATATTCAACATCTCGAACAATTAGAGAAATGCAAATTAAAACTACACTGAGATTTCATTTCACTTCAGTCCGAATGGCAATTACCAAAAATACAAGTAACAATAAATGTTGATGAGGGTGTGGGAGTAAAGGTCAACTCGTACATTGCTGGTGGGACTGCAAATTGGTGCAACCACTATGGAAAGCGGTATGGAGATTCCTCAGAAAAACTGGAATGAAATCACCATTTGACTCAGTTATCCCACTCCTCAGTATATACCCAAAGGACTTAAAATCAGCATACTACAGTGACACAGCCACATCAATATTCACAGCAGTTCAATTCACAATAGCTAAGCTATGGAACTAATCTAGGTGTCCTTCAACAGATGAATGAATAAAGAAAATATGGTGTGTGTGTGTGTGTGTGTATGTGTGTGTGTATGTATGTATATATAATAAAGAAAATATGGTGTGTGAGTATGTATACACACACACACACACCATATTTTCTTTATTTTACACACACACACACACACACACACACACACACACACACACTAGAATATTATTCAGCCAGAAAGAACAATGAAATGAAATTCTGGCATTTGCTGGTAAATGGATGGAACTAGAGACTATCATGCTAAGTGAAATAAGCCAATCCCAAAAAACCAAAAGCCAAATGTTTTCTCTAATATGCAGATGGTAACACACAAAAAAGTGGAGGGGAGGAGAATAGAAGTTCATTGGATTAGACAAGGGGGAATGAAGGGAAGGGAAGGGGAATGGGATTAGGGAAGACCGTAGAATGAATCAGACATAACTTTCCTCTGTTCATATATGAGTACATGACCAGTGTAACTCCATGTCATGTACGACCACAAGAATGGGAAGTTTTACTCCATGTATGTATGATATGTCAAAATACATTCTACTGTCATCTGTAATTAAAAAGAACAAAAATTGGTCAATTTAATTCAATCAGTGAAAAATAATCAGTCAGTGTAAAGAAATATTCACTTTTGATTTTTTCCTCTTTTTTGCTAATGTCCAGATTCTTAGTATTTGTTGATGGTGATAGAACTAAAAGAAATATAGTGATAAACAGTTTTTGTGGACATGGGGCATCTATGTGATACACCTGAGGGATTAAAACAGAAAGTTGAAATATAAAGCTCAACCCTAACCTTGTTTTATAATGAGCAGGAAGAATTACTCTTAATCTGCTTTAATACAAATTTAATTAACCATGTACCTAATAATCCCCTCAATTGGTATCTATACTTGCCTACTAATGTTTTAGAAGGATTTAATGATCCCTTAACAGAATTAGAAGGAGAAAATAGAATTTGTTCAAAATATCTCCTCTAATCATACTTGTCTCAATGCTTTCCTGGCATGGGAAAATTTTTCCAGGAAAATTTTTAATGCAAAGTCCTAACAAAATCCTTTGCCTTTCTAGGTAACAGAACAAAGACAAAAATAAAAAAGATATAATTTATGATGTTATACATGCACTGGCAGAAATTTCTTTGTTGTATTAATAACATATTAGTTTATAATATGTTATAAGTAGTGGTAATGTAGTTTATAGATTACCACTACTTTTTTAAAAAGAACAGGAAATTGTATAAATGACTAATTTTCTTATTTACAATGTATCTGACTCAAATGAAACAAAGGAGTAAAGGCCCTTCTATGGCTTATATAATGACTGAGTTTTCAATACATATACTTTTATAAATAAGATCTTTGAAAAATATATTTCTGCTAAAATAGGGGTTTTTCCTCACATAATAAGAAATTTAGAGATAGGCAAGAATAACTGGTAACAATGGCTTCTTGATGTCATCAGTGTCCAGGTTCCATCATTTTTGCTGAGAGGTTTGTATCTTTGTTCTTGTTTGTTTGTTTGTTTTTGTAGTGCTGGCGATGAACCCAAGGCTTTCACCATGTTCAACAAGTACTATGCCCTCAGCTACATCTCCAGCCCTTTGGTGAGATGTTTTTATAATCATGGTCATAAAGACACACCCTATCTTCAGCCTCAAGCTCATGCTGAAAGCATATTTGAGTATTATGCTCAAATATTCTATTTCTTAAGTTTCTATAGTATTAGGTGGGCTGTTCTTTATGTTATACACCCCTTGAAATCAGTCTTCTCTCAAAGAGCAGAACAAAGCTGTCCCTAGAGCTTTGGCCATAGTTATCTACAGACAAGAGCTACAGTGGAATATGAAACTTACAATGCCAAGGGAAAATTTACTACATCACAGAGTGCAATGGTGTAACAGCACTCTACAGGGTGAGGATTATATGGCTCTGGACTTGCTTTGCTTAACTTTTAAGGCATTACAAAAGCTTGTGTACTGTCAAGCTATATGTATGAATTTGTCTCAATTGCTGACTATCCAAGCAACCTCAGTATCACACATTGGACCCAATAGTAATCACATGGAGACCACTGAAGTTCTTCAGTTATATTCCTAATTCAACTTCATAAATGGCCCAATAGTTTGTATGGCAGTGGGGTTTAAATTTTTAAATTGAAGCTTTTGTTTCCCTGAAATATACATTTCATCTAAGAATCACTATTTTTCAACCTCCTGCAAGACAAATCTTCTTTCCTAAGTTACAGAACAGAGTTTATGTAAAGAATAAAAAATGACAATATTTTCTAGACTAAACAGGAAAAAAACAAGCATTAGAATTCATAATGTCCCTCTGCAGCATCCTAGATAGATTTTGGCTTACTATTTTGTAGAAGTGGCAAAGAGTTGGGTTGAAAAAGAATTCAGGTCAGCAAAGATTTATTGCTCATCTAACTTTCCCAACGAGAAATTTTCATTATACTATGTTAATCTATTGTACTATCCCCCAAGCTCCCTCTGCTCTGTTCTACCAGAGAACCTTCATGGTGTCTTTTTTCCCAACCAATTATTATGACTTAGATTGTCCCTCCCCTTATTCTGGGCCTGTCCACAGCCTGTCTGTCTTTCAGCATTCAGCTCAAGCCCTATCACTTCCATCCTTAATGCACTTTCAGCCTCAGAGTTTTGATCTGCAATATATTTTACACTTCATTGCCTATAACCTTATACTGTCATTTGTTTGTTTCATCTCTAGTTCTTAATCTCCCTCCCATGTCCCTATCCACACTGTTTGCTGGAAATATTTGGAACTATGACTTGCTACAATTTCACTCAGCAACTCTCAAACAATCCATCATCTTCAGTATCAATCATCACTAACCCCCAACACACACACACCACCACCACCCATCACCACCACCAACACCACCACCAACACGACCAACAACAACCTCCTCCTATTTTCTCCACTAACTGAATTCAGCACTATATTAGTTTGTTTTCTGTTGCTGTAACAACATACTTGAAGCTGGGTACCTTATAAATAAAATAGGTTTATTTATCTTGAAGTTTTAGAGGTCAAAAGTTCCAGATTGAGTGGCCTCATCTGTTTGGCCTCTAGTCAGGGCTCCTTTGGCTAGGTCACAATATAGCAGAGAAATGGAAAGGAGATTTCCTTTCATGTACAGAAGAGGAGATCACTTAGTGAGGCAGAAAGCCAGAAATGTTCAGGGTCCAGATTTACTCTTTTTATAACAACCCATTCACACAGAAACTAACTGGCATTCTTCAAGGACTACATTAGTCTCTTCCAAGTGTGATGCCCCTGGTGAGTAATCATTGCTTACTAGGCCCAACTTCTAAAAGTTCCACAACATCTTAACACTGCCACACTAGGGGCCAAGTTTCAAACACGTGAACTTTTAGGGGACATGTTCAAACCATATCCAACTATAATAAGTATGGATAAAACATGTCTTATGTTTAAAGCCCTGTGTTATGGAGACAGAAAGGTGCATAAAGATCAATAAGTTCCCCTTGACCTCCCTATCAGGATGATTAGATGCCTCTCTTTTCCTTGCCACTTTCTATATAACCTTGTAGTAGCTCTATCCCTGAACTTACCATACTATATTCTAATAGCTTCCTCTTATTTAGATCTCTGTTTATGTCACTTACTCTAGCTTATCCTGTTAGTTGTGCATGCACTTATCTTGACTATCAAAAAGTTTTAAGGGGCAGAGTCTATGAGGAATAGATTGTTATAGATGCCCTGAGTACCTAGCCTTAAGTAACATGAGGGCAAGAGTCATGTTTTATTCTTCTCTACTCTACCAGTTCCCAGGACAGAATTAATATCCTAATCATGGGAAATACATCTTTACTGGATGGCTGGATGGGTTATAGTGCATGCCCTAAAGAACCCACCATCAAGCTGAACCCCTAGATGTAGAATTATCCTCACCTCTTCCCTTGTCCTCATAATTAATCACTGGCAAGTTTTTAATTGTTTCAACAACATGTACTGTATCTATCCACTTCTCTTCCTCCCTACTATCACCAAGATTAGTCTATACCACTATCTAGACTGCCTGGACCTCAGCAATAGCCTTTGCTGGAATTCCTGAAATTCAGCCCCCAACAGAAAGATCTTCCTACCACCAGAAATATCTTCTCAAACCACATGCTATCCTTTGCTTAAAACTTTACATTGGCACCCTATTCATGCAGTTCTAGCTCAAGACCTCAGTCATACTCTTTATGTACCTAATTTAAACCCAAATCACTCTGCCACCCATATACCATGCTTTCCTACTTTTGTGCTTTAACTTACCACCTTCCCCTAACCTTCTATCTTCTTCATCTTTTAAGACCCAGTTCAAGTTCTTAGACCCATGTATGTCATTGTTAATTGAATTGGGTCTTTCTGCTCCACCAGCATCTTATTTAGATCTCTCTGTCACTTACTCTAGCCTATCCTGTTAGTTGTACACGCACTTATTTTGACTATCAGAAGGTCCTAAGGGGCAGATCCATGAGGAATAGATTGTTCTAGATGCCCTGAGTACCCAAGAGATACTTAATGAAAACAATGAATTTCATTACATACCATATGATATTCGTTCATTTTATAAATATTTACTGAGCACAAGCAAAATAGAAAAGAATATCCCTGCTCTTGTGGTGTCTACATTTAAATGGTGAGATTTAGAGAGTAAATTAAATAAGCAGTAATATAGCATGTTATATGGAGAGAAATGACAAAGAAAGAAAGAAAGAAAGAAAGAAAGAAAGAAAGAAAGAAAGAAAGCAAGAAAGCAGGAGAGGGGCATAGAGGCAGTAGGGACAGGGTTTGATTTTCTCCTGTGTGACCAGGAGTCTCTACTGTGAAGCAGAAAGTAAGCAGAGCAGAAGGAGGTGAGGGAAGCAACCATGTTGACATCTGAGGAAGATGGTCCACATAGAAGGACCATACAGGAGACCGAAGTCTGTCTGGCACAGGCAGGCAAGAGGCCAGTATAGCTAGAATGGAATGAGTGATGGATCAGAGGTCAGAAAAGAGGCAGGATCCTGGAGGACTTCTAGGCTATTGTGATGACTTTGGCCTTTATCTTTTTTTTAATTTTTTAATATTTATTTATTTTTTAGTTTTCAGCAGACACAACATCTTTGTATGTGGTGCTGAGAATCGAATCTGGGCCGCACGCATGCCAAGTGAGTGCGCTACCGCTTGAGCCACATCCCCAGCACGGCCTTTATCCTTTTTGAGATGAGAAGTTGTGACTCAAGTTAAGTATTGAAAGAATCACTCTGGCTCCTGAATTTAGATCACATTACAGAAGTGACAAGAACAGGACCAAGGACACCAATTAGGAAACTATTGTACTGAGCTAATGAGAGATGCTGTTTCATAAACTTCTAATCCTAGGCCATCTCTGACTAGCAGGCCTCCTGTCTCCCAAATCTCAGACCTATCCTTAACATCTGGTTTAGCTATTTCTAGGGATTACCTAGGTGCTTGACTCAGAGTCAGAATTTACCATATGAGTCCCAAATCAAAGAGCATATAGAAAAAAAATTGAAGGGAAGGGGTTGGACACCAGAACTAACAGTCTGGGGCAGTCCACAAAGGAGTGACCAGACTGCTACAAAAGGTATCATAATAGGGGACACCATTATGAAAGCCATCAAAGTGAGGACATCCTATGCACTTCCCATGTCCCCTCAACAATGCTTGGAATTTCCAGATCAGGCAACAAGGCCTGATCCTTTTGGTTCTGCAGATGATGACACTTAATCAAGGAAAAAACGTCAGAGTAAATCTGGAAAATGTTTTAGGAGTCCTAACAAGCAGATTATATCAATGGAAAGATGTAGCCATGGGTAAATATCAGCTGTAAAAATCATCAGAACCAAGGAAATTCCAGGCAAGGCCTGTGAAAATACTTCAAGGCTTAACTGAAACATCTCAATTCCCAATAATTAAAAATACTGGAGGCTGGGGATGTGATTCAGTGATAGATTGCTTGCCTAGCATGCATGAGCTGGGTTCCATCCCCAGTATTGGGGAAAAATGTTGAGAAGTCTATGCACCACAAAAATAATTACAAATCTGGTAGTAAACATATTCCATTAAAGGATATGCCCCTTTTTATCCAAACACAGAAAGTGTGCAAACTAAATTTTATCTTAAATGCTTTTGGGAGAAGCTTCTAACAATGGTTATCTAGGAGGAGGGGTAAAGAGAAAAGGAACTTTTATTGTCTACACTATATTTCCATAATGTTTCATTTTATTTACAGTGAATCTATAATTTTATTAATTAAAAGTAGCAATTTGGAGGCATTAAGAAAGCAATGAAACTAGGTGTAGTTGTGTACATCTGTAATCCCAGCAGTTTGGGAGGCTGAGACGGAGATTGTAAACTAGAGGCCAGGCACAGCAACTTGGCAAGGCCATAGGCAACTTAGTGAAACCCCATCTCAAAAAATGAAAAAGGTCTGGGAATGTAGCTCAGTAATAGATTGCACCTGTGTTCAATTCCCAGCCCCCCCCCCAAAAAAAAAGCAATGAAGATACCTACAGAAGAGATAACACACAAAGAGCTATTAACTTAAAGGAGCCCTTGGATAGATATTATTAGAAAGTGAAGTCTGTGTTGTAACATGCTTTTATGTATCAGAGTATTGGAATTAGTTTGGTTTGGTTTGGTTTTAGTTTGGTTTTTGAAATATAAGTAGAGTTTCCCTTCTTTCTTAAGAACATACAATAGGTTAAAGACAATAATGTTAATAAAGCAGCCAGACAACTTCCTCCAACCCTATGATTGTTATCTCTCAAACACATCTTTGAGGCATGTAGTCTTAGGTCTACTTAGGGCTAAAAAAGGAAGTCAGCACTTGGCCTCCTTTATTATTGTATTCTGCCATGGAGACTCAGAGTAGCAGGAAGGACTATGTACTATATTACAGGGGCCTGAATTAGTAGACAGAAAGGGACATAGTTAAGGTGGAACAGTTGTCTAAGCTTTGAATTCCTTTGCTTTTTTAGCTTTCTGTTGCCTTGAAGTAATCTAAATACAACTGTGTTTCAAAATATCTAACCACAGATTTTTCCCAGTTCTGTTCTAGTCTTATTTTTGACTACACATGTAAGTATAAACAGTTTCTGTTAACCAATTAAAACTACAAGATTTTCAATAAGAAAATTTCAATAAGAAAACACAAAAGTCATATTCAAAAAGACAGTTAAAGGTCTCACTTACCACTGGATTTAATTTCTCGGACATAATTACTAGGGAACCAGCCTGTTCTCCCATTTAATGTGCCTTCCCACCAGCCTCCTTCTTCAACTCGAGTGACATAAATGATGTCCCCTTTACAGACTGACAGCTCATCTTCATTAGTCTGCTTAAAGTTGAATCTTGCCTTCACTATCAACTGGTGACTTCCATTTTCCGTCATCTCCTAGAGAAACAAAAGCCACAGCACATTAAGAGGCATCTAATTGAGGCACGGTAGAAATTATATGGTTTTAGGTAAGACCTATCCTTGAGTGACCAAGAATAAAACCCTATATCCATCTCAGTTCTGATTTTTAAACTTAGGAGTCTATGAATGGCCCTCCAGAGGTATTAATTAACCCCTTGAAACTTTATGCAAATTTTTGCATTGTCAGAATGTGTATTTTGGATGGGGTCATAGCTTTCATTTCCCTCTCCCTTCATCTATTATCTAAAGATACCTATTTTAACCAACCTAAGTAATAGAGTGAGTGATGATAAACGATTTCACCCTGCCTCTACCCAACACACAATCTTAGCCCACATATTAGGTACTAATCAACTCTCACAGAAATCTGTTCCTATCTTCCAATTACTAAGAACATCTTAATTTGGTTACATTTGGTCCCATGCAAAGATCAAATATCTCATAGCTAACTAAATTAGGAATAATCTTAGCCTGTCTTGCATCAATTGGGCTTAAATTTTTGAGACCCTTTTGAGAAAATAATAAGCACAATGGCTCTTTACCCAAACGAGTTCATAAACATGACTTTTGGTATAAAATTTAATAGGGTACAAATGGTGTGGTGCCATCAGCTTCTCAATGAGATCTGTGGTCTCAGAAAGGTTAAGAACCACCCGTTTAACTGCTTTGGAAGTAACAGGACATGATGACCTACAGGGAGCAGGTGGCTTTTGACAGAGAAGAGAGGCTTCACCCAAAGACAAGATGGAGCATTTCCTCCCAAATAAAAACTCCCAATAAGATAAAATGCATCAGGGCATGGTGGCACGTGCCTATAATCCCAGCGGCTTTGGAGGCTGAGACAGGAGGATCATGAGTTCAAAGCCAGCCTCAGCAACTTGTGAGACCCTGTCTCTAAATAAAATATAAAAAGGGGGGGGGTAGGGATGTGGCTCAGTGGTCAAGTGCCCCTGAGTTAAATCCCCATACCCTCCCCCACACACACAAAAAAAGACCAAATGCAAAGACAACTGGGAGATCTCAATATAAAAGTTCATCATAGGCTGATATTTAAAATCAAGTCTTACTCAAAGAGAAAAATAAAGGTGACAATAATGCTAAGAACAGCACTGAATATTTATTGATTGCCTACTAAAGTGCCAGGTACCCACTTAGTTCTAATAAACCAAGGAATAGGGAAAATAACAGCAAAGTGTCATCCAGAATTGTCATAACTTACATTTGCATAGCACTCTCAGTTAAGTAACTTGCCAGATTCTAATAAGCAGCCAAGCTAGGGCTTTAACCCTGATTTTCAGACTCTGGGCCCCACATGCCTGATTTGTTCCAAAGTCTAGCCTGAATGGGTGTTTAGTTTATAGCTAGTTTTCTTGGTGGCACCCAAAACAAACAGAATGACAATTTCACCACATATGAAAATGCAACTGGGATATGAGTCCTATTTTATGAATTTTAAAACAGACAGGGAGAATTCGGGACTATACTTACCACTGTCTTTGCCTGCTTTTGCAGCCCTGGAGCTGTGCTAGAAACTGCTCCCTGTGGGTTTGTCTGAGAACTGTTAGCAGCACTAAGAGAAGAGGAACGTCCACATGGTCTTTCTGAGAGCTGATCTGTGAAAAGAGGAAAAGGCATGGTAAAGGAAGCACTCAGGTCAGAAAACCATCTACAATATAACATTATCTTGTATGGGACTTTATAAAAAGCATCCTAGCTATAATTCCAATGGTATTGTTATGAACATGCCAACTGTGTTTCAAACCCACCCCCACCCCTGCCTCCTCCCTTTTTGGTGGCCAACTTCTTGTTCTTAACCTTACTGGCCATTGCTCTCCAGTAGAATGAAAAGCAGCGACAGAACCACATTTTCTCTTAACCCATTCCCTACAACTCTTCCTTCCTGAACCAGTCGCAACTATATGCCCTGTTATCCAAGGCAGAACTATATCGGGTACCAAACAGCTGTTTGTGGCTCTTATTACTTTGAAATATTTTAAATTTCTCGCCCTGTTTTCTGGCCCATAACTCAGTGGCTCTTTCTTACATGTAAGGATTTATGTGGCACATACAATCTAAAATCTCCCTAGTGTGCCGTGGGAAGAGTGGAGAATAAGAAAGAGTGCGTGTCTGAGACAGATGCGATCTTGATACTAGAATAATTTGTTGTTTAAAATCAAACTCAGGAGTCTTCTCTTCCTTGAAACCTTGTGAAATTTGATCAGACCAAAGCTGAGTTGGATGTTTTCAGTATGCTGAAAGTGTACTAAAGAGAGAATCTGGCTTCTTGACAAATTCAAATGAGAGTTCTTTTCCTCTCCATTTATTTTTAAAAGATATAAACTGCAAAAGTCTAAAGCCCAAACATTCCCTAGGCGACAAGCTCAGTATCCAAGTAATTTCCTTGATGCCGTGGGTTTTAACTTTCACCTTCTTGTATTTTTATAAATATCTGCGGCAAGGGAAGAGACTGTAAAACTTGCTAGGAGAGTTTGGCAAAGGAACATATAATTTGTATGGCATAATGTTAGAATTATATGATCCTCCCTGCCCAGAACTGGATAGTTGTCATGTGTGTTAAATATAGTTACTTGAATTAGCTGTACTTTCTGCTATACGCCTTGCAATAGCTCAAATGCATTTTTTTCAAATAGCAAAAGAACAACTTTAAAGAAGTATTTTCCATGTCTTGCTATTATATACAGCTCTTTTGACTAAAACTATAATTACTTGATAGCTTCCTAGATGTTCCATCTTATTTGGCACTTGATTATATTGTCTGTTCTTGCTCTCCAATTGTTTCTGCTGGGTAAGTTGAGTCTCCCTAAATAGATGGTAATTTTTCCAAGGGCAGGGGAATTATGTCTTCCACTTTCTTGGTAAAACCTGGCAGTGCTGGGCACACAGCTTCTTGCCTCTCTAACAGTTTGAGCAGGAAGATTCAGATTTGAGTTCAAGGGCTCTCAAGTCAGTCAGGTATGAGTTTGAATTCTAACTCATCCACCTTCTAGTTGGGCAACTGTGGACCTGACTTTCCTTATTGATAATAGGGACCTAATAATAATAATGCCTATCCCCAGGTGTGTTTCAAACATGGAATAAGACCACTTAGGGCTCCTAGGACAGGCTAGACCCAGGGAAAGGGTTCAAAGAATTTGAACTATGATTATTACTACCACTGTAGGTAAGACACTGTATCATAGAAGGAGTGAAATTCCACTCTTAAGTTTATCAACACTTTCCTCAAATTTACTAGGATTTATATTTAATAACCTCCAATGTAATTGATTGTAAACATTTAAACAAAAGATACTTTTAATTTACTAAGACCTTGAAGTTTCATTTCCAGTGCAAGGTTACTGAGGGGTTCCTTCAACATACACACAGGCACAGGGAAGACTATGAGAAAAATGTGTTCCTAGTGTGGAAAGGGAAGTGATGGCTATACTTGGTAAACTTTATTTTAAAAAGAGGGAACTGGTCTTTTCTTTTTTTCTTTTTTTTTTTTTGTCTTGCTATACTGAGTTGACTATTCAAAAGTTTTGGAACAAAATTGGGTTTTCTTTGTTCCTATTATTGTACTAAGGGCATTAGAATACCTCTGTGATATGCATGTTTAAATATGGTGATAAGTATGTTTAAACCATGAAAAAATTAAAGTATTTGATATTTGTTGGGGTTTATTTGGGGGCAAAAGGGGCAAATTTTCACCAATTAATCAATCCAGGGCATGGTTGACTCTTAGAACAATCAGAAACACATGGATTCAAAAATGTCACCCAGAACTCATAAATCACAAACTTTACTTACCTTCTGTTGCTTTGTTGACAGCTAAAAGAGTACTCAGAACCTTGGAGAAATTAACCCCTGAATAAAGGTCATCAGGATCAAATACCTATGAGCAAGAAATATTGAAACTGTAAGACACGATAAGTATTCAACTCAATGAACCAAACTGTGAAAAGGCCACTTCCTCCAGCTCTCGGAGGAAAAAAAATGTAAAAGCCAAGATGCAAACCTCTGTATACCTTTGGGAGAAATGAGAGCAGCAGCTGAGCTGCCTAATGACATGTGGCAGGCCATCAGTGAGTCACAGCAAAGCAGTAATGGGAAATGAGAGCCAAGCTGAGAAGGCAGCGCCCACCCGGAAATGCATAGCACATACTCAGACCTACTCTTTTGACCTAAACATATCAATATGCTCAGCCCAGTTACAGGAAGCTCGTGTGCCTAGGTTATAGTTAATGCCTATCACCTACAGAATGTCCTCAACCGTCCACAAATAAGCAGGTGGAGCCTTTTTGACACACTTTCATCTTTACAGTTTATTCTCTGTGTTCACTAGGGGCACTTTCTGAAGTGCATTTCTCTCTAATCCCCTTCCTCCCTAGTGCCGACTGCTGGATGCCAATTGCCTGGGATCCCAACTCCATGTTGCCAAACTTTCTGCCCAGGTCTGCCTTTTGCCCCCAGCCTCAGTTTTTGGATTCTACTGCTTCATCTTGCCCTTTGCAGTTCATCTTAGAACTGAGAGAATATAAACCTTTGCCTGGCGGAGCCTATGGGTTCTTCCCAGCCTTAGGTGACTTTTCCAAATATAACCTCTGGCCTTCCTGATACCACTCATCTTTTAGCAACAAACTGTTAAGTAAATAGAAAATTTCACTTTCCCCATCACAATTACATGCTGATATGCTACTGTCCCTAGTGAAGACACCAATCACTTGTTATTGTTTTAAATACAGTTTAAAATTGTTAATTTTTCCATGTATTCAACATGTTAAAATGTATTGAGAGTGTCTATCTTCTTTATAACAGTGAGGGTGAGACTTCTGATCCCTGACTAGGAGGTCATCACCTCTTGGTGGCCTGAAGTAGCCCTAAGATGGATCTTCACCCCTCACCAAGTCTCAAGATTAAGGGATCAATATCTCGGGGAGGGAAATGAGATAGGGAATTAGGATAAAGAGAGAGATATACTGAATCTTAAAGGAAACATCCACAAGCCACTGAGATGCAGAAAACGCACTTGTAAATCTTGAGCTTAAGGTACATGCCCTTGGTCCATGCCCTTGTAAAATGAGGGAAATGTGCAAGCAAAGGAAAAACTGGCACAAAATTGTGTAGCTCCACCCCACCTCCATCTCTTGTCCAGCCCCTAGCAACGACCTTCTGTAAATATTAACACTCCACACCAATGGGTTGTCATCTCTCCCTCTGGAGATAGCCCACATTCTCCCTTGAGTGCATATTCCTTGCTTTACCCAAAAGGTATGTCTCTTGTGAGATTGTTCCCCCACCCCATTGTCCCTTGAATGTGTATCTACTCTCCTAAATAAACCTCTGTTTTATGCCTTTAGGAAACAAATGTTGAGACTTCTTATAGTCACTAACACATACGTTTGAAACTAGAAGCATTCTCAGGCATAGGCTCAATCTATTAATTGCTAGTTGACAGTGTAGAAATACAGAAATGCTCCTTCTAAAAAACATCTCATTCCAGGATTTTAAAAGTCTCTTGAAGAAAACAGATTACATCATTTTTCCCAAAATATGGTGATGAGAGTCACATGTAACTTTTCAAATGGGACATGATTAATACTGATTTTGAAGGGTCTGTCTTCCCATTAGGTAGAGCCATTTGTTCCATTTTTAATCTGCATATTTTCTGGGAGTCATGTCAAGATAATTTTTATCTTATTTTTGTACATATTCTTGAAGAATCAAACTTTGTTTCTAGAATGGAAATATGTAATATCCTTTTATTCACCAAGTCTGGGGGCAATATAGATTCATGCAAATGTGAGCCTACACAAGTCTGACTATTTTGGGATTCTACTATTCACCCAATCCATGAATGGTTTGGATTCAAAGTTAAATGACTGAAGAGACCAACTGTACCTAAAAAGGAAACACTGCCAGACTTTTAATAAAAGGGTAGCATTAATATTACTAAAGAGTTAAATGACACTACAATCCAAATAATTTCTGACTACTACAATATAAAATGAGAAGTTTTCCAAGAGCAAATTAAGAATTCTATTTTTGTCAAACCCTGGGTGAACAAGATGCAGTAAACTCTAGAAAGAGTATTCAGAACCCCAGAGGATTCCAGACATATTGAATCCCCTCAAAAGTGGTCAAGTAGGAAAGGGTTAATGACATCTATGCCAAACTAGTCACAAAGCAAAAAAATCACTTGTCTTTAGCCTGTGATTCTCAAAGGCAGAGTGAATATGTGTGTGTGCATGTAGATATATTCGTTGGGTGGGTGTGGCGGGAGGTGAGTAGAGTAAAATTATAACCAGAAGTAAATACTAGCAGAATAAGGTAGATAAGCAAAAACTGATAAAAATCTCCCCTTTTTGTTTTGCTTGCTCCTTATCCAGGTTAATTGACTGCTTATTCATGGAAACATCAGAATTATTCATTTGTACTAATTTAAGAACAAACTGATCAGAAAATGAAATGTGCACCAACAAGAATCATTGCATCTGCTTGAGGGAAGTTGCCTGGACTGTGCAGTTCCCTTTTCAGAAAACCACAATATACTCAAGTCTATCCATGGGTACTGTTGCTGTCACTGCCAAGTCCATTCTATAGTACTAGGAACTATACAGGAAGGAACTGCAAGAGGCCACAAGGGACTGGTATGGAGAGAGAAAAGGCAAAGCCTCACCATTATTATTTCAAAGTAGTCAGAAGCTTAGATACAACTATGAATATCCTACACCACCCCACACCCTCCCAAGCTCCAAATTGAATAATATTAAAAATTCCACCCCAGATTTTTCTTCCATAAAGATCTATCCCCTACAAAATGGAAATATTATTTGGGAAAAAGCATACTTTCAGCTACTTATCACTCATGTTTGCCTTAATGGAAATGAGAGTGGGAGACCAAGTTTAGAGATGATGATGTGCAGAAAGACTGATGGCTCTGATGCTCAACTGGGAGAAAGCAAGGAAGAATCCCTCAATGTGGAGAGGTGTGAGAAAGGTATATTGCAGTATAGACCACTTGCTTTGACCTACTGCCACTCATACATACAAAATAGAGAACCAATTCTTCTGTCTGTCTGAAAAGCAGTGGAATATGTTAAAAGGTAAAGTATAGTCGCCTGTTTATGTTGTATGTGATTTTCCAAAGTCCTTTTCAAATGAATTTTTCAAAGTTCCATCATGACAAACTTATGATGATACATACCCATCTTCTGGCATCTTGTGCAAGCCTCACTAGCCTGCTTAGCATCTCTGGTATGTAACTGAGTCCCAGAGTAGCTGAACTTTCTTTTTTTAATTATTTTTTTCTTATTTATATGTGTCAACAGAATTCATTACAATTCTTATTACACATATACAGCACAATTTTTCATATCTTTGGTTGTATACAAAGTATACTCACACCAATTCGTGTCTTCATACACGTACTTTGGATAATAATGTCCATCACATTCCACCATCATTTCTAACCCTATGCCCCCTCCCTTCCTCTCCCTCCCCTCTGCCCTATCTAGAGTTCGTCTGTTACTCCCATGCTCCCCCTCCCTACCCTTCTATGAATCAGCCTCCTTAGAGAAGACATTCGGCATTTGGTTTTGGGGAATTGGCTAACTTCACTTAGCATTATCTTCTCTAACTCTGAACTTTCTTAACATCTATTCTGCACCAGAAATAAGCTAGTTAGTTCCAGTTAGATCTGTGAAGATCAGATGAACAGCAGGATTTCTGCCCCCCATTCATTTTACCACTACTGTGATGCCAACAAGAAAAAAAGGACTGCTTCTTAGATTACAGAGAGATAGTTTCAAAGTACCACTTTTGCAACAGAATGAGGCAAGATTCAACTGTATCAACAGCAAAAATATTTACACCACTCTGTGTAAGTAATAGGAGAGACAGGGACTAAACTTCATTAAATATTTTTTTAAGCATTTATAAATTGCCAGCCTAGGGTTCAATCCTATATGAGCAGATATAGGATTGAAATATATATATATATATATATATATATATATATATATATATATATAGAGAGAGAGAGAGAGAGAGAGAGACATTTTGCTTTTAAATGTTTATGTTTCCCCACATTTCCACTCTGGATATCCACAATGACAACAAAATCTATTTTCCGTCCACTAAACACCAGGTGCTAATTCTGAAATGTTGGGATCTGTCAGTACAAATTGAGCAGAAGTTAATATTTTTATGACTTTACAAGTAGATTCTTTTGGAGTAGCTTTCGGTTTCAACATATGTGCTATTTTAAGACACTGTCCCTAAACTGACAAAAGCAATGAAGCACATGAGAAGAAACTCCCCTGATCCCCTGTTCCATTCCCTCACTAATCTTATAGCTACCATTACTGACTTACTGTGCCCCTACCATGTGCCTAACACCATACGTGGAGATTACATATATATTGCTATGGTTGGATTGTCTGTACCCAGGCCCTACATTCTTACATTTAAACCTAATCCCATTTCTGATGGTAATTGAAGTTGGGGTCGTTGGAAGCTGATTAGTTCATGAAGATGGAGCCCTCCTGAATGGGATCAGTGGCCTTATAAAAGGGATCCCAGAGAGCTGTCTTGCCCCTCCACCTAGTGAGGACACAGTAAGCATGTCCTCACCAGACAGTGAATCTGCTACTAGTGCCTTGATTTTCAACTTCCCAGCCTCCAGAACCATGGGAAATATATTTCCATTGTTTATAAAGTATCCAGCTTATGGTATTTTGTTATAGCAGCAAAAATGGACTAAACTGTGTATTTTTTTCATTGCATTTGGTTCTCCCAGAACTCCTGCACTAGGGGCACAATTATTTCCTTCATTTCTTAGGTAAACAATAAGACTTGGAGTAGTTAAGTCACAGAACAAGAAAGGGATAGAGCCAATAAAAACACACACATAAGTGCCCTGAGGGGTGTTGTAGCCTGTGTGCACGCTTTATGTTTCTGTGAAACAGAAAACCATGAAAAAGCAATTTGTGGATTTCTACACAGAAAGAAATCCCTTGCTGCTGTCAACACAAGCAGAACCTTCCTCATCTGGAGCAAGTTGGTTCAACCTGTAAAATGACTAATTCAACTAACTGTGGGGAAGAGAAAATCTTCCACATGCCTAGACTGTCTTGAAGGGGCTTTGCTTAATTCCTGTGCTGTTCTTCGGATTTCAGGGGACAGCTCTGACTAAGTAGGCACTTGGCCACTTTTGCCAGAAGTGGGGAAGAGCTACACAGTTCATATTGAGTTGCTTATAGGGTGGGGTTCAGCTTGTGGTTACAGGACCAAACTAAGCTAAGGCAAACAGGCCCAAGGTATCGGTCACATGCAGTGACATTCAGCCCCCAATTTCCTTGGTATTATGCTGTGACTATCTAAGTCAACCAGTCACAGCACTCCAGCCACATCCTGGTTAAGAAAGGAAGTCATACTTTATTCTCACTCAGAACTAGTAATGCCTTTAATGTCATCTTAGCTTCAGTAATACCCAATCAACTTCCATTAAAGATAACTTATGGTTTGGGGTGATCATAGTAGATTCCATCACTCAACTTTAAGAAATTTAATCAACTGAAAAGCAAGTGATTCTGTGGGACCACAAGGATATACAACTTATGTTTTAAAAAAATGATTCCAAATATTTAAGAACATTTCAGCTCTTCCTTATTTTTCTTACTCTTATTGAACAAAATCTTTGTTGCTGTTGTTGTTGTTATTGTTGTTTTGTTCATGTGGTACTAAACATGGAACCCATGGGTGATTTACCACTGTGTTCCATCCCCAGATCTTTTGATTTTTTTGTTTTGAGATAGGGTCTCCCTAAGTTTCTGAGGCTGATCTCAAACTTGCTGTCCTCCTGCTTCAGCCTCCCAGAGTAGCTGGGATTACAGGTATGTGCCACCACACCCAGCTTACTGAACAAAATTTTAAATTGACTTAGATTATAAATAAATCCTCAGAGCTGAGCACCTGAACCCTTGAACTTTGGAGGAAAAGTCATTACATAGTGAGATAGAGCAAGCAAATCTGAGCTGCTTAGTCATATCTCACTGGGTAATACTGCGCCTGGCTCTGGGAACTTGACCTGGGATGCTTTCACATAGCTCCTACTAATAGCAGTCACAAAGTCAGTAAAAATAATGTTCTTAGTTCAGAAACTTGATTCATTGCCCACTGGCATTCCACTTAATAGAATACAGTGGATGGCATTTGTACCCTGCCTGGTTTTAATAATAACTCTTCCTATTGATGTGGAACAAACTTAAGAGACCAAAGTCTGCACTCTACTTTTGTTTTCTCCATTTCTCCATGTTTCAGAAATTTAGAGAACAAGATCTGACTTGTGTATTATAGCTGCAGCAACCTAGGTATATTGAAAAGAAAACTGGTGTTGGGGGTCAGAAAACCCTGATCCCAATCCTAGGTTTGTCACTCCTGAGCAGTTATAAGGACCTTAGGGAGGCAGCACTACTTTTCTGTGGCTTTCCCATCTGAAAATTGAGAGGTATATTTGACTTAAGGAAATCAATGAGAGGCCTGATGGTGCATCTTTGAATAAGAGCTCTCAAAGGCAGCAGTTTAGCTGGGTCTCCCGGGTCCAAAATCTGGTCTTCAATCCTCAAGGATCTTGAGAATGGCATTACACTAGCCAAGTTCACCAAAGACCAACACATAAACCAAAATGCCAATTTCTTAATTTTGGATAAAATGAACTACTAAGAGGACTGGGTACTCTCATTTCATGGCCAGGCATTCTCTCTCCATACATAAATCCACCTGGTAAGCCAGGTTATAATTATAAATGGGTTGGATAGTGTAGAATGAGAACAAGAGAGTCTTGGGTATTATAGACTGAGATAATTATTATCTCTTTATAAGTTGATGTTTCAAATGTCATTTTAAAATGACCTATTTATAAATTCTACCTCTATCTTGCTGCCAAGAGGCATTTGGACTTGATTGTGGACAATTTAAACCATCTATGTTCTTTTGTCTCTATGAATTTCTATAATTATTTTATGTAACTAATATGGGCTTCTGAATGACTTGAACCTCATATAATTCGAAGCAAGGAAGTTCAATTCCATAGAGCTCCTATGGTAGGAGCCAAGATGTGAGCTTAATCCCTCACTGTTTACTCCCCATTTTAAATTTACCAAATCTACTTCCTGCCCCCTACCCCCTGTCACTGTAACACACCTTATGACTTCCATTCTTCTGTTAGCACTCCTTTAGGGGAAATTCAGCTTTCTCCACAATAGAGATTTATCTTCAGTTGACTATTAAGTGTTCAGGAAAGAGGAAGATGAATGAGGAATAAAATAGACACATTGGTCTAAAAGGAGAGATCACAAAAGAACAACTGATTTAGGATAATCTCACCAAAAAGAGAGTAGGCATGAAGGAAAGGAAAAGATGAAATCTTTCTTGTCAGTAGTGCTTGCCAAGCCAAGGTCAAGAAGCAAAGGGCTTAAAACCAGCTGACTTTCAGCCAGCCAACCAGTGTGGCTTGCCCCTGCCCCTCCTCCCATTATCCTGTCACCACAGCCCTTGCAGGAGCCACACTGGCTGCCAGTTTTAAAGGATGGGGGTGGATGAGTGATACCTTAGCTGCTGGAGTGTCTGTATACCAGAGTGTGGGTACCCTCCCAACACCCCCTTGTTCCTTCAGAGAAAGGGACTGACTTCCTAGTGTTCCAAATTGGAATGCAGAACACATTTTCCCAGAGACACAGCATCACACCTGTCACTTAGAATCTGTTAGTTCTATAGTTTAGTGACATTAAGTATTAAACAGGCTGTTGTGGGCCAACCAAAAAAACATAATCATCATGTAGAACCTTGTTTCTACAGGGAAATATTTTCTGTGTTCCCAACAGTAACTCACAAATAAACTGTTGGAAAATAATCCATTTTCATTTTGAAGAGTGCTTGGATGTGTGTTTCCAATGAATGTCCAATATCTTTTAGGGTTTTTTTTCCCTTGTCCTTTTATAAAACAGATGAACAAATGCCCTAGACACTCGTAGTACTATTTATTTTAGAACTCTCCTTGATTAAAGAACCAGGCAAATATATGAAGACTATGAGAATATTCTCAAAAATGTCAGTAGTTAAAAGTAACTGCCTGAAGCAGGCGTGGTGGCACATGCCTGTAATCCTAGCAGCTCAGGAGGCTGAGGCAAGAGGATCATGAGCTCAAAGCCAGCCTCAGCAACTTAGAGAGGCCCTAAGCAACTTAGTGAGACCCTGTCTCTAAATAAAATACAACATAGGGCTGGGGATGTGGCTCAGTGATTAAGTGCCCCTGGGTTCATTCCCCAGTACAAAAAATAAATAAATAAATAACTGCCTGGGGCTGGGGTTGTATCTCAGTGGTAGAGAGATACAGCTCTTGTATAACACATGAAAGGCACTGTGTTTCATCCTCAGCACCACATAAAAATAAAGATATTGTATCCATCTAAAACTAAAAAAAATTTTTTTTTAAAGTAACTACCTCTGCGGCTGGGGTTGTACCTCAGTGGTAGAGCACTTGCCTTGCATGTGTGAGGTACTGGGTTCGATTCTCAGCACAAATAAATAAATAAATAAATATCCATTAATAACTAATAATTTTTTTAAAAAGTAACTACCTCTGCAATTGTCCAGGCAGCTAGGGAAGATGCTTACCTACAAAGAGAGGGCTCCCTCAGCCCCTGATTTCCTAGAAGTATTTGATGGTTTGGGGTTGGAGCCCTAGAACTAGTAGAAGCAATTACTTAGGTAATCCAGGTACAGGAGAGACAGATGGTAAATGAGTTCTGCACAAAGATCAGGGAGAGACAAGGGCCACAAGCAAAGGCACTGTTGCAGGTTGCTTTAAGTAGCAGTTCCTCTGGTAGTTTCTATCAAGTCTTCACTGACCTACCTTTACATTTTTTTCTTCTGAACAGCTCCAGCCTGCTGTGCTGCTGCACACTTGAGCCCTCAATGATCTACCAGCATAAAAATCTTTATTTAGTCTCTGTGTGTTAAGATTCTTGGATTTCCAAGTAGGAGTTGGGTTCTTTGAAGTCCAAATTTCCCTGCACTCCTGACCTAATACTCAACATATATGAAATACTTAATAAATAATTATTCACTGATTGATCAACAGGGTGCTCTCTCAAAGAGACTTATGGGTACATTACGCCTAAAATTTAATGACACAAGTATAATTTTTGTTCACCTCTGTATATTCACTTTGTAGAAGAGTTCCTATAACATGGTAGGAACTCAATCAACATTTGATTAATTAATGAACGTGTAGATGTTCTTGTTAATAGATAATAATTGAAGAAAAAGAATTTCTGGAAGTAAAATAAACTCAGAAAGAAATAATAGTTAGGAAAGAAAATATCAATATCCATGCAACTTTTCAGGAAATGTCTATTACATAAAACGAGATAAATCTGTTCCCATCTACAAAACTAAGCCCCGTGACTGTGAGGCGACCAAAGGTGCTTCCATCTCCATGGTCTAGATTTTTTAAGTCATGTACCAAGTATAGACAATGTCCACAATAGCTTGCCTGTCCCAGGCAATAGAAGTTCCTTTCAATCCCACCACAAACACTGTGAACTAAGTATTATGATAAAGGAAACAGGAAAGAACTGTGGAATTTTGCTGCTTTGCTGAAATTGGCTGTATTTTTTAACTTTCATTACAAAATAGAATAAATAACAAATACTACAAGCTACACTCACCTGTCTATACCGTGCTCTAAAACCAGCTCCAAGTTATAGCCAGAGCACAGTAGGGCGTGGCAAAATATCTCATCAGAAGCAAGAAGGGGTAACAAACAATTTAAAAGACTATAAAGCACATGCCCAAAGTCTTTCTAACACCAGCTAATTTGGGCAAGAAGGATGTTGTACCAAAGTTACTATCATTTTCTTTCTTTCTTTAGAGATCACCTTCAGTAATTCATTTGGGAAAGACTTTTGGCACTCCATGCTTTTATCTCTGTGTGAGTCACTTTTTCAAAAGCATGTCATTGTCAGGAACTGGAGATATAACTCAGGGATAGAGCACTTGCCTAGCATGCACAAAACCTTGGATTTGATCCTCAGCATCAACATAAGAAGAAAAAAAAAAAAGATGTCAAGTATGTCATTTTCAGAGACACCATTAATGTCTAACAGACATCAATTAATTGATGAATTGATAAATCAATTTTGCTACATCTTTTTAGAATCTGGATTTGCACCTCAGAAACAATCCAAACACTGTGAGGTGGATATTCAGGAGCTCAGATATGAGAGACATCAGGAATGGTGCTTTCTGTTAGCACTCACATCGCAAAGCACAGAAATTCTATTCTATAGGAATGTGACCCAGCCTACAACTACTTACAAGATGAAGTCTACCCTCTTCAGGCTAGCATCCAAATTTCTTCTCAAGCTGACTCCAACCTAGCCCATCATTTTTCACCGTGTTCTCCTTGTATTTCCCTGAATGTTTCATTTGCTTTGCTGTGCTTCTCTGTAATATTTATACTTCTCCTTCTGAAAGTTCCCTCAACTATCTGAATCTGAGCTCTTCATCAGAGACCATCCCATATCACTCCCATCAGTTGGGTTTTCTCCAACCACTACTCCTCTGTTTACAACAGGCCTCCCTATTTCTGAACTCCTCTTGCATTTGGGCTTTAGACTCTGGATCCCCTAGCTTAGACACCCAGCTGTACATGGCTATACCCTGTTAATTTCTACTTTTTCATACATTCACAGGCAGAAGCCCACCTGGTACTCATTGTCTAGATGGTGAATATCAGTCTTTCCTCCCAATCTAAAATTCAGATTATCCTGAAACACCTGTCCTTTTGGCATGCCTTTCCCCAAAGGAAAGAAAAAGGAAAAACCTTTTTTTCCCTTGTAGAATTGGATAAATCATGGTCCATATAGTTTCCATCACTTGCTAAAATAAATTATTCTTTTAAAAGAATATGATTGAGTGAAGTGAAGAATGCTGACAGAGCACCTACCTCACCAAAAGAAAGTGAGGTTGCTGACTGGATCACTTTGGAGAAAGTCACAGCTTAGGGAGGTTGTGTTCAAAGCTCACAACTTGAAAGCTCAGTGAAATCAAAAGACTTTGGGTAATATAAGAAACAAGAAGCAGCCTGTGGACTGGAAAAGTAGAGAAGAGCTTCCATATGAACCATGCTACCTAACCTCTCAAACCTTATTATTTTAATTTTATAAAAAACATGAAATAGGTACTTTAGTTTGGCATAGAGACTCTGAGTAATGCTATGTTAGGGGAGCCCTGGCTTTATTTTTATTCTTTCTTTTTTATACTTTCTGTTTATACTTTCTTTTATACACTAAAGAGTCATTTCTATGAATAAAAGTCAACTCTTGATCATCTATATGTAGGCTGATATCTCAAAGAGAATTTCTAAAAAATCATTTCTATTCAAAAATCTACTTATTATGTATTCAACAAATATTTACTGAACACCTGATACATGCCAGGCACTAATAATTAAACTCATTTTAAGAGAAAAAATCCAGCTGGGTGCAGTGGCTCAGGAGGCTGAGACAGGAGGATCGAGAGTTCACTAAATTGCCTCAGCAATTTAGTAAGGTCCTAGGCAACTCGGCCAGACCCTGTCTCTAAATAAAATACAAAATAGGTCTGGGGATGTGGCTTAGTGGTCGAGTGCCTGAGTTCAATCCCTGTACCAAAAAAAAAAAAAAAAAAAAACAAAAAAAAAACTGAAGGACAGTATATAAAATCCAGCAAATGAAGAAGTCACCCACAAGTATACCAACCCTTAAACTATTGTTTTCCATTCTGCTCATTGTCCTTCTTTTTAATCCCAAAACAATATTTTTCCCCAATATACAACATATTCCCAAATGCCTCCAGAGAAGGCAACTAATTAAATTACAATGTAGATGCTTATACTATCACAATGCATATTTTCCCCACAAAAGATATTCAATTTCTTTTGCAAATGAAATATTGTGTGTTTTTTTTTGGCGTGTATACCTTTCTCAGAAACTATTAGTAAATATCCCCATTTTGCTATAGACCAAGATATGAGGAACAAATTATAAAACAAAATACTTCTTAGTGTTCAGGCCTGCTTCACAGGCAGACTCTTCATAAAAGATATTAGGATCTTGACACCTTAAAGCTGCCTCTTAAAATAATGTCCACACTTCCAGAGAGTAGGAAAATGTCTTTGTTATTGTTGAGGGTGAGACAAATGCTTCCTAACGGTTTTACTTGCTGCTTTGCAAACTGCTGCATTTCATCTCACCTTAATTTAATTCTTTCTTTTCCCTATTGTCCTATTCAATCCCTCAATTGACATGTCTGATCTCTGTAATAATATTCAAGTCCCCAAGAAAATATAAAACTGGGATTTTACTCTATTTGTCTAAGGAGAACTTAATTAGGAAGGTAAATCTTCTGCCAGAAGTCAAACAGAAATGAGGTGTGACTCTATGCTGTTTTGGATGATCCATATCTCTGAACCCATACACTTCTTTGTGTGGTAGGGTACAGTTTGCCAGGATCTGACAAAGCCTGGAGCTAATCAGACAGAAGTCTGGCAGTGTCTTTCTTCCAGATGACAACAAAGAAAAAAGCAATGTCCAAGTTGAAAGGCAGATAGGGAGAGCTGCAAATATTCTTTTCTCACATTCTTTTAGTTTACGTGTAGACTAGAAAAGAATGAAAAGCTTTCCTGATTTTTCAACTCTGGACTCAGGGGAGGTCACCCCCTCTAAAATGTTGGTAAACAAGGACCCCAAGAAACTGGCAAATGCCTTCACACTTCAGTCATTAGCAATTCAAAAAGCAGACCTTGCATATTTTTTGTAGTAACCCCAAATATATGCACACCAATTGCTGTGCATACCTTATGCTGTGTGCTGCCAATGCAGCATTACCTCTTAGACTGATCTTGGTGGCCATCTCAGTGACACATATGACCAAATTATAATGGAGTTGGAATAGAGAATAGCTGGCCAAGATTGTGTGGTTTTAATAAAGGGACATATTGTGCTCTGTTGCCCCCAGAAACAGTCTGGATTAAAGTCAGCATTAAAACCAACTTAGAGAGAGTTCAATTTAAAACAAAATAATTTACATCTCCAGTTAGGAAGATTCCATTGATCAAATTTTTTCTAACAAAATACTTTCCTTTTCTTATGTATTTGGTACATTCAACTCAATTCAGAAACATTGTATTTCCTTTTTAGAAATTATATTATATACTGTTATTTTTTTCAAATGGGATCCATTGATACTGATTTCCCCTCAGCTATGCTCAATTCAACAGGTTTATTACTTATTTCCTGAATGCAAGGGGGGAACGTTTCTGTCAGTAATTACCAAAAAGAAAAGATGATTCATTTAATTGTTTAATTTAACCAAAACATTGAGCATGTTTCTCTGGGGTGTATTTTAAATTTCTGAGATATTTTAATTATAAAATACATAAAACTGTTTTAAAAGACACACAAAAAGGTGAAACTACTTCATCTGGGTAAACATGAGAAGCTGCAAATATTCTTTTCTTACATTCTTTTAGTTTATGTGTAGACTAGAAAAGAATGAAAAGCTTTCCTGATTTTTCAACTCCAAAAGGAATCCGTCCAAACTGTTTCTATTATTAGAACACAAAATGGTAGCTAAAGAAGTTACTGTGGTTAACAACTGAATAATTCATAGTCTCTGAAGAGTTCAGTTGCTTTGTCTTCTCCAGTTCCCCCTTTACAACTGGATCCCCAAACATTTCTAGTCCTGACTTGTTATAAAGGAAACCATATACAAATTGGTTTCATCAGTTAAAAAATTGACTCTGCTAAGCATTGAGAACAATACAATGAGCAGAAAAGAGAACAAGAACCGTTATAACCAGGTCTTTAAGATTATGTATCTATTGTCTAAAACTACAATTTAAATTCCAAACTGTGTCCATGGACATCACTGGAATTTCCAATATCACTGAAATTTACACTTACTGTAGTCATCCAAATAAATACACAGATTAAATATGATATTTAAATGATTTTAAAAATATTTCAAAACACTCTAAATTCAAATTGTTTTCTATGATAAAAGGCACTGAGAATTTCAAGTTCAGGAAAATAAAAAGTTACTTCAGGGCTGAAGCTGCAGCTCAGTGGTAGAGTGTTTGCCTGGCATGTGTGAGGCACTGGGTTTGATCCTCAGCACCACATAAAAATAAACAAATAAAATAAGGCATTCTGTCCATCTATAACTACAAAAAAAAATTAAATTGTAATTATAGATTATAGCATCCCTTTATTTTATTTACTTATTTTTGTTTGTGGTGCTAAGGATTGAACCCAGTGCCTCACCCATGCTAGGCAAGTGTTCTGCCACTGAGCCCCAGCCACAGCCCCTCCAAAAAAAAAAAAAAAAAAGATTCTTTAGGTTGTGGCTCAGCGGTAGAGCACTTGCCTAGCATGTGTGAGGCCCTGGGTTCAGTCCTCAGCACCACATAAAAATAAACAAATAAATGTATTGTGTCCAACTACAACTAAAAAATAAATGTTCAAAAAAGGTACTTCAATTAGTGAAAGAAAGATGCTTATGATGTTGAGAGGATTATTTTTGCTGCTGAGCATGAGAACAGGAGCCAAGCCCATGATCACTATTCATCTAAAACACCCAGAAACATTCAACTTTGTTTTTCTTTCTGAAGAGGTGTATTAAGTATTCAAAAATATGTGGGGCTTTCACCTTTGACTTTATTTTTTAAACCATTTTTCCAAAAACAAGTAACCTCTGCCAAAATAGTACATGTATCTGAGACACAAGATGGCTGGATCTTTGTTTTCTTATTTCAAGCTTCATCTCTGTCTAAAATTTCAATGTAACTAATGTAAAATCTCAGAACACTTAGAGAGTCCACAGTTTATCCTTCTCTGCATTCAATTTGTTTAAATGTGAAGATTTCAAGAGGAAATCATTCTAAAAGGCAAAGACTCAGTTGTTAAACAGAGTTAGCTTAACATAACTGAATTAAGTAAACATTTTTTTGATAATGCAATACCATTTATGAACACCAGTCTACATGAAAATTCCAGTTAGGAACTAGCTTTCATTGAGAGTTTACTTAGTGTCGGGCACTGTACTAGGTGCATTACTTGCTTTCTCATTTAACTCTAGAGGTAGCAACGTACCTTATAAATGGTATTCCCTACCATCTAGGAGATTAGCATATACTACTAAGTGGTTGACCCAGGTCAGTTCAAATCCAAAGCTCAAGATTTCAGACTTGGCGCTACTGTACTACTTTTCAAAGGAAAATAAAAACAAGTTACCCTAACCTGAAATCAAACCCAGACCAAAGCAAGGAAAGGGAAAAGCTCTTGCCATTAGACCTACACAGATTATGCCTGATGCCACACTAAAGGGCCTCGGGTAGTTATACATGTTTGTGGGTCTGCTTTTTTGGGGGGGAGGGTACTGGGCATTGAACCCAGGGGTACTTAACCACTGAGCCACATCCCCAGCCCTTTTTATGTTTTATATAGAGACAAGGTCTCACTGAATTGCTTAGGGCCTCATTAAGTTGCTGAGGCTGGCTTTGAATTCATGATCCTCCTGCCTCAGCCTCCCAAGCCACTGGAATTACAGGTGTGCACCATCATGCCTAGCTCTATCTATTTAGATGCTGTGTTCCAGTTTATAAAGTGCTTCCACATACCTTACTTCATCTCATCTAAGTTTCTATTTCTAATCAGCTTTAAGATGAACAACCAGGGTACCCATAATGCTAACATGTTTAGATAAGTTAAAACAATCAAGCTGTGAGTGAGGACCTGAGGCATTCTCCTAGGAATAAAGTACATAAGTCTTGGTGCAAACATAGGACTTCTTTCCAGCCCAGATCCTCTCCAACTACTCAGTCATCCTATAGATGAAGCATTTACTCTGCACCTCTATGTGCCATGTTCTATCCTGGGTGCTAGGGTTATAAGGATGACCAAACTTTGGTTCCTGCCTTTGAGAAGGTCTAAGACTAGCATATAGGTGTGTTGAATATGACCAAAATCAGAGTGGATGAATAGAGTGAGGGTAGCTTGGCAAAAGCAATTATGGGGAAATTGATGCAAGCTGTGTAATTTAGCAAAGAAGATAATCTAGAAGATCTGAGGTTGAAAAGGAGACTACTATCTCATTTATGGTTCTCAGCCAGGTGGTAAATGTTTGAGGTGGTCACACTGCTGAACTCTGCATAAACCAGGGAATTGGTTCTCAACTCTGGATACACATAAGAATCACTTGTGGAGCTTTAAAAAATATAACCACAGGGCTTGATCCTTTTGGAAAACTGTTGGGGAGTACCAACTAAAGCTGAATGTTATATTCCCTAGAACCCAGATTATAAATTCAACAGAAATATAGGTATATGTTCTTCAGGAAACACCCACAAGGATATTCATGACAGCACCATTCATAGCAACCAAAAACTGGAAATTACTTAGATATCCATCAACAAGTAAATGGAAAAACAAAACATGGTACGTCCATGCAATTAAATGCTACTCAGCCATCAAAAAGGATGAACCACTATTATCTGCAACAACATGGGTTGCTAGTACAATTATTCTGAGTAGTAGAAACCTTATACAAATGAGTACATACTGTTTGATTCTACTCATATAAAATAAAATAGAAAAAATAAATTTATTGTTTTAGAATTCAGGGTGGTAGTGCCCCTTAAGGAGAGATAGTGACTGGGAAGGGGTATGAGGGTGGCTCTGGGTGTCTGTACTGGTCTGTTTCTTAATTGGGGTGCAGATTATATAGTGTATTCAGTTCATGAGTATTCATCAAACTAAATACTTAGGATTTGTGCAATTTCCTGAATGTATTTTATATTTCAATATAAAGTTGACTTAAACATTTTTTAAGAATATTTTTAGTTATAGATGGACACAATACCTTTATTTTATTTGTTTATTTATTTTTATGTGATGCTGAGTATTGAACCCAGTGCCTCACATGTGCTAGGCAAGTGCTCTACCACTGAACCACAACCCCAGCCCTGACTTAAACATTTTTTAAAAAAAGAAACACCAATGCCTAGGCCTTACTGTAGGCTAATTAACTCAGAATCTGTGGGTGATTGGACTCAAAGATTTGTCTTTTTTTAAAAAAAGCATCCCAGATGACTCTAATGTATCATCATATCTGAAAACCAAGGGGCTAGTTGGTTCCTGGATTTGTAAACAGCTCCTTGGAGGCAGCAGCCCAGCACATGATAAAAGAAATGAGCTCTGGAATAAGGCACATCAGTAAACCACATGAGTGGTTCTGCTTTGGGCTGGCAACGTGAAGCTTTTGTCTGGATCATGCTCAAACCTCAGTCTCGGCCTCTGTATAATGTTTGCAATGCCACCTGCCTCCCAGGATTGTTGTGAGGACTAAATAAGATAATATACTTAGAGCACCTATCACAGTGCCTGCAACATAGTAGGTGCTGGAGAAATGGTAGATATTCAACTCCTTTTCATCCTTTGCATCTGAGTTGCTAAGCACAGTGGTGAACATATTGCCTTAAATGAACAAAAACTCATGCTCCCAGGTTTCTCCTCCTGAATGAATTTCTAAAGATTGAAGAAACATTATAGTTGGAATAATGATGCCAAATGAATATTGGAAATTTCTGGACCCTGGGCACTCACTCTGTTCAGCACCTACTATCCCTGAGTGTGATTGGAGAGGAGGCAGATCATAGATAAATACAAATCACAGACCTTCTTTGGAAGACTTACCCCTGTGTTCACCTCTAAGAATGTGCTAGTCAAGATGAGGCCAAAATGTGAGTTGGCAAAAAAAAAATAGAAAAAAAAAAAAAAAAACTAGTAATCCAGAAGACATACTATTCATAAAATGACAAATGAACACTTTTGTACAAAATGTCATGCTTTCGAAAAAACAAACAAAACAAAATCTGGGCTGAAAACAGGAGATAGTTAGAGTTTTGGCTCTAGCAATAATAAGTTGTATGACTAAAAAAAATAATAATAAGTTGTATGACTTTGGATAACCAAACTTTTCTGTTTGTCAAATGAAAGTAATGCCATCTCTCCTACATCCTTTATAAGGACCCAATGAGTTTGAGATAAGTAAAAGGCATTCAAAAATTAAGCTCCAAAGAAATGCAAGATGAGAATACTAGCTGGAAATTTACTTTGCCCCAGACTGAGACAGACACTCTTGTTTTAACTACTCTGAGCACACCAGGAGCTACACCGGCCTGAGCTCACTTATGTAAGAAGGGACTGCAGCACTGCCTGGCATGTAGCATAATACTTTGCTTAATAGAATTCCTTGAAAATGTGAAGTCCAAGGACAGGCCCAGGCTGTATATTTTGGATAGAGGTACTCTCAGTCACAGAACACCAAACTGTGGCTGGAGAAAATGATGTCATCGAAGATCCTCTTACCATGGCCAATGTCAAAATTAAGATAGGAAGTTCAAGGACAAACTGTAGGTTTTCCAGACAAATATAAATTAGAAAAGCAGTTCAGATCCAAAATTCTGTCTTAAAATTTATGAATACTTTACAAAACATCAAGTGAAATTCATCCTATTCTGTAAGGTTTTTTTGGTTGTTGTTTATGTGAAGGTTTTGACAAAAATATACCTTAGTTGTACAGGAAAATATATTCCCTGACTGTATTATTACTCCCTCTACACATTAAGAAAAGGGGAAAATTTTCATTAAGTCTCCCCTATGTCTAAAAACAATGCCAAACCGAAAATAAAAATGTTTTAAGAGACAGATAAACTTGAGGGCTCGCCACTCTGGAGCTAAGAAATGTAATAGCTCAAATACCTGTTGGGTTCCTAAATGACTAGAAAATGAAAACTCGAAATTAACCATGAACACTAGGAAATACCTTGTTCAGTACAGGGCTTTCCCATCCACAAACCATTTCTGCGACAGACCAGTGTAAAACATCCCCAAATGTACGGATGCTTGGGGTTGGGAGGGCATCAAATTAGTAGCAGAAATAGTACTGTTGACTCTTGCTCTGGTTCCGGGGGAAAGAAAGAATCCGGTCTGATGTAAACCCCGAGGCCAGAGCTGGACAACTCGCCCCTAAGTTTGGCGCGTCCTAGCTCGGCGCCCTCGGCCCCCGCTCCCCCCCTTTCGCGGCACCCAGAATCCCAGTGCACCGTGAGGCCCTGGCAGGGAACGGACCCCGCGGCTGGGGCTGGGAACCGTGGCAATTGGGGAGGAAGGGCGGCTCCTCTCTAACCGGTTCCTTCGGCACCCAGCCCCCGGCTCTCACGCGCTCCCCTACCCCTGACCCCTTGCCCCCGGGCAGGTCACCTGGCTCGGCCGCTGCCCGCCTGTCCTCCAGCTGCTCGCTCTCTCCTGCCGCGCCGCCGCCGCCTCCTGGAAGCGGCTCGCCCTCCCGAGTCACGGGGCCGGCGAGCGGGCGGGCGAGCCTGTGCCAAGGTTGCGGGAACCGTTCTACTCAGCCAGAGCTGGGACCCTGCCCTGAGCACGGCTGCCACCAGAGCGAAACTGGAGAGCTGGGCTCGGCTCGCCCCAGCGGGGAGGGGCGGCTGCAACTTTGCTCCTGGACGCGGGCGAGGAGGGGGCGCCCGTCTCCAAACTCCGTGCCGCGCCGCCAGTCTCTCCAGTCCAGGGATTTTTTCAACCACCCCCCCCCCTTTTTTTAATCTAAAGGGAAGTCATTCTTGTCCTCAAGTTCTTGCTGCCAGAGCTGTGCGGCTCAGCGGGGCGGAGGACCTCGGGGCCCAACTGGGGGTGCGGGAAGCGCGCCCCGCTGGGTGCGCTGGCGACTAGCCTGGTGAGGGCGCGTGGGGCGGCGGCGGGAGGGGAGCGGCTACTCAGGGAGCCTGCTCGTAAGGCTCCTTGGGACTCCACTCCTCTGCCAGCACTGACCTCCCTCCTACCCAGAGCCAGAGCCCAGGAGGGGAAGCGGCCTGGAGGGACTGGGCCAGCGGCAGGGAAGCAGTGACCCGGACCTGGATCGCAGAAGTAGGAACTGGAAGTGACAGCGGCATAGGGCAGAGCAGCAGCAGCAGCAGCAGCAGCAGCAGCACCAGCAGCAGCACCAGCAACAACAGCAGCCTGGCTAGCTGTGGCAGCAGCAAAAGCCGTGGTAGAACAGCAGCAGCCACACTGCGCATGCTGCTGCCACCGGGTTCAGTCCCAAGCCCTGGGCTACCAGTGCCTGGCTGGCCATGGGCCACTGCCAAAGATTCGGGCGGGAATCCTGGGCTAGACATTCCTAGTAGTGGCCCACTTTCTCCCCCACCCCCAGATGCTACTCAGAACCCCCAAGCTTCCTGTTGAGCCATGAGACACCCAAGCACAAAGCTTTCAGTGGCCCTTCACATACCTCCCCTCCCTGAACTACCCTAGATGCCCTTCCTAAGCTTTCTGACAACAGACCTCAAATCAAATAGTCTCTTTGAGGAAGAATAAATCAGTTTCCTGATAGATGGGAAATATTTACAACCTTACTTGAAGTCTAATTTTTACAGAAATACAATGTGGTCAATAAAAAATTAGGATGGCCAGAGTCATGGGTGACATTCAATTAAGTAGTGGAAATTCCATTTGGTGTGTCATATATGTGCTCAGCAGGAGAAGAAAAACTTACCAAAATCCTCTTTAGTCTTCTCACTAGTCAAATTGAGCAGCTAATTATGCAAAGCTTGCCCACTGGAGAATGATGGCAATGGAAAAATTAAGAGGAGTCTCAGACCATTAGACATTACCCAAGCCCTACACTAGTCTCATTTTACAGGTGAGTCAACTGAGGCCTAGAGAGGAGGCTCCGACTTCACACAGATGACAGGGTCAGGGCTTGGAAGAAGGCCTGTTGTACCATTACAGATAAGGGTTGGTTCTGGGCCTTGGGTCTATGCTCCAGGGAGGTACAGCTCTCCTAAGAGCTGGAGCTGGCTGGTTGGAGATTTCTGCTTGATTCATGATTATTAGTAGAGCTGCCTTACTCCTGCCTCCCTGCAGAGCAGCCCCTGGGAAATGGCAAATCGTCCATCCCACAGGCCTCACTTTGGGGAAGGCACCCATGCTGTTCCGGTGACAAGGCAGATGGAGTGACTCAGGGAGACAGGAGGGAGTGAGGGGGTGGGGACAGAGAAAAAACCATACACTTTCCAGCTGGTATTGGAAGGAAGGAAGGAAGAAAGAAGGAAGAAATGAAGAGAGAGGGGAAGAAAAAAAGGGAAGGAGGGAAAGAGAGAAAGTGAAAGAAACACTAACTGAGCCTCATATTCATTCAATGAAACCCTTCATGAGCAAAACATCCTTTGGCAAAAGTAAGCTGGACCCAGGAGCAAAATACGAGATGTTAGGATGTCCCTAGCAGTGAGTAGGTAGCAGTGGTGGTAGAGGACAAAACAAGAGTACCTATTGGGGATGAAGCAGGGAAAAGGCCTGGTCCTTTAAGCAGAGGAAGCCATAAGGCTGGAACTTTCGCAGACCAGTCAGTCCTGTGGCTGTTGCCAGAACAATGCAGGGAGGTACTACATAGGCCACTTCCAACAGATGAGAATCATATGTGTCCCTGATACCCACTGAGTCCAAAGGCAAAACACCAACAAATCTATCTATCATTGCTAGAACTCATGTTGTCATGTTGTGAAAGACTTCCTAGTCACATTAGTTACACTACCTGGAAACAAAGATTTTTTTTTCCATAGGGGATTTGGAAAGTTTTTACTTCAGACCCAAATACCACCCCCTGGCCTTCTTCATTGTGTAAGAAACTAAAAAAGATATATTTGGTTTAGAAAAAGCAATACAGATGGACTATAAGGGAGAGGATGTCCCAATTCATTAGGAATCATGAAATACAAATTACAGCAAAAAAATAAAATATAGTTTTTATCCATTAGTTTAGCAAACTTTAAAGATAAATAATATCCCATGCTGTCATATACACAAGGAAGAGGACACTTCTAACTGTTGGTGGCAGTGTAACTTTGGATAGCATTTTTCTAGAAGAATATTATCTATCAAATTTTGACACAGTCATTCCACTTCTGAGAAAGATTCTTCAAGAATAATCACAATTGTACACAATTTTTTACGTGCATATGCAACATAACTCACTGGAATTTATCCATAATGGAAGATTGATTTAACATATGAAAATCAATGAATGTAATAGAACATATCAATATAAAAAACAATGATCATCTTCACAGAAGCAGTAAAAGCATTTGACAAAATCCAGCACCCTTTTACGATTTAAAAAAAAAAATCCCTCAACAAACTAGCAGTGTTAGGGAATTTCCTCAACATTAGATAAAGGGTATCTATGAAAAATACACTGCTAATAACATATTCAGTAGTGAAAGTCTGAAAGCTTTAATCTTTAAAATCAGAAACAAGACAAGGACTTTCTCACTACTTCTATTTAACATTGTGCTGGAGGTTCTAGGCAGACAGATGAAGGAAGAAAATGAAATGAAAGTTATCCAGATTGGAAGGAAAGAAGAAATGGTATCTGTTCACAGATGACATAATCTTATACAAAATTGAAGAGAAATATAAAAAATCAATTGTATTTCTATACACTTGAAATGAAAAATTCAAATACAAAATTAAGAAAATAATTCTATTTATAATAGCTTCAAGAAGAATAAAATACTTTGGAAAAAATTAAACCAAGGAGGCATAGGACATTTACACTGACGACTACAAAACATTGTCAAATAAAATTAAAGAAGACCTAAATAAATGGAAAGATATCCTGTGTTTATAGATTCAAAGACTGAAAAGTTATGAAGATGACAATATTTCCCAAAGTGATCTGCAGATTGAACACAATAACTATCAAAATCTCAGCTGGCTTTTTTCCCCCCACAGAAATGGACAAGCTGGTCCTAAAATTCACATGGACATGCAAGGGATCCAGAATAGCCAAAACAATCTTGAAAATGAAGAACAAAGCTGAGGACTCACACCTTCTGATTTTAAAAAGCTACATTAATCAATTCAACTGAAGAAAGAATAATTTTTCAATAAATTATACTGAGGAAAAATGCATGTGTGCATGCAAAGGAATTCATTTAGACCCTTGTCTCCTATCACATAAAGAAATTAACTCAAAATGGATCAAGGCACCTAGTGTAAGAATTAGAACTGTAACACTCTTAAAAGAAAAATCAAAGTAAATCTTCATAACCTTTGAATAGGCAAGGGTTTCTTAGATGATATGAAAGATACAAATAACAAAATTAACAAAAAAAATGAATTTGACTTCATCAGAATTTTTTAAACTTTTGTGTTTCAAGGGATTTTATCAAAGTTGGGGAAGTGCTTCAGAGAACACTGTTACCCAGGTGTCTCAGCAGACTTCCCCCATCAGTTACTATTTGTGTGATCCTCTGGAGACCCTAAGACATTGTCACAATATGAGAACACAAAGATAGAAGTCATCTGGAAAAAACCAAATGGCCTCAGAGGTCCAGAAGGCAGCAGCTCTTTAATGTGGTCCCAATGCCCCAGAATCTGATTCCCAACTGCTTCTCAGGCTCCATGTTTTCTACATTGTCAAACTGACCATTTCAAGCTGGCACTCATTCTTTAGATGAGTAACGGTGTGTTCTGGGCAATAGTCAAGCCCTGATTTTTCTTTCTTTTAATATACTCACAGTTTTATAGAGTGAACAAAACTTCATTAGACATACCTTATGTCAGGCACTATGCTAGGCCTGACAGATACTCTGTCTAGTGACACTTGAAAATATTTGTGTGTTTGAGTCTGTTTCCTGGCTTGAGACTTTATGGTCAACATAGCTGCTTAGAGCTTCCCAGCTCAGCTTCCAGTCTCATCCCTTGTTTACTAATTTTATGAGTCTTCTCTCAGGGTTCTAGGAGGGCCCCAGTATGGCACCTGTATATCACCTACAGGCATGAGTAACAACACATCCAAGAACAGCCAGTATTCATATTTTTGTGCAGTGATATATTAAGTGCCTTGGATGCATCATCTCATTTGATCCTCAAAGCAATCCTGTGTGGTACATATTGCTAATGTCCTCATTATACAAATGAGGAAACAGGAGCATAGACATGGCAAGTAACTTTTCCCAGAGTCAGTAACTGACCAAGCCAAGACTCTAACTCAGATTAAACTAGGGAAGGCTTATGAGTAACTACAATTGCAGATATTGCTTTTTACCATATTCATAACACACTCAGGTCAGCCTGAATTATCAAAAGGAGATGAAAATATGCCCAATCCTTTTTAAGAAGATGAATTATTGTGATGCACTTTCTATTTAGAAAGATTTCTACCCAAAGTGGATAAAAATATTTTAAGCACTTATGCTTAAAGGAGTAAGCATTAGTTATTGGAAAAATCCCCAACAATTCCAGACCCAGGAGGTATTTCTGTACCATCTAGTATTCTTAGAACTGCAGAGAAGCTCAGTCTACCTTCTGGCAGCTTCAGAGCACAGCAATCATTGGCAACTTCACCATGTTTTTATTTGAAAAATTAAAAAAGAAAATACCATGATCTGTTCCATAGTAGACATCATTCTATAAGAAATATCAAGTGGTGGTCTGAAGCCATGTCTACCCCAAAAGCCACATGCATGCACATGTGTGTCACACACACACACACACACACACACACACACACACACACACACACACATACACACACAGCTCTCAAATTGAGCAATAGGGAAAACTGGAATAAGATATTCTGAGATAGGTGTTGCTTTACACTAGGGCTAGCTTTAGGGAAAATTGTGAAGCAAGCTAAGTATCTGGGGTGAAGTTCCTAGTACTGCTAATAAGAAGAATAACTACCACTTGAAAATGTTCCAAGAACTTGTTTGGGGGCTTTATATGACTAAATTCATTGAGATTTCACATCAGTCCTATGACATAGGTGCCCCTGTTATTCCCATTTCACAAGAGCATAGAGGCATATTTAAGTAATATGCCAGAGATCACAAATCCACTAGTGAAGAGAAATTAAGATTTTTTTTCTATTTTTGGTGGTGCTAGGGATTGAACCTAGGGGGCCTTGTGAATGCTAAGCAGGCACTCTACCAACTGAGCTATATCCCCAGCCCCTGGAATTGAGATTTAAACCCAAGAAATCTAGCACCAGAGTCCAGGCTCAAACCTCTACTACTCTGGGCTGGGATTGTGGCTCAGCGGTAGAGCGCTTACCTAGCATGCTTGGGGCCCTGGGTTCAATCCTCAGCACCACATAAAAATAAGTGAATGAGATAAAGGTATTGGGTCCAACTACAACTAAAAAAAAATTAAAAAACAAACACTACTACCTGTCCACAGGGAACACTGCTAATGCTAATCTACTAATAAAGGAAACTTTTGTCCCAGCCCTATGCTGAGGACATTAAATAAATTATCTCATGAGGTTGGTGCTTTTAGCCCTAAATTGTTATTCAGTGTCTCATTTGATCCATTAAGGAAAAGTAACTATTATTATGTCCATTTTGCAGATAAAAACATCAAGGCACAGAAAAGTTAAGTATCTTGACACACGGGTGGAAGCATCACCTCCGTTTCAGTAACACCATTATAAAAGCTGTAAGGACCCATTAGTGATGCAACATACTTTAATATATAATTTTTACCTTGAGGCCAGGCTCTCTCAACTTTTCAAGACCCCTGGTCTGAGGAGTTAATGGGAAAGAATGGCAATGGCCTTTCTTTGCTTCCCAACTCAAGGGAATTACAGTGACCCTCTTCAGCTATCAGTGGCCCACTTTTGGTTCCCCTTTGTGGGGAAGAACACCCACAAAAGCTCTGTCACTGGAAGCCTATTTTAAGGAATTGGATGTGTGTTTAAAAGGCATAATTTAGGGCTGGAGATGTAGCCCAGTGGTAGAGCATTATCCCAGAGTGCTTGAGACCCTGAGTTATATCCTTAGTGCTGAAAAATAATAATAATAAAAACAATAATAATAGGCACCACTGTTATTGGTAGTTGACAGAATTTACTTATTTATTTATTTATTTATTTATTTATTTATTTATTTATATGTGGTGCTGAAGCTTAAACCCAGGGTGTTGCACGCACGAGGTGAGCTCAGTACCACTGAGCCACAACCCCAGCACCATCTTTTGAGTTTTGTTTGGAACTGGTTTATGGAAAAGACCAACACTAGCAATCTACCTCTGCAGGCCACCAATCTCAACTCTGGTTTCTATAACATACTACTCCTGTTTAAGTCAGTGGCCATTGGCAGTGAAAATCGATGAAGTACTCTTACTCACCAATTTTTATCAGCAGAGCAAAAATAGTGACAACAAGGAAAATAAGCTGGGTAGGCTTACCTCCACTTGGAGGGTCGAACATCCTTTCAGGAAGCCATTGATGTTACTGATGCAGCTGGCTTCATTTTGGGGCTCCAGACAATACTAGAGAAATACAGTCAAATGTCACTTGGAGATTGTCATCCCATGCCCAGCAAACCATATTCATCATTCGCTGATAGCTAAATAAGGCAGAGGGTGATGCTGCCGCCAAACCAGGAAGAGAAATAACCACCAAAGGAAGTGATGCAAAAATCTAAATGGTTGGTTTTTCTTTCAAATGTCACCAAGCCACTTCTACTTACGAGCGTTTTCTCATGCCTTCAACCTTCAGGTGGTGATAACAAATTTAGAGAGACCAAGACAGTATTTGTTTGAGTTCAGTTCTTGCTTTCAAGCAAGAAAGCAATACTTCTTACCTCCCCTCCCCATGACAAATTATTAAAAACTTATTTCCCTTGGCTGTTGTCTAATTTGATTATATTTCTCTGTTTTACCCCCATTTTATCACCGTGTCTCAGGTTTAAGAGATTATAAATTAAATCTACTTGCTCAATAAAAATACAAACTGGTTCAAGAAGACAAAAGAATGCTACTCAGTCATATTCCATGATGAGCTTAAGAAAATAATTGCAGGACTCTACCATTAAGCTTACTTGAAGGGCCTAACTTAGAAATTATCTATTGTCAATATCATGGGCTCCCAACATCAAAATATCTTGGGATTTTGGGCTGGGATTATGGCTCAGTGGCAGAGTGCTTGCCTTGCATGTATGAGGCACTGAGTTTGATCCTCAGCACCACATAAAAATAATTAAATAAAGGTATTGTGTCCATCTATAACTTAAAAAATATTTTTAAAAATCTTGGAATTTTTTTAAGAGGGTAAGTTTAGTTTCACTTTGAACACACGTTGCATTCAAAATATATATTTGGTTTCTCTTGTTTTCACAAACCTTATGTGACATTTTAGACCACTTCTGCTTGCTAAATAGTCCCTTCTTCAATGGCAATTTTTTGAAAAGGAAATTTACATCAATTTTTAGACAACCCGTCAGTAAATATCATCAAGACCTGCTATAAATCATACAATTATTCCAAAGACTCATATGCACCCCAAGTTTTAAACATGTCTGACATACACAGGGAAGTGCAGTATGCATCTCCACGACACAGAAAATTTGTGATATGGGTGTTGCCCTGTCCCCTCTTGCCAGTAGTGTAACAGGTTATTATTCTGTGAAAATTTGGGGGCCAGTTACTGAAGGAATACACTTAGCTTCCTGACTATTTCAAACTACAAAAGCAGTACAAAGGAATGTCTAACTTTCAGAAACATATTCAAGTAGGAGATTCTCTCAACCTAGTAGTGGGAAATCTTGAGAGTTATATTATTACTGCTTTCTGATGGCAAGCAATCCCAAAGATACTGCAAAATTGACCTTACCTTTTCCACTGAGCCAGGCATAAGTCTGTTGATCAGTTTGCATAGCACTACCCCATTTTTCAGCGAGGACTTCAAGAACTCCTCCGGATCACAGATGGTCTTTTTTGGGGAATCTAAAACTCCCAAAGATATAAGCCATGTCACGATTCGCTCTTCTGGATTCATTACTGTGGATGGTACACTCTGAACAGTTCTCTGGGGCAGCTGCAAGGACTAAGCCACATCCGTGATTGCATCTGCTGTTGTCTTCCTTTTTCTGAGTTCTCTGCTGGTGCTTGCAGAGCAAAGGTTTAAAACAACTTTCCTTAGACAACAGTGGAACCCACACAAAAACGTGGGATCTGAAAACTACAGAGATCATACACAAAGATATGGAAACAGGAAAAAAAACCCAGATAAGAATCCTGGATAAACTGGTTTTCTTTTTCAAAATCTGAAAAACAAATTCATTGGGATAAAAAAGGAAGAAGAAGCACACATGCATGCACTCTCTCTCTCTCTCTCTCTCTCTCTCTCTCTCTCTCACACACACACACACACACACAACACACACACACACACACACAAAACCAACAGTGCAAGAAGCTATAAGGAAAGGAAGTGAGGAGGATGCTGGGAGGGAGGAAAGAAAAGGAAGCAAGTGCTGTGGAAAACAGAGGTGAACCAGCACTTTAGGGACCTTGGAAATGAGACACTCAGGGAAAACACTATCAGTAAATAGTGTAGCCTCAGTGAAAATCTGGCTTCTGTTAGGGGGAAGATGCCAACTGGCTCTTAGGGCAGACAGATCTAAGCCTGGTGGAGAGCTGTGCTGGCACAACAAAGCTCGGAAAAGTTAGGCAGGCTGAAAAAGTACCTCCAAAACATGACCGGATGTCCTTATACTATCTCAGAGAGATGCTGGGTGTCATGATCCTTCCTTGCAAAACACATTGAGTTGCACTGTGACATTGTGCCAAGCAAATGAAGATTGTGCCTGCTGTCAGCCATCACTGTGTATAAGCAGAAGTTAGAAGAATGGCATTTTACTTTGCAGCCAAAAAGCTATGTTTAGGGAAATAGGCTAAGGATAACATCTGACATCCTGTTTACTTGCATTCTTGAGCAATTCTTTTTCTGGACCTGGTTCCACTACACAATCCAGCTGCAGTACCCTTAGCAAAGGCTCAGACACAGTCACATAAGTGGGTAAAATACACTAAAAAACAATGTATGAGAACAAAAGAGCACTCGTCCTCTGTCTATACTACAGCTCGAAGGTTCATGTTTCCCCAACAAGGAACACTTTGCATTTAAAATACTGCTCTGAAAAAAAAAAAGTGAGTCCATAATAAGAGAGCTCTATTATTTTCAACTATATTTTCAGAACCAGTTAAAATAGTCATATTATTGAGAAATTTAAATAAAGCCAAGTTTAATAGGATAGCTCTACATTGGCAAATGTATGTCATTCACCAAAATCACTACCCCTGATGCCTGGGGGACATCCAGTCACAGTTCTTTCCTGCTAAGCTTCAGAATCCTTTTCAATACAGTTTCAGGCATCTACTATCAAATAATCAGCTCAGATAATCCTGATAAGCATTTTCAAAACTGCCCCTTCTTGCTCTGTCAGAACACTTATCACACTGTTATTATTTGTTGGCCTGTCTCCTCTGCCACAATGTAAGCTTCCTAGAGTAACTCTCATCTCCTTATTTAACACTGTGCTCTCAGCAGAGTGCCTGGTATGCACCATAGATGTTCAGTAATGCTGAATGTGTGAATGAATGAACTCAGATGGTGTCCCAGGTATAGACAACACTTGATTATAACAAGGATTTTGTTTTGGAGGGTTTTTTTAATTTTTATGTTTTGGTTTTCTGGTACTGGGGATTGAACTCAGGGGAACTTGACCACTTAGCCACACCCCCAGACCTATTTTGTATTTCATTTAAAGACAGGATCTCCTAAGTTGCTTAGTGCCTCCCTAAATTGCTGAGGCTGGCTTTGAGCTACAGATTCTCCTGTCTCAGCCTCCAGAACTGCTGATATTACAGGCATGTGTCATTGCATCTTGTGTTTTTTTTTAAATGACATAAGACAGTCTTACTAATTATTTTTGTGACTTTATTGAGATATAATTAATACATAATAAACTGCAATACTGAAGGCATACAAATTAATGAATTTTGACATATGCAACACTTTTGATATAATCACACACAAAATCTAGATAAACTTTCCATCACCCCCAAAAGTGTCTTTGTGCTCTTTTAACACCTTCTTCTCTTCCTTCTTCTGACATCTCAGACAACCAAACACCAATGTTTTCAGTCTCTTTAAATTAGTTGGTTAAAAAAAAAGATTAGTTTGTATTTTTAATTATCTTGTATAAATGGAAGTATACAGCACACTACTTCATTTCATGGGGTTTGTTTTTTAATAATATCATTTTTATTTATATATGACAGCAGAATGCATAACACTTCTTATTACATATATGGAGCACATTGTTTCATATCTCTGGTTGTATAGATAGTATATTCACTCCGATTCCTGTCTTCATACATGTACTTTGGATAGTAATGATCATCACATTCCAACATCATTAATTACCCATGCCCCCTCCCTTCCCCTCCAACCCCTCTCCCCTATCTAGAGTCCGTCTATTCCTCCAATGCTCCCGCTCCCTATCCCACTATGAATCAGCCTCCATATATCAAACAAAACAATCAGCATTTGGTTTTGGGGGATTGGTTAAATTCACTTAGCATTATCTTCTCTAGCTCCATCAATTTACCTGCAAATGCCATGATTTTATTCTCTTTTATTGCTGAGTAATATTCCATTGTGTATATATGCCATACTTTTTTTTTATCCATTCATCTATTGAAGGGCATCTAGGTTGGTTCTACTTCATGGGGTTTCTTAATTCAACATCATCATTTAGAGATTCATACATGTTGTGTCTATCCATAGTCCATCCATATAATAGGTATTTGACCCCCATATGTTTTGGCTGATAGACTTATAAGCAAAATAAATATAGTCAAATGTTTTATTGCCTTTGACCCATGGCCAAATCTATGTAATGGAAATAAAAACAGAATTCATTTGTTAAGAAATTAAATTCCCCGGTCTGACCTCTATAAACACTTTTATATGTCATTTGGACAATTTTCACAATTGCTCATCAAAATTTTACTCTACAGACAACAAAATTTGGCAGTATTATTAAGGTATCACTTTCATTTTCTAATGAAGAACAAAGCAAGAGTAACTTCAGGAACCTGGCCTAGTCCAAAATAGGCTTGAGTTTATTGAGGTCACCTGGATGAAAATCTGCCTCATTTTGGATGCTGGCTATAGCAAATTAATATAAGGAATAAAGTAGAACCAGAAAAGCAAGGTCACCACCTCAAGACAAAAGAAACAGCTCTATTAACATAAAGATGGGGCTGGGGATGTGGCTCAAGCAGTGGCGCACTCGCCTGGCATGCGTGCGGCCTGGGTTCGATCCTCAGCACCACATACAAACAAAGAAAGATGTTGTGCCCACCGAAAACTAAAAAATAAATATTAAAAAATTCTCTCTCACTCCTTCTCTCTCTCTCTCTCTCTCTCTCTCTCTCTCTCTCTCTCTCTCTCTCTCTCTCTCTCTCTCTCTCTCTCTCTCTCTCTGTCTCTCACTCACTCTTAAAAAAACATAAAGATTGGAGTCACAATTGGTATGGTATAATGTCAAAAAAGCAGGGAATTTCAGGGCAGTGGCAAGCATTTTGGTGAAATGACTAATCGTGGAACTTGAGCTGGCTTGGTAAAGGAACCGATGAACTAGGGGAATAAGATTGGCAGGGGAATACTGGAGGTCACAGGAACACAAAGAGCAGACTTCATCCATGAGCATGAGTAAAAAGGGCAAAAGTCTAGGACCACACCCTCTGGGACACTGAACCTGCCTCTGGAGTACTTGTCCATCTCCCCTTCTCATTTTATGAGTTTTCCAGCTGAGCACATTTTTACCAATTTTCCAAAAGCACCTCTAGCGTTAACATCCCTACTCAAAACCCTCAAAAGCTCTCCATAGCCTAAAGCAGTGATTGACAAACAAGGAAGTTCAGAATAATCACCTCCTAAGAGCGATAAATGAGAAAGGAATGAGTAAGTGGAACTTGAACTAAAATAGGTTTTGATGTAAAATAAAAATATCTGCAGAAAATAAGGCAAGTGTAAAGGTTTGTTAAAACTGGATATTTGGTACACTGGGACCTGTTATACTTTTTTCCTTCACTTTTATCTACTTGCAATAGTCATAATTGATGTACTTTTAAATTTCAAATCTAATGGCACACTTGTTAAAAAGAAGGTTTGGGGGCCCAATTCCCAAATATATTCTAACTCAGAAGATGTGCAATGGGGAAAGGAAAATGTATTATTAATATCACACTTGATTTTGCCAGCTTGTATGGTTTTAAGTTTTACCAGTAATCAATGGTGCAGAGACACTGAAGTAAGGGGGGGTTTACTTCCTGTTTCCTGTGTGCTCCCTCCACATACTCTTGCTGAGCTCCCAGCTTTCCTTTTGGTGCACCATTATGTCTACTCTGTGAAAATGGACCTGAACTTTGAAACATTTTTACTTTGCCCACCTTCTGAAGCGCTAGCTTCCCCAGGACACAGTGTACCAAATGTACTGCTTCCCTTGGCACTGCCCTTGGGCAGTTCTGTAGCTAATTGTCTCTGTTAAGACACCTTCCTTGTGAACTAGTATCTTAGAGGAGCATATTTATGGCTAGTTCCAGAGGACAGATGTCCAACAAGTTCCACTGACTCAGCACCAAACAACTTCTCTAATATATGGCCTAGATATCAGAGAGGAGGGTTATCACAGTTCTACGAGTATTGGCTATTACACGTTATTTGTCTTTGTGTGTGTGTGTGTGTGTGTGTGTGTGTGTGTGTGTGTGTATGTGGTGCTGGGGATTGAACCCAGGGACTTGTGCATACGAGGCAAGCACTCTACCAACTGAGCTACATCCCCAGCCCCTACATGTTATTTTTATATTGTCTGTTATTCTATATTACATCTGCTATTCCTATATTCTTTTAGAGTTCCCTTTTTTCTTAGTAGGCCAGTCCCTCAATGTTCCAATCCTGTTATACTTCTTTTTTTCTGTTGGTGGTGGTGGTGGTTGTATTGGGGATTGAACCCAGGGGCACTCAACCACTGAGCCACATTGCCAGCCCTTTTTATTTTTTATCCTTAATTTTTTTATGTTAAACCTTTTCTGTTCAAATTACTGTGGGGTTTCTCTATACTGATGGAATCTAAATTAACATACCTTGTTATCTTCAAAGAACAATTCCACTTTAGCAAACCATGTGCAAGGTTTCACCTTATACTTTGTCATCACACAAAATTTTCTGCCTCTTGAATCATGAATTCAAGCCTCATATTTACTAGACAACCTATATTTCCAACTTACTTGCTCAGTTACTCCTACCATCTTTCCATAACTTCAGATTTCCAAATCATTGTTTTCCAAAATGATGAGACAATGACTTCTTAGCTATCACACCAATGCCACCAACAACAAAAGAAAAAAAATTATATGAATTTACATTACCACAAGCAAGGTATAATTTCCCATTGTACCATATCATAGCTAATACTTGGTATTTCAGACTTTTAAATTTTTGTTATATTGTGGATATAAAATTTCTATTTCTATTATTACTACAATATTAAGGTTGGGTATTTTAATATGTTTATTTGCCATATATATTTCTCTTCTGTAAAACACTTGCTCATTTCTATGCCCATTTTTTATTGAGTCATCTTTTTGTTACCAATTGCTAAATGTTATACATTATGGATTCTAAACTTATGTCAGATACATGTTTGCAAATATAGTCTTACTCTCATTTTTTTCATTCTATGGTGCATTTAAGGAACAGAAGTTCTTTATTTTAAAGAATAAGATGTTTTATCTCACTCTCATGCATAACACAGCCAGAGTTTGGTGGTCCAAGCCTAGCATGTGGCTTCATAGTTATCAGAGACCCAGGGTTCTACTCTCCCGATACATTCCCACCTCAAAGTCAGAATGATAGTTATATGAACTTGACATTCTGTGGCTCCTTCGGGTAGGATTTTGACACTGCTAAGAGCCTCTTGGAAACCTCAGTGGGACCAGCAGCCACAAGAGGGGATGCAGCATTGCTGAAGGTGCCATCTTCCTGGGCTGGGCTCCAGCACAATCACCATCCTATAGAAATACAATAAGCAAGCACTGAAGATGCCACAAAGATGTCTGTTCTGAAAAAAAGTAAGATATGAAACTCTTTTATAATAAATTATTATACTCTGGTGGCTTTGAGTTCTTAATTGCTGTGACCAAATTTGCAAATTGTCTCTACTTTTGTGCTCAATATTTGATTTGTATAATCTACACAGAATGACTTTATGGTTTTTGTATTTCTTCTTACTGGAAAGTAAATACAATAGTAATTGAATTTATTTTTACTTAAGGAAGAGAGGGCTTTTGTTTGCTTTGTTATGTTTTCACAAAAGAGTAGCATGGCCTTGCAGTGGCTCTGCTGAAACATATTCCTCGTTTGGCTTCCATGACTCTCTACTGTTTTCCTCTGATCTCACTAGTTTCTGTTCATCTCTTTTGCTTGTTCCTCCTCCTTCTTCCAGATTGTTAAACACTGGAATGATCCAGGTCTCAGGCCTTGGGTATCTTCTCTTTTCTATCAATACTCACTCCCTGGGTGATTTCATCCAGTTTTGTGGCTGTAACTTGCCAGCCCTGTCATCTATTTTGAAGTCTAGACTCATATTTCAACTCCTACTCACCATATTCACTTGAATGATTTAACCTCAAACTCACTGTGACTCAGCTTGAGTATGTGACCTCCCACCCCACCACACACACACACACACACACACACACACACACACACACACACACACATCAAGCCTAAAGGAATTGAGATGGGAGGGAGTTGGATGGGTCATCTATATGAATACTGAAATCACCAAGCATAAAAATCTTCTAGTCATGCTTGACTCCTTTTCTTTCTCTTACACCTCACACCCAGGTAACCAATGGTCCTGTCACCAATAAACAAGTCCAGGACCCATCCTTGTCTCACCCCTTCCACTGCTATCACCCTGGTCTAAGCCACTTTGCCTCTCACCTGGATCACTGCTAACAGCTCATCACTCTGAGGTTCACACTTCTATTCTTGCCCCTATACAGTCTATTTACTACACAGGAGCAGAATAATTCTTTTAAAACAAAAATGAGATCATCTCTTTCACCTGCTTCCACTACTCCTATGGCTTTCATAATATTTGGAATAAGGCCCATAGGACTTATCCCAGACTATTAGGCTCTACACACCCTACCTACATTCAAACCTCACTTTCTACTACTTTTCCCCTTGCTTTGTCTGCTCCCCCCGCCCCCTCCCCCAGTCTCCTTGCACACCAAACACATTCCAATTTCAGGACTTTTGCCTTCATTTTCTCTCTGACAATAAAATATAATTTCTTCTTAAAAAATACTATTGAGTATCCTATCACTCTTTTAATATCCTTACCTCTCTTATTATCAAGTATTACTTAATATTACATCAGATATTTAATTGTATATTTGTTGGTAGTTCCCACTATAAAGTAAGTTTTTTGATGGCAAAGACTTTGTTTGGTTCATTGCTATAACCTCAGTGTCAAGAAAAATGTTTAGCACATAGAATGCATTCAATAAATGAGTGTTAAGTTCATGAATAAAGTAGTCAAAATTTCCATGGGGCTGGGGTGTTGTTCAGTGATACAGTGCCTTCCAAATATGTATGAGTCCTAAATTCCATCCCTTAAACTTCCACAAAAGAAGTACCATGGCCTTCTAAATGCTTGCTTGCTTATTTATTTATTTATTTGTTTGTTTATTTATTTATTTATTTTGAGTAGCTGAAATTACAGAAAATATGGGAGACAGTCTCTTTGTAAATTATATACTTCAGTAAGTATATATATATATATATATATATAGTAAGTATATATATAGTATATATAGTAAACATATATTACTTTTGTAAGCAGAACAAAACAATTTTAGATATATATATTGACATGAAAAGGAGAAAAATGTTATCACATAGTCTGATCTTATGTTTATAGTTGTGTCTGAGTATGTGTGGAAAACCTTCTGAAATTTATATCAGAATGTTAATAGTAATGAATTACTGATACAAATAACATGGATCAATCTTAAAAATATAATTTTGAACAAAAGAAGACATACATATAAAAGAGTAAATATCATATAATTTCACGTATATCAGTTTTAAAAATTGGTAAAATTAATCTACAGTGATGAAAATTAGAATAGCATTTGCCTCTCGTGGATGGTATAGACTGGAGGTACATGAGGTCGCATATGGGTCGATGACAATATTCTATATTTTGATCTGGGTGATGATTGCACAAGTGCATTCACATATAAAAATTTACTGAAATTTATTATATGCAAATTATTCTCTAATAAGAAATTTAAAAATACTATCAGTACTAATCTCTGGGTAGTAGTATTGTGGCTGATTTTTATTCTTTTTTTTAAATTCTGCTGTCCTTCCTTTCCCCCCTTGATTTTTATTCTTTATGTCTTTCTGTGTTGTCTATATTGCGTATCATAAGAAAACATTACTTTTATAAATAGAGAAATGAATGCTATGGTGTTTGTAAAGAATGAAGTCCTCTGAGACTCATAAACACATAGCTTTAATTCATACTCCCTAAAAAATAAGTAGAAGCTGGGCACTGTGGCGCACTCCTGTAATCTCAGCTGCTCAGGAAGCTGAGGCAGGAGGATCATGAGTTCAAAGCCAGCTTCAGGAACTTTGTGAGGTCCTAAGCAACTCAGTGAGACCCTGACTGTATTTACCTGATGGTTGAGGATGTTAAAACATCTTTTCATGAGCTTTATTCACCATTTGGATATCCTCTTCAGTGAAATGTCTGTTCATATATTTTTCCATTTTTTAATGGATTATTTTCTTAATGTTGAATTTTTAGAGATTTTAATAAACTTTAGACACTAGTTCTTTTCAGAAATGGAGTTTATAAATATTTTCTCACAATATATACCTTGTCTTTTCATCCTCTTTACATAGACTTTTGCTGAGCAAAATATTTAGTTCTGATGTGGTCCAACTCATCCATTTTTCCTGTTATGTATAACACATAGATCTGGTGTCAAGTCTAAGAGTATGTAAGCAAAACAAAAGTTGAATGAGCCTCTTTTTTACAATTTTATTGTTAATAATATCTCATCTATTCCAAAAAGTAGGGATATCCTCTTCTTTTTTTTTTTCTTGCTCTGAACATACAAAAAGGAGCATTTTTTGAGTCATCAGTGTTTCTGGAGTCTAAAGTTTATCTTGATGCTTAATATTCCCAAAATTGTCCTTTTAAGTCTATCTTTTATTAGATACTCTTCCTTCTATTGTCCTAACTATCCTTAAAATATGAATTCACCAGAGTTCCCAGTATAATGACATCAATTTGTATGACTATCTTTTTTCTTTACTCCCTCATTCATGGAAACACATTTTATTATGCAATGCATTGTTCTAGACTAGCATTGTCCAATAGAAACAAAATGTGAGTCAAATATGTAATTTAAAATTTTCAAACAACAACATTCAAAGCAAGGGAAAGATAATTTTAATGATATATTGACCAAACAATCCAACATATTGTCATTGTACCATGTCTTAGTCTGGTTTTTATTTGTTTGTGTGTTTGGTTGGTTGATTGGTTGTTTTTTGGTTTTTTTGTTTGTTTGTTTGTTTGTTTTTTCTACTGTAGTAGAATCCTGGGTAAATTACAAAAATAGAACTTTATTCTACTCATGGTTTGAGAGATAATGAAGTTCAAGAGCCCACTCCCCTGATAATTAACCATCTCCAACAACAATGGCATTAATCCATTCACAAAAACAGAGCCCTCATGACCTAATCACCTCTTAAAGGCCCTAACTCTCAATACCACTATATTGGATATAAAACCTCAACATGTGTTTTGAGGAGGATATTCAAACCATAGCAATATGTACTCAGTAGAAAAAAACCTATTGAGATACTTTGCAAACTTTGTTTTCATAATAAGTCTTTTGAATTCAGTATGCATTTTATGTTTAGAGTACATCTCACTTCAAACTTCCACATTTCAAATGCTCAGTAATCATATGTGACTATCATATCGAACACTGCAGTTCTAGGCATAGGAGATACATCTATAAATATTATAGATATGTTTCCAAACCTCATAGAATTTATAATGTAAAAAGAGAGGTGAAATCTGGGCATAGTGGCACATGCCTGTAATCCCAATGGCTCTGGAGGCTTGAGAATTACAATTTCAAAGCCAGCCTTAGCAACTGAGCAAGGCTCTAAGCAACTCAGCAATACACTTTCTGTAAATAAATTAAAAAGGGCTGTGGATGTGGATCAGTGGTTAAGCATCCCTGGGTTCAATCCCTGGCACCAAAAATAAATAAATAAATAAAAAGTAAAATAAAATAAAAAGAGAGGTAAACTTCAATGGGAATCAACTATGCTTTCAACAATTTTTTTTCAGTACCACTAGGTGCTAATTGCTTAGTACACAAAAATATGGTCCATATAAAAGATCAAATAAGGTTAGGAATCATATTTTACATGGTCACACTTATCCCTACAGTAGGTAATTGATAAATATTTATTCAACAAATAGTAGTTTTCAAGAGCCTACCCTCAAACCATTTTCCCTTTGAGAATACAAGGTTAAGACCTAACAATATATTTGCATATTTTTTCAGCTTCTTAACTTTTTTCCTTAAAATTGAGGCAGACCACTTTACCCAGTGTTTCTTCCTTGACTGGCATGAACTCTTAGACATGGTTATTTTCCCCAAGGTTCCTGCCACTTCAGAGTTCCACCATATTTGTCTGTATTGAGACTAAAGTAATACTTCCTCCTGTTACTTCCTCTGTCTGTTCAGAGAAATAACTGTCAGTAAGGCAAGGTGTGAAATCGTCAGAAATCTTGCTTTTAAATGAATGAGAATTTCAGCAAAACAGTGCATTGAAATCACTAATTTTTTAAATATTTTTTAGTTGTAGATTGACAAAATGCCTTTATTTTACTTATTTATTTATTTTTTAATTTTTATTTTTTAGTTGTTAATAAACCTTTACTTTTTTTATGTGGTATTGAGAACTGAACCCAGTGCCTCACACATGCTAGGCAAGTGCTCTACCACTGAGCCACAACCTCAACCTGAAGTCACTAAAACCTCTTTGTCCAAGTCATTTCATCTACTAAATGGGTATAATTGAACGAAATCACTAGCTGTTCCTCAAAAGATTAAATATTGAATTACCATTTGACCCAGCAATTCTACCCCTAGAAATACCCAAGAGAAATGAAAATATATGTATGCACATAAACCTATAATGAATGCTCATAGTAATATTAATAATAGCCAAAAAGTAGAAACAACCCAAATGTCCATGTTACAATGGAATATTATTTAGTTACATTTAGTCATAATGATTATAGACTACTGATACATACTACATCATAGTTAAATCTTGAAAACATTATGTTAAGCTAAAGAAGGCAGATATAAAAGATCACATGCTATATAACTTCATTTTTTAATATCCAGAACAGGCAAATCCATAGAGGCAGGATATAGATTCCTCTGCCATAGTCAATATGCTCTGGTATCCTAAAGGTGGGAATTGTGTGTAGTGAGAGAGCCCTTATCAATGCCTGAACACTGCCTTTTTATTATTTTTTATGATAGTAAGATCACTCAGCAAGATATCTACTCTTTTAAATACAGTACTATAGCAGATATCTAGAGCTTAATCTTGCTTAACTGAACATCGGATTTTGTAGAGGGAAAGATTTCAAGCCACCAAGATGACATAAATGGCCAAATGTTTTCTCTGATATAAGAAGGCTGACTCATAGTGGGGTAGGGACAGGGAGCATGGGAGGAATAGATGAATTCTAGATAGAAAAGAGGGGAGGGAGGGAATGGGAGGAGGCAGGGGATTAGCAAGGATGGTGGAATGTGATGGACATCATTATCCAAAGTGCATGTATGAAGACACAAATTGGTTGTCAACCTACTTTATATACAAACAGACATGGAAAATTATGGTATATATGTATAATAAGAATTGTAATGCAAAACAACAAGTACATGTATAAAGACATGAATTGGCGTCAACATACTTTATACAAACATATGAAAAATTGTGCTCTATATGTGTAATAAGAATTGTAATACATTCTGTTGTCATGTATTTAAAAAAATGACATAAATGCCATGACCAGAAAAAATACAAGCAATATTTCTGTGAAATTCAGCTACCACCATATTCCTGGTAAAGCTCGTTAGGGAGACCTCCCTATGCTTAATTTGGAGGTGACCTATAAAGAATTCTGCTGCAGGACTGGGACTGTAACCCAGTTGTATAGAGCTTTCCTAGCATGCACAAAGTCCTGGTTTTGATTAACAGCATCCCCCCCCCCCCGAAAAAAAAGAAGAAGTCATGCACACCTGTAATTCTAGCTACTTAGGAGACAGAAACAGAAGGATTCCAAGTTCAAGGCTAGACTGTGCAACTTATTGACACCCTGTTTCAAAATAAAATAATAAGGGCTAGGGACCTAGCTTTCTGGTAGAGCACTTGTCTAGCATGCATAAGACCCTTGGTTTCAATTCCCAGTACCACCTCCACCCCCTCCACATACACACACAAAGAATTCTATAGGCAGATAACATATCTCTTAAATGTTTTTTTTAAAGAGAGAGAGAGACAGAGAGAGAGAAAGAGAGAGAATTTTAATATTTATTTTTTAGTTTTCGGCGGACACAACGTCTTTGTTTGTATGTGGTGCTGAGGATCGAACCTGGGCTGCATGCATGCCAGGTGAGTGCGCTACCGCTTGAACCACATCCCAGCCCTCTTAAAATGTTTTTAACAATTTCATATTTTTGGTAGGCCTAGTAAGGGTCTAGTGCCATCAGAATTCCTCTTTTTTCAGGCAATTTTGTTGATAACACTAACCAAGCAACTTTGGATGAAGGTATAGGAATTATTGTTAGGTAATTTCCATAGTCCAGTACAATTTCTTTTACTTCATGTGTTAGAAAGCTTTTTGTCAGTGTGACAAAATGCATGAGAAAAACAACTCAAAAGAAGAAAGATTCATTTTTGGCTCACAGTTTCAAAGGTTTCAGTCCAAAATCAGATGAATCCACTACTTTGGGCCTGAGGTGAGGCAGAACATCATGGCAGAAAAGTGTGGCTGAGGAAGCTGCTCAGCTCATGAGTTCTGGAAAGCAGAAAGAGAAGTGACCCAGGACATGATATAGTCCCTAAAGGCATGGCCCCAAGGACCCACCCCCTTCAACTAGGTCCCACCTTCTATACTTGCTACTACTTCCCAATAATTCATTCAAATTATGAATCTATCAATGGGTTAATCAAATAATGTAGTCAGAGTGCACTTGATCCAATCATTTCCTGAAAGCCCCACCTCAGAACATTGCTTCACTGTGGACCAAGCCTTCAACACATGAGACTTTGGGGGACATTCCAGATCCAAAACAACACTTGCTCTTTCAATCAATTTGCCCATTTCCTTTTGTGAAGTGCATTTTTAATAATGACCAATGATTTCTCATTGTATTAAGAATGGAGTTTCGGGGCTGGGATTGTGGCTCAGTGGTAGAGTGCTCACCTAGCACGGTGTCCGGGTTCGATCCTCAGCACCACATAAAAATAAAGGCATTGTGTTGTGTCCATCTACACACACACACACACAAAAAAAAAATGGAGTTTCGCAGCTCTTTCAGCAAAATGACCTTCTGGTATCTGAGTAGGCAGTTGTAAAGTCTAACAAATTATCTATGAATTTTCCGTGACTTTTTTAGCTGTTACTGAAGTTAAAAATCTGTATTTTTAAAAAAATTTCTGTTACATGACAGATACTAAACATATATTTTTATTTGTGTGTGTGTGTATTCTGGATTTAAAACATTATATACATACATATCATTATATATATATATATATATATATATATATATATATATATAACATTATATATATATATATGTCCAAAATCAAGAACTATAGCTACAGTAACTGATATTAATACATCTGCTTATGCAGGTTTAATTCCAGATGAAAAGAAGCTTCCACTGCTGTCCGATAAATTACTACAGCTAGGGAACCTTACATGAGGCACTTTTAGCCATGATATATTACAAATTGATAAATATTATTAAATCTTCATTTTGAACAGGAACATCATATAAATTAAGTCATTTTTATTCAATTTTGGATTCCTCAAAGCTGGACAAGAGGCTATACCAATTTTAGTATTCAAAAGACTATCCAGATTATAGAGACCAAACTAGATTTGTAGGATTGTCATATAATTGCTCTACTGGAGGTTTTGCCCGCTCTGCAAAAACTGGGACCTGCTATTTACAATACTGGATTGGCTCTAAACCACCTACTTTAGCCCATGGGATATTATAACAAAAATACCATAAGCTGAATGGCTAACAAACAAAAAAATATTTACTACTCATAGTTCTGGATGCTGGGAAGTCCCAGATCAAGGCACAAGTAAACTTAGTGTCTGGTGAGAGCTGGCTTTCTTGTAGACAGCAAGTTCTCATTAGGTCCTTATATGGTGGAAGGGCCAGCAACTTTCTAGAAGCTCTTTTATAATGGCTCTACCATCATGACCTAACCAGATCCCCACCTTCTAATATCCTCACATTGAAGATTAGGATTCAACATATATAAATTGTGGGTGGAACACAAAAATGCAGATCCTAGCACTTGTTATGATTTAGATGTGAGGTGTCCCCCAAAAGCTCATATGTGAGACAGTATGAGAGGGCTCAGAGTGGAAATGATCGGGGTGTGAGATCCTTAACCCAATCAGTGAATTAATCACCTGATGGGATTAATTCAGTAGTAACTGAAAGCATTTGGGGTGTGGCTAGAGGAATCAGGGCTTTAGGGGCATGGCTTTGAGGTACATATTTGTATTAAGCAAGTGGAGATCTCTCCCTCTCTCTCTGCTTCCTGATCACCATGTGAGCTGCTTCCCTCTGCCCCCACTCTACCACCATGATGTTCGGCCTCATCTGGAGCCCTTGAGAATGGAGCTGGCTGTATAGGGACTAAAAACTCTGAAACTGTGAACCCTCAAATAAATTTTTCCTCCCCTAAAATTGTTCTGATCAGATCCTTTAGTCACAGTAGTGAAAAGGCTCACTAAAACAGCACTACATTTTTTTTTAAATCAAAGGGGGTATAATTTCTCATTTTTCCAAGTGTACAGGTTGCAGAATCACATTGGTTATACAGACAGTATATACATACAGCAATACTAGTGTCTATTTTATTCTGCTGCCCTTCCTATCCCCCCTTCCCCTCCCCTCCCCTCCCATCACTTCTCCCTACCCAATCTAATGTGACACATTTCTTTTTTCCCCCCTCACATCATCCTACATGTATTTTGTATAACAAAGGGGGTCTCCTTCCATCTTCCGTGCAATTCCCCTCTCCCTCCCTTTCCCTCCTACCTCTCTTCCCTATCTAGAGGTAATTTTCTTCTCATGCTCTTTCTCCCTATCCCATTTTGAGTCACCCCCCTTATATCAGAGAAGACATTCGGACTTTGTTTTTTAGGGATTGGCTAACTTCACTTAGCATAATCTGCTCTAATGCCATCCATTTCCCACAAATGCCATGATCTTGTTATTTTTTAGCAGCACTACATTTTTTTCCATTGGCCATTTGATCTGCAAAACAGAATGGCTCTTCGACTGTAACATTCTGTAGCCTATAGCTAATAACAGATGCTCTAAATATTTTACCTTAGAAAAGCAATACTGCAATTTGTTTAGTGAGGCCTTAGGCTCTCACAAAGCAAATAATTGTAAAAAAAAAAAAAAAAAAGAAGAAGAAGAAGTCAATTTTCATTGGTCTTCATTGGAGGCTACCAGCAAATCATCCACATTTTGAAAAACTAGAGAAGCTGCTGGTGGAGCAAATTTTTCTTAGTTTTCCTATAAAGAGGAATCTCAAAACTTTTGAGAAACTCTTTGCCTTAGATATTGGACTCCTTCATAAGCAAAAAGCAAACAAGAGTTAGATTTGTCCACTAAAAACAAAACAAAACAAAACAAAAACAATGAAGGAAGGGGAGGGAGAGAGTAGGAAGGAAGGGACAAGAGAGGAGTTGGTGAGGGATAAGGACACTGAGGAGAAACAAAGGTTTCTCCTTCTTGCTGTGGTTTTGATATGAAGTGTCCCCCTACAACTCCTGTTAATGAAGGAATATTCAGGAGTGAAATAATTAGATTATGAGAGCTATGGTCTATCAGTCTATCCTAGTTTGAATGGACTGACTGGGTGGTAACTATAGGCAGGGGGCTGCGTCTGGAACAGGTGGGTCACTGGGAGTGTGCCCTGGAAGGGTGCATCTTCCCTGAGACCTGTTCCTCATTCTCTCTGCTTCCTGTCTGCCATGAGGTGAGCAGGATTTCATCACCATGCCCTTTCCCCATGATGTTCTGCTTTACCTTGGGCCCAGAACTATGGCATTAGCATCAGTAAACTGAGAACACTGAAATCATGAGCCCTCAAATAAGCTTCTCCTCCTCTAAGTTGTTCTTGTCAAGTGTTCTGGCCATAGGGACAAATATAAATATGTAAATAAATAAACAGACTAAAACACCTCACCTCTGGCTATTTATTTTTATTTTTTTTTATTTTTATGAACTTCAGGCGGGGCTAGTTAGGTCACTAGCTACATTGAAATCATATGAAACTTTAGTTTTTGCAGTGTTGAGAATCCAACCCAAGGCTTTGCACATGCTAGGCAAGTGCTCCACTACTGAACTGTAACCCCAATCCCTCTAAATCACTCCCTTTTTTCTTCTTCTTCTTTTTGTACTGGGAATCAAAGCAGAGGTGCTTTCCAACTGAGCTAAGCCCCTAGCCCTTTTTATTTTTTATTTTTTTAACTTTGAGACAGAGTCATGCTAAATTGCTTATAACTTCACAAATTGCATGCTGAGGCTGGCCTCAAACTTGCAGTCCTCCTGCCTCAGCCTCCTGAGTCACTGGGATTACAGGTCTGTGCTGCCATGCCTGACTCCCTCTAAATCATTCTTAACTTTACTTTTAAAATAATATTCATCCCATTAATACCAGAAATTCATTCACTAGGATTAGAGACATACAAGAAACTCCACTGATGTCTTCATTTATCCAAAACAAAATAACTGTCCTAGAGCTGGGGATATAGCTTAGTTGGAGTGCTTGCCTCACATGTGTAAGTCCTCAGCACCAAAACAAAACAAACAAACAAACAAACAAACAACAACAACAACAACAAAAACCTCTCCTTTGGCCAATATAGGACTGTATTATCATGCAGTAGAGAGAGAATAACCATTTATATGAAAGACCTGTAGAAAACACTCCTGCTCGGGCTGGGGATGTGGCTCAAGCGGTAGCACGCTCGCCTGGCATGCATGCGGCCCGGGTTCGATCCTCAGCACCACATTCAAAGATGTTGTGTCTGCCGAAAACTAAAAAATAAATATTAAAAAATTCTCTCTCTCTCTCTCTCTCTCTCTCTCTCTAAAAAAAACACTCCTGCTTCCCATATTATCTAACCATACATTGATGCTGAAGGAATTTTAGAGTCCATATTACCTATGCTTATTTAATAATAAAATAATTTAATTTGGAGAGGGTGGATTTTTCTAGCTACTATTCCAAAAAAAGGGAGAACTAGAAGGGAGATTTTATAACTCAGGGTCTCTTTACCTCATTGTTCTGTGGCCATACACCTTAAGTTGTGGGTTCAAATTGGGAACTACCAGATTCTTCCTTGTCCTTGTCACACAATTGTGGGAGAGATATGAAAACAAAAGATATGAAAACAAAAAATACTTTTAGCCCCCAAATTCTCTTCACAATGGTAGTAAAGCAAGAAAATAGTTTTATTATTGAATAAGCATTAAGCCAGAAGGTAATGCATGTCCCAGGCAATCAGCTAAGAGATTTCAAAGACAGAAAGGAACATCACCTCCAATTCACAATAGCTAAACTGTGGAGCCAACATAGATGTCCTTCAGTGGATGAATGGATAAAAAAAATGTGGCATGTATAAATAATAAGATCATGGCATTTGCAGGGAAATGGATGGCATTAGAGCAGATTATGCTAAATGAAGTTAGCCAATCCCCCCCAAAAGAAAAACAACAAATGCCGAATGTCTTCTCTGATATAAGGGAGGTGACTCAAAATGGGGTTGGGAGGGAGAGCAAGGAACAAAGATTACCTCTAGATAGGGAATAGGGATGGGATGGAAAGTGCCAATGAATCCAGCCAAAGCTAGATTTTACCATGTATCATGGTATTTAGCTAATTTAGCTAATTTACTTAGAGCAAGGTTTCCACCAAAGTTGTTCTCCTACCCTCCCATATGTACTCTTCAAAAGGATTTATATACATTTGACAGAGAGGAGAAAGTACTTAAAAGTTTTCTAAAGTCCACTAAAAAGGGGGAGAGGGAAAGAAAATCTCTTTCCTTATTTTCAACAGAAGAATTAAGTCTCTTATTCTTAATTTGTATTAGTCCTTATACTACCACTGTACATGCCCAGAGATGTTTGGGAAGTTACATACACCTCCTCACTGGGGCCACTACTATCTAATATGGGGATATAAGAGTCCAGCTTCTTTGCTCTAAGGTGGGACAAACTGCAATGCAATGTAATTCTAGACGCCTCCTTCCTGTGCCAATGAATCCAGCCAAAGCTAGACTTTACCATGGATCATATTATTACTTAGCATCTTGCCCTATTCTACTTCCATTAAAATTTTACAGATTTTTCATAAAAAGCACTCTGTCCATAAATTGCAAGCACCCAAATCCCTGTCCTAAGGATTTCTAAAAACCAAATCAAAGACACTTGGAATTGGGAGGAAGTGAAAGTCAAAGGATGGGATTCTAGAATTGAGTTTCCTGACAATCAATTGGCATTGATAACTCTGTTACTAGAAGTAGTTGGAGGACAGGTGTGGTGGCATACACCTATGATCCCCACAACTTGGGAGATTGATGCAGGAGGATCATAAGTTCCAGACCACACTCAGCAAGACTTCTCTCAAAATTAACAAAAAAAAATTAAAAGGGTCTGGGGATGTAGCTTACTGATAGAGTTCCTCTGACTTCAATCCCTAGTACAAAAACAATAATTATTATTATTATATTATTAATAAAACTAGTGGTAGTTGGTGTACTGGTAATCACTGACCTTCCGTAGCAATTAATTATTAAGGCTTTCATCTGTGGTAAAGTGGGATAGGATACAGGTGAATGGAGGTGAAATGGCATATAATGTAAACTCTGGAAATTAAAAGGTACGGGGAAGGGACTGGGGTTATAGCTCAGTGGTGGAGCGCTTGCCTAGCACATGTGAGGCATTGGGTTCAATGTTCAGCACTACATAAAAAAAATAGATAAATAAAATAAAGGTATCATATTCATCTACAACTAAAAAAAAGATATGGGGAAGTAGTAATCACAAGTACTGTAGTATTTGTTGGGTGGCTGTTGCTGAGTACAATTGATGGTTTTGAAGACACCAAAGAAAGAAAGAAATTGTGAGTTAATCATTTACCAATGCAAAGCAAAATGTGGAGCTGAAAACTCTTCTTGACAGACTTTAAACATCCCCTTATCTTCTATGGACAGAGAACTGACTGTTCTCTGGCACAACATCAAATCATAAGAGAAGCATAAATTAGAAAAAGTTGAATTCTTAGTTTCAGTGACCCTCCTCCATCAAAATCAGGGACCTAGTAAAGAAAAAACATGGAACCTTGATAACTGTGATAGGGATTGCTGGATATATGCATTTGGGATCCTTGAACCACATGATCCTCCAGAAAGTTCTAGGCCTGTAGAATTGCTTTAATTCCCCCTTTAGAGAACAGCAGTCGTTCCTTGATTGAAGATCACAAAAAGAACTTGAATATTCAAGTCCAAGACACTGCCTGCTCTTTTAATGTTCTGTCCCTCTCCTTTCTGGGCAACTAGAATAATAACTACAGTCAAATTTTAACAAGGGAGGACAGAAGTATTTTGACATGCTGACGGAGAAGAGCAATTATACATTTAAAAAGCTGTAGAACATGGCTGATATTCATTAGCAAGAACAGGAAGATTATATCTGAGGGTGCTAGACCTATGAAAGTGGATAAGGAAAAGCATGTTAATATGGAGGTACTCTTTGGCCTCAAAGGCCCTTGAGATGATTACTGTGTGTATATTTGTTTGTTTTTAGAAGGGAAGAAAAATTAATGGCTCACATTAAATGAAGTCATAACACTAGAACTCAATGGTAGACAGTGAAGGAATAAATCAAAATCCATTAAAACAGATTAATTATGAAACAAGACCTACCAGCTAACGAAAACTAAGTTCTTTGGTGGGGCCCACAAAATATTTCACCTATCAAAGTGATAAATAATGTGACAGAGGGCTGGGGATGTGGCTCAAGCGGTAGCGTGCTTGCCTGGCATGCGTGCGGCCTAGGTTCGATCCTCAGCACCACATACAAACAAAGATGTTGTGTCCGCCGAAAACTAAAAAATAAATATTAACATTCTCTCTCTCTCTCTCTCTCTCTCTCTCTCTCTCTCTCTCTCTCAAAAAAAAGAAAAAAATAATAATATGATGGAGAAGGAGCACCAGCATAGTAGCTGTCCTCTATGAGCCAAAGTTGATGGTAGAAGATACTATTACAAAAGTGTGCTTCCTAGTAGCATAGGGTTGTTAAAATTCTGGAATAGGGGATGCCATGAAGCAGCACTTAACCATCAGAAGCAAGATGAGTATAAGGGCAACAATGCTGGAATGTATGGTAGTTATCTTTTCATTGCTGTGACCAAAATACTTGATAAGAAAAACTCAGAGGAGGAAAAGTTTCTTTTGGGTTATCAGTTTCAGTTTCAGTCCACAGTCTACTGACTCCATTGCTCTGGTCCTGAGTGCAGAACATCATGGTGGAAGTGTGTGATGGAGGAAAGCTTCTTAGCTCATGGCAGCCAGAAAGCAGAGGGAAGGGGAAAAGGCCAGAGACAAGATATATAATCCCCAAGGCACATTCCCAGTGACTATTATTCAGCCACACCCAACCTGCTAACAGTTACTACTCAGTAATCCATTTCAATTATTGATCCATGAAATGGATTAATTCACTGATGAGGTTATAGCTCTTCTAATCTAATATTTCACCTCTGAATATTACTACATTGCCTAACATTAGCTTTGTGGGAAGGCACCTCATATCCAAACCATAAAATTCTGCCGCTAGCCCCCAAAATCTCATGTCCATATCACATGCAAAATGTATTCAGTCAATCCTCAAAAGTCCCCATAGTCTTAACATACCCAGCATTACACAAAAGTCCAAATCTAAAGTCTCCTTTGAGACTGAAGGCAAACTGTTGGCTAGAGCCCCTGTAAAGATAAAGCAAGTTACATATATTCAATATATATAATGGAACAGAGTAAACATTCCCGTTCCAAAAGGGAGGAATAGGGACATAGAAAAAAAACGGATGGGACCAAAACAGACCAAACCCCAACTGGGCAAACATTAGGTCCTATAGATCCATGCCCTGCACCCAGGGCACATGATGGTGAGATATGCTCTCCAAAGAGCTTGTGCTGTCATGCTCCTTTGATCTTGCTGGTTGAAGCCCATGTGGCCTCTCTCTTAGGCTGACTCTCTCTGTAGGCAGCATTTTTCTTCAGCAACAGACATTCCACATTACTAGCATCTCTTAATCCAAGCTGATCAGCTGCTCATGGCAGCAAGAATAGAGAGAGGAGGGGGAAGAGGAAGAAGGAGGCAGGAGGGAGAGGGAGAGGGGAAGGAGAGGAAGAGCCAGTGTGGTGGTGCACTCCTGTAATTCCAGAGGCTCTGGAGGCTGAGGCAGGAGGATCATGAGTTCAAAGCCAGCCTCAGCAACAGTGAGGGGCTAAGCAACTCAGCAAGACCCTGCCTTTAAGTAAAATACAAAATAGGGCTGGGGACGTGGCTCAGTTGTTGAGTACCTCTGAGATCAATCCCTGGTACCCCCCCACCCCAGAAAAAAAAAGGAGAAGGAGGAGGAGGAAGAGAAGGGGAGGGGGAGGAGGAGGAGGAGGAGGAGGAGGAGGAGGAGGAGGAGGAGGAGGAGAAGAAAGACAATATATATAATCTCCAAGGGCACACCTCCAGTAACCTACTTCCTGTAGTCACACCCAACCTATCTATGTTTGCCACCCAGTAATCCATTTCAAATTATTAATCCATCAAATGGATTAATCCACTGATTAGGATACAGCTCCCATAATCTAATCATTTCAACACTGGTTCCTGCTCCATTGCCTAATAAACTTTGGGGGAGACACCTCATATTCAAACCATAACAGAATGGCAACCTATGTCTCCTGACCCACAGAGATCTAATGAATTGGATAATAGAATATTGTATTCCCAGGGGCAAGTTAGAAGAACAGCCATTAAGGGCATTGCTGTACGTATAATCTTTTTTTAAAAAAGAAAAAAAATCAGTAAGCAAAAGTCTAACATGAACTGCCACAATAAAAGTCACAACTTCTGCCAGGCGTGGTGGGACACACCTGTAATCTCAGTGACTTGGGAGGCTCGAGCAGGAAGATCACAATTTAAAGGATAGCCTCAGCAACTTAATGAGATCCTAAGCAATTCAGCGAGACCCTGTCTCAAAATAAAAAATAAAAAGGGCTGAGAATGCAGCTCAGGGGTAAAGTGCTCCTGGGTTCAAGCTTCGATATCGAAAAAGAGAGGGAAAAAAAAGAAAGTCATAACTCCTTTTCTACTTTTCAGACCTACTTTAGTTCTCAGACCCAGAACCAATAAAATGAAGGAGTGGCCAGGTTCCCATGAGAAAGTATCCTACAACAACACAGCAAGTATATCCAGCAGTGTTCCTAGTCCTTCTCCAAAAGAATCTATGACCGTTTACTCAGATAGGTGGGGAAAGCAGAATGCACAGATTTTACCAAGGAGGTAATTATACACTGACATCCAGGAATCCAAACTGTATTTGTGACCCCTTGTTAGAAAGGGGATTATGGATGTCAGTTAAGTATTGGCCCATATCTGTCTCACAATGGGCCCAGTAGTGATCTCCATGATTCCCAAATGAATAATTGGAATGAATATATTATCCATTGGCAGAATCATTACCTCACTTCCTTGATCTGTGGAGTAAAAGCTTTTGAATTAGGAGAGCCCCTGAGCCTGGAGCAGTGGCTTACACCTGTAATCCCAGTGCCTCAGGTGGCTGAGGCAGAAGGATCATGAGTTCAAAGCCAGCCTCAGCAATTTAGTGAAACCCTAAGCAACTCGGTGAGACCCTGTCTCTAAATAAAATACAAAATAGGGCTAGTGATGTGGCTCAGAGGTCAAGTGCCCCGAGTTCAAACCCCAGTACCAAAAAAAGAAAAAAGAGAGAGAGAGCCCCCGAAACTCATTCCTCCATAAAAAGCCCTCCAACGGCCAAGATAATGAATAAAAAACAACCAGGGCATGGTGTGCATGTGTGTAATCCCAGCTACTCTCAGGAGACTAAGATGAGAGGATCACATGTTTGAGGCCAGCATGGGAAACTCAGCAAGACACTGTCTTGCTTAAAACCCCTTTAAAAGGGCTGGGGATGTAGTTCAGTAGTAGATCATTTGTCTAGTATGTGCAAGGTCCTGGATTTAATACATGACACTGTAAAAAAAAAAAAATAGGGCATGGTGATACATGCCTGTAATCCCAGCAGCTGACATAGGCTGAGGCAGGAGGATCGAAAGATCAAAGCCAGCCTCAGCAACGGTGAGGCACTAAGCAACTCAGTGAGACTCTATCTTTAAATAAAATACAGAAAAGCACTGGGAATATGGCTGAGTGGTCGAGTGCCCTTGAGTTCAATCCCAGGTAACAAAACAAAACAAAACAAAATCACAAACCGGGAGATGGATAGGGATTAACATCACCCTTAAAACATTAGGTAGTGGCCCCATCATATCCCAACTTAATTTATAGGTCTGGCACCTTCTTAGGAATAGCCCCAATTCAATCTACTGTGCTGGATGTGGTATCTTCAGAACATATTGAACCTCTGGTGGGTAGTATATGGACATCGATTTGGATACACATATTCTTTTTATTCCTATCTAGAAAGAAGTTCAAAAAACAATCTGATTAACATGGAACAGATATCACTATATATTCACATTCTAACCCCAAGTCTAGATTATTTCCCTTGTTCTCTTCGATAATATTATCTCAAAGGACCTAAACCATGTGAGAATTTTGTAGAACATCACATTGGTCCATTATATTGATGGTATCATGTAAACCAGACCTGATGAACAAGAAGCAGAAGTATTTTGGATACCCTGATAATACATACACTCTAGAAAGAGATAAACTCTGAAAAGATTCAATGATGAATCATATGAGTCATTGAGTATCCAGTGGCCTTAGGGTCTGGGGAACGCTGGGACATTCCCTCCAAAATGAATGACAGTTTATTGCACCTTGTATCTCCTACCTGTAATAAAAGAGTTCATCCAGGGAGCAACCATTTACTCCTATAATCTCAGCTGCTTCGAAGGCTAAGGCAAGAGGGTCCCAAGTTTGACACCAACCTGGGAAACTCAGTCTCAAGACTCTGCTTGAAATTAAACAAACAAACAAAAAAAAGACTAAGGACGTAGCTCAGCTCAATGGCAGAGCACCTCCAGTTCCATCAAAAGAAGAAAGAAGGGGTGTGGGAGAGAAGGACAAAAAAAGAAATAGTCCATTAGAAAATAATTAGGATTAAATTTAACAAAAGAGACTATATTGTTAATACATTTATTGTATTGTCCATTTTGTTAATACAATAAAATATTGAGGGTGGGTAATTTTATACAGAAAAGAGGTTCACTTAACCCACAGTTCTACAGGTTCAAAGGCATGGCACCATCATCAGTTTGATTCTAGCGAGAAACTCTCCTGATGGATGACATCACAGTAGTGAGAGCGGAAGTGAGAGCAGAGATCACATGGCCAGATATGAGATGCAGAGTAATTCAAGGATCAGGCTAAAGTTTTTATAACAACTCACTCTTCCAAGAATTAAATATGAGGTCCCAGAGCAACTACCTTAATCCCTTCCAAGGATAGCACTCCCAGTGGACTTCCCACCAGGCTCCACCTCTTAAAGGTTCCTTGCCACCTCTCAACATTGTCACTCTGGGGATCAAGCTTCCAATACATGAAGGGGACAAAACACATCCAAATGATAGCAGAGGTGAAAGATCTCTGCAATGAAAATTATAAAACATTTATGAAATAAATTGAAAAGGATATAAATAATTGAAAGAAGTGTCAGGCTCTGGGGTTGTAGGAATTAATATTGTTAAAATATCCACACTTACACAATGTGATCTACAACTTTAAAAAATCTGTCAAAATTCCAATGACATTTTTCACGGGAATAGAAAAATATTCTAAAATATGTATGGAACCGCAAAAGATCCCAAATTACCAAAGCAACCTTTAGCAAAAAGAACAAAGCAGAAAGTATCACACTAACTTCAAAATATACTCAGAAGCTATAGTAACCAAAACACCATAGTACTGGCAATAAAAACAGACCAATGGAACATAGAAGAGAGTCCAGAAATAAACCCATGCATTTATAGCCAAATGATTTTTGATAAAGTAGCTAAGAATATACAATGGGCAATGGTAGTCTCTTCAGTAAATGGGGGCAGAGAAAATCAGATAGCCACAAGCAGAAAAATGAAACTGGACCCCCTACCTCTTACCAGTTACAAAAATCAACTCAAAATGGATTAAAATCTTCAACATAAGACCTGAAACTGTGAAACTATGAGAAGGAAACATAGGGGAAATGCTTCAGGACATTGGAATTGGGCACAGACTTATTTATTTATTTTTTGGATATGACACCAAGAGCACAAGAAACAAATCCCCAAGTAGGCAAAAGGGGTTGCAACAAATTTAAGTTTCAACATAGCAAAGGAAACAATCAACAGAATGAGAGACAATCTACAACATGGGAGAAAATATTTGCAAACTATACACACATCTAACAAAGGTTTAGTATCTAGAATTTATAAGAAAATCAAGCCAATAGAAAAAAATCCAATTTAAAAAGGAGCTAAAGATCTGAACAGACATTTCCCAAAAGAATACATACAAATGGCCCACAGGTATATGAAGAAATGCTCTACACCATTAACCATCAGATAAATGCAAATAAAAACTAAAATTAGATATCATTTACACCAGTTAGAATGGTCATTGTCAAAAAATAATAAATGCTGATCAGGAGATGGAGAAAGGGTAAATGTAAATTAGTGCTGGTGGAAATGTAAATTAGTACAGCATTATGAAAAACTGTATGAAGTTCCTCAAAAAACAAAAAATAAAATAAAACTACTACAGAGGGCTGGAGATGTGGCTCAGTGGTAGAGAGTTTACTTGGCATACATGAATCCCTGGGTTTGATCCCCAGCACAGAAAGCAAACATTTTCACATGCAATATTCACTTTTGTAATTGTCAAAATCAATAATTTTTGTAAATTTACAGGGCTATACAACCATCACCACAATCCACCACACATTTTCCATCAACCCAAGGATATCCCTGTGTCCATATACAATTATTCTCCATTCCTGCAAGCCTAGGCAATAGCAAATTAATCTATTTTCTGTTTATATAGATTTGTCTTTTCTAGACATTTAATATAAATTAAATAATAACAGTATGTGGTTTTTTTGCATCAGGTTTCTGAAAATTTTCAAAGTTTATCTATGTTGTAACATGTGTCAGTAGTTTGTTCTTTTTATTGATAAAATGCATTCCACTGAATGAAACTACATTGTATTCATCCATTCACCAGTTGATAATTTTTTTTTTTTTTTGGTACCAGGGACTGAACCCAAGAGCACTTCACCACTAAGCCAAATCCCCTGATGGCATCTTGCTAAGTTGCTCAGAGCCTCACTAAGTTCCTGAAGATGGTCTCAAACTTGGGATCCTCCTGCCTCAGCCTCATGAATCACTAGGATTAGAGGTATGTGCCACCATGCCCAGCATTGATGAATCATTTCTAATTGTTGGCTGTTATAAACAAAGCTTATGAGAATATCTGTACATTCACTGTCCATTACTATAGCAAGTATCTGAGATGATCAGCTTATCACAAGAAGAGATTTGTTTGGGTTTATAGTTTTGCAGTTTCCAGTCCATGATTGGTGGGCCCCATTGCTTTGGGGCCTGTGGCAAGGTACCACATCATGGCAGCAGTATGTGGCAAAACCATTCACTTCATGGCCAGACCGAGAGAGGAAAATAAAAGGACTAGGGTCAAAATATCCTCTTCAAAGATATGCACACAATTACTAGAAGGCCTCCCACTAGGTCCTATCACATAAATGTTCCACCACTTCCCAGTAGCACCACAGGATGTGAACCAAGCCTTTAACATGTTCTTTGCAGGACATTCAGAAGTCCAACTATAGAACTATCTATAAATCTGCCTGTGAATATATATTTTTCATTTATCTTTCATTTATAACTAGAAATGGAATTTCTGTGTTGTACAGTAACTTTATGTTGAAGTTTTAAGGAACTCTTAAACTTTTTCAGAGCCTGTACCATATTATATTTCTATCAGTAATGAATATAGTTTCCAATTTCTCCACATTTTTTCTATAACTTGTTATTTAACATCTGTCCTTTATATCATAGTCATACTGGCAAGTGCATTTTATTTGTATTCCCCTAATTAGTAATATTAAACACCTTTTCACATGCTTATTTAGTCATTTTGTATCTTCTTTGGTTAAATGTCTCAAGCCCTTTGCTTACTTTTAAGTTGGGTGTTATTATTATTTTAAAATAGTTCTTTTCGTTTTCTGGATGTAAGTCCTTTATCATATATGACTTGTAAATATTTTCTCTCAGTCATTGTCTTATCTCCTTGTTTTCTTTATTGAGTATTTTGAAACACAAGTTTTCCTTATTTATGAATTATAATTTTCCCATTTTTTCTATTATGCTTTTGGTGTATTATGTAAGTTCTTATTTTACCTGATCCAAGGTCATGAAGATTTTCTCCTGATGTATTTTAAAAGTTTGATAGTTTTAAGCTGCATGTTTAGGTCCAGATCCATTTTGAGGTAATTTATGTGTGTTTTAAGGGAAGGATCTAAATTTATGTTTTGTTTTGTTTTGCAGGTTGATATCCAATTGTCTCAGCACCATTTGTTGAATAGACCGTTCTTTCCATGTTTAATTTTATTGGTATTCTTGTTGAAAATCAAATTACTATAAATGTAAGGATTTGTTTCTGTACTCTGTTTTCTTCCATTGATCTACACATCTATCCTAGTATCAGTACCATATGGCTAGATTACTGTAGCTTTTAGTGAGTTTTGAAAATGGGCAATCTAAAACCTCCAAATTTATCCTTCTTTCTCAAAATCCTTTTGTGTCTTTTGCATTTCAATATAAATTTTAAAATTAGATTGTTAATTTCTGCAAAAATGCCTACTGAAATCTTGATAGGGTTGGCACTGAATCATAAATCTGGGAGAATTGCCATCTTAATAATATTGAGAATTTCAATCCAAGGAACATGAATTTCTCTCCAATTATTTAAGTCTTCTTTAATTTCTTCCAGCAATTTTCTGGTAGTAATGGGGATGGAACCCAGGGTCTTGCACATGCTAGGTAAGCACTATACCACTGAGCCACATCCCCTACTCTTTACAGCACTGTTTTGTAGTTTTCAGTGCACACTTAGTTTTACATTCATTTTATTAAATTTACTTCTAAGTATTTTATTCTTATTATAATATTGCTTTCTTAATTTCATTTCAGTATTATTCACTGCTAACATATAGAAATACAATTGGTTTTGAACTTAAATATTTTATTTTTTGATTAACACACTTTACTGAATTGTCTATTAATTCTGTGTTTCTTAGAATTTTTGTGTGCAAGATTATATCATGTGTGAATAGAGATATCTTTATTTCTTCTTTTCTAATCTAGATGACTTTTATGTTTTTTTCTTGCATCATGCCACTAGATACAAACTTCACTAGAATGTTGAGAGTGGATATTCTTGTCTTATTCCTCATCTGAAAAGAATTCAGTCTTTTATCATTAAGTGTGAATTAACTGTAGATTGTTGAGGGTATAAAAGCTGCCCCATGAACGAGTGTTGGATGCTGAGAAATGTTTTTTCCTGCATTTATTAAGACAATATGTGTGGGCTGGGGATGTGGCTCAGCGGTAGCTCGCTCGCCTGGCATGCGTGCGGCCCGGGTTCGATCCTCAGCACCACATACCAACAAAGATGTTGTGTCCGCCGAGAACTAAGAAATAAATATTAAAAAAAAAATTCTCTCTCTCTCTCTCTCTCTCTTTAAAAAAAAAAAAAGAAAATTCTCTCTCTCTCTCTCTCCTCTCTCTCTAAAAAAAAAAAAAAAACCTCAAAAAAAAAAAAAAGACAATATGTGAATTTTTTCCTATATTAATATGGTATGTAATGTTAATTCATCTTTTGGATAGTGAGCCAACTTTTTCTGAGATAAATCTCACTTGGTCATGGTTTATAATCTTTTCTATGTCACAAGATTTAGTTTGCTAATATTTTGTAGCTATATTCCTGATACTGAGCTGTAATTGTGTGTGTGTGTGTGTGTGTGTGTGTGTGTGTATGTGTAAAATACTTTTCTCTGGCTTTGATAACAGGATAAGACTTGCCTCACAGAATGAGCTAGGAGCTAGGATTACAAGTGGCACACACTTGTAATCCCAGCAACTTGGGATGCTGAAGCAGAAGGATCACAAGTACAAGACCAGACAGCAACTTATAGAGATCCTGGGGATGAAACTCAGTGACAGTACCCCTGGACTTAACTCCCAGCAAAAAACAAGAGTGAGCTGGGAAATGTTCTTTTCTCCTCCTTCATTCCTTCATTTCTGGAAGAGTTTGTAATGGATTGGCATTATTCTCTAAATGTTTGGAAGAATTCACCTGTAAAGCTCTGTGGGCTTAGGCTTCTTTTTGTGAGATTTTAAATTCAAAACCAAATTTCTTTACTTGCTAAGATGTATTAAATTTTTTAAGATTTCTATTTGAATCGATTTCAATGTGTGGTTTCCTAGGAATTTGTCCATTTTGTTTAATTTATTTTTTTTGTTGTTGTTTAATTTATTCACATGAAGTCATTTATAAAATTCCCTCACGATCCTTTTAATTTCTGTAACATCAGTTGCAATGCCTCATTATTCTTAATTTTAGTAATATTCGTCTTCTCTTTGTTTTTTTTTAACTTTTTTAAAGTTGTAGATGGATACAATACCTTTTATTTAATATTTTTTTATCAAACCCAATGCCTCACATATGCTAGGCAAGGGCTCTACCATTGAGCTACAACCCCAGCCCCTCTTTGATATTTTTCTTGATCAGTCTAGCTAATTTTAAAACAAAATATTTTTAATTGTTGTCAACGAACATTTGTTGTATTTGTTTATTTGTGTGCACTGATGAGAATTGAACCCAGTGCCTCACACATGCAGGCAAGCACTCTACCACTGAGCTACAGTCTTGCTAAATTTAAATCAAGTTTGTTAAACTTTGCAAGGAATCAACTTTTGGCTTTATTGGTTTTTCTCTACTATTCTGTTTTCTATTTCTTTGATCTTCACTCTAATATTTGTTATTTTGGATTAGTTTGCTCTTCTTTTTCTAATTTTGTAAGGTCAAACCTTAGGTCACTGATTTGAGATCCTTTTAGTCTTTTGTAATTTAGATATCTTCAACTATAAAATTCCCTCTAAACACTGTTTTAGTTGCATCCCCAAATTCCATTATCTTGTTTTTGTTTTCGGTCACCTAAAAATATTAATCTCTCTTGCGATTTCTTCTTTGACACATAGATTATTTAGAAGTATTTGATTTCCAAATACTTGTGAGTCCCCAAGTATTCCTTTTGCTGTTCGATTTCCGATGTAATTTCAATGTAATCAGAAAACATACTTTGTATTTTCTCATTTACTACATGCAATGAAACTTATGGCTTAGCATATGGTCAGTCCTTGATAGTGTTTCATGTGCATTGAGAAGAATGTATATTCTGCTACTGTTAGGTGGACTGTTCCATAGATGTTAGATCAAGTTGGCTGCCAGTGTAAGCTCAAGTCCCTGCTATCTTTGTTCTATCCATTGTTGAGAATAATAAGGAAGTCATGAACTAGTACATTTATATTTCTCTTTTCAATTCTTCAGTTTTCTTTTTGTATTTGGGGACTCTATTGTTGGATGTATGCATGTTTAAAATTATATATTCCTAATGAATTGACATTTAATCATTAGAAAATGTCCTTCTTTGTCCCTAGTAATATTTTTTATCTTAAAGTCTATTTTACCAAACAAGTTTGCATGGGTATTGTTTGTTTGTTTTCTAGTAATGGGGATTAAACCTGGGCCTCACACATACTAGGCAAGCACTTTACTACTGAGCTACATCTCAGCCCTGAAAATACACTTCAAGTATATCATTCCACTGCTTTGTGGCCTCAACTGTTTCTGCTGGGAAGACAGATGTTAATCCACGTTTACCACATGTGTAGATTCATGGAATCATCACCACAACCCAAATGAATTGTTCCATTATCACAAAGCCCTTTCATGCAGTCTCATTATAGCCACATTCAGCTCCTCCCTTGCCCTAATTCCTAATTTTTGGCAACCAGTAATCTGTTTGCCATCTCTATTATTTTGTCATTTATAACCAATGTGATCCTGCAATCTGTACATGTGGAAAAATGAGAATTCATACCCCATTTGAATCAAATGTATGATATGTCAAGATCATTGTATTGTCTTGAGCAACTAATAAAAAAAAGAAAATTTTCAACATATTTGTGTCTTTGAAACTAAAGCATGTCTATAAACAGCAGATAGTTAGATTTTCTTGTCCCCCCCACCGACATATCTATCTTTAATTAGGTTGTTTAACCCATTTACATTTAATCTTATTATTGGTGGGATTGGATTTATGTTGACCATTTTGCTAATTTTTTCTACATGACTCATTCTTTTTTGTTCTCTGTTCCCCTTTTATTGCCTTATCCTGTATTAAACACATTTTCATTGCACTTTATAAACTTCTTTCTCAAATAAGTTCACTATTTTTGTTGTTATTTTTCTTAGTGGTTGATCAAGTCTTTTGCACTAACCCACATAGTTACCATTTGTGGTATTCTTCAATTTTTCTTGTGGTTTCAAATTACTGTTAGGTGTCATTTACTTACTTTAATATTGTTTTACTCTCTCTCTCATCCCCTGTGCTATTGTCACATATATCACATCATTATATTTTAAAAGCCTGAGTATAATTTTAAAATATTTATATTAAGTGCATTAAAATAGATAAATTACATATATAATCTGTTTGCCATTTCTATTATTTTGTCATTTTGAGAATTTTATTTAAATATAATTATACATTAATTAAAATTCTGAGGCTGACATTTTTCACTTACTTCAATATTTTACTGGGTTTTGTAGGCAGTTGTGGTTATCAATAATTCATTGTTGGGGCTGGGGTTGTAGCTCATTGGTAGAGTGCTGGCCTCGAAAATGTGAGGCCCTGGGTTCGATCCCCAGCACCACATAAAAATGAACAAATAAAAATAAAGATATTGTGTCCATCTACAACTAAATTTTTTTAAAAAAAATAGTTCATTCTTTGTTATTCTTGCATAACATTCCATGGTATGGGTACAGTATATTTTCTTTGACCATTCACCCACAGAAGCACATTTGAGTTATTTGCAGTCTGGGCTATTATGAATAAAGTTGCTTTAAATGTTCATATATAAGTTTTTTATGAACATAAAGTTTTCGTTTCTCTGAAATAAGTGGCCATGAGTGTACTTGCTGCATCATATGGTAAATATAAGTATAGTTTTTTAGGAAACTAACAAAATATTTCCTCAGAGTGGTTATACTATTAGTATGTGCCAGTATATGATATTATCTGTAATTTTTAAAATTTTAGTTAACCTGATATATGTATAGTGATGTACTGTTGCATTTTAAGATTTTCATTTCTCTAATGCTTAATGATGTTGTTCTTCTTATATGCTGACTTGTCATTTATTTCTGTGAAATATGTTTATCTTCTGCTTAAATTCTAATTGGGTGGTTTATTTTTTACTATTGAATATTGAAGGTTGTTTATACATTCTAGATGTGAAGACTTTGTCAGATATGTATGGTTTGCAAATATTTCCTCCCAGCTGTAAGCTTGTCTTTTTGTCCTCTTAAGAGGGACTTTTGCAAAACAAAATCTTTATTTTGATGAGGTCCAATTTATCCATTTCTTTCTTTTGGAGTTTATGCTTTGGCATTAAATAAAAAAAAAAAAACACTTCATCTAGCCTTAAGTCTCAAAGATCTTGTCATATTTATCTTCTAAATATTCTATGGTTTAAGCCAGCAAGGTGGCACATACCTGTAATCCCAGTGGCTTGGGAGGCTGAGACAGGAGGATCGTGAGTTCAAAGCCAGCCTCAGCAACAGTGCAGCACTAAGCAACTCAGTGAGACCCTATCTCTAAATAAAATACAAAATAGGGATGGGATGTGGCTCAGTGGTCGAGTGCCCCTGAGTTCAATCCCCAGGACAAAAAAAATGTGTAGTTTACATTTTGTATTTAAATATGAGACCTATTTGGAATTAATTTTGTATAAGGCATGAAGTTTATAGGTCAGTGTTAGTTTTCTCTTTAGATGTCCAATTGTTCCAGCACCTTTTGTTGAAAAGGATAGTCTTTGTCCATTGAATTACTGTTATGCCATTGTCAAAAATCATTTAAGTGGGTCTATTTCTGAGTTCTTTATTCTGTTCCATTGGTTTCTGTGCTATCCCTCTACTAATACCACATTGTCTTGATTACCATAATTATGCATCAAACTTTACTACCAAGTAGAGTCATTCCTCCCATTTTATTCATTTTCCAATTTTGTTTTATGTATTTTAGGTCCTGTGCCTTCCTAAACAAATCTTACAATGAGCTTTTATATATTTTCTGCAATAACTGAATGATTGTATTCTTTTCTTCCTTAGTCTATTGATATGGTGGATTATGTTAATTGATCTTTGAATAGAAACCAGTCTTGCATTACTGAAATAAACCTCAAAATCTGCTTTAATCAGTGTTCTCCAGAATATATATATTATAAACATATATACGTGTGTGTGTGTGTGTGTGTGTGTGTGTGGAGAGAGAGAGAGAGAGAGAGAGAGAGAGAGAGAGAGAGAGAGAGAGAGAGAGAGAGAAAGGGGGAGAAACGGAATTATTAGAGAAACTGTCTTAATTACAGAGGCTGAGAAGTCACACAATAGGCACTCTCTGCAAGCTGAAGAATCAGGGAAGCCTGTAGCATGGACCAGTCCAAGTTTGTAAGTCTCAAAACAAGGGAAATTGATGATGTAACTCTCAGTGAAATGCCAAAGGCCCAAGAGCCAAAGGAGTTGCTGGTATGAATTCTGAAGCTCAAAGGCCAGAGAACCTAGAGTACTGACATTCGAGGGCAGAAGAAGGCATCCCAGCTCAGAAAGAGACAGCAAAAATTTGCCCTTCCTCAACTTTTTTGTTCCATTTAGGACACCAACTGACTGGAGGGTGCCCAGTCAAATTGAAGGCACATTTTCCCCATTCAGCCCACCAACTCAAATGCCAGTCTCCTTTGAAAATACCCTCATAGATATACCTGGTATCCCTTTCACCTAGGTATCTCTTTCACCCAATGTGCTAAAACATGTGATAGTCAAAAGTGATCCTACCCAAATGTTCATCAATAGATGGATAATAAATATAAAGTGATATATCCATTCAATGGAATGTTATTTGATTGTCAAAAATCTATGAAGTGCTGGTATAGAGCTAGATTGAAAACACGTTAAAGGAAAGAAATCAATCCCAAAAGGCTACATAATGAATGATTCAATTTACATGCAAGTACAGAATAGGCAAATCCATAGAAATAGAAAGTGACTGTGAATAAGTATGGGGTTTCTTTTTGGGGTGGTGAAAGTATTCTCAAAATAGTGGTGATGGTTGCACAACTCTCTAAATAAACTAAAAGCCATTGAATCATACACCTTAAATGGTAAGTGATAGCTCAATAAAACTGGTATGTACAAAATATTCATCTATGGGTCCCACATATGTTGAGATGCTGCATTTTCATTTTCATGCAACTAAATTATTTTTAAATCTCCTTTGAGACTTTCTCTAACCCGTGATTATTTAGCAGTAAGTGATTTTCCTTTTGCATTTCTGCTATTGCTTTCTAGTTTGGTTCCATTACAGAGTAATACACCATGTGGCAGGCAGCATTATGACCACCCAAAGATGAGTCTTAATCCCTGGAACCTGTGAATATATTGTGTTATATGACAGAGGAATTAAAGTTGCTAATTGTTTACTTTGAATAAGGAGATTATCTTGGAATATTGTTTTAGTTTGGATATATCTCCCAAAATCTCCTCTCTTGATGCAGGAATGCTCAGAAGTGACAATACCAACCATAGCTAGTCTTGTCACTTCCTGTCCCCAACCCTTTTTGAGACAGGGCCTAGATAAATTGTCTACGCTGACCTCTAACTTGCAACCTCCTGCCTCAACCTCCAGGGTATCTGGGATTACTATTTTTATTTTGTTTTGTTTTATTCTATGTTGCACACTGTGGGCGAGACATTATAAGGAAGCTGGTTTATGTTGCATCTCTTGAAGAGTACTGAGTTTCTGAGAGGCAATTAATTTACTTGATCCTTTATCCAGGTGAGGTAAATTTAGGCTTTATTAGGGCAGATATAGAGTAATCCTTACTCTAGGGAGTGGTTCTTTCTCCTTAAAATGTAAATGGAATGACTGGGATTTAAAGTTCTCTCCACTCTGTTTAAGTCAGAATTCCATTATCTCCCAGCACTGTGCCACCTCTAGTATCTACATTCTTCTCTCAACTCCACTGCTGATTTCTTCCAGGCTGCACAGAATGTCACACTCTATATATGCAGTCCAGCCCTCAACAAATGCCCCAAGAGGAAACCCCACAATGACTTCTAAAGGGCCCTGTGTATATCCTTCTCTGAAATCCAAATTCTGAACTCTGCTCTGTCTATTACGAACACTATGCTATGCTTGGACTGTACCTCCTGGTGCTACAGTGAGAAAATTTCCCTCAGGCAGAGAACTAGAGTGAACATGGGGCTGCTCTCAATCCCTTTCTTGGGGATTGTTCTCTTATAATATTTATTGTGCAATGCCTGAAAATAATTGCCTCATTATAGTTTGTTCAGTTTTATAGTCACTTAGGATGAGACTCAGAACCCTAAAGAATGAAGTTCTAGGTCACACTACCAAGTACCACCATTCACTAGTTAAAAGGGAATATAAAATAAATTTATTTAGAAAAAACATTATAAATACCTATTGTGGCCTTGTGACTAGTTAACTAAGCAAGGATTGTGGACTCCAATTAAATTCTTTCCCTTACTATATCATACTCTGGTTTTCTTTTTTCCCAATATTTGATGTATAATGTTGGGGATAAATTTAACAAGTTTATTCCACGTGTTGGAACATTTGGTGGTAAGATTCCAGAGATTCTGGGCTGGGGGTGTGGCTCAAGCGGTAGAGCACTTGCCTGGCATGCACGTGGTACTGGGTTCGATCCTCAGCACCACATAAAAATAAAATAAAGATGTTGTGTCCACCAAAAACTAAATATATATATATATTAAAAAATTATCTAAAAAAAAGATTCCAGAGATTCTGCCCTTGGAGTTGTATGTAATTATTCACAAAATTTTGGTTTATCTTTCTTTGGGGTGGCAACAGAGCAGTACATTTGGGATTGTAAAACTATTAGGCAGTGACATTTTTGAAAGAATAGGTATGGAGGATAAAGTGTATGCATTCATTTTTTAACGCGTATTTGTCTAACTTCTACTATGTACCAGGCACCACTTTAGGCTTTGGGGATACATCAATTTAAAAAAAAATAGATCACTGATCTCATAGAGATTATGTACTAACCAGGAAAGAAAGAAAATAAACAATGGATACAAAAATAGGTAAATTATGTAGTGTATCAGTCCATTTTTCATTGCTTTAACAAAATGCCCAAGACTGGGTAATGTATAAAGAAAAGAGTTTATTTAGCTCACAGGTTTGGAGTCTGAAAGTCCAATAAGCATGTTGCTAACTATGGTGAGGGCCTCAAAACAAATAGTATCATAGTGGAAGCACACACAAGAGATGACATGGAATGACAAGAAGCCAGAAAATAAATGAGAAGTCAGTCTTGCTGTTTTATAACAACTCTCTGATGAGAACGAACCAGGGTCCCACAAGAATTACATCAATTCCTTCCAAGCAATGCCCCCAATAACCTAATTAGTTTTAACCAGACCCTACCTCTTAAAGGTGCTACACCATCTCCCAATACTACCACACTGAGGACCAAGTTCCCCCACATAAACTCTTGGGGGACATACTTGAACTATACCTAACCATAGCAAATATTACATTTAAAATGTGGTAAGAGTTATAGGGTAACATAACTAGAGTAGGGTGATGGAGTTTCAGGCATACTGAGCATGATATAAAAGGGAATGGACAGGCTGCAGTATTAAATAGGACAGTTATTGTAGGCCTCATTGAGGCAAGACGTGAGTAGACTCAGGAAACAAGAAAGTAGTCAAGTAGGTATCTGGGAAGAAGATTGATTCAAGAAGAGAGAATAGCCAGAGCAAAACCCCTAGGGCCACAGAGTACATCAGTAGTTTAGGAACACCAAGAAAACAAGAATGGCTGTACTAAAGTCAGTAAGTGGGGTGGGGGATAATAGCAGATAATGTTAGATTATTAAGGGCCCTGAAAGTCATTGTAAAGATGCTGGCTTTTATTCTGAAAGAAATGAGGAGTAATTGTTAAGTTTTTAGCAAAGAAGTGATATATTTTTAAGGACCACTTAGGCTGGTTACTGCTTTTAAAATGGTTGGGCGGGGCTGGGGATGTGGCTCAAGCGGTAGCGCGCTCACCTGGCATGCGTGCGGCCGGGTTCGATCCTCAGCACCACATACAAAGATGTTGTGTCCGCCGATAATTAAAAAATAAATATTAAAAAATAATAATAAAAAAATTAAATGGTTGGGGGTTAGGGGGCAAGAAAAAGACCAGTCTGAAGAATGTTGAAAAGAATGTTGAAAGAGTAGATAAGAAAGGGTAGGGGCTTTAACTATGATAATAGCAATGGTAATAGTGAGAAGTGGTAGAATTCTGGATATATTTTTAAGGAGGCTCACATAAAATTTCCTGTCAAATTAGATGTAATATGTAAGAAAGATGAGTCAACGATTACCCTAAAGATTTTTGCCAACATTTGAAGAGTTCAGGGGGGAAAGGAGTTTTGAACTCATGCTACACATGGTGGTGTATGCCTGTAATTCCAGCAGCTTGGGAGGCTGAGGCAGGAGGATCACAAGTTCAAAGCCAGTCTCAGCAACTGCGAGGCACTAAGCTACTCAGTGAGACCCTGTCTCTAAATAAAATACAAAATAGAGCTGGGGATGTGGCTCAGTGGTTGAGTGTCCCTGAGTTCAATCCTCGGTACCCAAAAAGTGTGGGGGAGGGCTAGGGATATGGTTCAGTGGTAAAATGTCCTTGGGTTCAATCCGTAGTACCAAAAATAAAAAATAAAAAAGGCTTGGGATGTAGCTCAATGGTAGAGCATTCCTTTGTTCAATCCCCAGTACTACCAAAAATTTTTTTTGGACCCATTGCCTTTGAGATGTAGATATTCAATGATGTCAATATGAGAGTCTGGAGCTAGAGAAGAGGTCTGAGATAGTTGATAGGGATTTATAGGTGCATAGATGACATATAAAGCTAAGAAACTAGATGAGAACACTTAGGCAGCACATGCAGAAAGGAGAACTAAGGACTGTGCTTTGGGGCACTCCTATGGTATGAGGTTAGGGAAAAGGATCCACAAAAGATTGACCAGGAAGGTGAAAGAAAAACTAAGAAAGTGTGGTATCCTGAAATCCAAATGAAGAAATTCTATCAGTGAGGAAGGAGTGAAACAATTGAGTAAAATGCTGCTGAGGGTCAAGTGAAGATTAGAGTTGATTTAGCCATGTGTAGGTCACTGGTGACCTTGACAAGAGCAGTTTCAGTGGAGTGATGAGTCAACATGTGAATGGAGTGGATTTAAAAGGATGTAAGAGGAAGAACTTGCTACAGCAGGCATAGTTGTATTGTAAAGGAGAACAAGGAAATGAGGTGGTATGTGGATGCTGCAGTGTACTGGATTTTCATTATTGTTGATTTTACTGTTCCATGTCCACCCTGCCTTTTCTTGATACATCAGCTTATTTTGGGGGATTTACTTCTTCCTCACTGACTACTTCGTTCATGGGACCTACTCCTGCACTCAAGCAGTAATGTTGCTGGAGGAAAATACACAAGCATGCTGACTGGTTTCTCTATAAATTTATGATACAAACCTCAAGTGGGAATCAACAGTACCAAATACTTCTCTAGTTCGTTCAATTTGTAACTTTTCAAAATGACTTTTACTAACTCTCCTTAGACTTCCATCCCTTCATCCTGCTCACTCTCAGCTAACTACACAACTAAAACCAGTAATATATGAATATATGACCAGTAAACTCTACGTCATGTACAACTACAAGTATGGGATCCTAATTAGAATAAGTTATACTCCATGTATATCAAACTACACTCTACTGTCATGTATAAAGAATAAAAAACAATTAAAATTTTCCTTATTGTCCCACAATTAAATCTACCAACATTTCAAAATACACACCCACATTCTAAGTATTTGCACATGCACACACAGTCCTGGGGATTGAACCCAGCGGTACTCCTACCACTGACCGATATCCCCAGTCCTCTTTGTTTTAAAACAGGGTCTCACTAAATTGTTCAGACTGTCCCTGAACTTGTGATCCCCCTGCCTCAGCCTCCCAAATTGCTTGGATTATACGTGTGTGCCACCACCCCTGGCTTTGTACACTCACATTCTTTGCTTTTCCTCCTTTTATAGTAGATGAAGCATTTCTGCCCATAAGGCTTGTCAAAAACTGGTGCTTTGGAGATTAAGTTTCAACATGAATTTTGGAGGGGACACAAACATTCAAGTCATAGCACGAGATAATCTCTCTTTTGAGTAATTCAAACCGATTGGTAACCTTTATCTTCAAAATCCCTTTTACCAAGTATCACAGGTTTGTGACAAATCATACCAAGTATTGATGATAAAGGAAGGGGAAACCAGAAAAGGCCATTATGGAATCCTGCCTACAGAGGACACAAAAGGGATTAGAAAAACTGAAAGACCTAAACCTAAATATGCAACATAAAAATATCTTCCCACAATGAAAATTGCAGGCCTAGAGGATTTCATTAGTGAATTCTGACATTTAAGGAAAAAAGAAAGTACCAATCTTAAACTCACGAGAAAAAAAAGTCAGGCACAGTGCACGTGCCTATAATCCCAGTGGCTCAAAAGGCTGAGGCAGGATTTTAAGTTCAAAGCCAGCCTCAGCAAAGTCTTAAAGAAACTCAGCGTGACCCTGTCTCTAAATAAAATATTTTAAAAAGGGCTGGAGATGTGGCTCACTGGTTAAGCACCCCTGGGTTCAATCCCTGGTACAAAAAAAAAAAAAAAATTCACAGGGAAAAAAAAAAAACATTTCTTAATTCAGTTTCAGTTTGAGGCCACCATTAGCCATCATACCAGTTATTACCTCTGAACTCTAAATTCTTTTTCTTGCTCCATGAAAATGAAATCTAAGCCCTTTAAAAATATTCCTTTGCCAATTGGCAAGATGCCAGGTTTTGTCCCTAAATACTATTTGTGAGACTGCAGAGGAAGGTTATACTTCCTGGTTCCAGCATGTTTCTCTAACATGGGACAATTCTAGAGTTGGGCTTCTGCAGTGGGGCAGTGGGGGTAGTCTCTCCAGCCTCTAGAGTGCTTGCAGCTTCCCCAAAAAGTCTTTGAACATTTATTATAGCTCGGCACTTCTGGTGAGACACCTTCCAATGTAGTTTCTCAGGCACTCCAGAGGACAGTTCTGTCATTGTGGCACCACTGGGGCTACTCTTCAACAAGGCACAGCCTTGCCTCTCCAGTTATTTTTGGCCCCGACTCTTCCTTGGACCCTGTACCACAGCCCTGGAAGGGTATTCTTTGGATACTCGTGTTCCTTCTTCCTTGGGTACTCTTCAGTCCTAGGAGCAGTGATTTCTGTTGTTATTGCATCATAGCTATATATGCTGTGGTTATTCTATCTGGCATTCATTTATATGTGTGTGTGGAGGGGGATACCAGAGATTGAACCCAGGGACACTTAACCAGTCACATCCCCAGCCCTTTTTGACACAGGGTCTCATTAAGTTGCTTAGTCATTAATTGCAGAGGCTGACTTGTGAGGTGCAATCCTCCCATCTCAACATCTCAGGCTGTTGGGATTACAGGCATTTACCACTGTGCCTGGCTTATTCCAATACTTTTTAGAATTCTCTATTCACTAGGTGATTACCTACCCATAATAATTCTTTTGTCAAATCTTCCTTGTTCCAACATACTGTGTCATTTCTTTCTCCTGACTGAACCCAGACTGATGTTGAATTGGTATCCAGAGAAGACTCTGGACAGATGCAGAACAGATCCACAGAAATGGGATTTGGGGATTGATTTGTTCATTCTTTTGTCACAAATGGGAAATGGGCTACTAGTAATCCTTGGCATGCAGAAGCATCACAAACAATCAAACTATCTCATTGTAGTTCACAATGTGTGCATGCTTTGAGAGCCCAACTGACTTCTGCACTTCACTGTTATAAAGGAATGATGACTATAAAGACCGTAACATTGAGTAAATTCTGTTGAGTTCACTTGAGTGCTTACCAAGAAAAAATTACAAGCTCAAGTCCATTAAGCCTTAGCACAAGTCACAGTCTGAAAATCAGGGAGCTTCCATGACAAAAGCTCATTTCTTGTAGCTACAGGGATGGTACTGCTGAAAATCAGCTGTGAAGGATGCTGAATATAACGACAGTTGAATTTAAGTCTTGTCAAGTCTCTCGTGTAAAATAGAGCATTGGTTGATATGAAATAGTACTCTGAAACTTGGGAGACATTTGTATAGACCCAGCTGAAACTGAGTCTTGAACCTTCAAGTCATTTTAAATCCGCAACCAATAAACAGAAGCAACTTGCCTTAGTGTCTGGCAATAAGTCTTCCTTTGTGATAACCTTGCCTGGGAAGACTCCTTGAAAGAAGATACTATTCTCCGGATCCATCACAACCACCACTAGACTTATAACTAGGGTCAAATCTCAGTATGCTCTGGGTGGCCAGATAAACGGAAGCCAGGAAGAAAAGTTACACACAAAACTGGGAAGAGTGGATAGAGAAAATATGGTGTACGCACACCATGAAATCCTATAACTAGAAGGAACTAGATGCATATTTTCACTATATGTAAATCCTTGAAACAGTGCTGAGAACCAGTTCATAAAGAACAAGAGACATATATGCTATGTTATTTATATACATTAATTTATATATATTTATATATGTATATATGGGAGTTGGATGCAGTGCACACACCTATAATTGCAGTGATTTGGAAGGCTGAGACAGGAGGATTCCAAGTTCAAGGTCAGCCTCAGCAACTGAGATTTTATCTCAAAAAGTAAAAATGGACTGGGGATGTTGCTCAACGGTAAAGTAACCCTGGGTTAGATCCCCAGTAGCAAAAAAAAAATACATATAAAACATCAATGTAAAGCTGGGGATGTAGTTCAATGGCAGAGCACTTGTCTTTCACACATGCAACCTTGGGTTCAATCACCAACATAGCAAAAATATATATTTGTTCAATAAGAACACAAAAACATATTCAATGAATATGTTTCAATAGTTGCCAGGTTTTTTGGGGGGAGGGGGAACGGAGATAAAAGTGTAGCTAAATGAGAAAAGCTTTGAGGACTGACCATAATATAATTTTTTAAAAATGGAGTATGACTAACTCAGGCTAAAAAAGAAACTCAAGCTTCTAGCCAGGACTTTAGTCCTTCACAAGATGCTCATCTTAATGTAAGGTGCTGGCTCTCTCCCCCTTATCTGTCTCAAAGATGACACACATGAGGAAAACTGACAAACAGTAGTAATAAAATCAAATGCCTATACAGCATTTACCATAAGACAGCCACTATTACTTAATCTTCTCAGCCCATGAGATAAATGCTATTATTATCTATTATTATCTATTATTATTATTAGAAAACAAGTATATAGAGTTTAAGATCTTGCCCAAGGTTGACATACAGTAATGCTAAACCTAGAATTTTAAGTCAATGAAGATAGAACCAAGAAACACCAAGAGACAGGAGAGGATTAAGTCTACGATGAAGATGGAGTCAGACGAGGGTCGATTAAAATGCAAGAGGCATGCAGGATAGAAACTGGAGAAGAAATTTCTAATTGTGGACTCTCCAACATTGTGCTGACAAGATCATTCCCTAATTCATTAGCACTGCAAGACAGACAATAGTGGTACCAGGATATCTGGAGGTGGGTTGAACTGAGGCAGCACTAGAGCCCAACTGGATAAGGGAGCATACATGGAAACTCCAACCCTTTCCTTGAGCTAGTATAAACTCATCCTATACTCTCAAGGTAAGGATCTGACCAAGCCAAGAGGAAAAGACTAAAGAAATTTACATGAGGGGTTATCTAAAACTATACTCAGTGAAGCTCAATGTTAAAAAACCCTCAGAGGTTACAAACATGTTAATCCCATTTTGCAATCATGAGCAGAGCAAAAAAAATCCAGTCATTTGAAAGGCCCCGATAAGACGTTTGAAGTAGAAAAGAAAGCAGCAACAACAACTCTGAAGGAGAAAAATACTCTTCAAGAAGAAACTAAAAATTGTCTTTAGAGTTTATTGTAAAACTACAGTAGTCAAGATAAAAAGACAGTACGGATCCATTGTGAAGTACAGTAGTGGACACAGGTTTATATGGGACCTACTAAGATTCTGAGGTAATTCAATGGAAGGGTGGTGTTTTCAACAAGACGCTGGAATAAATGGGTAACTATAGTTGGGAAAAAATGAATTTCAGTTCTTATCTCACACAGTTAAAAATGAATTCAAAATGTACTGGAGCTTTAGCATAAAAGCAAAAACTACAAAATTTCTAGAAGAAATCTTCATGACCATGAAGTAGACAGCCTTGATAGGTCACAGTAAACAGGAACCACTAATTTTTTTTAAGATTTCATTTATGCAAGAAAATGAGAACAGGCAAGACAAACCAGGAGATATTCACAACACATGTATCTGACAATTTATAATTCAGAATATGTAAAAAAATTTCTACATTTAAAAAAACAGGCAATCCACAATCCAACTTTTAAAATGGACAAAACACTGACACTTTATGAAAGATATACAAATGGCTTAATAGTATGAGGTATTGCCCAGGATAAAATGCAATGTGAGATAATGGGCTGGATCCTGAAACAGAAAGAGAACAATAGAAAACATGGAATCAAAAAGTAGGGTTAACAGTAATGTAACAATGTTACACTCTTAGTTTTGACAAATATAGTAGTCACATAACATATTAAAATTGGGGTTAAAAAATAAAATCAGGGGAAACTGGGTGAAACATACAGAAACACTATCTTTACAACTTTTCTGAAAATTTAAAAAATTATCCCAAAAGTTTATTTTAAAAAAAGTGTTCAGCATCACAGCAAATGTTGGAGAAAGGTTATTGTTGAACAAACAAAATTCTCATAAACTGCTGAGGGCATAAAATGTACAACCACTAGGAAACTATTTTGCAGTTTCTTAAAATTAAATATTACTGTCTATTCTATCACCCCGTCACTTTAACTTGAATAAATATTTATTCAAAAGAAATGAAAATATACATCCAAGACATACAAGAAGTCACAGCACTATTAATATCCAAGAAAACCAAACAGTCCATATATCCATCAATAGAATAGACGTATATTTCATACACTGAAATTTTACTCAACAATGAAAAATGAACTGCTGGGGGGATAGCCCAGTGGCAGGGTACCTGCCTAGTATGCACAAGGACTGGATTCAAACCCCAGCACAGCAAAAACAGAAAACAAAAATCTACAGATACGTACAACCACATAAACAAATCTCAAAAATATGCTCAAAGCAGCTAGACAAAAAATGTTAAATTATTAAAATATGCAAGATTATCCTATAATAAAACCAGGTCAGTGTTGCTTCCCTGGGGTTGGGAAGTGTTCTACTAACTGGGAAGGAACACAGTAACTTTCTGCGAATTAAGGGATATTGTGTATTTTAATCTAAATGAGAAGTTTATTCAAGACTGATCCAACTGCACACTTGAGATCTATGTATTTTGCCATAATTATTTTGATAACTTATGTACGTTTAATAATAAATGTGTACTATATTTTTAAAACATACACAGGCTGGGTGCCTATAATCCCAGTCACTCAGGAGGCCAAGAAAGGAGGATCACAAGTTTGAGGTCACCCTCAGCAATTTAGTGAGGCCCCAATTTCACAAGGCCATCTCAAAACAACAAAAAATTTAAAGGGCTGGGGTTGTAGGCTCAGTGGTAAAGCATCCCTTGGTTCAATCCTCATTAATTTAAAAAATAAGTATGGCCAGCCAAGGTAATACCTGCCTGAAATCCCAGATACTCGGGAAGCTAAGGAAGAGTTCAAGCACATGCTGGACAATTTAGGGAACACTGCCTCAAGATATAAAAGGGCTAAGGATGTAGCTCAATAGTCAAATGCCCCTGGGTTCAACTTCCAGTACTGAAAAATTCATAGCAACTTTATATTCCTAATAGTCCCTAAACTAGAAAAAGCCCAGGTTTTTATCATAAATTTTAAGTTCTCATTCTTATCAATAAAAACTACTGATATCCTCTCCCGACAAGGCCCCATGATTAATTGCATTTATTTAACGTTCTAAGAGATAAGACCAATGTGTAGATATTAGAGGGAAAAAATAGCATCTTTTAAGGATGAAGGCAGGAATTATCTGAGAAGGGCCAGAAGGTTAACTTTCTGGAATGGCAATGGTTTCCATCTTTATAAGAGCATATGCATTTTCCTCACAACTCAATACACTCAGTATTTTCTTAAGTTTGAAAATACTTCAAAGCAAGCATTAAAATAGGTTGGAAATAATCTTGAACTTTAACATTAATTATATAATCACTAATTGTTCACCTATTTTCTCAAAGTATAACTATTGCCTAGTATGAGCAAATTCCTAGGTTAAACCTCCAGTACATTAAAAAAAAAAAATATTTCAAAGTCACTCTTAAGTGGTATATTTTTTGGTCAATTTAAGATCTTTTGGGGGTCCATAAAGGGAATGATGGGACATGAGTTAAATTTTATCCTGAAATTCATAAATACTGAATTGGTTATTAAGCTTTCTAAAGAATTGATGGGATGGATAGGCTTTTTTTCTGAAACTGGTATAAACCCCATGCTAATTTACTTGGGGCTGTCATTCAACTTAGCTTCCTAACACAAATGTCACCATTTAGGTGCCAACATCCATTAGCCAAATGTATATTTAATAAGTTGGGTATGGTGATGCACACCGATAATCTGACTTGGGAGGCCCAGGCAGGATCACACGTTCAAGGTCAGCCTAGACAATAAAACAAAAACAAAAAGACTGAAGATGCAGCTCAGTGGTAAAGCACATATGGGTCAACAGCATCACTAAGACAGACTTTGGTCTAAAGTGCTTTGGATTCATTGCTACAACCTTTTCCTCTTGATATTTAAAAGCGAATCAGAGGTAAAAGAAATAATTATTAATGTTAGTCTCCAATTGTTAGGTACAATTGCTCCCACTAAATTTAGGGGGTGAAAATTAAATGAAATCATCTGAATTGCCTCATTGTATTAATTACTTTGATGTACATCTAAGTTCACTCCCCAATAAAGACAGCTACCTAGTTGCAGAAGCTGGCCAAATCAGTGACTCAACATATCAAGTGCCAGAAGTATATCAAAACTAATGTGAGTGAAGTGGGACTTTTTCTTTTTAAAGAAAAACACTCTAAAGCCTAAATAATTTCTAATTTCAAAAAGGTTTTTAAAAAAAGGAAAAAAGAACCCACTGCCACAAAAAAGATGCACGTTTAAGTTTTATTGTCTCAATACAAAACATTCCAAAAAGTGAAAATGATCTATAATACCTAAGTTCTATATTCAACTACCAGTCAAACAAGGAAAAACATTTTATCATTCCGTTTCTTTTACAACCAATATAAAGTAAAATGAATCAAGACCAACTCTTTTACTAATGGAAAAACAAAGCCTTCTGGGTCTTTTAAGTTATCTGTTAAAAAAGTACCTGGTAATTTAAGCATACTCCTTACTCTGAATTTAGTATTCATACTACAATTAGTCTATTCTACACTGTCTTCAAGAAATCTAACTAAAATCTCAAGAGCCAAAAAAGTCCTCACAGAAGCACCAACTCAAGTAATTAGATTATGGAAGACTTGAGCTAAGATAGCTATTCAAGTGCAACTACTTAATTGGTCAGTATCCTCATGGTCTATGACTTAGGAATGTGACCAATGAGGGTTAAAATTTATTTTCCTGAATCACAGTTGTTAAATGTGATAGTATTATACTATGCAAAGATTCTCAGAAGTTGAGCTGCTTCCTCTAATGCAACAACTCTGTTTTGAGAACATTAATACTTAAAATATTGGCTCTAGTCTCCAAAACAATAAACTGGTTTTACCATGATTTGTTTCCAAGAATGGGAGCTATGGGTAAAGTAAGCTTATAAAACGATACAATAATCAAGTGACCAATTTGTTCCCAGTTTCAAGTGTGCTTTCCACCATTCTAGCAATGCTTCCAGTTGTTACTTTCATTTTCCCCATGTTACTCCTTGCTTTAGTTTTGCTGTAAAACTGAACCCTCATTCCTGATAAGCTAATGCCAGAATAAGTTTCATTTGCTGAAAAAAAAAAAAATCAAGATATTACTTGAAAGAGAGTTACAAGTTACCACTTAATGCCTATCATGATTCAACTTTTTTTTTTGCAGTGTTAGGGATGAACCCAGGGCCTTCAGGCATGCTAGGCAGGTGCTCTACCACTGAGCTACATCCTCAGCCCCTAACTCAACTTTCTGAAATTCAGTGATACTTAATTCTAAATTGCAGAGTTGCTTCAGCTGATCAAAATGAAAGCCAAAGCTATAAACTCTACATAAATAGCCACAAGAACTTCCTGAGTACCTCCACTTGCCAATTTCTTTGTTTCCCTTTCTCCATTTGGTCAATTTTAAGTAACTACCACTCCCTAGTTAAGAGTGTTAACCAACACTAATGCCTTCCTCAGATCCACAAGAACCCTTGAAGACAAAAATCTATTGCCTGCACCAAACCAATTCTGATGAGCACTGCTTATGCGACTGCTGTGACTGATCGACAATCAGCATTCTTCTGCTTCAACAACTCTGTAAAAAAGCATGGGATCAAGTTACAAGGTAAAGCATTTGTTTTATACTGCACAGTACCCCACTCCCCCCACCATTCCTAAATACATGCTTTTTCTTGTAATTGATATCAATAACTCTCCAGTTAATCAATTTGTATTATGGCTATACAAATAAGCAAGCAGAGAAAATTCACCGAAGCCCAAATTTCATGTAAAGTCTGCTCACATACCAAAGTATTACCTGTATACACAGATCCTGTCAAGAGAACTCTTGCAATATGAAGAGAGATTTGCAATTGGTTTTAAACAGCCAAGAATATTGCATGACTAATAGTATATTACTGGAAATATACCTATATAACCTCCCTCTACATTCAAAACTGATGTGCCAGGGCCGGGGATGCGGCTCAAGTGGTAGCGCGCTTGCCTGGCATGCATGCGGCCCGGGTTCAATCCTCAGCACCACATACAAAGATGTTGTGTCCGCCAAAAACTAAAAAATATTAAAATTCTCTCTCTTTAAAAAAAATGGATGTGCCAGATAACACACGTTAAATAATCTAACCTAATTTCCAAGAGTTGTATATTATCCCCTTTTGCAGATGAAGTATGGATCAGGAAAAAAAACAAAAACAAAAACTTGCCAACACCACAGCTAGATAGTGGCAAAGCTACAAATACTATTTAAACCTTGAAAGGCCAGTGCTTTCAAAACTTACCTTAGCATTTGATTTCTCCTGCTGCCAGCTTTATCTACTGTGAATAAATCAGCACTCCATGACCACAATGACCATAAGTCCTCAACCTGCAAAAATTAAACAGATGAAAACTAGTTATCTCTCTTAAGGAAACTCTTTAAAACTTGCCTATAACTGCCCTCTTTCCAGAAAGGCAAGTTCAGACTTGCAGTTTAATGTATTTCATGTTCTACTAGTTCTCTTAAGTAGTGGAAGATTCACTGGCTTGGGATGGACTGGAATGGCTTAAATGGTTAAGTTGCATGGCTTATGGATTCTCATTCTGTTCCAATGGTGCACTGCCACGTTAAATCCATAAGTTGAACGGACAAAACATTTATTTGAAGGAATAAGTGCGTATAAGGATTTTTAGTTGGAGGTCTTCAAGTTTACTATATTCAAGAGCATCTTTTTCAACTTCATGGCTGGACCTGGGTCATGCTGCCTCAGGTTTTGCTTTTTAAAGACCACTTGCAATAGATTTTCTCCATACAGTGTAGTTTCATAGAACTAAAAACAAGTCAGGCATCCAACTAAAGGTCAAGTTTGCAATGGCTTACAGGGGTAAGAGAGGGGACCCCAAACCTAAGCCATTTCTTACATTGACTAAGACTAATTTGAAAAAAAAATGTTAAAAACATATGAAGCATGTTTAAAGGTCTTCATCAAAAATACTTTAAAAAATACCCCCTCCCAAGCCCCAGATTGGTACTGGTAAACAGCTGTATTAAGGCCTTTAAGTGTCACACATGCTTTAAAAAAAAAAAATCCAAGTGTTGAATTTGGAGGACTTCTAATATGCTATTGAACATTTGCTTTTCCAAAAGGTTTTTTTTTTTTTAATCTAGAAGGCACATTTCCATTGCCATGAGGTACAGTATGTTTCACTGTACTATGAGGAAGGTAAGTGTTCAATTTCGACTTAGACGGAAAAACTAGTTTGCTTTGCTTACCATCTTTGCTGTTTCACAGGCATTTGGTGCTTTAAATCTGATGTGGAATGCTGATAGATTCACTTTTTAGAAGTCATAAGCCTTTAGGAAGTTGGAGATAACTTCATTGCTTATCTATTTTCTCCTTTGCAATCAAGCTGTTCCTTTAAAAGTGAGACACTACAGAGTTGCAAAAATTTGAAACAGTAAGAGCAAGCATCGTTTGCAGCTTCATGGTTGGTTTTGGCCAAACTTTTTATTTAGTATTCTGTAGTTGTTTAACACACACTTAAATGGTCTTATTGGGGGAGGGGAAAAGGGAGGTTCTTGCGGATTCCCAAGGAAATGTCAGAAAGGCAAAATATGGCCAGCATTATCCATTTGGTTTTTTTTTGGGGGGAGGAAGGGGGATTTACTGGGTGAATAGCACTTTCCTTACATAGATATCTGATCTCAGGTTTTGTATACTGAGAACATTGAGATTTCAGTTGGAAGACACCCTGAAATCCTAAGAGTAGCATACCCCAACCACCCCCTATTAGCTAGCTTCTTTGTATAGGCAGAACGATTCATCTCTCAGTGGAGATCAATGGACATCTAGATGGCTAGATGTTTGTGGAAGATCTTAGAATTGCTTGCCTCATTTACTGGGTAAAACTGGATAGGAAGTGGCCTTTAGGGACACTTTAACTTGGAAAATACAACACTAGTACAACAAGTCTTACACACTTAACATTTGCTTGTTGAAAGCAACTCAAAATCAAATGAAATTAAACATGTTTTACTTTTTTTTCCCTCACAAGAACATAAAAAATTAAGAAGGGGAACTTAACAGGAAATTTAAAAAAGGTAACACAATTTTTCCTTTTAGTAGTCCTTGGGTAGTTATGACAGAATGGTTTCCACTTTTTGTTTGTTTCTTTGAACGGGGAATTTTGGTCCAAAGTTTTGTTTGTTTCTAGTATCTGCTTCTGCCTCCCCCTCTATCAGATCGGCTTCCTCCACGGCCACCACCTCTTGGTGCTCCGCGGCTTGAACTGCTGTAGGAATCACGTGGAGGAGGGTACCCCCTTTCCATAGAAGGGGGAAGCCCTCGTTCTTGTCTGCCAACCCGATCACGACCACTTGAGTAGAGATCACTTCGGCTGCTTGAGTAACTGTCTCGACTTCCACCATATCCGTCACGTGAGCTGCTGTAATCATCATAGCGACTGCTTCCACCATAAGATGGCGGGGGCCCTCGTGTAGGTGGAGCACTACGTGAGTTACCTGCAGGGTCAATGGTCAGGTAATATGGCAACACTATAAATTGTATATATACAACATTTAAATCTGAATTTACAGAATTCTTGTATTAAAAGTTTACTTTCTCAACTGGGAGGTTTTAAACTCTACCATTGCTGGCCATAACAAGGATTTGCTCATCTGCTGAAATACGGAAATGGATTGATTTTAATGTTTGTTTGAAAAGACTGAAGACGGTGTGTATTTCAAGAGGATATTCCAGCTTGTTATTTTATGGTAGACACTCAGCCACTTTCCAGTGATAAGTTGCAATTTTGAACTGTAGAGTTTCCTTCATATTGCAATGGTAAACATTTGATCTTGTTAATAAAATTTTTAAATTGTATTTTCACTGTTGGGGGAAAACACATAAGGCTGCCAATTTAAGCAAGCAAAATCCCCTCCAAAGCAAGCGAACAGCCTCAAAAGAAAAAAAAAAAAAACTTAGGAAAGAACAAAAGCCCCTCACAAAACTAGGAAAAGCCCAGCTGATAGTTAACCCTTTAAAAAAAGCAAGCAAACGTCCCTTTAAAAGCAAGCACCACGCAGCCTATTAAACTGGCTCATGAACCTAAAAACTCAAGCTGCTGAAACTCAAGACTCTTAACAGTATCTTACCATAACTCTCATATGAATCTCTGTAGGAACCTCCACTTGGATGATCTGAATAATCACGATCACGACCATATCCATCTCTATCACTAAATTAAAGAGAAAAACCTTTAAGTCCCAGAACACCAACTTTTACAATAAAATATTATACTTGAGCCATGGAAGCTCTCACTTACCTATAGCCTCTTGATGGATAGTCATCACGTGAACTGGAATGACCATAATCACGGTAAGTATAATCTCTTGGAGGTGGTGCATAATCTCTTGTGTCACGAGAACTTGGGTAATCTCTGCTTGAATAGCTATAGAAACAAAAGTAATTTGATCTATGCTTTTGATGAGCTCTCCTTTAACCTTAATTAATGAAAAAACTGCACTTTTTTGTGTTACCTGTCTTTAGTAGAATATCCATCATCTCTTGGGGACAAATAAACATCTCTACGAGAGGGCAGGGGTTCCCTTCGAGGTGGGCCTCCATAACTATCTCTTCCACGTGATACAGGAGCTTAAGGAAAAATAATAATTTTTTAAAATGTAGCCTGGTAAAAGTTAAATAAAATGTGAACTTATTATATTCAGACAATGAAAAGTAGTGACTTAAACATAATACGTACACAGATCAAGAAATGTTATTCACATCTTTTGAGTACTCATTAGCTTCATGTTACCAGATCACCTGGAATTCCTGAACAAGTCTTAAGGGTCATTTTTAAGAGTTACTTCTTAATTCTTAGTGCTATGGTGATAGCACAGATTGTTATGCATGCAACATTTACCTCTTCCTCCCATTCCACTGCTGCTGCGAACTGGTCCTGAAGGAGCTGATCTTTTAGGAGGAGGACCCCCACTTCTTGGTGGTGGTCCTCTTTTTACTGGAAGAGGTCCCCTGGAAGAACTCATGTTAAAATGCATGGAATAACCACCATCATCTACATTAGAAAGGAGAAAAAAATATGTTAACACAAGAATTTAAAAAACAAAACAAAACAAAGAATTCTATGATTTGATGATACTACCTTCTCTTTATCTTTTCTCTTTGAGGGGTCTAACTTATATTTTCAATTGCACAATGTCAAGCATGAAGTCATGTAGACTGGGAAAATAAGGAAAATGAAGAGTAGTCTCTAAAGTTATTTCAAAGAAAACAATTGTTTTGCTTTCATATGCTCAATGTATCAAACTGAATCTTGAAAAAGATTTTCTAAGTACTTTTCTTACACATTAAGTAATAGCTAAGAAATAATGTGATCTATCATTTAAATCAACATTCATTTAACTTAGGACACCTTCCATGTTTTCCTTTTGAGTCATTATCACTTCAAGAGGTAAGCATATATTCTTAATTTCAAAGGCGAGAGAGCCTTTCAACAAGGGCTTAAAGTATACACTGTCGTTCTTATACACCAAGCCAAAGATCCACCTAAATTATTACCCATGTGCCCTCCACGAGAGGGAGGTCCCCTAGTTCCTCCACTTCCTCCTCTTCCTCCTCTAAGACCTCTGGGAGGGCCTCTGCTTCTTGGAGGTGGAGGTGGGCCACGTCTACCACTTTCAAATGATGGTTTGGTAGCTTGTTCCACCTTGATGGCTTTTCCATCTAAGGACTTTAAACAACAAAAATCAAAATGGTTAAATTGTATCATTTTAAAAGAACTTACAGATCCACTATATACTATTGACACCAAAATACAGTTTTGTTAATTTGGTTCATCAATTAGTCTAAGTAAAATCCTAGAAGTAGTAATTCTAAGAATGACTTTTCCACTTACTTAAAATGTCTACCCAGTCATTGAGAATACAAAGCATAAAGTAAACTCAGTGCACTTGGTAAAATTTAAAGCAATGCTAGGTAGGTATATCAACTCATTTTCAAAACTCAATAACCAGATTAGGTACAGTGGCACATTGCCTATAATCCCAGCAACTCCAGGTTAACTCAGGAAGCTGAAGCAGGATAGCAAGCTGAGGCCAGCCTCACCAACTTGGTGAGACCTTGTCTCAAAAAATAAAAAGGAACCAGGAATCGTGTCACATGTCTGTAATCCTAGCAGCTCAGGAGGCTGAGGCAAGAGGATTGAGTTCAAAGCCAGCCTCAGCAATTTATGGAGGCCCTAAGCAACTTAGTGAGACCCCGTCTCAAAATAAAATATACAAAGAACTGGGGATGTGGCTCAGTGGTAAAGCACCCCTGGGTTCAATCCCCAGTACCCCCCACCTAAAAAAAAAAAAAAAAAGTAATAACCAATGCTAAAAGCCAAGCCATCAAGCTATGATTTAGGGATCCCAAGATAAAATACAATGCTTATCTGTAACATTACATGCTTCTCTGAACTGAGAAACACTTAAGAGCACAATCCAGGGTTGGGGATATAACTCAAGGTGGAGCACTTGACTAGCATGCATAAGTCCAATCCAAGGGGGAAGAAAGGGTACAATCTATAACTTTGCCTACAACATTTGACCCTGGAATTTCATAATATGCTTCAGTTGAGATTGTCGCTCGGTGGTAGAGCACTTGTTTGGCATGCCTAGCACCACAAAAAAAAAAAAAAAAAAAAAAAAAAACACCTCATGATATACTTCAAAAGAGTACTACAAATTGGCTATGGTGAGAAGATCTTGGAGAGGTATATATTCAAAACCAAAATAATTCAAGAGCTTCCCTGAACCACAGTTGGGATTGCACATGCTATTTTATGCACTAGGATACATGGTATTCATTGTGCAATCTCACCTTTCCATTCATGTCTCTGGCTGCATCCTTAGCATCTGCTGGACTTTCAAAGGTGACAAAGGCAAATCCTCTTGATTTGTTGGTTTCACGATCTTTCATCAAGAGCACTTTAACAAAGTTTAAGAAAAAGTGTCACTAATTCGAATCAAACAATGAAACTAACTACCTACTTGAGGAGAAAGCTCAGAACTTCTTAGAGGACAAAAATACATCATGTCAGATGATCAATGTAATCAAATTCATCACAGCTTATCTTTTAATTATAATATTCCAGCATGTACTTTCATATAACTCACCTTCCACTATTCGTCCATATTTGCCAAATACTGCTTCAAGGGCTTTCTCATTTGTTTCCGTATTAAGCCCACCAATGAAGAGCTTTCCTGGACGATCTGCTTCAACCATTTTTCCCCCCTGGTGAATCTGCTGAAAAAGAATAGTATTACCTCCCAGAAGAAGTTCCCTAAGTTTGTGGGACACCTTTAAATGTGGTTTGGATTGTTTTACTAAAACCTTTATTCTTTAATAACTAAAGACAACACAGTAGGAAGCCAATTTAAACTAAGTGGTAATAGTGCAATTTTACATTAAAGTAGTTGAAAGGGCCGACAAAGTTCACTTTCACCCTAATCTTCCTTGGCTGTTTTTAACGAGTTAACAGGTACTTAACATTTGAAAAAGCCAATTTTAGTTTTAATCCTAGGTCTGATGCCTTTTACAGATTCAATCACACCCCTCCCAGTGATGGATTTTAAGACTAATGGCTAGTTCAAGGTCACTAACCAGAAGGCAAGACTTCAACACCAAACCCTCATTCAAGGGCTCCCCGTTCTCTCATTAGTATGTTAATAAATCTAAGCAGATATCTTTTAAGTTTGCGCCAAGTTCCGCCTCATCTCCACCAGCCCCCACCCGCCAAAAAGGTTACTGCCTAAGGGGGAAAAAAAAGGCAAAGTGTCAACATCATTTCATATTAAATAACAGCACACAGAAGCGCACACTGTAACACTCAACACGCTACAATTGCGACGGAACCCAATTAAGACTAGTCATTAAAAACCGCGTGGAAACGACAAAATGGCGACACTTGGATTCAGCCCAGAGCAACTGACACTGGTCAGGAAACTAACTTTTACCATCAATACTGGCTGGGAAAATTCCAAGGGCTTCCTCTCCAGGGCTGCCAATTAACAAGGAGGCCGCATGGAAGTCCACATGCCATCGTTAGCGTCAGCGCCATCCCAATGCAGGTACCGCGGTGGCGCGGTCGCTCCGCGTCCCGCTCAAGCTACAAAACGCCGACCTCCGCCTCCGCCCCCGCCCCAGCAGGCAACGGCCAAACTTTCAAGAGAGACATACAATGAAACGAACCCCCTAATGTGTTTTCCTTTGACCGACCCCCCCCCTGCTTTATTTAAATAGGTCGGCACCTTTGGGTGTCTTAAAATGGCGCCCGCCACCCTCATCTCCAGGGAGATAATCCCAAGTTCTAACAAGGCAAGAAGGTAGGAAACAACGAACCTAGGAAAGGAGACACGTACCGGAGGGGTGGCGACGGTCTCAAGCTCCTACGAGCTCGCCGAGTGGGCCTTCCAAACAGCTCAACACGACTGACAGCTGCTGGACCCAGGAACGGAACAGAGAAGCCGCTAGGACTACTGCGCAACGAGGGCGAACAAAGGAGACAGCAAACTTTATACTACCCGGGAACGAGGCTGAAGAACCCGGATGGAAACGAAGCTTAGAATTTGAAGCGCGAAGGGAGGGGGAGCAGTTCTCAGTGTCTTCATTGGCTGTATTCCATGTCATTCACTCTTCGCTCCTCCCCTTTCCCCAGGCCCTAGGTCTTCTGGCCGGCGCCCGATTCTAACCGTTTTCCCTACCCCCACCCATTCTCAAAGGCGCGTTTTTGCTTTCTGCTAAAATGGTGCACAGACTTCATTTAATAAAAAGGTAAATTTTGTTGAGCATTCTAGTGGACCGGACACGGTTAAAAACTTTCACTTATACTTTTGCGTTAACTCTTTTTAATTCTAAAAACAAGACGATAAAGGCAGATACTCTTACAGCAATTTGCAGAAATGGGAAACAAAGAAGTTTAGGTAATACAATATATTTGCCAAAATTATCCTGAACAAGAATCTTTCGTGAATGGGAGAAATTCTTATAAATGAATGTCAATTGAGAATAAAAAACCTAGCGAACGGCATGCAGATAGTTTATTCGTATATAGCAATTACTAAACACCTAACTAAATGGCAAGCGCTGGGCTAGGCCAGGAGGATACAACCCATAACAAGTAAGACATAAACCAGGCACTCCTGTCATGGTAAGGCTTCCAGATATATTAAGTACAGGACACCCAATTAAGTTTGAATGTCAGATAAGGAGCACTTCTTTTGTATATGTTCAAAATATGTACAAAAATATTTTTTGTCTATCTGAAATTAAAATTTAACTGATTCAACGATTCTACCCATGCTACTGGAGAGGGGGGATAAAAAAGCGATTTTCTAAATTAAATTTCTCTAAAATGCAACAACAAACAGAATAATTCCATATTGTGATTAGTGCCAGGGAGGAAGGAAACTAGATACTTCAGTGAGCAACATTAGGGAGACCAAATTAAATTAAGACATCAGAGAAGGTCTTTCTGAAGAGGTGACTTTGGAGGTCAGAGCTGAAGGTAGAGAAGAAACCTTGGGAAGGGCTGAGGGAAAAACCTTTCCGGAAAAGAACACTAAATAGAAGGAAAGAGCTAGGCATGTGTAAAGGGGCAGAAAGAGGATCAAGGTGATGGGAATTCAAGGGTCATGAATGATATAAGGGAACTAAGGTGGGCAGGACCTGTGACTCCACTAAATTATAATAGCTGGGTAAATGTGGAAGCAGGGACGCTAATAGAACTGTGGGAGAAGATGAGAAAGGATGATGGCTTGAATTAAGGTGATGGCAGTGGACATGGAGAGAAAGGAATAGTTGCTGGATGTCTATGGCAGGTAGCATGGACAGAATTTGCTAATGAACTAGAAGGTAATATGGTATGAATATTTGTGTCCCAAATTCCTTTGTTGAAATGCTAAGCCCCAAGGTGATAGTATTAAGAGGTGGGACCTTGGGGGAGGTGATTAAAGTCTTGAGGGTCTTTATAAAAGTATCCTACTCCAGATGGAACTAGAGACCATAATTTCTAGTGGAAATAAGTCAGACTCGGGGAAATATCATATGTTCTCTCTCTCATATGTGGAAACTAGAAGGGGAAATAAGGGATTCCATGAATGTAGAAGGGAAGCACAGCATCTCTAATCCCAACACTCAACGAGGCAGAGTCAGGAGAATGGCAAATTTCAGGTGAGACCTAGTCTCAAAATAAAAATGGACTGGGGAAAAAAATGGACTGGGGGATGTAGCCCAGAGGTAGAACACCCCTGGGATCAATTTTCAGTACCACAAGTTTGAAAAAAATGAAAGTATAAGGGAGATCATTAAAGTAGGCAAAAGAGTTGGGGAAGAGGGAATATGAGAGGGTGGGGAACTATTGGGAAGTAAAATTAATCAAATTACATATATATATATATATATATATATATATATATATATATATATTTATACACACACACACACACACCAATGAAGCCTATCATCCTATATAATTATTATACACTAATAAAAAAAATAAGTGTCCCATTCCACTATATGAGGACAGATTGAGAAGGTACCATCTACGAACAAGGAAACTGGTGGTGGTGGTCCCTGACCAGACACTAAATCTGCTGGTGACTGGATTTTGGGCTTCCCAGCCTCCAGAACTATAAGAAATAAGTTTCTCTTGTTTACAACCTGCCAAGTTTATGGTATTTTGTTACAGCAGCCTGAATGGACTAAGCAAATAGGGTACAACTGGGAAGGAATTGCAGCAACAGGGGGAATCATTATGGATGACTGTAAATAGCTGGTATAGTATGGCAAATGGTGATAGTCATTTACCAAAATTGTTTCAGAAGAGCAAGTTTGGGGAATGGGGTTAGAGAAATCTGAGGCTTGGAATACACATCTGTGCTAAATTGACACCTTAAAGACAGTAATAAAAGCCAACAGAATGGACGAAACCACCAAAGAAGAAAGTACAGTATAAAAAGAAGGCCCCAGATCACACATTATAAGCTACTAAAATACAGTGCAGATCTGTAATCCCAGCTACTAGGGAGACTGAGATGGATGGCAAGTTCAAAGCCAGCCTTGTCTCAAAATTAAAAAAAAAAAAAAATTAGGGTTGGAGCTGTGGCTCAGAGGTAGAGTGCTCACCTACCATTCATGAGGCACTGGATTCGGTCCCCAGCACCACATACAAATAAAATAAAGATATTGTGTCCACCTATAACTAAAAAATAAATATTTAAAAAAATTAAAAAGCTGAGGTTATAGCTCAGTAGTAGAGCACCACTGGGTTCAATCTCCAGTAATACAAATAAAAGGTGGGGCTGGGTATGTTGCTCAGTGATAGAGTACTTGCCTATCGTGAGGATTCCTGGGTCTGATCCCCAGCGCGCACACACACACACACATACACAATGTATATGGAGGGAAAAATAACTGGAAGGAAAAATATGCTAAAATGTTATTTATTTACTTATTTATTTATTTCGGTACTGAGGATTGAATCTAGGGTCACTTAACCACTGAAATACACCCCCAACCCTTTTTATTTTTTATTTTGAGACAGGATTTCACTATATTGCTGAGACTGACCTCAAACTTGCAGTCCTGCCTCAGCCTCCTAAATCCCTGGGATTACCTGTATATGCCACCATGCCAGGTTAAAATGTTATTATTTATCTTGGGGTGTGTAGTGGAATTTATGGTCAGTGGTCACTTTTCTTCTTCATAGTTAACATTGACCTACACATAGTAAATTATGATATATACCAGGAAGATTGCAGTAAATAATTTTCAGGTCATGAATAAAAGCCCCCAAGGAACTTTGCAAGTAGCTCTAAATCATTAACATTAATGGAGGGAATAATGATCAATAGGACAAGAATATATTTGTTCTTGTTTCTTTTTTCCCCCAGCCAAATAGTAACATGTAAAGCAAAAATTATGTCTGCCTTTAAAATTAGTTATGTAAATTATTGACTCAGAATAGTTGGGAATTGGTCAGGTTGGCAAAAATTATTGAAATACCAGACCCAACAAGCAGAGCCTGTACCTCCAGGGGAAGTCAAGAGAAATCGCCTACTCTGGGGAAGCAGGCACTTTCCTTCTCTGTCTCAGATCCAGACTGAAGGACTACAGATACACTTCAGGCTCCTAGGCTAAGCCAGGCCTCCCCTAGTCTAGAGCAGAACAGGGCAGGTTCCTCTATAGATGACCCTGTCTCCCTGGGTTTCTAGAAGGAAATGTAAAGGCTGTAGCTGTAGCTCAGTGGTAGAGCACTTGCCCTGGATTCCATTCCCAGCACTAAAAAATAAAACAAGAAAAAGAAGGAAATGTGCAGCCCTGTGGAGCAGATCTCTCTGGCTGTGCAAGTTAGTAGCCAGCAATGTGAGGTAAGAAGAGAGTGTACTCTGGATAGAGTGGAGGGCCAAGACAGCAGCCTTTGTAAGTGCCAAAAGAGAGAGGGAGGGGGTTGGAGGGAATTGTACAAGGGGATCAGTATGGCCATAGCATAGAATGGAAGACAGAGGAGGCAGAGGGTTTACTGACTAGATCCAGAATGCAGTGGAAACAGGAACCATTTTAAGAGGTGGAGCAAGGTAATCAGATTTCACCTTAATAAGATTACTATGGCAGAAGTCTGGAGACTACATTGGGGAAGAGAGAAACAAGAAACAGGAAGCAAAATAGGAAGGTATTGCTGCTGTAATCCAAGAGAGGAGAGAGTCATGGGCATGCTGAGTGTAAGGAACTTTGGTGAATGGACAGTCAGATAGATGAGCAGGTCTCAGACTGCCCAAAAGTTATCTCTGAATCTCATCTTTCCTTCTAATGGATCTTTTAGGTTTTTCCTTTTTTAATTTTTTTATTTCATTTTTTTAAACCAGGGATTAAACCCAAGGGCACTTAACCACTGAGCCACATCTCCAGCCCTTTTTATATTTTATTTAGAGACAGGGTCTCACTGAGTTACTTAGAGCTTCGATAAGTTGCTAAGGCTGGCTTTGAACTTGTGATCTTCCTGCCTCAGCCTCCTGACTTGCTGGGATTACAGGCATGTGCCACCACATGTGGCTCACTTTGCCTCTTTCTATTCACTCCTTGGGATTGTCATTAAATGTATGTAGTTAGGTTTTCTTTATACTATAATGTTTTGTTTGGCTCATTGTTTCTCTCCAGATATTATCTCAGTGATGATAGACCGAGCAATATTACTTCACCACAAGGTAACCATGGAATATAACCAGTGATAAATGTTGGCTGAATTGACTTGCAAGCTTTTATCCCCCATTTCACTTAGCATGAGATGGGAGCAGAATGATAAGTATTTAATGATAACTGGTGGCCTTGCTTTAATTCCAACTTACCTAGAAGGGGCTCACATTTTTTCCTAAAGCAAAAAAACTTCACAGATATAAAAGCTTAAACCAGTTAAATTTAAGAAATAATCTTACAGCCAGGCATGGTGGCACATACCTTTAATCCTAGCTACTCAGGAGGCTGAGGCAAGATGATGGCAAGTTCAAGGCTATCCTAGGCAACCTAGTGAGATCTGTCTCAAAAATTGATAAAAGAACTGGGGATGTAACTCAGTGGTAGAGCACTTGCCTCGCATGCATGAGACTCTGAGTTCAATTCCCAGCATTGTAAAATAAGTAAACGAATGAATAAATAAATAACTTTTCAGTCATCAAACTAGGGATCACCCAGATGAGTACATTTCAGCTGCTCTGTCAGGCTTGCATTTTAAACTAAGGGCATATGAAAGGTCCTGTAGGTATGCCTGCTGTCCTAATGGTAGAAAAAGTCCTGCCTCCTGTTCTTGAATAGTCTGTTGTTGTGTGAAGCAACAAGGAGGAAAGGGAGAGAAGAATTGTATGTGATTAAAGATTAGGACACTTTCCAAACCACTTTATGTAGCCACTGTCCAGAAGATAGCCTACTTATTAGAACAAGCAAGGAATAAAGACTTGTTTTTTTTTTCTTGCTGTATTGGCAATTGAACCCAGGGGCAATCTACCACTGAACTATCAGCTCATTTTATTTTTAAGAAATTGTATTTATTTATTTAGGTACTGGGGGATGAACCCAGGGATGCTCTACCACTGAGGCACATCCCCAACCCTTTTTATTTTTTATTTTGAGACAGGGTCTCACTAAGTTTCTTAGGGCCTCACTAAGTTGCTGAGTCTGGCCTTGAACCTGTGATCCTCCTGCCTCAGTCTCTAGAACCACTGGGATTATAAGCATGTGACACCTGCTCAGCTGGATCGGGCCATTTAAAGGACCAAGTTCAAGGCCAGCCTTGCCAAATTATTGAAACCCTGTCCTTTTTGTTGTTGTTGTTGTTGTTGTTGTGTTGTTGTTACTGGGGACTGAACTCAGGGCCACTTTACCACTGAGCTACATCCCCAGCCCTTTGTCATACTCTTCTGCCATGATGTTCAGTCTCACCTCAATCCCTGAGGAATGGAGCCGGCTGTCTTTGGACTGAGATCTCTGAAACTGAGTCCCCAATTAACTTTTCCTCCTCTAATTGTTCTTGTCAGGTCTTTTGGTCACAGCATCAAAAAAGCTGACTAAAACAGAAATTGGTACTGAGAAATGGGGGCGATGCTGTGACTAATCTGACCATGTGGTTCAGAAGTTTTGGGAGCTTTTCTGAATTTGTGGGAGGAATTTTGGAAAGTTTAGAGATGAAAGCTGGAAAAGCTTTAGATTGTTGTAAGTGGAGATTAATAGGTGATTCTGATGAGAGCTCAGAACACCAGAATGCTGATAGGACTGTTGCATAGTAAAATCTGTGCTCATGAGGTTTCAGAGGAGGAGGAGGATTCCATTGGGAATTGGACTAGAAGCCATTCAAGTTACATTCTGGCTAAGAAGTTGTTTGCATTTTGCCCATGTCCTGAAACTTGGTGTGAGGCTGAAATTAAAGATGATGGACTGATTAATATGGTGGAGGAAATTTAAGACAGCACAGCCTTCAGTAGGTGGAACAGATATTGCTGGTGGTTTTAAGCCAAGTTTATCCTGATAATCAGGAGCAGAAAGCAAAGCAAAAAGACTTGAGAATCTTGCAGTTTAGCCTGAAAACTGAGTAAAACTGGGGCTGAGGAATGTGTGGTTGTTAGACATGACAGCCACTGAAGAAATGCTAAAGACTTTGCCCAGAGACAATAAGAAAAATGGCTTGAGGGCATCTCAGGAATTAGCAAGACCACACTCATCTCAAGCTCAAGGGTGTAAAAGTAAAAATTCCTTTGAAAGGAGACTAGTGAGGCACCCTGCTTGTGCATGAGGGCCTAGGAAGTTGTTTCACCGTGCTCAGTGGCCAGTTACTCAGAGGCTGCTGCAGCCAGGGTCCCTGGAGGCTTGGTTACTGCTCAAGATGGTGGCAGATCTTGGCATCAACCAGGTGGCACTGCTTCTGCAGGACTACAGTATGCTGGAGTTAGGGGGTCATGGAAGCTTCCACCAAGATTTCAAAGGAAGGTCTGGGAGGCCAGGCAAAATGCCCTGGGGTCAAAGTCCCTGCAGGCTGTCCCTGTGAGGGCACTACATGTATATGTGAGGAGGAAGCCAAAGCTGCAGTGGAGACTCCCAAAGATTAAGAAATGCCAGTACCATGGAACATCTACTGAAGAAATCTTCAGGGATAGAGCAGAGAGGACACGTGGGCTGCAACCAGAAAAGCCATTGATGCAGAGCTACACAAGCAGGATGCCATGTGCTCCAGATGTCAGATGTGGAGCGACATTGTTTGTGATATGGGAATGTTTACTCTGTGTCTTTATATGTTGGATACATGTAACTTGCTTTTGATTTTTATAGGGGCTCACAATGAAGGTTTGCCTTGGATCTCAGGAGACTTTGGACTTGGACTTTTGAGCAATCCTGGAACTGTTAATGTAACAGTTATATACTTCACCTTTTGAATATAACCCTCATTGCTCTTAGGCTTATTTATTTATTTTTTGTGGTGCTGGGGATTGAACCCAGGTCCTTGAGCATGTGAGGCCAGCACTGTACCAACTGAGCTATATCCCCAGGTCGAGGCTTATTTTTTTATTTTTATTTTTTTTGGGTACCAGAGATTGAACTCAGGGGCACTCAACCACTGAGCCACGTCCCCAGCCCTACTTTGTGTTTTATTTAGAAACATGGTCTCACTGAGTTGCTTAGCACCTTGTAGTTGCTGAGGCTTCCTTTGAACTCAAGATCATCCTGCCTCAGACTCCCAAGCCACTGGGATTACAGGCGTGCACCACCACGCCTGGCCCCCCTGGCTGAGGCTTATTTTATTATTATTTTTTATTTATATATGACAGTAGAATGCATTCCAATTCTTATTACACATATACACAAAATTTTTCATATGTCTGGTTGTATGCATAGTATATTCACACCAATTTGTGTCTTCATACCTGTACTTTGGATAATAATGATCATCACATTCCACCATCATTAATAACCCCATGACCCGTCCTTTCCCCTCCAATCCCTCTGCCCTATCTAGAGTTCATCTATTCCTCCCATGCCTTCACTCCCATTCTCTATCCCACTACGAATTAGCCTCCTTATATCAAAGGAAATATTCAGCATTTGGTTTTGGGGAAATGGTTAACTTCACTTAGCATTATCTTCTATAACCCCATCCATTTATTCTTTTCTTTTCTTTTTATTTTTTTTAAAGAGAGAGTGAGAGACAGAGAGAGAGAGAGAGAATTTTTTAATCTTTATTTTTTTTTTTAGTTTTTCGGCGGGCACAACATCTTTGTATGTGGTGCTGAGGATCGAACCCGGGCCGCACGCATGCCAGGCGAGCGCGCTACCGCTTGAGCCATATCCCCAGCCCCTATTCTTCTCTTTTATTGCTGAGTAATATTCCATTATGTATATATGCCACATTTTTTTTTATCCATTCATCTATCCCTCTCATCGGTCTAAACCCAAAGGATTTAAAAACAGCCTACTACAGGACACAGCCACATCAATGTTTATAGCAGCACAATTCACAATAGCTAAACTGTGGAACCAACCTAGATGCCCTTCAATAGATGAGGCTTATTTTTTAAAAAGCCATTTTTCTTTTCTTTTTTTCTCCACTCTCCCCCTACCTAACAAGACTAGAGAGACAATGTTATCTTTTCTTTTTTTTTTAAAGAGAGAGAGAGTTTTTAAATATTTATTTTTTAGTTTTTGGCAGACACAACATCTTTGTTTGTATGTGGTGCTGATGCTACCGCTTGAGCCACATCCCCAGCCCCCAATGTTATCTTTTCTTCCCTTAGTTAATTGTCCTTAAAAACACCCACCACTGGAAGGAGAAGTGTCCTGAGGATCTAGGAAATTCATAGCTCCCAAATTAACAAGTGAATCCTAACTCAGCATCAGGGTACCTTGGAACCACCTGCCAAGATCTTCTTTAAAAGCCCTCTGTTTTCCCTGATGAGAACAATTACAGCCTCTAGGACAGGAGTCTCCTGTGTTTCTCCTTTGCTAGTAAAGCAATAAAACTTCTTTTTCACCACACATGCCTGTAATGCATGCCTGTAATCCCAGTGGCTAGGGAGGCTGAGTCAGGTGGATCAGAGTTCAAAGCCAGCCTCAACAATGGCAAGGTGCTTAGCAACTCAGTGAGACCCTGTCTCTAAATAAAATTCAAAATATGGTTGGGGATGTGGCTCAGTGGTCGAGTGCCCCTGAGTTAAATCCCTGGTACCAAAAAACCAAAACCAAAATATCTTCTTTCTTAAAACTGTGTCCTTCCATTTTATACAAAATGACATATAAGAGGAAAGGAGGGGTAAGACAAGATAATACAAATGGAAGAAATGATTTACAGTAGAAGGGGTAGAGAGAGAAAAGGGGAGGGGAGGGGAGGGGGGGATAGTAGAGAATAGGACAGACAGCAGAATACATCAGACACTAGAAAGGCAATATGTCAATCAATGGAAGGGTAACTGATGTGATACAGCAATCTGTATACGGGGTAAAATTGGGAGTTCATAACCCACTTGAATCAAACTGTGAAATATGATGTATTAAGAACTATGTAATGTTTTGAATGACCAACAATAAAAAAAAAAACTGTGTCCTTGTTATTGGATTGGTATCAGAGACAAGAACCAAACTTTAATTAACAATAAGACTATGGGGACTCTTGTCTTATGACTAAATGTATTCTGTTTTTTTTTTTTTTTAAGAGAGAGTGAGAGAGGAGGGGGGGAGAGAGAGAGAGAGAGAGAGAGAGAGAGAGAGAGAGAGAGAGAATGAATTTTTAATATTTATTTTCTAGTTCTCGGCGGACACAACATCTTTGTTGGTATGTGGTGCTGAGGATCGAACCCGGGCCGCACGCATGCCAGGCGAGCGCGCTACCGCTTGAGCCATATCCCCAGCCCCACTAAATGTATTCTGTATTGTGAAATGGACATGAGCTTTTGGGAGCCAAGGGTGGAGTGTTATGGTTTATATGAGGTGTTCCCCAAAAGCTAATTGTGAGAAAATGCAAGGTTTAGAGGTGAAATAATTGTATTATAAGAGTCTTAACCATCCAATCAGTGAATTAATCATATATATATATATATATATATATATATATACACACACACACACACACACACACACACATATATATAGTCTCTCTCTCTCTCTCTCTCTCTCTCTCTCTCTCTCTCTCTCTCTCTCTCTCTATATATATATATATATATATATATATAGTCTCTCATCTCTCTCTGCTGCTTCCTGATGTCTTGAGCCCCTTCCCTCTGCCATATGCTTTCACCATAATGTTCTGCTTCACCTTGGGTCTCAAATAATAGAATTGGACCTCTATGGATTGAGACCTCTGAAACCCTGAGCCCCCAAATAAACTTTTCTCCTTATAATTGTTCTTGTCTGGGGCTGGGGTTGTGGCTCAGTGGTAGAGTGCTTGCCTAGCACATGAGAGGCCCTAGGTTGGATCCTCAGCACCACGTAAAAATAAATAAATAAAGGTATTTTGTTCAACTATAACTAAAAAATAAATATTAAAAAATTGTTCTTGTCAGGTCTTCTGGTTGCAGCAATGAAAAAGCTGACTAAAACACAGGGGTGATTTACCACTGAGCTACATCCTCAGCCCCCCCCCCTTTTTGTGGTGCTGGGGAATGAACCCAGGGCCTTAATGCATGTGAGACAAGCACTCTACCAATTGAGTTATATCCCTAGCTTCACATCCTCAGCCCTTTTTATTTTTATTTTGAGACAATGTCTCGCTAAGTTGTTTAGACTGATGTCAAACTTGTGATCAGTCTCCCAAGTAGCTAGGATGATAGGCTTGTGCCAACATGCTGGGCCTGTGCCTTCATATTTGTATACATATATGTAAAATTATACTATATATGGTATTAATATGCTAAGTACACCCACCAAACAAGTATCAAGAAATATCTCTGGAAGATGAGGGAGAAGACCAGGTTGATAGAAGTGGTCAAAAGAGGATTTTAGTCTTCTTTGTAATGTTTAAAAAATTTTTTAAAGAGTGTTATTAAAAGGTTGGTTCTTGTCCCCAATTGCCACGCCAGTTTAATGAGGACTTGTTTTTGAGAAAAAGGATAAAGAAGGTTTATTGCTTTACTAACAAAGGAGAAGCACCTGGAACTCCAGTCCCAGAGGCTGTGGTTCTCCCCTTAAGGAAGAACAAAGGGCTTTTAAAGAAGTTGTTCAAAGGCTGCATTCCCAGTGTGCCCCAACAGAGGATTGGGATTCATTTGTTAATTTGGGAGATAGCCATTCTTTAGATCTTCTGGCATCATCCCCCAAGTCTGAATTACTTGGTTCCTGAGGCAGGCGAATGTGTGCTCATATACAGATAAAACTAGGTCTAGGACAGTAAAAGATAATGTTTTTCTCCTCCTGCAGGTTATGGGGTGGGGAGAGAGAAGAAAAGAAAAACATTTCCCTTTTAACACAGGCCTCAGAGCAGCTAAGTCTATATTCAAAAGGTAAAGTGGAACACCGTTACAAGAGGATATAAACTTTTTGTACTTATGTCATTAAAGATCAATTCAGGGCTGGGGTTGGTAGAATGCTTGTCTCACATGCACAAGGTCCTGGGTTCAATCCCCAGCACCATACACACACACACACACACAAAAAAAAAAAAAAAAAAAAAAAGATTAATCAACTATTGGGCTGGTGCTGTAGCTCAGTGGCAGAGTGCTTGCCTAGCATGTGTGAGGCACTGGGTTCAATCCTTAAAAGGGCCTAAAAATAAACAAAATAAAGGTATGTTGTCCATACACAACTACAAAAACATTTTTAAAAATATTAATCAAAGAAAAAATAGTTATCTATATTGACTACTTCCATTTCATGAGTTCTCATTTAATTCTCACCACTCCATTCTGGCTTTTATACTTATGATTTCCTTCCAAATAGTTTTCTTTTGTCAACAATGACATCCATGTTACCAAATCAAAAAGATATTTTTTGCTCTTTTACTTGGCCTTCGATGCTCTTGTTTACTTTCTCCTGGAAACACTTTGTTATGATTTGGACTTGGAATGTCATCCAAAAGTACATGTGTGGAATACTTGGTCCTCAGGGCAGTAATGTGGGGCTTTGGGGAAGTGATTGGATCATGAGGGCTCCAAGCTCATTAGTGAATTCATCCATTTGATGAGTGAATTATCTGAATGGTCTACTGGGAGGAGGTGGAAACATAGACAAGCGGGGCATGGTTGGAGGACATAGTTCACTGGGAGTGTAACTATGTCTTCTCCCTGGCCTTTTACTTTCTCTCTGTCTCTGCTCCCCCCCCCCTCTGTCTGCCTCTGTTACCCCCTTTATCTCTCTCTCTCTCTCTCTCTCTCTCTCTCTCTCTCTCTCTCTCTCTCTCTCTCTCTCTCTCTCTCCTGCCATGAACTGCACAGCTTTTCTTCACTATCATGTTCTGTTTCACCCCAGGCACAAAGCAATGGAACTGGTCCAATCATAGACTGAACTTCTGTAAACTTGAGACAAAATAAAATAAACCTTTCCTCCTTTAAGTTGTTTATGTCAGGTGTTTTGGTCTCAGCAACAAAAAGCTGACTAACATTCCCTTCCTTGGCTCCCAAACTCTACTTTTATATTCGACATCACATTGTTCTGGTTTTTCCCCTAATTTTCTGCTCATCCTCTGAAACTCTGCAGCTCATCCTCTGTTAGACAATAAATTGTTGGATTTTTTTCAAAGATTGGTCCTAGATTCTGTTCTCTTCTCATTTCTACGCTCTCATTATATGATTTCTTTTATTCCCCCATAAATAATCAAATTTGAATTTCCATTCCTTAGCTATATGTTCAGCTCCATACTTAAGATCTCTATTTGTATGTCTCAGAGTATAACACATCTTCAAACTCCTGATCTTTTTTAATCACCTGCTAAACCTGGTCCTCTTCTTACATATCATACTCAGTTGTGCAAGCCAGAAACCAATGAGTAGCAGTGAAATTTCCCTCTTCCTTACTACATGCCATCAAATCCATTGATTACCAAATCATCTCAGTTTTATCTTCTAACAAGTTCATTATGTGCATTGTTAGCACTCTAGTGAAGTAATTCTTTTTTATTTTTTATTTTTTTGTAGTTGTACACAATAACTTTATTTTATTTATTTATTTATTTTTATGTGGTGCTGAGGATCAAACCCAGGGCCTTGCACGAGCGCTCTACCACTGAGCCACAACCCCAGCACTTCTAATGAGGAAATTCTTAAGAGTTGCATTTGAGAATCCTTGGGGGCCTCAGGGACCCATGTAGTACATCCATAAAGTCAAACCAGTTTTCATATTAATACCAAAATAGTATTTGCTTTCTCACTCTCATTCTTTCATGAGTATACAATGGTCCAGAGGCTACATGACATGATATCATGATGAACTGAATGTAGAAGCAAGTTGAGAATGGTAAAAAAAAGATTTGCAAGAATGAAAATAATACCACTTTTCTTAATACTACCTTTTTAAAAAAACTATGCATATTTTTTATGACATGTATTACTTATGTTAAAATATTATAGGTTTATAAGTGTTATTTTGAATGAATTAATAAAGATCTTTACAATACAATTTTTCTCAGTTTTACTTACCAATATGGTAAATACCCATGGATCTAAACTACAGAAACAAAAGCTCTATAGAATTCCTGACTCATTCTCCCTGTCTCTCTCCCTTCCTACCCATATTTTTTTTCTATTTTTTTTTTCAGCACTGGGGATGGAACCTAGTACCACCTCCATGCTAGTCAAGTGTTCTACCACTGAGCCACTGAAAAAACCAGCCTCTATCTCAGAGCAAAGCCTGTCCAAGGAAGGGACATGGCCTTTGTCCTTGGAAAAACCCACAGAGCACTCCTAGGCACATTCTCACCCCGCTAAGTTGCTTATCTACAAATAATAGGAGAGATCTGCTGCTGTGCCAGGTGTCCCTGACTCAGTCAGGCTAGGTGGGGATCCATAGCAGCCCCCTAGCAGCCACCAATTAGCATGAGACAGGGAAATACCTGGGATGCCAGATGACCCTCCCAGTAGTTTATGGTAAGTTGGGAAACCATGTAGTTCAGCATGTACACCCCTCTTGGCTTAAACCAATCAGTTCAAATGAATACCCCTTTTGTACTGACCAATCACCCCTACCCAACTTGTTCCCACCAGTGAATGTGCTAATCATGTTTTAGAGTTGTTATTTGATTTTCCCGCGGTGTGTGATGATTTGCTAAGAGATGCTAAGATGTATGTGAAGTCCCTGCCCTCTCCAAAGAATGTATAAAAATGCTGCAAACCCTGGGTTTGGAGCCTCTCAGCGTCACCAGTTGCTGTGTGTGAGCGCGGAGGACCGAGCTAGCTCGCAATAAACACCTCTTTGCTGCTTACATCGATCTTGGGTCTCTGGTGGTCTTTGGGGGTCCTGAATTCGAGCATAACACCACATCTCCAGCCCTTTAGCCCTTTCTATTTTTTATATCAAGCCAGGGTCTTGCTAAATTGCTGAGGCTGGTCTCAAACTTGCAATCCTCTTGCCTCAGCCTCCTGAGTGGCTGGGATTACAGTCATGGGCCTCAGTGCCTGCTTCTCAATCATTTTCAAGTACATAAAAGAGTCCTGAGAAGACCTGGTGGTGAAAGGGTAAAGTTTCTAAGCTGCAAAGCCTGAGTTAAAATGTAAAGGACTAGGTATTGTAAAGTTTCTGAACTGCACACAGAACCTGAAATTCCTGAGGCAGTTAAGACAATGCCCGGTACTGACCATTTAGTTGTTAAATAACCTAGGACCCAGTGAAGCTTGGCACGTAGGCATTCAGGGCCCAAACCAATCAGTTTAAATGTATCCCCCTCTTTAGGAGTGACCTATCACCCCCGCCCGACCTGTTCCCGCCAATGAATGGACTAATCATGTTTGAGAGTTGTTGTTCAATTTTCCCGGGCCTCATGATGATTTGCTCTGATGTATGCAAAGCCCCCGCCCTCCCCAAAAAGTGTACTTAAGCACTGCTCAACCCCTGCTCGGGGCTCTTGGCCGCTCTCCCTTCCTGATCCTCAATAAATCTCCTTTTGCTGTTGCATGAGCGGTCTCTTGGTGGTCTCTTCCTCCGACGTTCGCCTGACCCTTACAGTGGTACACACTATAGAATTAGCTACATCCAGCCAAGGCAGGAAGATTCCTTGAGATGTCATGCTTTAGCCATTCTTAACTTTCCTCTGGATTATAGTACTCAGCTAAGGCTTCCATAGCAAAGGGCCACAGTCTGGGTGCTTTGAACAACAGAAATTAATTTTCTCAGCCTGGCATGTTGGTACATGCCTGTAATCCCAGTGCCTCAGAAGTTCAAGGACAGCCTTAGCAAGTTAGCAAGGCCCTAAGCAACTTAGTGAGACCGTGTCTTTTTTTTTTTTTTAAGAGAGAGAGAGAGAGAAAGAGAACTTTTAATATTTTATATTTTAGTTTTCGGCGGACACAACATCTTTGTTGGTATGTGGTGCTGAGGATCGAACCCGGGCCGCACACATGCCAGGCAAGCGCGCTACCGCTTGAGCCACATCCCCAGCCTGAGACCCTGTCTTAATATAAAAAATGAAAACACTTGGGGATGTAGCTCCGTGGCAAAGCATTCCTGAATTCAATCCCTAGTACAATAAAAGCAAACAAACAAACCTTACTTCAAATACAGTCACATTCTGAGGTACTTGGCAGGTGTTTTATTTTTATTTTTATTTTGAGACAGGGTCTCCGTAAGTCACCCCAAATGATCTAATTTCCTTCTACTATATACTGGCAACCAAACCCTTAATACATGAAATTTTGGAAGACACTTTAGACTCAAACTATAATAATTCCCATCTACAGATGAAGAAACTGAGGCATAAAGTTTTTGAGGAACTTGCTCAAGATGTCACAGGCCTTAAGTGGCAGAGCCACTAATACAGCTCCAATGCCTGCACTTTTTAGAACAAGCCAGGGTCTTGCTGGTTTGTTACAAATGGAAAGTAGTAATTGTTTTAATTGGATATCTCAATGATAAAATATGGTTTTACATTTATCAATAAAATATTTTTGCTGCCTTTAAGGAGCTTACCCTTTATCTGGGGAGTAGATAGCCCAAGAGAGATGATTTTCTGTTAGAGGGAAAAATTTGTGCTTTGGTGGAAATCTATGCATTGTCAGGTTCTAGAGGATATCTCTCAGTTTTGTTGATTGAATAAAAACTATTCTATAACTCTGTAATAACTGATTACAATGTGAAATAATTATTGGATATGAACTTGTAGACTCTAAAAGTTCTGGTTGAGCTTCAATGTGGTTGAAAATTATTTTAGGTTCTACTAATTTTATCTCCATTTGCACATCCTTGCCATTATTCCTTATCTATTAATGGGTTTCTTTGGATTCTCCTTTGAAGTAGTTATGAAATTGGCCTAGTTCCCACATGAACTAAATATAATCTTTAGCATTAGCTCATTTTTATATTTGTATGACAGTGATGATTTATCCTTTTTTATTTATTTTTTATTTTTTAAAATATTTTTTAGTTGTTGATATACCTTCATTTTTTATTTATTTATAAGTGGTGCTGAGGATTGAACTCAGTGTCTCACACATACCAGGCAAGTGCTCTGCCACTGAACCACAACCCCAGCCCCAATTTATTCTTTTAAAAAAAAAAAAACACAACTATCTTTTGGACACTCATACATTGATGGTGGGACTGCAAATTGGTGCAACCACTATGGAAAGCAGTGTGGAGATTCCTTAGAAAACTTGGAATGGAACCACCATTTGGCCCAGCTATCCTACTCCTTAGTCTATACCCAAAGGACTTAAAATCAGTATACTACAGTGATGCAGCCACATCAATGTCACAGCAGCTCAATTCACAATAGCTAAGCTTTGGAACCAACCTAGGTGCCCTTGAATAGATGAATGGATAAAGAAACTGTGGTACATATACACAATGGACTATTACTCAGCCATGAAAAATGAAACTGTAGCATTTGCTGGTAGATGGATGGAACTGGAGACTATTATGTTAAGTGAAATAAGCCAATCCCCCCCAAAACAAAGACTGAATTTTCTCTCTGATAGACAGATGCTGACTCACAATATACAGCAGGGTGTGGGGGAGGGGGAGGAGTGCACGACCAGATTGAAGAGGAGGTGGGGGAATGGGGGAAGGAAGTGGGGATGGGATGGGATGGGAATATGAAATGCAGTAGAATGAATTGGACATAACTTTCCTATGTTCATAAATAAGTACACGACCAGTGTAACTCCCCATCAGGTACAACCACAAGAATGGGCAGTTATACTCCATGCATGTATGCTATGTCAAAATACATTCTACTGTCATGTATAAATTAAAAAAATAATTTTAAAAAGAAAAAAAAACTGTCTTTTTTAAAAAAAATCTTTTTGTAGTTGTAGCTGGACAGATGCTTTTATTTTATTTGTATATAGTGCTAAGGATCAAACCCAGTGCCTCACACATGCTAGACAAGCATTCAGCCACTGAGCTACAGCCCCAGCCCTGTCTATTAACAGTGTGAAGGACAGGACAGCAGGGGCCTGGAGACTAAGATAAAATGGCACAGCTACAGGCTTAGACACCAAGATAAATGTAGATAGGTTTTAGAAGAGAAAATCTTATGATCAAGGTTAAATTTGAAAGGCAAGAAAGGACAAAAGACTGCTGACTTAGAACAAGATTGTTGTACATAATTAGGATTTTGTATTTTGTTAACAGTTTGATTATCCTTATGAAAATTTTGGTATTTATAAACCTGTAATAAATGTATATACTCTTTCCATAAAATGTTGATTCACAGTCCAAAATTTACACTCTAAGGGAAAATATAAAACTTTTCTCTCACCATATCAGAGTATATAAATGGCAGGATTAATTACCCAGATGGGATATATACCTCTCTAAATGTTGAATATGTGAAATCAAGCTATTTCAGTAGCTGCCTTGCTCTATTAAAGTAGAAGATATGGAAAAAAAGGAGATCCAGAGTTAAGACTGACTAATGGGGAGGCAGACAAAATTATAAAACACAGTGATAAGTGACAAATTAGAGATATATAAAAGAAGTTTGTCTTTTTTATTTTACAAAATACTACACTTGCTTTTACTGTCAATATCTTTCTATTAATTGTATGATCTAAGGCAAATTAGGTTCTGTTTTCTTGGCCTCAGTTGCTTCACATAAAATGGAGAGATTATGCTGGGCATAGTGGCACACACTTGTAATTCCAGTGATTCAGAGGGTTGAGGAAGGAGGATTGCAAGTTCCAGGTCAGCTTCAGCAACTTAGTGAGAAACAACCCTGTTTCAAAATTAAAAAAATAAAAAGAACTGAGATTGGGGGCTGGGATTTTGGCTTAGTGGTAGAGTGCTTGCCTAGCATGTGTGAGGCACTGGGTTCAATTCTCAGCACTGCATACAAATAAATAAAAATAAAAGTTCCATTGACAACTAAAAAAATTAAAAAAAAAAAAAAAGAACTGAGATTGTAGCTCAGTGGTAAAATGCTCCTGGGTGCAATCCCCAATACCCTTCTTCCAAATGGAGAGAACAGTAACTAACCTGCTTCACTGGAAGGGTCATATGAAACAATGGATGAGAAAGACCTTTGCAAACTCTATGGTTACATCAAAAGAGGGAGTGGGCATTACCCTTGTTATTTAGATTTACTTTGGTCTTTTGACCATATCTTCTTGTGATTTTGGTACTGGGGATTGAACTGGGGATTGAACCCATGGGTGCTCTACCACTGAGCAACAATGCCAGACCTTTTTATTTTATTTTGAGATAGGGACTTCATAAGTTGCCAAAGTTGGCTCAGCCTCTGGAGTAGCTAGTATCCTGGGTATAAAACACTGCCTGGTTCTCCTTTGATGTCTAAATGCGGCAAAATACATGAAAATGCTTATGATGGTGTAAGTTACATGGTATCCATTCATTTGTTCATTTTAACAATCTATTCTGAATCTATGTTTAATGTTCTCACTAAGCTCCTGGGTCTTCACTAGGTATATGAAAACAAGGAAGAAATGGACCCTGTGCTCAAGAAGCTTATTTCCAGAGGAGGGAGGGAGATAAGTAAACAAATAAAATGAATAAAATGTTTTCTATTCTTCCATCAAAATACCCCTCATGGCACAGGAGGGACAACTTATATCTCTCTGGACTTTGGGAAATAGTCTACATTGATAAATGAATTAAAATTACATCTTTTTGTTTGTTTGTTTTGGTGGTGGTGCTGGGGATTGAACCCAGGGCCTTGTGCATGCAAGGCAAGCACCCTACCAACTGAGCTATATCCCGGCCCCTCTAAATTTTTATCTTTTTGATGCCACATTGTTGCTCATTTAAAAAATATATTTTTTTTAGTTGTTGATGGACTTTTTGAAATTTATTTTTATGTAGTGCTGAGAATCAAACTCAGTGCCTCATACATTCGAGGCAAGCACTCTACCACCAAGCTACAACACCAGCCCTGCTCATTTGTTTTGTTGTTGTTTTTTTACACAACAACTAGCCAAGCAAGGTTTAGTCTGGAAATGCAAGGCTGATTGTATACTTGAAAATCAATGTAATTCATCATGTTCAGTCTTAAGAAAAAAAAATGATAATGTCAAACAGATGAAAAAAATGGTAAAATTCAATACCTAAAACTCCCAGCAAACTAGGAAGAGTAGGGAATGTCCTTAAGTGATAAAGGTATAGCTACAAAAAACCCAACAGTTCATATAACACTTAATGGTGGAAGAATTTTCCCTTTAAGATTGTGGGGAATAAGGCAAGGAAGTCCACTCTCCCTACCTGTATTCAACCTTGCATTGGAAATCCTACTCAGTGCAACTATGCAAGAAAAAGAAACCTAAGGCATATGGATTGGAAAGGAAATGAAACTGCTGTTATTTGCACACAACATGAGAGGGTTTATAGGGCTTCTCAGAGTCAGGGAGGCCTATACCTGTCCTAGCAAGTCTCACAGGGTAAGTGGATGATTTGCACAAGGCTGTCTTGGGGCTTAAGCATCTTGCTGTGGGTTGAACAGGCAGAACATGAAGATGGTTTGGACAGACGTGATTGACAAATGCCTAGAGACCCCCACTACACACAGAATATGGTATCATGGACCACCACACTTTTAAAAGGTGGTTCTTGTTTTCCACATCAGCTGAGTAGCCTATAGTGGCATTATTTATGTGAATAGTGCCCACAGTCTCAGTTTCTTCTCCTGGCTCAGCTTGGTGCTCAGTAAGTGGCTGGAGCTGGTGATAATTACACAGTGATACACGGGTGACACTAGGAGGGCTTCCTCTTGTAAAAGTGGTTGAAATACTATAAAATGCAGTCCCTACAGTCACCTGTAGGTGTACTTACTTGGTTCCAGCAGCCCAGGCCTGGGAGGCTGGCAGAGCCTTCCTTTTATTTTAATATTATACACTTTTTCATTCAAAAGCAGAACAGGGAGCAGCGGTTATGCAGCAGTGAAACGCAAGATTGTTATTCAAGCTCTGGTTACTTCCAACCGTTACCCATCTCAAGCTTTATTCTCCCTTTTCCCGTTCCTTTTCACAAAGGCGGTGCCCTTCTAATCCTGCTATTCTGACCCTGAATTTTTACATGGGATAGTCCAATTCTATTAGTCAAGTTCAATCTTTTCATTCTCACAACTCCCCTATTTCTGATTGTTCGTACATTCTCTTTCATTTCTCGTACAACTATTCCTATGCGGCTAGCCCAAGAGTTAACTCTCTAAATTTCTACCCGCCTCAGCTAAGGGCTCCCTCACTGCCTTTGTTCTGTCTTGAATCGCCTCCTGCCAATCACCAGAAGAAGCAGACCTCTTGAGAAAGGAACTTGGACAGAAAGGCACTTGGCGAGGCGCACACGTCTCAGCCTAAACAAATGACCTCTTGTTCTCCAGAGCTCTTGAGGCACAAGGAGGGAAAATAATTAAGCTTTTCTCCTATCTTTGTCCTATGATACCTCTCGGTCCAAACCCAAGCACTTGGCCTTATAAGACAAAGAGCAGAAGGTAAAGGCGACATGGATTCTTACAGAGGTGGCAAAATAAGATTCCCGCTGCTGAGAAAGACTTCTTCCAATACCCTAGAACAGACCCCATCCTCCTCCTCCCTTTTATTTCTATTTTCCTTCCTTCCCCAATCCAGCGCTGTCCAACGTAAGCCATACGTGTGATTTTAAATTTTCTAGTAGCTGCATTAAAAAACAGGTAATATTACTAATAACGTTTTTAAAAAACTTAAAAACATTATCATTCCTGTGCTAATATTATAAAAATTACTGGGAATTTCGACATTTTTTTTTTCTTCCAAACCCGGTGTTCATTTGAACTTGTAGACCATAAAATTCGGAGTGGCTGCATTTCAACTGCTTAATAGCCCCCGGACTTGGACCGCTTGACCTTGGAATTCACTCCCACAACCCCCATTCCCTGTAGGCAGAAATGAAGATGCAGGTGGGCGCGGTAACACTGCTAGTTTGAGACAGAGTGGCAACCTTTAGAAAAGGCCAGACTCTGTGATGTTGAGACCTCTTCGTTTCCCTTCCTATCGTCCCCGCTCCCCTGAGCCCAGCAAGGTTGTGAGATACCACACGAAGGATTGCCAGAACCGTGGGAAAATGTCAGGCGTGAAGTGGGGAGATGGGGAGGGGGGTGTCAGGCGCAGTGGGGATCCCCACGCATGCGCACTCTGCGTGCTCACAACTCCCCGCCACACACCCTGGCAACCGGATTTTAAACCAGTGTCTACTCTTGTGTATGTGTTCTTCCCAGGAGTTGTGGTCCCACCAGTCTGTCTCGGCTCTTTCCTGTCTACAGCTCTTATCATTTCTGCTCCTCCCTTCTAACTGGTTCTGATCTGGTTCAGGGTGCTGGTCCCTGAGCACTTGGACCGGCCCCTGAAATCAATACTCGTGGTTCCACGTGGGAACCCACCCCTGGTCCGCCCTCTCCGGGCTGAGGTGGCTACTGGGGCTGCGGCCGTTTCCGGGACTTCGAGTTGCTGCTGCACAGCTTTCTACCTTGCCGGACTGCCCCTAGTCAACTTCTGCGAGACTGACCTAGAGACCGCATCCTGCAAGGTGAGGTCCAGAGGGAAGGAGCGATCTGCGAGATATGCGAGGGGAAGGTTTCGGGTAGGGGAATGGAGGGCAGACCAGGGTTGAGAGCTCACGGCCCCGGGATCAGGAATGCCAGCGCTCTCTCGGTGGGTATGTCTCAGGGTATCTTAATCTCTGATCCTCCCACTTAGCGAATTTGGATCTCCTTTTCTTTGATCTTCTTTCCCTCCCTTTTGGCATCTCCGAGTCCCTCACAGCTCCTCCCTTCTCATTCTGTGGATTCAATTCCCTCACTCTCAGCTCCTTTCCTTCCTCCTCCCTTACCGATCCACCCCTCTAGGCTCCTCCCCTCCCGCTGGGCTCCGCCTCTTCTCTATCTTGACTCTTACCCTCCCACCCCACTCCTTCCTTTCGTTCAGCCAACTCCCTCTTAGCTCCTCCCCTTCATCTTGCCCCCTTCCCCGCCCTATGCTGTTTCTCCCTGTCCTCAGCTGGTTTTCTGGCTCCCTTTTGATTCCCTTTTTCTTTTCAATTCCTTGTAGGGTTCATCCTCTTCCCCTTACTTTCGCTCCTCTCATCCTCCCTTCTCTGGGCTCTTTAGTTCCTTCCCCTGTGCTTCTCCATCTCCCTCTCAATCCCCCACCCTGCTCCGCCCCCGCCATTGGCTACTCCTCACCTCTGTTTAGTTCCTCTTTTCCTGCAGTAGCCCCCCTCCCCCATCTTTCTTCTGCCTCTCACCGTCTGAAACCTTCCTCCTCCCTCCACCCCCTATTTCCCCTTATACCATCTCCCTTTCTGGACAACACACTCATTGTGGTCTTTGTAGATACATCCCTATTGTTTCTGTCACACCTCACTCCTATGGTTTCACGCGTCTGTCTCCCTAATTCTTCCTGATCCACTTTGGGCTCAGCAAACACCAAGATAATATTGTTTAACTCTAGAGACTGATAAGAATAAAATGAGAGAATGTACAGAGAACACTTACAATGATTCAGTAAATGGTAACTGTTATCATTATTAGTTTTCTTTAGCCAAGGATTTCTGGCACAATTCCTCTTCTGTGATATCCCCAATCCCCAACAATGTTGTTTTTCTATTCCTTTTCTTTCCTTTTCTTTCTTTCTCCCCCTCCTCCTCCTCCTCCTCCTCCTCAACAGGGATTGAATCCAGGGGCAATTGATTACTGAGTCACATTTTTTTTTATTTTTAATAATTTAAAAAATAGTGACAACTTGTCCCTGAGTTGCTTAGGGCTTCAATAAGTTTCTGAGACTAGCTTTGAATCTATGAGCCTCCTGCCTCACCCTCCTGAACTGCTGGGATTACAGGAATGTGCCATCTGTAATTTCTTGGTTTCTTTCCTTGGTTTCTTCCTTTCCTTCTCCTTATCCCCCCGCCTCAGTACTGGAGCTTGAACTCAGGGGCTCTCAAACACTGAGCCACATCCCCAGCTCTATTTTGTATTTTATTTAGACAGGGTCTCACTGAGTTACTTAGGGCTTCCATAAATTTCTGAGGCTGGCTTTGAACCCGTGATCCACCTGTTTCAGCCTCCTAAATCACTGGGATTGCAGGCATGTACCACCTCCCTGCAGCCTTGTTCTCTTAATTGTAAACTGACTCGAAAAGAATTTTTGAGGGGAGGGTGAGCAATCAAGTCAAAAGAATTATTATTATTATTATTATTTTGGACCAGGGATTGAACTCAGGGGTGCTTGAGGACTGAGCCACACCTGAGCCATATCCCAAGCCCAAAAGAATTAATTTCTGACCTCTCCTTACCTAATCTAGTGTGAGGGAGAGTGTTCTGGTAGAAGATACAACAAATGCAGTACCAGGTGGGAACCTCCCAGAGTGTGGTTTGAAAACAGATTTAGCCAACTTGAAGGTTCCAATTTGTGTGTACACCCCCAGCCCTTTTTGAGACAAGGACTCACTAAATTGCCTGATCTTCCTGCTTCAACTTCTCCCGTGTCTGAGATTACAGGCTTGCACCACTACCTCCAAATCAGTTTGAGGAGATTTTAAAGATCCCTCCTGGTCTAGGTGCTGCGGCGTGTTTGCTGTTGACACCCAGATTTTGCCTTTTTCTCTAAGAAGTGTTGCCAGTAGTGTTTTGAGGCAACATCCTGCCAAATATATGTAATAAATTGTGTTCTTATATTTGTCTTTTCCCTGACCATTGGTGTCTAGTCCTGGTTTTTTATTCTTTATTTCAGCATACTTCCTAGCAAGGAAACACAATGTTTAATCATAACAAATATCTGGAATTTCTTTTCCTGTAAGCTCTTTTCATTTTAGGCATTTACTCTCATCTTCGAATGTGTTCCATTTTTTTTTTTTCTGACATTGCACCTTTTGTCCTTTAGTGAGTCTCTCATTTGTATGTTTTTTTTGGGGGGAGGTGTGTGTGTATGTGGTGCTGGGGATTGAACCCAGGACTTTGTGCATGCTAGGCAAGCACTCTACCAACTGAGCTATATCCCCAGCCCTCATTTGTATGTTTTACACACCACACTTTCCTAATTCAGTAGTAAGCTATTCCCTAATTTGTTTTCATTTTTTTTAAAAAAACTTATGGTGGGGCTGGGGTTGTGGCTCAGTGTTAGAGTGCTCAACTAGCAAGCACGAGGCACTGGGTTTGATTCTCAGCACCACATAAAATGAAGATATTGTGTCCACCTAAGATTTAAAAATAAGTCTAAAATAAATTAAAAAATAAATTTAAAAAATTTTTATGGGGGGAGGCTGGGGTTGTGGCTCAGTGGTGGAGTACTAGCCTAGCACGCGTGAGGCACTGGGTTTAATCCTCAGCACCAATAAAAAAATAAATAAATAAGTAAATAAAATAAAGGTACTGTGTCCATCTACAACAACAAAAAAATAAAACTTTTATGGTATAAAAGCACTAATATTCATGGTAGAACTTTAGAGAATGTGGATAGGCAAAATTAAAAAAAATAATATCTAGAAAATTATCACTGCTGTTATCTTTTTTTTTTTTTTTTTTTTTTTTTTGTGGTGCTGGGGATTGAACCCAGAGCCTTATGCATGCCAGGAAAGCACTCTACCAACTGAGCTATATCCCCAGCCCACTGCTGTTATTTAAACATATATTCTAGGGTTTTTCTATACATGTTTATGCACACATGCATTTTTCGTGGATTTATATTTTATTTTTAAAATGTATTTTTATTTTAATTATTATTTTTTAGAGGATTGAACCCATTGCCTTTCGTATGCTAGGCAAGTGCTCTAGCACTGAACTATGCCCTCAGCCCTTTTTTTAAAAAAAATATTTACTTATTTTTTGGCAGACACAACATCTTTGTTTGTAGGTGTTGCTGAGGATCGAACCCGGGCAGCACGCATGCCAGGCCAGCTTGCTACCGCTTGAGCCACATCCCCAGCCCCCCCCCCCCCCCCCCCCCCCCCCCCGCACTCTTTTACTTTTATTTTGAGACAGGGTCTTGCTAAGTTGCCCAGGCTGGCTTCAAACTTTCAATCATGCTGCCTCAGCCTTCCAAGTCACTGGGATTATAGGCATTCACCACTGTGCCTGGCTTGGACTTTATTTTTTAAAAGAGTTTCAGATTCACAGCAAAATTAAGCAGAAAGTATAGGGAGTTCTCATGTATCGACTGCCCTTCCCCCAACTCTAGCCACTGTTGACATAATGCACCAGGGTGGTACATTTGTTACAATCATTATATGTACATTGACACATTATTGTCACCCAAAGTCCAGAGTTTACTTTAAGGTTCACTCTTGGTGTTAAACATTCTATGGGTTTAGAAACGTGTATAATGATGTGTATCTACCATTATAGCATACAGAATAGTTTCACTGCCACCAAAATCCTCTATGCTTCTTCTGTTCATCTTTCCCTCCCCACTAACCCCTGGAAACCACTGATCTTTTAACTTTCTCCATGGTTTTGCCTTTTCCAGAATGTCATATACTTGGAATTATACAGTATATAGCCTTTTAAGATTGGCTTCTTTCACTTAATAATGTGCATTTATGTTTCCTCCATGTCTTTTCATGTTTAATAGCTCATTTCTTTATACTACCCCAAAATACTTCATTGTCTCGGGGTACCAGTTTATCTGTTCACCCACTTGAAGGACATGATGATTACTTTCAAGTTTTGGCAAATATAAATCAAGCTGCTATAAACATTCATGTGTAGGTTTTTGCATACACATGAGTTTCCAGCTCATTTAGGTAAATACCAATGAACCCAATTGCTGGCTTGTATGATAAAATATGTCCACTTTTGTAAGAAATGTCCAAACTGTCTTCCAAACTAGCTGTACCATTTTGCATTCCCATAAGCAATGAATGAGAGTCCACATGCATTTTTTATAAAAATAAAATCAAAGTACGCATGTTATTTTGTAAGCAGACATTTTCTTTCAACAACTCCATTTTCCCATGTCAGTACATCTTTGTTGCATCTATTACCCAGTTCATAGTCAGCATTCCCCAATCTAGGACTACAGATCGCATGTGGTTATTATTCTTATGGTTCTTTTTAATCAAACATGGTCCCTTTCCTATATGTTTTCATGACACTGACTTATAAAAGGGATCAGTCTGTTTTGTTCTGTGGAAGGAATGTCCCTCTTAGATTTGTCTGCTTTCTTCCTTGTGATGGCATTTAACTTGATTTAATGGTTAAACTTCAAGTTATCGAAAAGTAGTTGAAATATGTATTGAAGTCTTCAAAAATATCCATCCATCTTGTGATAATTACATTTAGAATGATATGCTAGGACACAGGCAGATGAGAGGTTTTTCTCTCATCTACCTTGATCCTTTAGGTACACAGTAGCTCTCCCTGGAAGATATCAATATTGTCAGTTTCTTGTGCATCCTTCTGGGAATTTTATGAATATACAGATGAATATGTATTTATATACTTTTCTTCCTCCTTTTTTTTTTTACAAAAATGGTAACACTATTCTCATCTTAATGTACTTTACTCATTTAACAACAGAGGTTGAAGATTGTTTTATATCATAGAGAAAAATCCTCATTTGGGGGGGGTACTGTTGAGTGAATCCAGGGGCACTTTACCTCTGAGTTACATCCCCAACTATTTTTATTTTTGACTTTGAGAGACAGCCTCTCTATGTTGCTGAGAGCTTCACTAAATTGCTGAGGCTAGCCTCAAACTTGTGATCTTCCTGCCTCGGCCTCCAGAGTCACTGGGTTTACAAGTATGCGCTACTACGTACAGCTCATCCTCATTCTTTTTAATAATGGCTGCATAGCACTACATCATGGATGCACTATAATTGTTTTACTTAATCTATTATTTATCTATTTCACTTATTTCTGTCCTTTGATCTTGTCAAATGTTGCTGCATGTGAAATTATTCTGTAGAATAAGTTCCTGGGAATGGAATTGCTGGGTCAAAGAATACATACATTTAACAATCTCAATGCCAAATTGTTCTCTAAGTACCTTATACTAATTTACACTCCCACCAACAGTGTGAGAGTACCTGTTTCTTCACAGCTTGACAACAAAGGTTTATGAAACTTTTAGATCTTTGACAATTTAAGTGGTGAATAATTGTGCACTGTGGTTTTAATTTGCATTGCTTTATTAGGAATAAGATTGAAAATCTTTTCATATGAAAAGATTGTAAGAACTCATAAGTCAGGAAATCAGTCCCTTGTCTGTGACATGTGACAAATGCTTTTTTCAAGTTTGTCAGTTGTCTTTGGGTTTTGCATTTTTTTACCATTTAGAAATCTGATTTTAATTTTAATCTGTCAAGTTTTCTATGGCTTCTAAGTATTGTGTTCTATTTTTAAAACCTTTCCCATGCTAGCCAAGATTACAAAGTAGTTCTCACATGGTATTTTTTAGTTTGAGATTTTATCATTTAAGTAAAATTAATATTTCTTTGTGTAATGTCAAAATTAAGGGTCAAACTTACATGTTTTTTTTTCAGAGTGCTGACCAATTGTCATAACACCATTTATTGAATAATAATCTTTACTGCACTTGATTTGAGAAATCATCAAGTTTCTTTTAAGTAAGCCTTGGTGCATGTTAAAATATTATTTAAATGATATGTTAGTTTCTAGTAGTACTTTGTCAATTTTGGTACTCTAAACATTTTTTTTTTTTTGGTACTAGAGATTGAACCCAGGGGCACTCTACCACTTAGCTACATTCTCACCCTTTTTAATTTTTTTATGTTGAGCCAGGGTCTTGCTATATTGACTTTGGTTTCCTTGAACTTGCTACCGTTCTAACTCAGCTTCCCAAGTAGCTGGGATAACAGGTGTAAGCCACCATTCTTGGCTCCTTTTAGAAGCTTTTGCCTGTTCACATTTATAAAACTATAATGGATTTTGGGGGGAGGGAATACCAGGGATTGAACCCAGAGGTGCTTATCCACTGAGCCATAGCCTCAATCATTTTATATTTTTATTTAGAGACAGGGTCTTGCTAAGTTTCTTAGGGTATCTCTAACTTGCTGAGGCTGGCTTTGAACTTGCAATCCTCCTGCTTCAGCCTCCAGAGTCACTGGAATTATAGGTGTGTGCCACCACACCTGGCAGTGCTATAACTGATTTATGTTGCAGTTGCAAATTTTTGATTAGACTGCTCTAAATGCGGATATAATTCTTTCATTTTACAGAGTCATAGTAAGGCTATTTATATTTGTTCCCAAACTTGATATTTTTCTATATTCTCTTCTTTTAAAAAATCTAACCATATGGTAAAGCTTATAGCAGATGTTTATTTTTCTAAGTTGCATATGGAATTTTGAGAAAGGATAATGCATTTATCTAAGTGTGCTGTTTTAGTGGTTTAAAATTTCTGATCTGGTAAATTGTCAGGAATATAGTTGAAATCTACAGAAGTAAGGTAAAATGTCCCATGAAGAGCCAGAATAGATGTCATAATGTTCATGCACTAAATCTCTTGCTCTCAGATAGTCTTTCAGGTTAGTAAAAAATCTGGTTATTTATTCCACAGTTGGAAGGCCTGCTCTCAAACAGATTAGGGAGAGAAAGAGGGGAGAGGATGAGGAGGAGGAGACAATAATAGCTGACAAACCAAAATGAAATAGACATAAGAACTTTACAAAGAAGTTTAAGCTCTTTGATGGGGATAAAGGAATGTGGGAAGTCATCTATGGGCATTTAATTTGGGGGCGGCAAACAGCTCTTCTAATCTTTTTTGATCCCAAGAATGTTATAGAGTCAAAACAGGTACAATTATTGGTGTCCAAAATGACTCCAAGTCATCAAGAAAGGTCAAATTGTGATCATTACTCTTTGTTGAGGATGGGAAAGAATAAAGTATATTTTAGAAGGAATCTTATGAAAATAGTTGAAGTAATACAAGGAAAGCACTTTATATAGATAGCTTTAATTATCTCAAGTCCTTAATGTGAGTTCCATGCACCCCAGGGGCCCAAATGAAGCCTCTTAAAAGTGAACAGAGAATTTGTGCAATATGTGTGTGTTTCTGGGGAGAGAAGGCCATAGCTTTTTATCATATTCTAAAATGATTTTATAATTTTTTAAAAAAGTTAATAATGGTGGAGGTATCTGAAAAATTTATGTAGCCAGAGAACCTAAAGATTTCATTTCATAAATGAAGTATTAAGAATTTATGGGCTGGGGGGCTGGGGATGTGGCTCAGCGGTAGCGTGCTTGCGGCCGGGGTTCGATCCTCAGCACCACATACAAACAAAGATGTTGTGTCCGCCAGAAACTGAAAAATAAATATTAAAAATTCTCTCTCTCTCTCTCTCTCTCTCTTTAAAAAAAAAAATTTTATAGCTATACAGTGTTAAAAATTTATAACTACCAAGTTATAACTTATACATTTATAACTACACTAAATTATAAATTCATCATGATAGTTGAAATTATGGTAGCAGTACGCTAATTACCTTTCAGTTGCTTCATTATGTATTTTGCAAGTGCTACCTCATTTTACTGTGTGTTAGTAATGAATGTTCTTTTTCCTTCTTAACAGTCATAAGTGGAACTATTTGTAAGCAGACTGGGTCCACTGAAATCTGACTATGAATATAATAGGTAAGTGTAGCATGACAATTGTTCTAAAAAATGCCTTAAGGGGCTGGGGTTATGGCTCAGTGGCAGAGTGCTTGCCTAGCATGTGTGAGGCACTGGGTTTGATTCTTAGCACCACATATGAGCAATTAAATAAATAGTAAAGGTCCATCAATAACTAATAAAAATATTTAAAAAATAAAATAAAATATGCCTTAAGTTTTTAAAGATAATGAACAAAAGCCCTGGATATAATAAGAAGTATAATTTGTAATAAAACTAAGAGGAAAAATGAAAAAAGGGCTTTCAAAATGAAACCAATGTTTAAGAATTAGAAAGTTCTATACTTAATTATAAGCAAAGCAACTTATGAATTTACTATACTTTAGACTTTTAAAAATATCTTTTGGGAGTTATAGCCTAATTTCTAGCATGGAAAAAACAGGTTTATATAAAAGTTTGTAATGAATTAAAGCAATTTGTTTAGTACTGACCAGTTACCATATGATCAAGATTAAGTGTGCACTATCATTTGAGAATAGCAATATTGATATACTTTTTAGAAAAAAATGGTTGTTGTTCCCTTTGTTTTTACTTTATTTCTTATAATAAAGCAAAAATATGATCAGTTTTGATTTTCATTAAAATGACAGGTATATATGTAAGTATTACTATGAGTATTTAAGATAATAAACAAGATAATTTAAGATAATAAACAATTTATTTTGTTTTCTATTTAAATTCATTTTATATTCAGATTTACTGAAAAGTGGTTTTCATCTAGTAAGGTTTTGATTTGTGAGTAATGTTTTGGGAGGACTCTGTTCTTTAAGTTTTCCTAGGTCTGGACTTAATAGTTACAGTTATAGAAATTGTTTCATGTTAGAAGTAGCACAGACTTTAAACTATTGTTTGCTTATTTTTATGTAATTTGAAATTTAATTTTGAAAATATTACTGATTGTATTTAAAGATTATGATTACTTTTAAAAAGTCAACAGCAGTGACAGGAGCATATAAATTATGCATTTGGAGGTTAAACAATCTAAAGAGAGCTGTATAATGAGGTCTATAAATTATAGTTAGACATTCTAGGTCATATTTTGTAGAGCAATACCATTAATAGCACAGAAGCTAGATGAATTACTAAGATCCATTTTGTTGCTGATGTCTTATCTTACTTGCATCTTTTTTAGCTTTGATTTCTATTAAGACTCTGAAAAGACCTTCTGAAAAATCTTGGACATGCAATGTTTGCAGAATGAGTTAGATCATTTGCTTATAAGGTTATACAGCTGATCTTATTATTAAATCTTCTTTTTAAATGAATATTCTTAGAATTGATTACTTGTGGGGCCCAGGTTGTAGCTCAGTGGTAGAGCGATTGCCTAGCATGCATGAGGCACTGGGTTCAATTTCTGGCACCACATAAATATAAAAAAAAGTAAAAAAAAGATATTGTGTCCATCTACAACTAAAAAAATTTAAAAAAACTTATAACTTAGTTATAGTGGAGTCTATGTCAAATGGGGAGAGCAAAAGAAAAGGAGGTAGAGTATGGTGTTGTCATGAGAATGCATTAAAATACACTTTCTCAGCTCTCTGCAGTGGTTAGTAGCCCCATATAAAGATTTTATTTCAAGTTTTATTTTTGCTTTATAAAGAAAAAAGTTATTTTATTGTTCTGTGCACATTTTGGGTGGGTGATATAAGCAGATGTAATTGGACCTGGAGTGTCTATTGATTTTTGCTTTCAATAACTTAATAGATATGGGGATAGAGTAAAGATGTTTACATAAGCAGTTATGATGTGAAGCATTAACCTTTATTTATCCTTATTCCAAATTTTATTGAAGAATAATTGAAGTACATTAAACTGCACATACTTAATTTGATTGGTTAACACACATACACGAGAAATCATAAGCACTAGCTTTTTAAAGAAAACTATTTATTTTTAAATAAATATAGATTGAAGTTGCAAAAACAAAATGAACAGGAAGGTCCAATGTACCTTTCACCAGGTTTACCCAGTGGTAACATCTTGCATCACTATAGTACAGTATCAAAACCAGAAAACTGACATTGGTACAATTCACAGAGCTTATTGAGATTTCACTTACATGCACTTGTATATGTGTGTGTGAGAAAGCACACGCGCACGAGAGAGAGAGAGAGAGAGAGAGAGAGAGAGAGAGAGAGAGAGAGATTGATTCTTTACAATTTTATCACCTGTGCAGATTTTGTGCAACCCCCACCACAATCAAGATAATAGAGATAAAGCATAGTTACATTACCAGGAGACTGGCTTGTGCTTCCTTTCTATAGCTGCCTCCACCCCTCTCCCACATTCCTTAACCCTGACAAACACTAATCTCTTCCTTTTTTACAATGTTGTTATTTTAAGACTGTTACATAAATGGAATCATACGTATGTAACCTTTTGAGATTTGCTTTTTTCACTCAGCATAATTCCCTTGAGACTCATCCAGGTTGTGGTGTTATGTCCACAGTTTGTTCCTCAGTTGGGGGCATAACTCAGTGGTAGACCATTTGCCTAGGTCACATGAGGCTCTGGGTTCTACCCCTAGCTCTGAAAAAAAAAAAAATTGCTGAGTAGAATTCCAATTCTACTCTTATTGCTGAGTAGAATTCTATAGTGTGGATATACCAGTTTGTTTAACTGTTCACTCCATTAAAGGACATTTGGATCTTTTCTACCTATTGGCTATTATGAATAAAACTGCTATGAATACTTATATATAGTTTTTTTGTATGTGTGTAGGTTGTTTTTCATTTTTTCTGGAATAAACGCCCAAAAGAGCAATGGCTAGATCATATGACAGTTGCATGTTTAGTTTTGTAAGAAGTTACCAAACTGTTTCCAGAGTGACTGTGTCATTTTACATCCCCCCCAGCAATGTGTGAGTGATCGGTTTCCCTACATCCTTGTCAGTACTTAATGTTGTCACTATTTATTATTTTAGTCATTCTGTTACATGTGCAGATGTAACATATATCATTGAACATGTTTTCATGTGCTCATCTGCAATCCATATATCTTTTATTTTTAAATTTTTTTTTAGTTGTCAATGGACATTTATTTTATTTATTTATTTTTATGTGGTGCTGAGAATTGAACCTAGTGCCTCACACATGCTAGGCAAGTGCTCTACCACTGAGCCACAACCCCAGCCCTGCAATCCATATATTTTATACCCATTTTCTAAATGGATTATTTGTTCTTTTGATGTTGAGTTGGCAGACTTTTGAATATATTCTAGATATGAATCTTTTTTTTTTAGTTTTAGGTGGACACAATATCTTTATTTTTATTTTTATGTGGTGCTGAGAATCGAACCCAGTGCCTCATGCATGCCAGGCGAGCGCTACCACTTGAGCCCCAGCCCCCTAGATATGAATCTTTTGTTGCAACAGTGGTTTTGAATACTTCTCCCCATTCTGCAGGTTATGTTTTCATTCTCTTAACAGGGTCTTCACAAAGTAAAAGTTTTAATTTTTTTTTCCAGTATTGAGGATTGAACCCAGGGGTGCTCTACCACTGAGCTATATCCCCAGTACTTTTTATTTTGAGACAGGGTCTCGCTAAGTTGACCAGGCTGGCCTCAAAATTGTGATCCTCCTGCCTCAGCCTCCCACATTGCTGGAATTACCAAGTATGTGCCGGCACACCTGGCTGAAGTTTTAAATTTTGACATGGTCCACTTACAAAGTTTTTCTTTTATTTCTTACACTTTTGATGTCAAGTCCAAGAGGATTTCATATGACCCATGTCCTGAAGATTGTCTATGCTTTATTCTAAGTTTTATAAGTTTCCTTTATACATGTAAATCTGCAATCTCTTTTCAGCTTTTCTGAATAAGATATGAAGTTTAGGTTGAAAATAATTTTTCTCCTATGCCTATAGATGTCTAATTGTCTCAGCACAATGTTGAAAAGACACTTCTTCCCTCATTGAATTGCTTTTGTACCTTTATAAAAAATTACGTAGGCATAGTTGCATGGTCTATTTCTGAGTTCTCTATTGATCTGTTACCTTGATTTGTGTATCATACATTACCTTTATCTTTTTAATATTTATTTTTTAGTTTCAGGTGGACACAATACATTTATTTGTTTATTTTTATGTGGTGCTGAGAATTGAACCCAATGCCTCACACATGCTAGGAAAGTGCTCTACCACTTGAGCCACATCCTCAGCCCCATACCTTACCTTTCTGATGATTAAAATTTCACACAATACACTGTGGAGTGCCAAACAGGAAAGTGTACCTTATCAAGAAATGCTGTTCCCTGGAAGAACAAAAAGCAAAACGGAAACAAAATGAAACAAAAAAGCAAAGGGGAAAAAAAGGAAATACTCTTTTGGACTGAAAAAAATAGGCAGCGTTCAACTTAGCTTCCAGTAGGAATTTTTTGGTTAATATTTGTATGATTTTAGGACACAAAGTGGTAAACATGACATTTTCATTGTTTATTCTTGCTTATTACATTCTGATTAGTAACACTGGTATTTTATCTTGATAATTCTCTATAGCTAGACTTTGTAAACAAGAGCTTTCATATTATAGGCATAACAGTGGTTCTGTTAATATCAGCTTTATTGAGAAATAAGTCACATGCCATACTATTCACCTATTTGAAGTGTCTATTCCATGGTTTTTAGTATATTCACAGAGTAATATAGTCATCATTATATGCAATTTTATTAAAACATTTTTGTTGGTACCAGGAATTAAAGTCAGGGTCACTCAGCCATTGAGCCACATCCTCAGTCCTTTTTTGTATTTTATTTAGACACAGGGTCTCACTGAGTTGCTTAGCACTGCACTGTTGCTGAGGCAGGCTTTGAATTCGTGATCCTGCTGCCTCAGCCTTCTGAGCTGCTGAGATTACAGGAGTTCATCACCATGCCCCGCTTTATTAGCACTTTTAAGGAAGGGTTTTATATCAGGTAATTTTTAGCTACAGGGGATTTTATTTTATTTATTTATTTATTTATTTATTAGAGAGAGAGAGAGAATTTTTTTAATATTTATTTTTTAGTTCTCGGCGGACACAACATCTTTGTTGGTATGTGGTGCTGAGGATCGAACCCGGGCCGCACGCATGCCAGGTGAGCGCGCTACCGCTTGAGCCACATCCCCAGCCCTACAGGGGATTTTATATCCCACCTTGCATATTATATTAACCAGCCCATGTGTGGGCTACCTTATGAAGAAAAGAGGTTTATTTTTGCTTAAGTTCTGTAGATACACGGTCCAGACAACAATTGTGTTGGTTCTTGTGATGGCCCCTCTGGCCTATATTGCATCATGGTAGGAGTGCATGTGTATCTCACTGGTCATTCTTCCCTTCCTGTTAAAGCAACTAGGATTCCATCCTGAGGGCCCCAAACTAATGATCTAATCACTTTCCAAATGTCTCAACTCTAAACTCCATAGTCAGATTAAGTTTTCAATCTTTTAATGCCATTGACATACAACTTTGGGGAATGAAAATTATCCTTGGGCTGGGGATATATATTGCTCACTTGGTGGAATGCTTGCCTAGCATGTACAAGGACCTGGGTTCAGTCCCCAGTACCACCAACAAAAGTACCCTTGTATGAGTTTGGGATACAAATCATATTCAAACCCTAGCATGTATTATGGAAAAAGGCAAATTCTTTTGTTCAATGGTGAAAGCATTTTCTGTGTATATAGTGTAATAATTTCAGTTATGAATTAAGCTTTTTTAGAGTGTTGAAAATGATGGCATAAAGAAGTCTTCAAAGAGGGCTGGGATGTGGCTCAAGCGGTAATGCGCTCGCCTGGCATGCTCAGGGTGCGGGGTTCGATTCTCAGCACCACATAAAAATAAAATAAAGATGTTGTGTCCACCAAAAACTGAAAAATAAATATTAAAAAATTCTCTTTCTCTCTCTCTCTTTAAAAGAAAAAGTTTTCAAAGAAAAGTTTTACCTATAAGATAAATTGCTTATTTTGAATCATTTTACTCATGGAATTTAGCCAACTTTCTAAATATTTAAAATGGTTAACAGTTTTTTTTTAATTTTATTGTTTTATTTATTTATTTATTTATTTATTTATTGGGGTACTGGGGATTGAACTCAGGGCACTCGACCACTGAGCCATATCCCCAGCCCTATTTTGTATTTTATTTAGAAACAGGGTCTCACTGAGTTGCTTAGCACCTCACTTTTGCTGAGGCTGGCTTTGAACTTGTGATCCTCCTGTATCAGCCTCCCCAGCTGCTGGAATTACAGACATGCGTCACCACACCCAGCCTTAACAGTTTTCTTTTAACAAGACAGACATGTGTAAATCTTTTTTTTTTTTAAAGAGAGAGAGAGAGAGAGAGAGAGAGAGAGAGAGAGAGAATTTTTTTAAATATTTATTTTTCAGTTCACGGTGGACACAACATCTTTGTATGTGGTGCTGAGGATTGAACCCAGGCCGCACGCATGCCAGGTGAGCGCGCTACCACTTGAGCCACATCCCCAGCCCCATGTATAAATCTTAAGATCCAGAAAAATAAAGCACAAATGAGCAAGTGACTTTTTTGAAGAGAATGGTAAAGCTGAATTAACTAACATCACTGGTAGGTTTGGCATCGGACTTAATTTTTCTGAGAGCTCTATTATATTTATTTATTGAAAAACTCAATATTGTTAAGATGTTAATTTCACCAAACTGGTTATCAATTCATTTCCAAATGCACCAGAGGATTTTTGCAGATAGCAACAAAGCAAATTCAGAAACTCTTTATGAAAAGCAAATCTCTAACTTAATTTTTCAATTCTTTTCAAAATTACTTTTAATAAGATAGGTAAAATTATGTACTATTTTTGACTTGAATTTGATTAAAACTTTTAACTAAAACATATGCAAGATGATGTTTGTATTGCTTGACATGAAATGCTTATTAATTTTTTAAAAAGTATTCATACCAAGGATTATTGATAATATGCCAGTATGATGGTGTCATGACATAACAGCTGGAAAAATTACTGCATAACAGGATTTACAATAGGATATTTTATAATCAAAAGTAGTATATTGAAAGCTGTTTCTCTGATTGATTGATTGATTCTGGGGATTGAACCCAGGTATGCTTAACCACTGAGCCACATCCCTAGTTCTTTTTATTTTTTTTAAATATATTTTTTTTTAGTTGTCAACAGGCTTTTATTTTATTTATTTATATGTGGTGCTGAGAATTGAACCCAGTGCCTCACACGTGCTGGGCAAGTACTCTGCCACTGTTTTTCTAAATGATGCTTCTGTTATTAGTGTAAGTATTGAGAACTTACTATAGAAGGCTAAGAATGTTGGTTTATCTACAATTCACTTTCTATTGTAGGCATTTAGCAAACATTTATGGGACATCTTCCATCTTCTAGGCTTTAGGCTAGGTGCTGGGGATACAAAGACAATATAAACATGCATTGTCTCTGTCCAATACAAGTTCACAATCTTAAGTAGAGAAATGGATGTGTAAACAGATCAATGCAATAAAATCTTACGTAATATGAGACTAAAAGGCAAGGTGGATACAGTGGAGAAAGTGAAAAACTATCAGGCAAAGAGGTGGGTGAGCATTTCTTGTAGGGAAATTAATGTTATCATTAGCTGGAAGCATGAAACAGCACACCATGGGAGACAATGAGTAGTCAGGCATGTCTGTGGTAGAAGTCCTGAAATTTAAGCATAGCTAGGTGAAGCTGCAAAGGGGTAGGCAGAAACCAGGTGCTAAAGAAAATATCCTGAATGCCTATTATGTGCCAGCAGCGACTATACATGCACTGACTGACTGATTTAATCTTCATAACGGCTCTGTTGCTAGAATCTACTACTGATATTTTACAGATGAAGAAGCTGAGAGGGTCTCAGAGAAGGTCATTGAATTGATTAGGGTAATACTTTCTAGTGAAAGAGGTCAGATCTAAGATCTTTTTAGCCTGGAGTTTCCAATCATGTGATTTGAAGTCTGCCTTGTTCTCATACTGTCTTCTGATGGGCTCTAGGGTAATGGAAGTGTCTTGTGTGCACAATGGAGCCTAAAGGAGAAGGTGAGTGGGTATGGAAGAGCTGAACCAGGGAAGCTCTACTTTTATTCTGTTTTGTATGTGGAGAATTTTGATCAATGGTGGTAGTAAAGGGGAAGGAGAAGAAAGGATATAATATGTCTCCAAGGTTTTTGGCTTGGTTGTCTAATTGATGGTACTTTTTATTTTATTTTATTTTATTTTTTTGGTGTGGGGGATTGAACTCAGGTAGGCTTAACCACTGAGCCACATCACCACAACATAACACCACATATATATGTATGTGTGTGTGTGTGTGTGTGTGTGTGTGTGTGTGTGTGTATACATATATCATTTAGAAACAGGGACTTGCTGATTGCTTAGGGCCTTTCTAGTTGTTGAGGCTGACTTTGAACTTACAATCCTCCTGCCTCAGCCTCCCAAGTGGCTGGGATTACAGGTGTGTACCATTGCACCAGGCTTGGTGGTATTTTTAATTGTTTATTTCCAGAATAAAACGACAGTGTTTCTTAAACTTCAGACATCTGTAAATGACTGTATATTTGAGGCATTTGCTGCATCATTATCATCATTATCATCAGATACTGGAGATTTAACCCTGGGGACCTTTACCACTGAGCTACATCCCCAGTACTTTTGTATTTCTTATTTTTTTAAAAAAAATTTTAGTTGTAGTTGGACACAATATCTTTATTTTATTTATTTATTTTTATGTGCTGGTGAGAATCAAACCCAGTGCCTCACACGTGCTACGTGAGTGCTCTACTGCTGAGTCAAAACCCCAGCCACTGTATTTCTTATTTTGAGACAGGGATTTGCTAAGTTGCTGAGGGCCTTTCTAAGCTGCTGAGACTGGTCTCAAACTTGCAATTCTCCTGTCTCATCCTCCAGAGTTGTTGGAATAACAGACATGTGCCACCATACCCAGTTCCATTATTTATTTATTTTTTTTAAATCCAATACTTAGGGCTGGGGATATAGCTCAGTTGGTAGAGTCCTTGACTCACATGCACAAGGCCCTGGGTTCAATCCTCAGCACCAAAAAAAAAAAATACAATACTTAATTTAGATTTATGTGGAAAGAAAACAGATATCTCAAAAGTTACAGAATTAATGTACTAATATTTTTATTCATATAATTTCAATTAAATCTATAAAAAGAAATATACAAATTGTTTTTCCATCTGCTTCCTAAAAATCATCTCATATAGCTGGGAGTATTATCACACTTCTGTAATCCCAGCAGTTTGGGAGGCTGAGGCAGAAGAATCATGAGTTCAAAGCCAGCCTCAGAAATTTAGCGAGGCCCTAAGCAACTCAATGAGACCCTGTCTCTAAATCCAAAAAGAGCTGGGGATGTGGCTTAGTGATTAAGTGCCCCTGGGTTTAAGTCCTAGTACCCCACCCCCAAAATCCTATATCCCAGTGGTTTGTGTGGTTCACAATGGGAAACAGCAAGATAGTGAATATGGGAGGAGGAGAAGTAACAAATTAATTGATACTGTTATGGTTTGGATGAGAGATGTCCCTCAAAAGCTCATGTGTAAGACAATGTAAGAAGATTTGGAGAAGAAATGATTGAGTTATGAGAGCCTTAACCTAATCAGTGAATTAGTTCCTGATGGGATTAATTGAGTGATGACTGGAGGCAGCTGGGCTGTGGCTGGAGGAAGTATTCATTGGGGGTGTGGCTATGGGGTATATATTTGTATCTGGGGAGTGGAGTCTCTCCTTCTGATCATCATGTGAGCTGCTTCCCTCTACCACACTCTTTGGCCATGATGTTCTGCCTCACCTCAAGCCCCATGTAATGGAGCTGACATTCTATGGACTAAGACCTCTGAAACTGTGAGCCCTCAAATAAACTTTTCTTCCCTAAAATTGTTCTGGTCAGATCTTTTAGTTACAGCAGTGAAAAAAGCTGAATACAACACTTATTTTAAAGTGAGTATAAACTGGCAGAAGAGAGGAGTTAATGAACAGGAGAAATTTTTGTAACCATAATCTGTGTTTGACACTGTATATGAAAATGGGTTCTTCGGGAACACTTGAAGATTAAGTTTTTTAGATCAGATCTGGGGACAATAAAGGGACTAATAGGATGAAAGAGCGCCAGTTGGCAAGGGTAGTAGTAACTTTATCAACATTTGTAGGAGCCAACCTAAAATTACCAAGGTGAAGCAAAAAACTAAGTACAATCAACAGTAATCTTATTCCTTTTATACATAGAAGTACTCTTTCTTATAAATTGTATTTATTTTTATTTTAAATATTTAAAAGGATAAATACTGATATCCTCTCCCTCCCAGCCACTGCCCCCTATACACATAGGCTCTTTTTCAATGCAAAATTAAAGCCCCAGGCAAGATTTTTAAAAATTGTTTATAGTGTCATTGATAATTTTTATGAGAATAATTAGACCAGCCATTTTCAAAGTGAGGGGTGTGTGTGGGGGTCTCTGAGCTTTTCAGAGAGTTCCCAAATTTAACTCTATTTTCATAATAGTTTTAAGCTGTTGTTTGCCTTCTTCACTCTCTTTCCTTTTTGAGTGTACAGTGGAATTTTCCAAAGTCAACATGAAGCATGATGATGTCATGACTCTGAGGTCTAATGGAATATGTGCTTCTGTATTCTTGTGTTTCAAAAATATCACATTTTAAGTTGCAATGCAGAAAATTTAGGCAGATATAAATCACATAAACAGAAATTCTTAAGGTCCTTAAAACTTTTTTAAGGATAAGGGTCCTGAGACAAAAACATTTGAGAATTAATGAGTTAGATGTTTGGAATCAAAGCGGCTAATTATGGTTGTCTAAGAAAAAGTTTTTATTTCACTGGGCACGGTGGTGCATGCCTATAATCCCAATGACTGGAAGGCTGAGGTAAGAGTATTGCAAGTTTGAGGCCAACCTCAGTGACTTAGTAAGACCCTGGCCCAAAATAAAATAACAAGGCTGGGCTGGGTGTGGTGATGCATGCCTATAATTCCAGCAGTGTGGGAGGCTGAGGAGGGAGGATCACTAGTTTGAGGTCATCCTCAGTAACTTAGCAAGGCCCTCAGCAACTTAGTGAGACCTGTCCCAAAATAAAAAAAAAAAAAATAGGCTGTGGATGGGTCTCAGTGATACAGTGTACTTGGGATCAATCCCCAGTATTGTCTTCATCCCTGACACTCACACAATAAAGAAAAAAAATTTTTCTGTTTTAAATTTAATCTAATTTCTTTGAAGAACTATTAGAAAAAAAGAATAGTAGAACAAAGCAGTGGGCTAGAATAGAGTCTAGAAAAGTTCTATATCTATTGATGGGAATTTATCAAGTCGGCAAAGATGGTTTTATAAATGATATTGATACAAATAACTGTTTAAAAAAATGAGCAGGTTTCCTACCAAAATCCTTATATTTAAATGATCTTCAATTGAATTAAAACTTGAAACATTAAAAATCAGGAGAAAACAAGGAATGCAGAAGAAAGATATAAGCTTCAGAAATGATAAAGAAAATGATTGATGAATCTGACTCTGTAAAAGTAAATAGTAAAGTCAAATTCAACTGGTATGCCAAGAAAAACTATTTACAAATGTAGTGATGAAAGGTTAGTTTATTTCGTTACTTTCATCCATAGAGCTGATACTGCTCCGGTGGAGATGGGGTCTGTGTTCCCCAGAGTTGAAGAATGAATACCAAGAGTAATGGCCAAAGCAAGCATAGCAAGCCAGTTTTATTTAAGAAAATGATAGATACAGACTTGTCTCAAGAGAAGGGACCCCAGAGCTGGGTGTCCATGGGAGGAGGTGCAATTTGCTTTCTTATAGCCCCCAGAACTTCTTTCTTTCATTAACTGTTGTTTTTCATTATCTTTCCTCCCTTATATACACAGTTCAGAGTTCAGATGTTAATTATTAGCAACCCTTTGTTCTTTCTTTGATAACTAGTTATCATCCTCTCCACTGACTGTCTGACCTTTATCTCTGTCTCAGAGCCCTCATGTAAATCAATCAGAAAAAGACACCCCCCCAATAGAAAAATGGGCAAAGCCTGCAGTCTGTTTACAGAAAAATAAATGCAAATGGCCATGAAACATGATACTACGGTCATGGTCATAATTTAGAGATGCAAATGAAGACAACACTGATAAGTGGTATTATTCATCTATCAGATCTATAAACATGTTAAGGGTGGAGGGAAGCACGCATTGTGTTACAGTAAACTAATACAGTTCTTAATGATATTTAGCTATAGCTGGTTAAATAAAATAGGCATATAATATGCATAGTAATATGCAACATTTGCAAAATAACATGGGACAACAATACACATAACAAACATAAAAAGATACATATATTTTGGCCTAATAATCCTAGTGGCAGGAATTCATACTACAGATAAACATGTTGAGGATTGCCAATATGCATGTCCCATGAATGTGTTTAGGTGAGAGCGCTCATGGTGATGCTTAGCACAGAGTCAACTGTGAACCACAGTGGGTTATGTTGTGCTAGTAGAATGGTGTGTGTATAGTAATAACTATCATTAACTGAAATCTTTATTTTGATGATAGACCACCTTAGCTTACAGAACTGTGGAAACAAGGTTATTTTGCATATTTATTTTGACATACTATTTCCACGCTGTCATTTTAGCAGAGTATTGGAGGTAGTTGTTATGGTTTGGATGTGAGGTGTTCCCCCCAAAAGCTCATATTAGACAATGAAGGAATGTTCAGAGGTAAAAGAATTAGATTTTGAGAGCTGTAACCTAACTACTGAGCTATTTTTTATTTTTTGAGACATGATCTCATTAAATTGCTTAGGGTCTCTTTAATTTGCTGAGGCTTGTTTTGAATTTGCAATCCCCCTGCCTCAGCCTCCTGAGTCACTGGGATTATCAGTGTGTGCCACTGTGCTCAGTTTCATTCCTGTTACTTTTTAAAAATTATTCCTTGCATCTCTCAGCTAAGAACATGGAAGTGTTTCTGGGGATTTGAGATGCTAAAATCATGGCCTCACGCCCATGAACATGAGACTTTTTTTAATACCTTTATTTTATTTTTATGTGGTGCTGAGGTTCAAACCCAGTGCCTCACATATGCTAGGCAAGCACTGTACCACTGAACCACAAGCCCAGCCTCACCCAACACTTGCTTTTGTTCTATCATGGCCCTCCACCTCATATCTCTTTACCATGAGAACATTATGGCTTTCATAATTCCAAAAGTAATGCATGTTTTTTTTGGGGGGGGGAGGTTCTGGGGGTACTCAGGGGCACTCAACCAGTGAGCCACATCCCCAGCCCTATTTTGTATTTTATTTAGAGACAGGACCTCACTGAGTTGCTTAGTGCCTCACTGTTGCTGAGGCTGGCTTTGAACTTGTGATCCTATCTCAGTCTCCTGAGCCACTGGGATTACAGGCGTATGCCACAGTGCCCAGTAGTAATGCATGTTTATGAAAATCCTATATAATACAGAGGTATAAAGAGCATAAAGAATATAAAGTGATGGAAGTGGGGTGATGGCTCAGTGGTAGAGTGCTTGCCTAGCATGTATGAGGCACAGGGTTCGATTCTTAGCACTGAATATAAATAAATGAACAAAATAAAGGTCCATTGATGTCTAAAAATATTTTTAAAAAGTATAAAATGAGAGTCTCCTTGTAACACTTCCCTACTTTTGTGGATCCTTTTTTTTTTTTAGTTGTAGATGGACACAATATTTTTATTTTTATATGGTGCTGAGGATCGAACCCATGGCCTCACACATACAAGGCAAGCGCTCTACCTCTGAGCTACAACCCCAGCCCTTGTGGATTCTTTATATATATATATATATATATGAATGATACCCCTACTCCAGTACTGGGGATTGAACTCAGAAGCTCTCTACCACTGAGATACACCTCCAGCCTTTTAAATTTTATTTTGAAACTGGGTCTTGCTAAGTCACCAAGATTGGCCTCAAAGTTGTGATGCTCCAGAGTCACTGGGATTACAGGTGTGTACCATCATGCATAGCTATATACATAATTTTTTAAGTCTAAGTGATTTCGTGTATACATATACACTTTTTGAAATCTGTTTTGTCTTTACTGAAAAGTTTATAATGGACTTTCCATGTTTGTTATACATGTACTATGTAATAATATATGTACATGTGATCTGTATATTCGTATTGAAAGAGAGAAAGAAACAGAACAAGAGAGTGAGAGAATGCTTGTCCTTTTAAATAGTTTCTTGCATTCCCTTGTATGGACAGATCATAATTTTTAAACCATCCAATCATGATCAGATTTTAAAAATTTTTGTTATTAATAATGTTCAGTGAACATTGTTTTTGCCTCTTTGGGCCTCATTTGTAAAATAGAGATGAGAATAGTATATACCGTATAGAGTCATTATGAAGCTAAGTAAGATAATTCTTGTAAAGTGCTAGGAACATCATCTCATACATAGTGCTACTCGAAAAATGATAGCTATTATTGCACAACTATGAACTTGTCTATTACCTTAGGATAAATTCATATAAGTGTAATTTCTAGGAAAGGAATATAGATGTTTTAAAACAATCTTTTTTTTTTGTAAAATACAGGTACAGAAAACCACACAGAACAGATATTATATAGTGTTTAATGAATTATTATAAGTGGGACACCTTTGTATGCACAACCATGTCAAGAAATAGAATTTAGCCACCTATATCAGAAGGTTTCTACGTGTCCTTGCCCATTTACAACATTCTTTCTCCCAAGGTAACTAAGAGATTAACTTTGTTTTGTTTTTTACTGAATCAAGGGATGCTTTATCACTGAACCATATCTTAAGCTTTTTCTTTTTTCTTTTTGTTTATTTTGAGACAGGGTCTTGCTTAATTGTTGAAGCTGGCCTCAAATTTGCCATCCTTCTGCTTCAGCCTCTTAAATTGCTGGGATTACAGGCATGTGTCCTGCTATCGTAATTTTTATACTGTGGTCATGCTAGACTAGGATTGGTTTCAGGATTTTCTCCCTTCATGGACACCCAAATGCACTGATGCTCAAATCCCTTACATAAAATTTTGCATAAAACCCATGCACATTCTCATATATATTTTAAATCATCTCTAGATTACTTATAATACTTAATACAATACAAGTGTTATGCAAATATTTGTTGTACTCATTATATAGAGAATAATCACAAAAAAAATATTTGTACACATTTAATACAGAAGTGATTATTTTTAAAAATATTTTTGATTTGTGATTCATTGATTCTATGGATATGGAACATGCAGGTAAGGAGGGTCAACTGTAATCACTTCTTTTAGTTTCTTTTATAGTTTTTTATCACTCTAGTTCCTTAGACACTATAGACTTTACTATTTTTATGCCTTTTTTATTTTGGTTCTCTTTAGTTATACATGACAGTAAAATCTTTTTTGATATAATTATACAAGCCTGGAATATATCTTATTCTAATTAAGACCTGGGAGGGGAAGAATAGAAGTTCAGTAGACTTTTTTTTTGTCTTTTAACAACATTCAGTAACAATTTATCATGAGCATTTTCAAACACACAAAATTTGAAAGAATTATATGTAGTGGAAACTCATATACCCAGCACCTAGATTCTAAAATTAGCATTTTGCTACATTTGATTCATTACATGTCTATCCATCTGTCCATCCCTGTATCATTCAGTCTGATCCATTGTAAATGTTCTTCTGTCCTTTTATTTACTGTAATTTCACAGCTGGATCTGGCAGCTTGAACTGATTTCAGATTTAGTTTTTTTGACAAGATAAGGTGGTGGTGTGTTCTTTTGTGAAGAGGCACATGCTGTCTTTTCATCTCTCTTTCTTTGTTGTTGTGATACCTGGATCCATTATCTTTTTTTTTTTTTTTAATATTTTATTTTTTAGTTTTTTGGCGAACACAACATCTTTGTTTATATGTGGTGCTGAGGATCGAACCCCGGGCCGCACGCATGCCAGGCGAGCGTGCTACCACTTGAGCCACATCCCCAGCCCTGGATCCATTATCTTATAATGGGTTGCAGCATGCTGGAGAAACAAGCCTGTGGAGTGAACCCTATCAACCAAGAAACAAAACCCTTTTGCTTTGCAAGTCTGTCCATCGCCCTCTACTGACAAAGCTTGGTTTAGCTCTAGTTTGTAGAAGAAAACTGAAGGGCCCAGCTTATTTTCACCCAGGGCAAAAGCCATTAATTTGGAGAGGCAGTATGTCAATCAATAATGGGCATACTTTATATGTTCATACTGATCAGATAAAGAGAACCCTGTACTATCTCTAAAAATCTCTCTGGGCGAAGCACTCTTCCTTCTGATGTCTGTTCCATAAATTTTAGCCTCTTTGCCTCCCTGAATTTTGAACTTTGTTTTCTCAACTCAGGGGGACCAAAGGACCCTGCTTGGATACCCTTTCCCTATACCACAGCCTGGAAATTCTCTCTGCAAAGTAAGCAAAGGGTGGTTGGATAGTAGGACTCAGTTCCCTTTCTCTCCTATACTCTTTGTTATCCAATATCTGAAAATTATTGTTTTATTTATTTACCCATTTTTAAGTTGTTTAAGGTGGGAGGGTAAATCTGGTCTTGTGTTATTCCATAAGGTTCGGCTCCCTTGCTTCCTCTTTGTATGCATTTGCTTTATATAGATTTGCCTATCCTTCCATATAGTATGCTGCCTTTAATTCTTTTGTTTGTTTATTCTTAACTCCTTTTTATTGGTACATTACAATCATACATAATTTTTTTAGGTGTCTGGAATTGATCCCAGGGATGCTTTACCACTGAGCCACATCCCCAGCTCTTTTTCATTTTGTTTTTATTTTTGCAAGCAAAACTAACTGAAATGGGGACAGACCTTGACAGATCGGTAATGCTTTATTAAGCAATGGAGGGGCAAATTTTTGAGGGAGAAAATAGTGGTGGGCTACAACAAGGGTCTGGGTTTTATAGAATTCAGCAGAGCCAGGTCATGGGATGAGTTGGTTTGGCAGGATCATTTAGAGTAGGACAGGAGGGTAGATAGGGAAGTTCCTGGGACCTATTGTACTGGAGTCAGCTCTTTCAGTCAGATGGGGGTCTGGTGCCAGTTCACTAGAAATGACAAAAGCTCCAATTTACCACAGCGGTTTCCCTGCTAATGTGACAGGAAGGTGGGTGGGGGAACAGCTGCAGATAGGGGAAATACCCTAGGGCTTGTTCTTCATGTCCTTCAATTTTGAGATAGTGTCTTGCTAAGTTACTTAGGACCTGGCTTTGAAAATCAATGTTAGGGCTGGGCTGTAGGCACAACTTTTCAAGGGTAGAGTTCTTTTTCTTTCCCTTTTCTCCCCTTGTTCTGTGTAGCATCCTGGCAGTCTTCCTATGGTCCTTTGGATGCATGGAGCACATTTACTTCTGTTTTACCTTTTGGCAGGGGTGGATGGTTTCAGTTTCAAATGCAGAGGGTCTCAAATTACCCTTCTCATCTGGGAGGGCCCTGGATGAGGATTAAATAGAATAATGTATGTAAAGTATGTAAAGTACTTAGTAAAGTGCTTGGCATAGGGAGCCTTCAATAAATGCTGGCTAATATGTGACCCAGACTTTTTTTTTAATATTTATTTTTTAGTTCTCGGCGGACACAACATCTTTGTTGGTATGTGGTGCTGAGGATCAAACCTGGGCCGCACGCATGCCAGGCGAGCGCGCTACCGCTTGAGCCACATCCCCAGCCCAGTGACCCAGGCTTTAAATCCTTAGAAAATGAGTACAAATGTATCTCCTTATTCCATGAGGGCCACACAAACTGAAGCCTAAATTTCTCCCATCAGCAGGTGTCCTCAGGGCAGCGGGGGAAAATCAGTGCACCTTAACCAGCTGTCCTCTATGGCTTCCTGCTTTTCCTTAGAAATTGGCATGATAATTATTTAATTTCCCGACAGCTCATGTTGCTTTTACGGAGATGTGTGTTATGTTTTATTTAGCATTTGTAGTTTTTAGCAGTCTAAATAAGATTGGAATTGGAAATTTGTTAAAGTTTTTTTTTTTTTTTTTTGAGGTACTAAGTATTGACCTCAGGGTCTCATGAATGTTAGGCAAGTGCTAGACCAGTGAGCTATACATCCCCAGCCCTTTTATTTATTTATTTTTTATTTATTTATTTTTTGTGGTGCTGGGGATTGAACCCATGGCCTTGTGCATGTGAGGCAAGCACTCTACCAACTGAGCTATATCCCCAGCACCCCAAGCCCTTTTAAAAATTTTATTTTGAGACAGAGTCTTGCTAAGTTGCTGAGGCTGCCCTTGAACTTGTGATCCTCCTGCTTTGGTCTCTTGAATCCCTGGGATTCCAGTCTTGTTCCACCATACCTGACTTGAAAATTTGTTAGTTTTAAAACATAATTTTAATACCTAGCAGGCAGGAAATTAACATTTAATGGCCTATTTGTCCTGTGTCAGGTTATGAGTTACATGTTTCAATTTTATATAGCTAAAAAAACTAGTTCCCAAAAGATTGATATTCAAAAGATTGTGTATGACAAAATCTCAATTCTAGCTTAGTGTTTTTCAAGGCAAATTCTGTTCTCTATCAGACTACTGTAGAGCTGGTCCCATGGACTAGAAGTGACTCTGGGGATTGCAGTGACAGGGCCTTGTGATCCTGCAGGAAGAATTTCAAGCAAATTGCACAGAGTAACAGGCATTTTAGGCAGGACAAAGGAAAAAAACACACAGTGTGGGGACTGAGTGGACAAAGAATGGTGTATTTCTTATAGAGTCTGGACTTTTAAGGGTTTTGGATCCCTTTGTAAGAACAAAGGGATTCTTATTCTCTCATATTCTCCTTTGTGATCAATATGCGAGGGTCGTGATGAACTGGTAACAAGAGATCCTTAAGGAGTTATAATTAACTATATTTGGGAGAGGTTCAACATAACAATTCCTGTTTTCCAGATGTTTGCCTGCTTTGATAATATTTCCAGTGATTCCCAGTCCTGTGACTTAAGGGCTTGGTTTGATATATATATATATATATATATTTTGTGTGTGTGTGTGTGTGTGTGTGTGTGTGTGTGTGTGTGTAGGGCTAGGCATTGAACCCAGGGCCTTGTGCATGCAAGGCAAGCACTCTACCAACTGCACTATAGCCCCAGCCCTGATGTGTATGTTTGATATCCCCCCTGTAAGTTATCTCCTGTTAATGTCCTCCTTCAACCCACCTGCTCAGGGCTGATCATCTACCTAATAAAACTATGCCTTATATTTTTGAGCACCTACAGGATCTCAACTCTATATATACAGCTAAGAAGTTCTTGGCACATAGTAGAAGTTAAAAAATATTGTTGAATGAGTGAGTCAGTGAGTAAATAACTAAATGGGCCAAAGTTCCTAGCCTTATGATCTATTAGAAATACAATTTACTAGGGGGTTTATTTTTTTTTAAAGAGAGAGAGAGAGAGAGAAAGAGAGAGAGAGAGAGAGAATTTTTTTAATATTTATTTTTTTTTAGTTCTCGGCGGACACAACATCTTTGTTTGTATGTGGTGCTGGGGATCGAACCCGGGCCGCACGCATGCCAGGCGAGCGCGCTACCGCTTGAGCCACATCCCCAGCCCTACTAGGGGGTTTAAACATATAAATATATGAACTACCATTTGATAAACATGGCAACAGAGATAATGAGCTGAGTGTTTTGAAATCATAGAACAAAGGATTCTCTTTAGTAATTTAGAGGATTAGAAGTAAAAGGCTGTGGTGGGAGATGAGTCTGGAGAGATAGGTGGGATTCTGATCTTGAAGGGTCTTGTTAACTCTACCTATTATGTCAAGTACTTACTTTATGTCAAACAGTGGTTGAAATACTTTTCACCATTTGATTTAATCCTCATAGCACCCCGTAAGATAAGTATTGTTATGTCTATATTATAGGTAAGAAAAGTGAGACACTGAGAGACATGGTCAAGGTCTCACATACTAGTATAGAATATACCTGAGCTGAGCTTTGAATCTAGTAGGGGAGTCTATATCCTTAACCACCATGCTGTGTTGTTTTTTGTTTTGTGTTGTTTTTTGTACTGGGGAAAGAACCCAGGGGCACTCTACTGCTAAACTACATTCCAAGACCTTTTTTATTTTTTGTTTTGAGAATGGGGTATCACTAAGTTGCCAAGGCTGGCCTTGAACTTGTCATCCTCCTACCTCGGCTTACCAAAATGCTGGAAATACAGGCATATACCACCACACCAATTATGCTGTGCTTATAAAAAACTTTGTAAGCTGGAAGCAGTGGCACATGCCTGTAATCCTAGCAGCTTGGGAGGCTGAGGTTGGAGGATTGTGAGTTCAAAGCGAAGTGCTAAGCAAGTCAGTGAGACTGTCTTGAAATAAAATACAAAATAGGGCTAGGGGTATGGCTCAGTGGTTGAGTGTCCCTGAGTTCAATCCCCAGTACCAAAAAAACAAAACAAAACTCTCTGGTATATATAATGGACGTATTTCCATATAAATACATGCAAATCTACTACTTGCATTTTATATCTCTTTGGTAATACCATAATTTATTTTACTCAGTTGATGTATTTTTGGCTATTTCTCTGATTTTGCAATTATAGACAGTGCTTTAGTGAGCAGTGTTTCCCCTGAACCTCAAGCTGATTCTGATACACTCCCATAAGGTTGCTCTTACCCCCTTCTTTATTATTGTTTCATTAAATGATCTCAAAAATTCCTTCAGGGCCACTACCCTCAATTCTAGGATTTGTATAGCCAAAATTCTTCATCTTGGACTGATTTCCACATGTAGATTACTTAACATAATAATTGACAAGGCTCATTTGTACTCATTGTCTGTGGATTAAAGGCCTCAGTGACATATTAGCTAACATTTATTGAAGGCTCCCTATGCCAAGAACTTTACATACATTATGCTATTTAATCTTCTCAGTAATCCTCTGAAAATCCAATTATTGTGTACCTACCTATTTATTTATTTATTTAGAGGTGCTCTACCACTAAACTACATTTCCAGCCTTTTTTCTTTTGAGACAGGGTCTCACTAAATTGCCCAGGCTGGCCTCAAACTTGTGATCCTCCTGCCTCAGTTCCCCAAGTCTCTGGGATTATAGGAGGGCCGCATTATACCCAGCCATCTTCCTTTTCAAAATGAAGAAACTGAGGCTTGAAGTTGTTAAACTACTTATTTGTGATCATACAGCTAGCAAAAGGCTGTCTGATTGCAAAGTTTATATTCTTAACCCTTGTATAAGTTTGCAAGGGCTGCCATAACAAAGTACCACAGATTGCATAGCTTTGAAACAACAGTTCTAGAATTAAAAGTCTGAAATCAAGGTGTTGGCACGGTTGGTTCTTACTGAAGGCTCTGAGGAAGATTCTGTAGCTTTTGTCAGCAACCAGCAGCCTTTGACATTCTTTGGTTTGTATCCATATCACTTCAATCTCTGCCTTTGCGTCATTAGGCATTCTCCTTGTGTTTTCCTTCTCTTTAATTGATTCATTTTAATTGATCTACACTGTGGTGTATTCATATATGTACATAGGATACTTATGTCAGATTCATTTCAATGTCTTTCCTTTTCCTATCCCCTCTTCCTTCTCTTTATTTCCCTTTGTCTAATCTCCTGAACTTTTATTCTTCACCCACTCCTCATTGTCAGTTAGCTTCCACATATCAGTGAAAATATTAGACATTTGGTTTTGGGGGTTTGTTTATTTCACTTAGCATGATAAGTCTCCAGATACATCCATTTACTGGCAAATGTCATAAAGTCATTCATATATATATATTTATATTTATATATATTTATATAAATATATAATATTTATATATATTTATATATAAATATATATATATATATATATTTAGTTGTAGATGGTCATAATACCTTTATTTTATTTGTTTATTTTAATGTGGTGCTGGGGATCGAACCCAGTGCCTCACACGTGCTAGGCAAGAACTCTACCACTGAGCCACAACCTTGGCCCCAAAGTCATTCTTTTTAATAGCTGAGTAATACTCCATTATGTGTGTGTGTGTGTGTGTGTGTGTGTGTGTGTGTGTGTATATATATATATATATATATATATATATATACATACATACATACCACATTTTCTTTCTTTTTAAAAAAATATTTATTTTGGGGGCTTGGGATGTGGCTCAAGTGGTAGCACACTCACTTGGCATGCATGAGGCACTGCGTTCGATCCTCAGCACTACATAAAAAATAAAATAAAGATATTGCGTTCACCTAAAACTAAAAAATAAACATTTAAAAAATATTTATTTTTTACTTATAGGTGGGCACAATATCCTTATCTTATTATTTTAGATTTTTATGTGGTGCTGAGGATCTAACCTAGTGCCTCACGCATGCTAGGCAAGCACTCCACCACTCAGCCCCAGCCCCAGCCCCACATCACATTTTCTTTATCCATGCATCTGTTGAAGTCACCTAGCTTGACTCCATAGCTTAGCTACTGTGAATTGTAGCACCTTAAATCTTTTTTTTTTTTTTTTTTTTGGTTCTGGGCATTGAACTCAGGTGCACTTGACCACTGAGGCACATTCCCAGCCCTTTTATTATATTTTATTTAGAGACTGGGTCTCACTGAGTTTCTAAGTGCCTCAATAAATTGCTGAGGTTGCTTTAAACTCATGATCCTCCTGTCTCAGCCTCCTGAGCTGCTGGGATTACAGGCATGTGCCACCACATTTAACCCTTAATTCTTAATTTTACGTCAAATGCTCATAGCTTCAGTATTTTTTTTTTTCTTTTAAAAATAAGGCTGGCCTGAACTTGCAGTCTGCCTGCCTCAGCCTTGGTGGATCAGAGGCATGGCCTGGAGGAAGAGCCTCAGAGCAGGTGTTGGCTCAAGCTTGTTTGTACCCTGCAGGGTCAGGTGCCTGCAGGTGGGAGCCTTAAGCTGCCTAGTCTGCATCTCTTGCTGGTGGCGCCAGGCCTTTTTGCTTTTTTTTTTTTTTTGTTGTTGTTCAAGGCTTTGTGCATGTGAGGTAAGCACTCTATCAACTGAGCTATATTCCTAGCCCCAGTATTTTGTTGTTGGTGTTTTTTCTTTTTTGGGGGGAGGTACAGGATATTGAACCCAGGGGTACTTTACCACTGAGTTACATATATATCCATTCTTTTTTCATTTTTTATTTTGAGGCAGGCTCTCACTAACTTGCTTAGGGCCTTGCTAAAGTGCCAGGGCTGACTTTGAAGTTATGATCTTCCTGCCTCTGCCTCCCAAATTGCTGGGATTGCAGGTGTGTGCCACCATACCCATATGCAGTTTTAATCTTATAAAGACACATTTCTTCTTCTGTATGCTTAATTTATAGCTCAATTTTCTTAGAACTAGTGTATTTAATTTTATTTGATAATCAGATTTAATTTTTTAATTTCTAGGAAAAGCTCAAGTTTAAAAATTCATTTATCTTTTAGTAGTCTGAACTTAACAAAAAGAATAAACCTTTTCAACCATATTGACATTACTATTGCATATCACAGGAAAAGTGATACATATTGGGGTATTGCAACACAGGTTACTGCTAGATTTGACCCCAAAAGGTAATTACAGTTTCTTTTAAATGATCTCCAATGATTTAAAAATTAATTTAAAATGTAAAAATTCTCAACTAGAATTTTCACTTGTCCTTATAAGGTTATATTTTAGATATATATTTTGAAAAATCAAACAGTTGCTGGGCGTGGTCATGCACGCCTATAAGCTCTGCAGCTCAGGAGGCTGAGGCAGGAGAATTTTGAGTTCAAAGCCAACTTCAGCAACTTAGCAAGGCCCTAAGCATCTTAGCAAGGCCCTATCTCTAAATAAAATATAAAAAGGGCTGGGGACAGGTCTCAGTGGTAAAGCATCCTGGGTCCAATCCCTAGTACCAAAAAAAAAAAAAAAAAAAAAAAAGGTAGTTCTCTGCATTTAGAAAGTAAAAGGGGAATATATTACACAATGTATAAAATCATGATCCATTATTGGCCAAGTATGTTAAAACCTGAAATATCAGAATGGAGGGAGTTGCTTTTTGACACTATGTGAAATATGCTAAAGGAGAAAGTCAATTCTGAGTACACAGAAATGAATCAGGCTTTATTGTTTTTAGGTTTACCACCTATTTTACTTTAGCCAAGGTTATTCCATTTGTAACAGCTAATTAACCAAGGAAAAGAATAGTTAATGGATGTATTGTGCCAAGTTTTTAACCATGGATATTTTAACTTGATTTCTTGGTATCCTAATTTCTTCATCTGTAAAATTAGAAAGCAGTATTAGGAGTTTTAAAATGTGGACTCTAATGCATCAACCCTGGAAAAGTTTATTTGTGTGTATTTTTCTGGAGAAAAATATCTATAGATTTCATTGGATAAACAGGCCCTAAATGGTTAAGAAAATTAGTACTTTACATTTTTTATGGCATGACTTGGTTTCTTTTTTCCAAGAAAAATTTAAAAATTATATACATTTAAGGGTCATGACATAGATTTTTGGTGGATTACCCCCAGGGCCTTATGTATGCAAAGCAAATGATCCACCACTAAGCTATACCCTCAGCCTCCAAAAATGATGTTTTTATAGACATATACAAAGTGAAATGATTCCCACAGTCAAGCAAAATAACATACCCATAACTTCACATGGTTACCTTTACTTTTTGTGTGAATAGCACCTAAAATATACTATTTCAGCAAATTTTCAGTGTGCAATACCATATTATTAATAGAGTCATTCTGTACATTATATTCCTAGACTTATTCATCCTATGTAATTTCAATTTTGTACCCTTTGACTAACATATCTCCTTTTCCTCCCCCTCCCCATCCCTAGTCTACACTGTTTTGTTTTTATGTATTCAGTTCTTTTTAGATTTCAGATATGAGTGAGTTCATGCAGTATTTTTCTTACTCTGTATGGCTTATTTCACTTAGAACAGTGCCTGCCAGTTTCACCCATGCTATTGCTAATGGCAAGATCTCCTTTTTAGAGGGTGAATAGTATGTTATGGTGCATATATACAATATTTTTTAATCCATTCATCTCTCAATACACACTTAGGGTGTTCCCATATCTTCATCATTATGAATATGCCACATGAATATATGAGGATTGATATCTTTTGACATTGATTTGATTTCATTTCCTTCAGATACATATCTAGAAGTGGTTTGGCTGCACCATATGGTAGTTCTATTTTTAGCTTTTTGAGAAAACTTCCCGCTGTTTTTTTTTTTTTTTTGTGTGTGTGTGTGTGTGTGTATGTGTGTGTGTGTGTGTGTTGCTGGGGATTGAACCCAGGGCCTTGTGTATGTGAGGCAAGATTCTACCAACTGAGCTATATCCCCAGCTCTTCTACACTGTTTTCCATAATGGCCATAGTAATCTACCTTCCCACCAATAATGTATGAGTGTTCCCTCTTCTTCACCTACACTTGGTATTTCTTGTCTTTATGATAACAAGTATGAGTTGATATTTCAATGTGTTTTTAAAAAATTTTTTTTTGGCTATTGGGGTTTAAACTCAGGGACACTCAACCACTGAGTCACATCTCCAGTCCTATTTTATATTTTATTGAGAGACAGGGTCTCACTGAGTTGCTTAGTACCTCGCCATTCCTGGGGCTGGCTTTGAACTTGTGATCCTCCTGCCTCAGCTTCCCAAACCACTGGGATTACAGGCATGTGCCACTGCGCCTGGCTCATTGTGGTTTTGACCTGAATTTCCCTGATGTATAGTGATTTCCAAATTGTTCTCCTTTATTTTTTCATGTCATTATTTTTTTTCCCTAAGGATTCTTTTTTTCTTTTTTTCCCCATAGCTTTTTTAAGGTAAAATTGAAGTACAATAAAATACACATATTTGAAGTAGGCAAGTTGATCAATTTTGACATGTATGTAACCAATACAATCAAAATAAAAAGCATTTTCATTACTTTTTTAGATTAAAAATTATGCAAACTGTTTCCTACATGATTTATTACATTAGAGATCAATCACCTTAAGATATATAGAATCCCATCCCCACATGTCAACTATTTCAAAATTAATTGGCACACTTATAAATATCTCAGAGGTCAAGGAAGAAAGCACAAGAAAAGTGAATAAAAGGTGCTTTGAACTAAGTGATAGTAAAAGCTTAAAATATCAGGATCTCTGGGATGAAAATAATTTAAAGTACTTGTATCAGAAAGAAGTTAGAATAACAAATTATTTTTCAAATTATCTAGCAGGGAGGAAAAATAAGAGTAGGAGCAAACATATGAAATAGAATAAGAAATAATATAGCTACAATTTGATAAAAATCAAACAAGTCTAATCAAGATAAAAGACAAGAATATAGGGGCTTGGGTTGTGGCTCAGCAGTAGAATGCTCACCTAGCACGTGCAAGGCCCTGGGTTCGATCCCCAGCACCACATAAAAATAAATAAGTAAAGTGAAGGTATTGTGTTCAACTACAACTAAAAAATAAATACTAAAAAAAAAGAAAAAAAGAATACAAAAATTAATATCAATGGAAAGGGAGTGATCAAAATAACCCTACAGGTGCTAAAATTATATTAAAGTAATATTACAATTGTATGCCAACATACGTGATAGCTTATATAATGTGGTCTATATTAGAGAAGGATCCATGTGCTGCTGAAAAGAAAGTGTATTCAGTCATTGGTGTATGAAATATTCTATATATGCCTGTTAAGTCTAAGTTATCAATTGTATCTTTTACTTTTAGAGCTTTTTTAAATTTAGTTTTTATTTGGAAAATCTATCCAGTGGTAATGGAGGCATTTAGTTAAAGTCACCCAGTATTATTGTGTTGTGGTCTATTTGATTCTTGAAATTGACAAGGGTTTGTTTTATGTACTTGGATGCTCCATTGTTTGGGACATAAATATTTTCAATTGTTATATATTTTTGACATATGACTCCCTTAAGCCGTATGAAGTGTCCTTCTTTGTCCCTTCTGATTAACTTTGCCTTGAAGTCCATTTTATCTGAAATGAGGATGAAAACCCCTTCCTGGTTATGTAATCCATGTGAGTGACGCATTTTCCCCCATTCTTTCAAGTTCAGTCTTGGGTAGTTTTGCCTATGAGGTGAGTCTCTTGGACATGGCATATTATTGGGTCTTGTTTTTTAATCCAGTCCTCCAGTCTGTGTCTTTTGATTGATGGGTTTAGGCCCTTATTGTTCAAGGTTATTATTGAGATATGATTTGTATTCCCAGTCATTTGGGCATATTTCTACTTTATAATTTGAAATAATTTCTCTTTTTAAAATATTTTTAGTTGTAGATGGACACAATGCCTTTTTAATTTTTTTCTTTTTTAAAAATTTATATATTACAGCACAATGCATTACATTTCTTATTACATATATAGAGCACAATTTTTCATATCTCTGGTTGCAAACATAGTATATTCACACCAATTCATGTCTTCATACCTGTACTTTGGATAATAATGACCATCATATTCCACCATCATTAGTTACCCCATGCCCCCTCCCTTCCCTTCCAACCCCTCTGCCCTATCTAGAGTCCTGTCTATTCTTCCCATATCTCTCTCCCTATCCCACTATGAATTAGCCTCTTACATCAAAGAAAACATTCGGCATTTGTTTTTTTGGGATTGGCTAACTTCACTTATCATTATCTTCTCTAACTCCATCCATTTACCTGCAAATGTCATGATTTTATTCTCTTTTATTGCTGAGTAAAATTCCATTGTGTATATATGCCACATTTTTTATCCATTCATCTACTGAAGGGCATCTACATTGGGTCCACAGTTTAGCTATTGTGAATTGTGCTGCTATAAACATTGATGTGGCTGTGTCCATGTAATATGCTGTTTTTAAGTCCTTTGGGTATAGACCGAGGAGAGGGATAGCTGGGCCAAGGACCTGAAGAGACACTATTGAGAAGATGATGAACAATTAATAAATATATGAAAAAATGTTCAACATCCTTAGCAATTAGAGAAATGCAAATCAAAACCACTCTAAGATTTCACCTCACTCCAGTCAGAATGGCAGCTATTAGGCATAGAAACAACAATAAGTGTTGGTGAGGATGAGGGGAAAAAGGCACACTCATACATTGCTGGTGGGACTGCAAATTGGTTCAGCCAATATGGAAAGCAGTATGGAGATTCCTTGGAAAGCTGGGAATGGAACCACCATTTGACAGGATGCCTTTATTTATTTATTTATTTATTTATATGTGGTGCTGAGAATCAAACCCAGTGCCTCACACATGATAGGCAAACACTCTTACGACTGAGCTACAGCCCCAGCCCTAGTTTCTCTTTTGATTGACTATTCCTTTAGTGTATTTCCTCCCTTTGCTGTTTTTTATTTTTTTCCACTTTATTTTCATGGAATATTTTGTTGAGAATATTCTGTATTGCAGGCATTCTAGTTGCAAATTCTTTTAACTTTTGTTTTTCATGGAAGGTTTTATTTCATCTTCAAATTTGAAGCTTAATTTTGCTGGATATAGGATTTTTGGTTGGAATCCATTTTCTTTTAGAGCTTGGTACATGTTATTCTAGGACCTCCTAGCTTTGAAGGTCTGGGTTGAGAAATCAGCTGAGATTCCAATTGTTTTGCCCCTATACATAATCTGATATTTTTCTCTCGAAGGCTTTAAAATTCTATCTTTATTCTGTATGTTAGGCATTTTTATTACAATGTGCCTTGGTATGGGTCTGTTGTAATTTTGTATATTTGGGATCCTATAAGCCTCCTGTATTTTATTTTCCATTTCATTATTTAGATTTGAGAAATTTTCAGATATTATTTCATTGAAAGGATTGTGCATTCCTTTGGTTTTTTTGTTCGTGTCTTCATCTATTCTGAAAAATCTTAAATTTATTTTTTTTATATTATCCCACAGTTCTTGGAAGTTCTGTTCATGGTTTCTTTTTTTTTAAATTTTTTTTTGAGAGAGAGAGTTTTAATATTTATTTTTTTTAGTTCTCGGCGGACACAACATCTTTGTATGTGGTGCTGAGGATCGAACCCGGGCCGCACGCATGCCAGGCCAGCACGCTACCGCTTGAGCCACATCCCCAGCCCTGTTCATGGTTTCTTAACATCTGTCTGTGGTAAACTTTATTTTCAAGATTATATGTTTTGTCTTCATTGCCTGAGGTTCTGTCTTACAAGTCTGTTGGTGATGCTTTCTATTGAATTTTAAATTTGGTTTATTGTTTCCTTCATTTCAAGGATTCCTGCTTGTTTCTCCTCCCCCACCCAAAAAAAAAATATCTGCCTCTTTATTGAAGTGATCTTTCTTTTCTTTTTTTTTTTTGGGGGGTGTACTGGGGACTGAACTCAGGGGCACTCAACCACTGAGCCCCATCCCCAGCCCTATTTTTTAATTTTATTTAGAGACAGGGTCTCACTGAGTTGCTTAGTGCCTGGCTTTTGCTGAGGCTGGCTTTGAACTCGTGATTCTCCTACCTCAGCCTCCCGAGCCACTGGGATTATAGGCATGTGCCACCGTGCCCATCTATTGAAGTGATCTTTCATTTCCTATATTTTCTCTCTGATTTTATTTGTTATACTGTCCTTTACTTTGCAGATCAGTTTGACTATGTACACTTTAAACTCCTTCTCTGACATTTTTTCCATTGTGGTACAGATAGATTCTGTTATTGAAATATCTTGGTTTGTTTGGGGGTAATTTGTTTCCTTGCTTTTCCATGTTGTATGTGTGTCTACCCATCTAATGGTATGGATCTGAGACAACAGAGTTTCTACCTGTGGATTTACAGTGGCCCTGAAGGTTTCCTATACCTCAATATTTAAGTGGACACAAATAATAACACCAACCAATGCAAACAATATACATCATTAAACCAAGTAGTTCCTTCTATGATGTCTACAATGTTAATTACCACAATAAACAAAAATGATGTTATCAGTTATGCATATAATAAAAACACCAAGTTTTCTCAGTGGTAGAGCACTTGCCTTACACCTGTGAGTCCTTGGGTTTGATCCCCAGCACCACATAAAAACAAACAAACAAAAACCCAGGAAGTTTGCAAAAGGGTTCTCATTTTCAAATGTTGGACAGGGAGAGAACAGAAGTGATGTAGGATATGATTATTATAAGGAAAGAAGAGAGAAGAAAAAAGAAAAATATTTAAGGAAGAGTGAAAGAAAGTATGACAGAGATTGGCTGTTAGCAGAAGAAAAGAGAGAATTAAAGGAAACAGGAGAGAAAATATATATAAAGTAAAAATTTAAAAAAAACTTAAAAATAAAAAAGGATACAAAACTAAAATATACTAATCAAACACCCTAGTTCACCAAAAACTAATCCATGAAAAATAACTAACTTTAAAAATGCTAGAAATGAGAAAAAAAACAAAAATGAATATGTATAAATGTCCATGTACTATTAAGGTCACAATTACACAGAGAAAAAGAATTTAAAAAATAGGTCTTAGTGAAAAGTTAAAGAATTCTTTCCATTGGAGTTCAAAATATTCTCAGCTTCTCTTCTCAGCAATTTTGGGTGGGGTCTTCTAGAGTGTGATGCTTCATCCTCTGGATTGCTGGAGTGAGAGATATAACACTGTAGGTGGGGTTCCGGGAGGCAGGGTTTAGGCTTATGTGGGCGCCAGGCTCTTCACTGAATGCCAGGTGGTCTGGAGATTTTAAATCAGTGCACCTCCAGAGATCAGTACATGCTGATCCATGTTGGAGGACTGCACTCCAGGAATGTCCCCTGGGTTCCACTCATGTGGTGGGGGAGGTCAATTCTTAGTTCCCTACATCACCTGCAGACCCCATGATTCCTGATCTTGGATTCAGTCTCTAAAGAATCTCTCATGCCCCTGTCCTTCCCTGCCTGGTGCATCTCTTCCAGCCAGTCCTACAAGTGGTCAGATTAGAGGGGGAGGGGTAGAGCCAGTTGGGTTTCTGAGACCAGTTATCCCTTGTGTAAACCTCTCTCCACATTTAATTTTCTCCTGGTTACTTAGGCACACTCTATGCCATGAAGCGTGTGTTCGTTGGGCCCATATTTCAGGCCAAACTCAGATTTGCCAGGAATGGGCTTCCTCCATTATGGGCTCCCCCGTACTATAGCTGCAAAATGGTTTCTTCCTTTGTCCTCTGCATACTGTGTGGAGAGATGGTGGCTTTTCCCCCCACATATAGATATCATGCAGCAGGTCCTTCAGGTTTGTTAGGCAATGTCCTTGGTCTCTAAATGCTCCATATCCAGACATGCCTCGGGCCTTCTCAAAATGCAGGTTCCTTTAATTTCCTTTCCCTCCACTCTGCTCATGGAGGAACTGCTCTGGCTGGAGTTTCTGGCCCTGCTGTTACAGTAGCCACTGGAGATTTCTTCGTTAGTTTATAATATCCAACCTCCTATGTCCTCAGTCTGCTTTGAATGTCCAGTTTTAAATTCCAGTAAAGTCCCCCCACTTTTTTTTTTGTTGTTCACCCACCTTGCAGAGAAGCTGCCTGTCTGCTTTCTTGGTTTGAGTCCATGGAACAGCCAGGAAAGCAACCTCCTCTATTCTACCATTTTAAGAGTCTGCTTCCCCTTAATAAAAGGATATTCTGGTTGTATTAGTGGTTTTTTCATTATTATAATGAAATATGTGAAACAGGCTAAATATGAAGAAAAGAGGTTTATTTAGTTTATAGGTTTATTTAGTTTTAAAGTTCAGGCTTGGGCATCCCGATTCGCTTGGCCTCTGCTGAGGGTAATGGGTGGCATCACGTCATGGTGGGGGTTTGTATGAGAGCAAACAATCAGATCGTGAGTCAGTAAGCAGGGAGAACTGGGTGAGGCCAGGCTTGTCCTTTTATAACAACCCTCTTGCAAGAACTCAGGACATACTCCAATGACCTTTGGAAGTCCCACTGGGACTTACCTCTTAAAAAAGTTCCACAGCAATTCCCAATACTGTCACCATGGGAATCAAGCCTCCAATTACATGAATCTTTGGGGGAACACAATTACACCATATTCAATCCATAGTAGTAGCTAATGTTAAAATTTTTGAAGCTTGTTGATCTCTACAAGGTATTGTAAATAGGAAATAAAAGAGGAACTAAAAAGATGAGGGCATTGGGCTGGGGATGTGGCTCAAGCGGTAGCGCGCTCGCCTAGCGTGCCTGCGGCCCAGATTCGGATCCTCAGCACCACATACAAATGAAGATGTTGTGTCCACCGAGAACTAAGAAAAAATAAATAAATGTTAAAATTCTCTCTCTCTCTGTGTCCCTCTCCCACTCTCTCTTTAAAAAAAAAAAGATGAGGGCGTATTTATGAATAACAGGAATAAGCATAGCTACTAAGAGAAGTCAGAACATGCCTTTCTATTGTCAAGGGTAATTACCCATGCATTTTGGTGTATGCCACTTCTGATAACTGGAAAAAGAATTTTAGGATGACGAACCATGAGTTCTGACTCAGATGGTCGTTCCCGTTTGAAGTCATTTTCATTAGAAAGGTCATAGACATACAAAATGTGATCATATAGGAAGCTAATCTCACCAGCTATATGAAAATTCCGCTTCATGCTTTATGGTCACATCTCATATCCTTAGACCCAGAAAGGGAAGATGTCAAGAAAATATTTTTTTAAGAGTTGTTTTTCTACACTGCCCATAGTAATAGCTTATGTGTTCATATGCTCAGATTTTTATTGAATCATGATAAAGATAATTTATGTAGGCCCTCTGAGGACAAGGACTATTTTAATTCATTTTTGAGAAAATTAAATAATCTATGCAAGGTTGTAGAAGGGAGTTACACCTATTTTTTTTGACACTGGATTTTGAACTCAGGGTGCTCTACCACTGATCTACATCTACAGACTTGTATCTCACTGATCAATTCTTGGTGTCTTTCTCCTTTTCCAACCTTCTCATGTAGGAGAGAGCCCTGAGCTCAGTCTTTGAATTTTTCCATTTATTTATACTCAGCTTTGTGATCTTATCCTGTGTTACAACATTATCACAATGACTCTCAGATCTCTAGACTTGTGTCTTGATCTCTAGCTGTCTACATGACATGTCCACTTGGATGTGATACTCTGTTGTCTTCCCTATTTCAGTTAGTGGAAACTATACCCTTCTACTTATCCAAGATCCAAAGTTGCTGGCCAAGATGCTGAGACTGGTCTTGAATTTGTGATCCTCCTGCCTCAGCCCCTTAATTCATCTTTATTCCTACTTATTCATGTAGCATATGCAGTCCAATCCTTTGGCAGATGATGAGCTCCACTTTCATAATATACTAAGAATCTACCACCTTTTACCACCTTTATCTCTATCACCTGGTCCAGCCATTGTTTTTTACCCTACCTGGATTATTGCAAAAAACTTAGCTGGTCTCCCCACTCTCATTCTTATCTTCTGGCATTCCATTCTCAGCACAGCATTCAGAACATTCCTTTAAAAACATCAGATCATGTCAGTACTCTGCTAAGATTTTTCCTCTGATGTCTTCTCTCACTTAGAATAAAAGCCAAAGTTCTGAAAATGGCCTATATGGCCTTGAGCAGCCCATTTGTAAGACTAGTGGTCTAAAATAGGGATTCTACCTTTGTGTGTGTATGTATATTGAAGAGGAATGAGATGAAAGATGAAAAATGAAGTCATTTGCTGATGGAAGTAATTTTTTTCTTTCTATCCACAGACAAAAGGAATTTTTCTTCTTTTTGTGGTGCTGGGGATTGAACCCAGGGCCTTGTGCATGTGAGGCAAGCACTCTACCAACTGAGATATATCCCCAACCCCAGGATTTTTTTTTCAAGTTTTGAGATTTGCTTTACTTTCTCTTACTTCATATTGAGATTTGAATGAGGTATGTGGGAAACCAGAGGCATTTCCTGGGATTGGCAGGCTGACTGGCTGTGCAAATGGGACCTTAGAGGAGGAATAACTTGTGGAAGAGACAGAGTGTTGTGAAAAGAGTACATATATTGGACTAATAGTGACCTGCTGTTTAAATTGAGGCTTTGCCATTATTACTAGCTGTGTGATTCAGGTAAATCACATGATCTATGAGTCTTAGTTTCTTCTCATGTCATTGAATCCTCTCTGTTTTTTTTTTTTTAAATTAGGGTTTGAACCCAGGGGTACTTAACCGCTAAACTACACCCCCAGCACCTTTTATATTTTATTTAGAGATAGGGTCTTGCTAAGTTGCTTAGGACATTACTAAATTGTTGAGGCTGGCTTTGAACTTGTGACCCTCCTGCCTCAGCCTTTTGAGATGCTGAGATTACAGGTATGTGCCACCATACCCAGCTGAATATTCATTTTCAGAATATGTAAAGTCCTTAGCATGGTGCCTGATGTGGAACTGGCTCTAAATATATAGTATACTTCATTGTTTGTATGCCTGGAATTTTTCTTTCATAAATGGATATTTTTATAAAGACAGTGTGTTTTTTTTTTGGAGGGGGGGTGGGTACCGGGGATTGAACTCAGGAGCACTCGGCCACTAAACAATATCCCCAGCCCTATTTTGTATTTTATTTAGAGACAGAGTCTCACTGAGTTGTTTACCTCCTTGCTAAGTTATTGAGGTTGGCTTTGAACTCACAATCCTCTTGTTTCAGCCTCCTGAACCGCTGGGATTACAGACATGCGCCACTGTGCCCAGCTCCATTGTGTGTGTGTGTGTGTGTGTGTGTGTGTGTGTGTGTTTGATATTGGGGATTGAACTCAGGGGCACTCAAACACTGAACCACATCTTCAACCCTATTTTGTATTTTATTTACAGACAGGGTTTCACTGAGTTGCATAGCACCTTGCTTTTGCTGAGTCTGGCTTTGAACTCATGATCCTACTATTTCAGCCTTCCAAGCTGCTGGGATTACAGGCATACACCACTGCGCCTGGCTCCCAGTGTGTGTTTTTGATAAAATGATATAGATAAATGGATACAGATGTAGATACAGGTAGATATACCATAAACATTTTGATCAATAGTCCACTAACTCTCTGATGTCCATGTTTTCTGTTTACTGGTTGCTTCATAGTTTGTTATTTATTTTTGTTTGGTATTTTGAAAGGTATAATCTATTTTTAAAAAGAACTTATGATGAGGTTACTTTGTGTGATGTTAGGTTAAATAAGTTTATAACAATGACTTCAAAAGTATTCACTGTGTTAGACCATTGTGATGACTTTTCCAGAGATGATTATAATAGGCAGAACTTCATAGACATGGAGGAACTCATGGGAATATACTACTCTGTAGAGTGTGCTGGGAAAATAAAGCATGTGGTGCTAAGAGATATACAGCTTTGTATAAACAGTACCTACGACATGTGTTGTTTTTACTTAATGTATATGTTATTGATATCTTTCTATATAAATAAACAAAGTCACATTTTTCTTTGTATTCTTTATATATTATAGTTTTGTTGACTTATAAATTAGGCTATAATTGGCTTATTTAGTGCTCTATTGATGAAAACAACCCAAGTTTTAATTTTTAATTAGTATAAACAACACTTGAATGGATTTTCGTGTTTTTAACTTATACAATTGTCTCCAAGGGCTAAATACCTAGACAAATTGTTATTTAGATAAAGGGTATTTATATTTTGATATAACATTACCAAGTTCTTTCTAAAAAAGTTACCAGGCCTAATGATATGATGTTGTATCATGTACTCAGTAATACTAGATTTTTGTCTATTTTTAAAAATTTTGTTTCAGAATTTCAATCCTGTGTCTATGTTGAAGAGACAGATTCATACCAGCCAAGTTTCTAAGAGTCCCATGTATAAACCGGAATACTAATTTATTTATATGGGGAAATATATATGCCTAATGCAGCACATCATTCATGTTAGTTGTGTAGCACATCTTTCTGTAAGAAAGGAATATAAAAAAGCAAGTATAAATAGAATAGAATAAATAGAAAGATATTTTTGGTGAGAATAGGACCCCAGAGCAAAAGGAAGTGAGGTATTTCTTTCAACTGTAGGGAAGTGAGGTATTTTTTTTTTTTTTAGATGTTGATGGACCTTTATTTTATTTATTTATATGTGGTGCTGAGGATTGAACCCAGTGCCTCACACATACCAGGCAAGTGCTCTGCCACTGAGCCACAACCCCATCCTGGGAAGTGAAGTATTAAAGGATGATATTCATGACACTCTTGTGCTACACTTGCCCATGGACCAGGTATTTGTGTTCATGGGCCAGTGCTCTGGACAGTATTATAGATGCCTAACCAACAGATTGATTCTCAGGCTTTCTTTTTATAGGGAAAGACTTTTATGACTCGTTAGATCCCTTTTTAGTCATTTTTAGACTTATCATTTTTATTTTATGTTTAATTGATGCAGTACTTGTACATATTTATGGTGTATAGTGTGACATTTCAAGACATGTATATAATGTGTAATAATCAGATCAGAGAATTAACATATCTACCACCTCAAACATTTATCATCATTGCATTGAAACATTCAAAATCCTCTTTACTAGCTATCTTGAAATACTCAGTTAATTGTTGTCAACCATAGTTATTTTACTGTGTTGTAGAATTAGAAGTTAATCCTCATATCCAGCTCCACCCCTGTACCTGCATATAATTTTTTATTTGGCTTTGATTTCACTCAATTTCATATAAGTCTTATTTTTTGATACCATTTATCTATCTATCTATTTATTTTTTATGTGGTGCTGAGGATTGAACCCAGTGCCTCATGCATGCTATGCAAGTGCTCTATCACTGACCTATAACCCCAGATCCATAAGGCTTATTTTTATAGCTTCAAATATAGTTACCTGAGACCAAACCTTCTTTACCTTATCTGAAACTAGGTCTCAAATCTTTTCAAACAATTACAAATTATTCTCGGTTTGTGTCATTTCTGTAGATGGCCCGATAGCCATTATAACATGATTTTCTCAATCTCATTCTGAAAGCAGTTCTAGACTGGGGCCTTGCTTTTGTCCATGTGTATAACCTATAGCAGTTATCTCTCAGGATCATGACTAGCAAGTGGGGGAAGTGGCATTCAAATCCAGGTTTGTCTGGCTCTCAGACTCATAGTTTTCTTATTATACCATTCTGGATTCCTATATTAAGTGTCTATTTTATTTTCTGCTCACAGAGTTACTTAAAGAAAATGAGAACTGCTAACATTAGAAATATTTACATATACCTTGACATGTAGCTGGAGGACAGGATTATTGTATCCTAAATTCTGCAACTTTACCTAAACTATAATCATTAAAAACAGGCAATTTACTAGTTCAAAAGTATAATATAGTCTTCTAATCTTTGGATGAAATTTAAAAGTGTAATCCAGAATGAGATACATCCTGAAGAAATTTTATAAACGTTTTTCCTCAGTGACTGAGAATATTATTGTCTCAGATATTTTCAGAGGTTGATCAAACAGCTGAATCTCCTATATATTTTCATCAGTTATCAATTAGCTATTAAAATGAAAATGTAAGAATACCTCTGTTTACAATAAAAACCCAAGGGAAAACTCCTCTATGTTCAGGTTTAGCTTGATACCTGGAGCCTACATGGTATGATCTAACAATCAGGAAGCAATTGACACAAGAGCTGAAGTGGGAGTTCAGAGGCATCCATGCCTGATGGGGGTGAGGGAGTTGAGGGATCGTTCTATTTGGGGTCAGGTCTCAGCACCTTGTTCCTCAACAGTCATGGCTAATCCTGGAAGCTGATCCAGAAGACATAATTTTCCTTTCCCATTGAAATTCATTTAGGTGGCTTGGAAGGCCTTTAGCTTCCAGAAGATTTATACTGGCAAAAGACAGACATATCTGAGTTTGAATTCTAGCTGTGCCCTTTACTTGCTGCATGAACTTGAGCAAATTACTTTGAGCCTCTATTTCCCAATAAGCAAAATGGGGCTAAAATATCCATCTTATGTGATTGCTGTCAGAGTAAAATGAGCTAATATAAGATGCTAAGCTCAGTGCCTAGTCAGGGGTATGCATAAGATGTTTCTTATTACTTCTCTCAGACACAGGTTCTCCTAGACCTCAGAGTAGTTGATTTAAAAATTTCTTATATAACACTATTTTGTGAATGTGTGCAGTTGATTTTGCAGTGAGAACATACCAAGCCACAATATTATTTATCCAAACATCAGTAAGTTGCTATCATACTTGGAGGGGATGATGCAAGGAAGAGTGACATATATTATCTCTGGTGGTATTCTTTTTAAATTTTCTTTCTTCTTGGGTTGAAAAATGCTTCTTGGATCTAGTGATAATGGAGCACATTGATATTCCTCAAAGTGTATTTACTAGTACACTAGTAAATAAATTTGGAAAATGCTACTTTCTACTGCCCTCTTTCTCAGCTTCACAAACCACATTAACAAAATGTTTAAGTGTCCTAAGAAAGAAACTGGGTCTAAATCACCATTTTACAAATGTATTTGATGATGAAGTATTATCTGTGTTCTAATGTAGATCCCACATTGGCTGTCCTGTGAACACACGGTTTTTGTATCTTAGAGTAGCTCACAAAATCCTTTTGAATCCATAACAGCTCAAACTTTCAGTGGACTTATGTATTATGAAGGATTTCATCAATGAGCTAGATACCTAATCATCATTTGCTGAATTGTTTCAATGACGATGATAGAATTTGAAAGGCACTAGTTTTTCAACCTCTGATTGTATGTTCCATTTATGCTAATGGGATCAATGGGTGTTAAAAATGTAGGTGAATAAGTGTTGGGGAAATTGGTTATTCTCACAGAGGTAAAATCACACAGATTCCTTGCTAATTGCTAATGAAAAGAAAAGCAAAAATAAGTAAGTGAATAAGTAAATAAACATGAGTTAATACTGATATTTCTTGACTGTAGCACTGCAGCATTCATTCTAGCCATTTCCTCTTGCTTAGTTGTAACATCTTTCTCTGAAAGTGAGAAAACTGGATCATCAAATATGAAATATTGACTTATTTGTTCAACCCTAGAATGTGTGTAGTTTCAGAACTGCTAACCCATATCCCTGTGAGAAATAAATTTATTAATTGAAAGTATAGTGTGTATATCCTACTCTTTTTTTTGGGGGGGTACTGGGGATTGAACTCAGGGGTACTTAACCACTGAGCCACATTCTCAGAGCTATTTTGTATTTTATTTAGAGACAGGGTCTCACTGAGTTGCTTAGGGCCTCACAAAGTTGCTGAGGCTGGCTTTGAACTCGTGATCCTCCTGCATCAGCTTCCTGAGTCACTGGGATTACAGGGATGGCCCCCATGCCTGGCTTATATCCTACTCTTTTAGATACAGAAATATATTGTTCCCATACAAGAAATCTTGGTGTGTATTTTACATTTAGAGTTCGTCTCACAGAACCAATCAGATTTCAAGTGCTGAATAGTCATGTGTGGGTAATGGCTGCCATATTGACACAGATCTAGACATCCACATATGCAGTGCCAGATCCTGGGACATGAATTGATTCTAGGTATTTGGGTGAACACGCTGTCTCATCCTCCTTTAGACTATGGAAACTCTCCACATGCCTCTTGGTGCACAAAGATATTCAGGAGGTGAGGTGGGGAAGGGAACAGGTGCAATCCTGACACAAGGATGATGTGGGGTCATGGACTGGAAGCTAAATTCTGTGCATACATTGAACTATTTGCAGATGTCAGTGCCATACATCAACTTCAAGTCCTCAGCCACTTGTATCATAGCTTCTGTTCTCTGTGCCTGCCTCCTCTACCACCTTAGTGCAGCCACTTGCAAATTGCTGTTTGGACTCGGAGCCTGTGATAATTGGCTGAGACTGTGAGCCTGAGCCCCTGATCAGGTACATAATGGCCACAGAGGATTTTAGAGATAATATAATACTTTTTTAGTTTTAAAAGCTTTATTTTCCCTTTTAATTAAGCATATTGAGAATGCATTTTAATGTTTTCAGAAAATGATGCATGTTCTCACATGGGTGTAAAATGTGGAATTTATAATACTCATTTAGAAGGTGGGATGAGTCATGGAGATTTACATCTGAATGAAGATTTTTTGCTTATTCATTTTTATGACAAATATTTATCAAGTTTCTATTATGAATTGAGTATCTTATGAATTTACTGAGTAGTTATTATGAGTTATGAATATTGAGTGCTTATTATGAATTATTGAATGCCAGTTCAAGATATTTTTATTCATAATACTCTTATTTAAAAAACTTACTATTTTTATACCACCAACCAAAGGCTTTGAGTTTCATTTTAATGAATTTTTTTTTGGTACCAGGGATTGAACCTAGGGTGCTTAACCACTGAGTAACATCTCTAGCCCTTTTTATAATTTTTGTTTTGAGACAGGGTCTTGCTGAGTTGCCTAGGGCCCCACTGAGTTGCTTAGGGCCTCACTAAGTTGCAGAGGCTGGCTTTGAACTCGCTATCCTCCTGTCTCAACCTTCTAAGCCACTGGGATTACAGATGTGCACCACTATGACTGGCTAATGACATTAATTTTATCTGCACATTTGAGTTATATAAGCTATATTTGTGAGATGGCCTGGGACCCTACCTATATTTAAAACATTGTGGGTTTTTTTAAAAAAAATTTTGTTTGTGTGTGTGTGGTGTTGGGGATTAAACCCAGGACTTTGTGCATGTTAGGCAAATTCTTTACCACTGAGCTACACTCCCATCCCTATAGCATTGTTTTTACTAGAAAAATGCTTATAATTCTCAGACATCATGGGCAATAACTGAATTGGGAATTAGAAAATTTGGCAGCTGACTCACCTCAAACTTATACTATGATTCCTAGCATGTTCATTTTACCCTCTGGACCTCAGTTTCACCATAATAAAATGAGGGAGTTAAACTGGATTAGTAGTTCTCAAATCTCTCATATTGATGTCCTTTTTTTTTTTTTTAGTTTTTTTTTTATTGTTGGTCGTTCAAAACATTACATAGTTCCTCATACATCATATTTCACAGTTTGATTCAAATGAGTTATGAACTCCCAATTTTATCCCGTATACAGATTGCTGTATCACATCAGTTACCCTTCCATTGATTGACATATTGCCTTTCTAGTGTCTGATGTATTCTGCTGTCTGTCCTATTCTCTACTATCCCCCCTCCCCTCCCCTCCCCTCCCCTTTTCTCTCTCTACCCCTTCTACTGTAAATAATTTCTTCCATTTGTATTCTCTTGACTTACCCCTCCTTTCCTCTTATATGTCATTTTGTATAACCCTGAGGATCGCCTTCCATTTCCATGCGATTCCCCTTCTCGTTTCCTTTCCCTCCCACCTCTCAACCCTGTTAATGAAAATCTTCGTCTCAAGCTCTTCGTCCCTACCCTGTCCTTGTTTCCTCCCCTTATATCAGAGGAGTCATTTGGTATTTGTTTTTTAAAGATTGACTAGCTTCACTTAGCATAATCTGCTCTAATGCCATCCATTTCCCTCCAAATTCTATGATTTTGTCATTTTTAAATGCAGAGTAATACTCCATTGTGTATAAATGCCACATTTTTTTTATCCATTCATCTATTGAAGGGCATCTAGGCTGATTCCACAATCTTGCTATCGTGAATTGTGCTGCTATGAACATCGATGTAGCAGTGTCCCTGTAGCATGCTCTTATTAGGTCTTTAGGGAATAGACCGAGAAGGGGAATAGCTGGGTCAAATGGTGGTTCCATTCCCAGCTTTCCAAGAAATCTCCATACTGCTTTCCAAATTGGCTGCACCAATTTGCAGTCCCACCAGCAATGAACAAGAGTGCCCTTTTCCCCACATCCTCTCCAGCACTTATTGTTGTTTGACTTCCTAATGGCTGCCAATCTTACTGGAGTGAGATGGTATCTTAGGGTAGTTTTGATTTGCATTTCTCTGACTGCTAGCGATGGTGAGCATTTTTTCATGTACTTATTGATTGATTGTATGTCCTCTTCTGAGAAGTGTCTGTTCAGGTCCTTTGCCCATTTATTGATTGGGTTACTTGTTGTCTTATTGTCTAATTTTTTGAGTTCTTTATATATTCTGGTTATTAGGGCTCTATCTGAAGTGTGTGGAGTAAAGATTTGTTCCCAGGATGTAGGCTCCCTGTTTATCTCTCTTATTGTTTCTTTTGCTGAGAAAAAACTTTTTAGTTTGAGTAAGTCCCATTTGTTGATTCTAGTTGTTAACTCTTGCGCTATGGGTGTCCTATTGAGGAATTTGGAGCCTGCTCCCACAGTAAGTAGATCATAACCAACTTTTTCTTCTATCAGATGCCGTGTCTCTGATTTAATATCAAGCTCCTTGATCCATTTTGAGTTAACTTTTGTGCAAGGCGAGAGATAGGGATTCAGATTCATTTTGATGCAAATGGATTTCCAGTTTTCCCAGCACCATTTGTTGAAGATGCTATCCTTCCTCCATTGTATGCTTTTAGCCCCTTTATCAAATATAAGATAGTTGTAGTTTTGTGGATTGGTTACTGTGTCCTCTATTCTGTACCATTGGTCCACCCGCCTGTTTTGGTACCAGTACCATGCTGTTTTCGTTACTATTGCTCTGTAGTATAGTTTGAAGTCTGGTATCGCTATACCGCCTGATTCACACTTCCTGCTTAGTATTGTTTTTGCTATTCTGGGTCTTTTATTATTCCATATGAATTTCATGATTCTTTTATCTATTTCTACAAGAAATGCAGCTGGGATTTTGATTGGCATTGCATTGAACTTATAGAGAACTTTTGGTAATATCGCCATTTTGATGATGTTGGATCTGCCTATCCATGAGCAGGGTATATTTTTCCATCTTCTAAGGTCTTCTTCTATGTCTTTCTTTAGGGTTTTGTAATTTTCATTGTATAAATCTTTCACCTCTTTTGTTAGGTTGATTCCCAAGTATTTTATTTTTTTGGGGGGATATTGTGAATGGAGTAGTTGTCCTCATTTCCGTTTCAGAGGATTTGTCGCTGATATACAGGAATGCCTTTGATTTATGCGTGTTGATCTTATATCCTGCCACTTTGCTGAATTCATTTATTAGCTCTAATAGCTTCTCTGTAGACCCTTTTGGGTCTGCTAGGTATAGAATCATATCATCTGCAAATAGTGATAATTTAAGTTCTTCTTTTCCAATTTTTATCCCTTTAATTTCTTTCGTCTGTCTAATTGCTCTTGCCAGTGTTTCGAGGACTATGTTGAACAGAAGTGGTGAGAGAGGGCATCCCTGTCTTGTACCAGATCTTAGAGGGAATGCCTTCAATTTTTCTCCATTCAGAATGATGCTGGCCTGTGGCTTATCATAGATTGCTTTTACAATGTTGAGGTATGATCCTGTTATCCCTAATTTTTCTAGAGTTTTGAACATAAAGGGATGCTGTACTTTGTCGAATGCTTTTTCTGCGTCTATCGAGACTATCATATGGTTCTTATTTTTTAGTCTATTGATGTGGTGGATAACATTTATTGATTTCCGTATATTGAACCAGCCTTGCATCCCATGGATGAATCCTACTTGATCATGGTGTATAATTTTTTTGATATGTATTTGAATCCGGTTCGCCAGAATTTTATTGAGAATTTTTGCGTCAAGGTTCATTAGAGATATTGGTCTGTAGTTTTCTTTCTTTGAAGTGTCTTTGTCTGGTTTCGGAATCAGGGTGATGTTGGCCTCGTAGAATGAATTTGGAAGTTCTCCCTCTTTTTCTATTTCCTGAAATAGCTTGAAAAGTATTGGTGTTAGTTCCTCTTTAAAGGTTTTGTAAAACTCTGCTGTATACCCATCCGGTCCTGGGCTTTTCTTAGTTGGTAGTCTTTTGATGGTTTCTTCTATTTCTTCTATTGTTATTGGTCTGTTTAGGTTGTCTATATCCTCCTGGTTCAATCTGGGCAGATCGTAAGACTTAAGGAATTTATCTATGCCTTCACTATCTTCTATTTTATTGGAGTATAAGGCTTCAAAATAGTCTCTGATTATCTTCTGTATTTCTGAAGTGTCTGTTGTGATATTGCCTTTTTCATCCCGTATGCTAGTAATCTGGGTTCTCTCTCTTCTTCTCTTCGTTAGCATGGCTAAGGGTCTGTCAATTTTATTTATTTTTTCAAAGAACCAGCTTTTAGTTTTGTCAATTTTTTCAATTGTTTCTTTTGTTTCAATTTCATTAATTTCAGCTCTGATTTTGATTATTTCTTGCCTTCTACTTCTTTTGCTGTTGTTTTGCTCCTCTTTTTCTAGGATTTTGAGATGAAGTATGAGATCATTTATTTGTTGGTTTTTTCTTTTTTTGAGGAATGAACTCCAAGCAATGAATTTTCCTCTTAGGACTGCTTTCAATGTGTCCCATAGATTCCGATATGTTGTGTCCGTGTTTTCATTTAACTCTAGGAATTTTTTAATTTCCTCCTTGATGTCTTCAATAACCCATATGTCACTCAGCAACCTGTTGTTCATTCTCCAAGTGATGCTTGATTTTTCCTTTCTTCTTTTATCATTGATTTTCAGTTTCATTCCATTATGATCAGATAAGATGCATGGTATTATCTCTACCCCTTTATATTGTCTAAGAGTTGCCCTGTGACATAATATATGGTCTATTTTTGAGAAGGTTCCATGTGCTGCTGAAAAAAAAGTGTAACTACTTGATGTTGGGTGGTAAAGTCTATATATGTCAATTAAGTCTAGGTTATTAATTGTGTTGTTGAGTTCTATAGTTTCCTTGTTTAACTTTTGTTTGGAAGATCTGTCCAGTGGTGAGAGAGGTGTGTTGAAGTCTCCCATGATGATTGTATGGTGGTCTATCAGACTCTTGAACTTGAGAAGAGTTTGCTTGATGAACACCGCTGCACCATTATTTGGGGCATATATATTTATGATTGTTATGTCTTGTTGGTGTATGGTTCCCTTGAGCAGTATGAAGTGTCCTTCTTTATCCCTTTTGATTAGCTTTGGCTTGAAATCTATTTTATTAGATATGAGTATGGACACGCCTGCTTGTTTCCGCTGTCCATATGAGTGGTATGATTTTTCCCAACCTTTCACCTTCAGTCTATGGATATCTTTTTCTATCAGATGCGTCTCCTGTGGACAGCATATTGTTGGGTCTTGTTTTGTGATCCATTCTACTAGCCTGTGTCTCTTAATTGGTGAGTTTAAGCCATTGACATTTAGGGTTATTATTGAGATATGGTTTGTACTTCTATCCATATTTGTTTGTTGATGTTACTAAACCTGATTTGTTATCCTCTTTGACTACTTTCCCCCCTTTACTGTCCTACCTCCCATTGTTGGTTTTCAATGTTATTTTCCATTTCCTCTTCCTGCAATGTTTTGCCAAGGATTTTTTGAAGAGATGGTTTTCTAGCTGCGAATTCTTTTAACTTTTGTTTATCATGGAAGGTTTTAATTTCATCTTCTAACCTGAAGCTTAATTTTGCCGGATACACGATTCTTGGTTGGAACCCATTTTCTTTCAGTGTTTGAAATATGTTATTCCAGGATCTTCTAGCTTTCAGAGTCTGTGTTGAGAGATCAGCTGTTATCCTGATTGGTTTACCCCTAAATGTAATCTGCTTCCTTTCCCTTGTAGCTTTTAAAATTCTTTCCTTATTCTGTATGTTGGACATCTTCACTATAATGTGTCTAGGTGTGGATCTCTTATGGTTTTTTACATTCGGCGTCCTGTAGGCTTCTAGGATTTGGGATTCTGTCTCATTCTTCAAGTCTGGGAAGTTTTCTCGTATTATTTCATTGAATAGGCTGTGTATTCCTCTGGTTTGGAGCTCTGTGCCTTCCTGTATCCCAATGACTCTTAAATTTGGTCTTTTGATATTGTCCCATATTTCTTGGATGTTCTGTTCATGGTTTCTTAGCAGACTTGCTGAGCTGTCTATGTTCTTTTCCACTTGAAATACTTTGTCTTCATTGTCTGATGTTCTCTCTTCTAAGTGATCTACTCTGCTGGTAGTATTCTCAATTGAGTTTTTAAGTTGGTTTATTTTTTCCTGCATTTCTAGTATTTCTATTTGTTTGTTTTTTATTTCCTCTATCTCCCTGTGAAATTGATCTTTTACTTCCTGGATTTGTTTGTCAATGTGATCTTTCATTATCTGATTTTGCTGTCTCATGTCTTCCTTGAGACTCCAGATCATCTGAAGCATGTATATCCTGATCTCTCTATCTGACATTCCATCTGTTGCACCTATTACCTCTTCTAAAGTTGAGTTGACCTGCATTGCCTGTGGTCCTTTCTTTCCTTGTCTTTTCATACTGCTGGCGTTTCTTTCTGCTTGGTGAAACTGTTGTGTTTTGAAATTTTCCCTCTATTTATTTATATTGCTCTTGTATAGTTGAATAATCACCCTTGCAGGGCATGTAGTGGCTGTGATCCTCCTCCAATTGGTGTGATCCGTCTACCACGCTGGCAGGCCCTAGGTCTGCTCTGCTGGTCGGTCAAAGGTCCGCCTACCCAGCAGGCACGAGGGGCACCTCTATCACTCCGCAGGTTGCTGGGCCTAACCTCCCGATGGGTCGAAGGTTCGCCTAGATTGCAGGGGGCTGCTCCCGGAGCGAGAGCTAGGCCTCCCGGGGGAGCCCGGATGGTGGAGGCCGACTGCCGGTTCAGGCGGGGCGGGCCAAGCCGCACTGGGTGCCGGCGGCTTGCAAACGCGGCTGGTATCAGCAGGACTTAACTCCTGCACCCGCTGCGGGGGCACCTTTATCGCCGAGTAGCTGCGGTCGCGTGGTTGGGACCCGGGCGGGTGGGGCCGCTTCTCCCAGGGCGAGAGCTGGGCCTCCGGGGGAGCCCGGATGGCGGAGGACTGCCGGTTCAGGCGGGGCGGGCCAAGCCGCTCCGGGATCCCGCGGGTTGCAAAGGTGGCTGGCGTCTGCAGGACTTAACTTCTGCACCCGCCGCCGGTTCGGGCGGGGCGGGCCAAGCCGCTCAGGGTTCCCGCGAGTTGCAAAGGTGGCTGGCGTCTGCAGGACTTAACTTCTGCACCCGCCACGTGGGCACCTTTATCGCTGAGTAGCTGTGGCCGCCTGGTTAGGAAGCGGGCGGGTGGGGCCGCTTTTCCCAGGGCGAGAGCTAGGCCTCCCGGGGGAGCCGCCTGCCGGAGCGGCTGATGGTTGGGGGACTAGACCTCTGTGCCCGCGTGGCCTTCCAAGATCCACTTCTCTGGGGCAACCTGTCACTTCGAGTAAACCTACCAGTTCACGGCAGCTCTCCTCTTAAGGAAGTTATGCTAGAAGTTCCTCCGTAGCTAGGCTGCAGCTGTTTCGATGAGTCTTTCATATCCCGTTAAAGTGGAGACGTTGGAGTCGCTGCTTCCTCGCCGGCCGCCCTTGATGTCCTTTTAATAGAAAATGTTTTACTATTCTCCTTTTGTGATTCTAAAATGATACTAATAGTTAATAGGTAATGAAACCTGTATATACACAGTTTCAAAAAATATCAATATAAAACCTTAACTAGAATACAAAGTAGAAATAAAACTTTTAGCAAAATAATATGCACTTAAGTATGTATTTCTTACATGCTTCCATCTATGTATATAATTATTGTAAATATTACAACAGATAAGCATATTATTATACAATGGTGGATCAAATACTGCATTTTTCTCAATAATGCCATAATTTCCTGAAATGTTAATCAATTTTGATGAAGTTTCAATACAAATGTAGCACTGTTTTCTCTCAATTTACATGATAGTTCCTTCCTGGGGGAAAAATATGAATGTACATTAAAACCACATAAAAATGCTTTATAAAATGAAGTGAGAATCTAGGGGTGGTCATCATAAGCAATTTTCACCTGCATAAATGTTGGGTGGAGTATTTGAAAGAGGTATGGGACATTGTACAATTCTCTATTCTCCATTGCGTGGGTCTTCCTGGGTACCATAAGTCGTCTTGAGGTCTACTCTGCCCCTAAATACCAGTAGCATGGATGCACTTTCTTCTCATTCCCCCTAGGGGGTGCTGCTCTCCCTCTTGAGAACAACTGGACTAGAAGATCAAGTCGCATAACAGCTTTATTCTTTGAGTCCCGGCATGAATGTTCATTGAATGAGACCCATCATGGGGTACTGTGTCATGGATCAAGAAGTTTTGTCTTTGTTTCTACCTTTTCTGCTGTGTCTCCATTATTACCAACATTAGAGACCTGTTTACTTCATGATTGTATAAAAATTGCTCTTATAAAAGATTGTAAACACTGAGATGTAAAGACCAGGAACAATTTATTAATTCTGAACATATTAAAACATAGGTTCCATCACTCAGTTATCTTTCTTGCATTTGTCCTTTTGTTCTCAAACGTGCTTTAGGATTTTTAAATAATTTCCTGTTTTCTTAGGGATGAGCAATATGTGTTATGGCTTGTTGTTTCCAGCAGATGGCAATATTTGGTGCAAAAATGACTTGGTTTAACAACACAGATTGTCTAGGCTCTTTGTATTTAAAAATCCAAACTTCATAGGGCATACTGAAAGTATCTTTTCTTCCTTAAAAGACTTGATATGAGCTACCTCACTTAAGGTAGTGGCTGGGCTGGGGAAGAGACGCATGCAATTCAAATTTTGATAAACCAAGTCAAATTCTACTATTGGAACAATATTTTAGTGGAAGATTAAGATAAATCATATCATGAAGTGATAATTTATCAGTTGTATAAATTATGAATTTTAATAGATTTAAAAAATAATTCATTTTGAAATAATTTTAGACTTACAAAAGAATGGCTAGGTCAACACAAAAAACTTCTAGATGCCCCAATTGTTAGCATTTTACCTCATTTGCTCCATAATTCACTCTTCTCTGTGTGTGTCCATTATTATTAGTCTTTCTCTGAGTCTTTTGAGAACTAGATATTGTCCAGTCACCCCTAAACACTCCAGAGTTTTTTTTTTTTTACCCCAAACAAAGTCTCTATCCTGAATAGCTAGTATACAACCCTCCTAACCAAGAATCAATGTAGGTACATTACCATCCTAGCCACATGTGTCCATTCAAATATCACTAGTCAGCCAATATTGTCACTTTTCCCTTTCTGGTTCACAACCTTATCCAAGATTATATGTTGCATTTAATTTTTGGTCTTCTCCATTTGGGACAATTTCATTAGTCTTTCATATCCTTGCATATTTTAGATGGTACAGAGCTTATGTTCTGTAGGATGACTGTCAACTTCAGTATGCCCAATGTTTCTTCATGGCCAGATTCAGGCCATGCTTTCTTTGCAGGAATATCACAGAAGTGATAGCTCATATCAAGGGACACATGATGTCAATCTCTCTCATCATTGGTAATGATAACCATGATCATATGGTCATCAGGTTTTAACCAAAATTCATTGTTGAATTAAAATCCATTTTAATTAAGAAGTATTGTGGTTTTATTTTTTTAAAAAGCAATGCATGTTGACTTATTTGTGTCTCCAACTTTCAGAAAAAATATCTAAATATTTTAAATAATAAGTAAATTTCAAATAATAAGTAATTTCAAATAATAAGTCAATATCAGCCAATTTTTTGTTGTTAAAAGCAAGTCATTGGTTTGAGGGGATATAACACTATATAAATCGTTTAAATGTTTACCAAGGATTAGCATTAAAGATTTTTATTTATTGGAGACATTTTCAAAGAAAGCTACTGAACATCTTCACAGAACTAGAAAAAAAAAAACCCTAAAATTTATAGGGAACAACAAAAGACCTCAAATAGCTAAAGCAATACTTAAAAAAAAAAAGCATGCTGGAGGTTCACAATACTTGATTTCAAAAACATATTACAGAGCTATAATAACAAAACAGCATGATGTTGGCATAAAAATAGATACATATACCAATGGAACAGAATAAAGGACTGAGAAATAAATGCATGCATCTTTAGCCAAATGATTCTCAATAAGGATCCCAAAAACACAAATTGGAAAAAGCACAGCCTCTTCAACAAATGATTCTGGGAAACTTGGATATCCACATTTAGAAGATTGAAAATAGACTTCTGTTACTTAGCCTGTACGAAAATCAACTCAATATGGATTCAAGACCTTAATGTAAGACCTGAAACTTTGAAAGTACTAGGAGAAAACGGAAGAAACAATTCAAGATACTGGCAATGGGCAGTGATTTCCTACATAGGACTTGAACAGCTCAGGAAATAAAATGAAGAATTTATAAATGGGATATGTTAAATTAAAAAGCTTCTGTACTGCTAAGGAAACAATTGACAGAGTGAAGAGACAGCCTACAGAATGGGAGAAAATCCTTGCTAGATATTCACGTGACAGATGATTCACATCCAGGATATTTAAATAACTCAAAAAAATGTAACAACAACCACAACAAAAGTAGTCCTATCAAAAAAAAATGGGCAAATGACCTGAATAAATACTTCTCAAAAGAAGTACAAATGGCCAATAATTATAAGAAAAAATGATCAACATCCTCAGCCATCAAGGAATTACACATCAGAACTACACTGAGATTCAACTTCATCCCAGTTAGAATGGCTATTATTAAAAAAAAATAATAACAAATGCTTGGGAGGATGTGGAAAAAGGGAACTTATATACTGTTGATGGAAATGTGTATTAGTACAGTCACTATGGAAGCAATATGGAGTTTTCTCAAAAAACAAGAAATTGAACTACTGTATGATCCGACTATCCCACTCCTGGGTATGTACCTGAAGGAAATGAAATCAGCATATCAAAGAGATACCTGTATGCCATGTTTTTTGTGGCACTGTTCACAGTAGCTAAGATTTGAAATTTGACTAGGTGTTAACAGATTAATGCAGAAAGAAAATAAAGTATAATGTACGAGGGTAAGCCATGAAGAGGAATGAAATCCTGTCATTTGTAAGAAAATGGATGGAACTGGAGAACATTATGTTGAGTGAAATAAGTCAGACACAGAAAGACAAGTATCACATTTTCTCTCATGTGTAGAAATTTTAAAAGATGACCTGAAAGTTGGAGAGGGACTGTTAGAGACTGGGAAAGGGACCGGGGGAGGGAGAAGAGAGGACAGTAAGTGAGGATAGAGGGAGGATAGGCAGGATCAATGCATGATATGTCCATGTATGGAAATGTCACAAGAACATGATTAATTTTTATAATTGATATGTGTTAATAAAAGAGTACAAAATAAGAAAGGCATTGACTAGTTGAGATTATTTCCTTTTTTCCCTGGTTCCAGGGGATCAAACCCAGGACCTCCTGCATGCTAGTCAACTGCTCTACTGCTGAACTATACCCCCAACCCGCAAAGAGTTGAGTTTGATTATACATCAGCAGAAATAACTTGATTCGTAATTGTGTTTCCTCATGTTTTATTTAGTAGTAAAAGCTGAAATATTAAAAAATTTATTTGATTCTCACTGGGGCTGGGGATTGTGGCTCAGTGGTACAGTACTCGCTTGACATGCATGAGGTCCTGGGTTCGAACCTCAGCACCACATAAGTGTAAAATAAAGATATTGTGTCCACCTAAAACTAAAAAATGAATATTAAAAAAATTTATGAACGGTAGCTACAACACTCCCAAATACTTAACATAGAAAACATACAAAATCTTAGAGTGATAAAAATAATGGTTTAAGTCGAACAAGATTCTATAAACAAACAACATACTCTGATAATAAGTGTATTTGCAGGGAACAGAGCTATTGGTTTGCAGTAAAGCAAGTTATCTTTTAAGTAATAATATTGATAATAGTTGTATATTTGTATGTGAAGACTTGAAACCATATAGAAAATATGTAAGTAAATTTCTCCCTTCTGAGACTAAGGCAGGGGGATTGCAAGTTCAAAGCCAGCCTCAGTAATGGTGAGGTGCTAAGCAACTCAGTGAGACCCTGTCTCTAAATAAAATACAAAATAGAGCTGGGGATGTGGCTCAGTGGTTGAGTGCCCATGAGTTCAGTCCCTGGTACTGCCCCCCGAGCCTGAAAAATGTGACACCAATACTATTTATTTTAATTATTTATTTTTTATTTTTTCCTTTTTAAAAAATATTTTGTTTTTTAGCTGTACTTGGACACAATACCTTTATTTTATTTGTATGTGGTGCTGAAGATCAAACCCAGGGCCTCAGATGTGCTAGGTGAGCCCTCTACTGCTGAGCCACAACCCCAGCCCCCTCTTTCTTATTCTTATTACCTCTTCTGCCTGCTTCCTCCCTGCAACTCTAGGTCATTTCACAAGCACATCATTTTGTGATGTTTTATTTAGATTAATGTGTAAGGCTGGAAAATACTGTAAACAAGTAGAAACAATGTAAAATAGATTATATTGAAGATAACAATTTCAAAAATAAAAAATTCTCCCTTCTTTTAGTCTCCAATTCCCATTCTCTCTTTATAAAATTATAAGCATTATTTTTTCTTATTTATCTTTCTAGGAAAATATCTGCATCTATAAGATAGATATAGCACTTTCTTGGGGAAAATGGCATTATGCTCTATGTACTTTTCACTTTCGTTTTTTTACTTAATTATGTTTCATAGACATATCCTAGACATAGATGCAGTCATTCTTCTTAATGATTATATAGTATTTGCTAGCATGGATCACCAGGGTTTGTTTATTCTCATTCTGATGAGCATTTTTGGTTGTATGTTTCTAAATTTACAAAGTTACAGTGGCTCTTATTATGTGTATATGTGTCTACCTTTTAAAGTATGATGTTACAATGAAATATGAAATATATCAGGACAAAAGGGACAAAAGGAAATAAAAAATGGGACATATTTTGGGTTACAGAAAGCTAGTTGCAAAAAGATGCTATTTCTGATGGATAGCAGTAAACTAAAAATTATTTGCTATCTAATCCCTTCTTGAAATAAGATAGAATATTAGTAAATATATATGATAAAATGTCAAAATAGGTCTCATGATATCATGATGTTACAAGTTGGGAAATGAAGAAAGTTTTTCTCCATGCAGAATAGCTTTTCTGTTTTAGAGTATTGACCTATGAAAGATCAAGGTTTGATTATACAATTTTATATATAGTATATATATTTACATATATAATTCTATATTTTTATCAAGAACTATAGAATCAAGTGAAATTCTAGATGGGATTATATTTTGGAATCTATGCCTCATATCAATGTTCAGTAGTTTGGGTAAGCAAGTCATGAAATAAAGTATAAGTAGCTTCAGGGTGAAAAATGTAAATATTTATTTTAAAATTAAGGTATTTTGTCACCACAGATGATCTTGAATAACATTTTTCACTATGGCTAGCTTACCTAATTCTTTCCGTCTTCCACCTTCCCCTATACACAATGAAAATAAAAAAGAAAATGTGTTTTACATGTATTTATATTTATGCCAAAAGTCTGAAGAGAAACCAAGATGTCATGAAAATGCTGTATCTGTGCAGAGAATTTTGGGGAGTGGGCAGAATATGACTGTGCGAGTGGATAGTACACAAGAGAAAAAAAAAGAAACATAATGGAATCTTCTGTCTATGGGTTCAGAAGGTCTGAGCAAATGCAAGAGTAAGGAGAAATAGTAGTCAGCTGAAATAGAAGAAGATGGAGTCTCATGAAAAACTGGGGAAAGGACAAGAGAAAAGGGAAAGAGTTATATATTACAAACCAACAACTTTTGTACCAGGGATTGAACTCAGGGACACTCGACTACTGAGCCACATCCCCAGCCCTATTTTTGTATTTTATTTAGAGACAGGGTCTCACTGAGTTGCTTAGTGCCTCGCTAAGTTGCTGAGGCTGGCTTTGAACTCGCAATCCTCCTGCCTCCGCCTCCCGAGCTGCTGGAATTACAGTTGTATGCCACATGCGTGGCAACAACTTTCTATTTTTAGATAAAACTTTTATTTGTTCTTTTTAGTTATACAGGACAGTAGATTATACTTTTACATACAAACATGGAGTATATCTTATTCTAATTAGGATCTCAATCTTGTGGTTGTACATGATGGGGAGATTCATTGTGGTGTATTTAATTATGTACATAGGAAAGTTAACTCAGATTCAACCAACAACTTTCAAATGGCCATTTCATCAAGGCAGGTCATATAGAAGACAGAACTGTGGAGAGAATGTCTTCCAGTGAAGGACTGTACGTTCCACAGGGATTCTTTTTAGTCTCTATTATGATGCTGAGCACCATGAGTGGCTCTGAGATATAGTGATTAATAACATAGTTGAGGCTTCTGTTTGTATGCAACTTCTATTTTATTGGACTCAGAGTGAAAGGCCTTCTTTCTTCAAAAACCTTCAACAGGAGCAAACAAGAGTTGGAAGTCTGTGACTGTGGAAGAATTGGTTTCAACATAGAACTGAAGGATGGACCAACTGATAATTCAGTGATTGGATTTATGAGAAAGCACCCAGAGTGGAAGTAAGATGTTAAGTTAGTAACTGAAGACACTAAGCAGAGAAGCTGACAAAAAGAAATCAAGGGCTGGGGATATAGCTCAGTTGGTAGAGTGCTTGCCTCACACACACAAGGCCCTGGGTTCAATCCCCAGCACCACACACAAAAAAGAAATGAATGTGTATATATAGTATTTTCTTCACTGTTATCCTCATATTCAGTAATAAAGGGTGGAAGAATGCTATAAAAGTGAAAGGTACTGAATATGGTCTTCTGAGGCAATGATTCATCTCACACTCCCATTGCCTTTTACATGAGGATAGTCTCCTCTTTATCTTCTATTCTTATTCCTCCTCCTCCTCATATTCCTCTTCTTCTTCCACCTCACATTCAATTTTCTTTCTTTTGGTACTGGGGATTAAACCCTAACCTCTTAACCACTGAGCCACATCCCTAGCCCTTTCTATTTTTTATTTTTTTTTATTTTGAGACAGGGCCTCACTAAGTTGCTGAGGCTGGCTTTGTACTTGCGATTCTCCTGGCCCAGCTTCCCAGGCCACTGGGATTACATACATGCACTACCGTGCCTGGCATTCATGGTCAATTTTCTAGAGAAGTCTTCTGTTTGGGCAGTAGCTCAGGTCCCAATTCATCAAATCCCTCAGAAGTCTCCTCAGATAAAATTTTTTTATATAAAAATAATCTTGTATTTTTATATATTTTTTAAATATTTATTTTTTAGTTGTAGTTGAACACAATGCCTTTATTTTATTTATTTATTTTTATGTGGTGCTGAGGATTAAACCCAGGACTTGCACATGCTAGGTGAGTAATCTATTGCTGAGCCACAACCCCAGCCCCTATATTTTTATTTTTAATTATCACATAGTAATCATATATATTTTGGAGTACAGTGACATTTCATTACATGTACTCAATGTGTAATGATTAGATCAGATAATTGACATATCTATCACTTCATACATTTTCGTTTCTCAGTGTTGGGAGCTTTCAAAATCCTCTCTACTGGCTGTTTTCAAGTATTTAATTGTTGTGCACCAGTTATCTGACTGTGCTGGAGAATATTAGGAACATTATTCCTCCTATCAAACTACACCCCTTTGTTATATAGTCATATTCTTTCCCTCCTTTCCTCCCATCCCTAAACCCTTCTCAGTCACTGGTGACCACTTTTTGATTCATGACCTCTATGAGATCAAATTTTTAGCTTCCATATGTAACTGAGAATGTGTAGTATTTGTCTTTCTGTGCCTGATTTATTTCACTTAATATAATGTTTCTAGTTCCATCCATATTGCTGCAAATGGCAGATTTCGTATTAATTGCTCAATAATACACCGTTGTGTATACATTACACAATTTCTTTATTCATCATGTCCTTCATCTTTTTCCATCCTCCTCTTCCTCCCCCTCTTTCCCTCCTCCCCCCCTCCTCCTTCTCAGTGCTGGGGATGGCCTTGAATATGCTGGGTAAGCACTCTGTCACTGAGCTATGCCTTCAATATTCATTCATCTGTTGATAGACACCTCAATTGATTCTATATTGTGACTATTGTGAATAATGCTGCAATAAACATGCAAGTGCAAATGTGTCTTTTAACACACTGATTTCGATTCCTTTGGATATATATCCAGGAGTGGGATAGCTGGGTTATATGGTGGTTCATTATCTAGTTTTCTGAGGAACCACCATACTGTTTTCCATAATGGCTGCACTAATTTACTTTTCCATTAACCATGTATGAAAATCCCCATACATCATCTTATTCCTCACCTTACAGGATATAGTTTCAACTTTCACTCATTCAGTATGATATAGGCTGTGGGGTTTTTTTTTCTTTTTTTTTCTTTTTTTTTCTCTGCCGTGCAGGGCCCCATGTATATTAAGTAGACACTCTCACTGTGTGACATCCCAAGTCCTGTGGGTTTGTCATATATAGTTTTCATTGTGTGGGAGTACATTTCTTGTATACCTATCTTTTTGAGTTTTTTTTATCATGAAAGGATGTTGACATTTATTTAATACTTTTTAATGTGTTTATTGAGCTGATCATAGGTTTTTTTAAAAAATTTATTCTAATTTGTGACAAATGACAGCAGAATGAATTTCAATTCAATTACACATATATAGCACAATTTTTCATATCTCTGGTTGTACACAACATAGTTACACCATTTGTGTCTTCATACATGTACTTAGAGTAATGATGTCTATCTCATTCCACTGCCTTTCCTACCCTCATGCCTTCTCCCTTCTCATCCCTCCCCTTTGCCCTAGTTAAGAGTTCATCTATTCCTCCCATGCTCCCCACCATCCCCATTATGAATCAGTATCCTTACATCAGAGAAAACCTTTGGTGTTTGGCTTTTTGGGATTGGCTTACTTCACTTAGCATTATCTTCTCCAACTCCATCCATTTACCTGCAAATGCCATGATTTATTCTCTTTTAATGCTGAGTAATATTCCATTGTGTATATATACCACATTTTCTTTATCCATTCATGTACTGAAGGGCATCTAGGTTGGTTCCACAGTTTAGGCTATTGCAAATAAACAATAAACATTGATGTGACTGTGTCCCTATAGTATGCTGTTTTTGAGTTCTTTGGGTATACACTGAGGAGTGGGATAGCTGGGTCAAATGATGGTTCCATTCCCAGTTTTCCAAGGAAACTCCATACTGCTTTTCATATTGGCTGCACCAATTTGCAGTACCACCAGCAATGTATGAGTGTGCCTTTTCCCCCCACATCCTCACCAACACTTATTGTTGTTTGTATTCTTAATAGCTGCCATTCTGACTGGAGTGAGCTGAAATCTTAGAGTGGTTTTGATTTGCATTTCTCTAATTGCTAGAGATGTTGAACATTTTTTTCATATATTTGTTGATTAATTGTATATCCTCTTCTGAGAAGTGTCCATTCAGTTCCTTGGTCCATTTATTGATTGGGTTATTTTGTTGTTTTTGTTAAGATTTTTTGAGTTCCTTATAGATCCTAGAGATTAGTGCTCTATTTGATGTCCATGTGGTAATAATTTGCTCCCATTCTGTAGGCTCTTTATTCACCCACTGATTGTTTCTTTTGCTGAGAAGAAGCTTTTTAGTTTGAATCCATCCTATTTATTGATTCTTTATTTTAATTCCTACAGTATAGGAGTCTTATTAAGGAAGTCGGGGCCTAATCCATCATGATAGAGATTTGAGTTTATTTTTTCTTCTATTAGGTGCAGAGTCTCTGGTATAATTCTTAGGTCCTTGACCCACTTAGAGTTGAGTTTTGTGCATGGTGAGAGATAGGGGTTTAATTTCATTTTGTTGCATAGGGATTTCCAATTTTTCCCAGCATCATTTGTCAAAGAAGGTATCTTTTCTCTAATATATGTTTTTGGCACCTTTGTCTAATGTAACTGTAATTATGTGTGTTTGTCTCTGTGTCCTCTAGTCTGTACCATTGGTCTACAAGTCTCACCACTTATATTCAATATAGTTCTTGAAACACTAGCCAGAGCAATTGGACAGATTAAAGAAATTAAACAGATAATGGATAGGAAAAGAAGAACTCAAATTAGCATTATTTGCTGATGATATGATTCTATACATAGAAGACCCCAAAAAATTCCACCAGAAAACTTCTAGAACTAATAAATGAATTCAGCAAAGTACCAGGATATAAAATCTACGCCCATAAATCAAAGGCATTTCTCTATATCAGTGACAAATCTTCTGAAAGGGAAACGAGGAAAACTACCTCATGTACAATAGCCTCAAGGAAAAAAAATACTTGGAAATCAACTTAATGAAAAAGGTGAAAGACCTTTACAATGAAAACTACAGAACACTAAAGAAAGAAATTAAAGAAGACCTTAGAAGATAGAAAGACCTCCCTTGCTCTTGGATAGGCAGAATTAACATTGTCAAAATGACCATACTACCAAAAGCACTATACAGATTTAATGCAATTTCAATCAAAATCCCAATGACATTCCTCATAGAAGTAGAAAAAGGAGTCATGAAATACATCTGGAAAAATAAGAGACCCAGAATAGCTAAAGCAATCTTTAGCAAGAAGAGTGAAGCAGGTAGCATCACTACACCAGACCTTAAACTATACTACAGAACAATAGTAACAAAAATAGCACGGTATTGATCATATGGTTTTTATCTTTCATTTTGCTAATGCAATGTATTAGATCCATCAATATGAATTTTATGTGCTAGTGGATTCAATGTGAGAGTATTTTTGAAATTTATAGTTGTAGATGCTTATTTGCTTATTATTTGCTTATTTTTATGTGGTGCCTTACATATACTAGGTAAGCACTCTGCCACTGGGCTACAGCCTTAAGCCCCAATTGGAGAGTATTTTGTTGAGAATTTTTGCATCTATATCCACCAGAGATATTGGTCTGTGGTTTTCTTTTTTATTGTATCCTTATTTGGTTTTGATATCAGGGTGATTGATTTTGGCCTTAAGAATAAGTTTGTTAGTATTCCTTCCATTTTAATACTTTGAAATAGTTTGAGAATGATTTTTTTTTCTTTTTGATATTGGGGGTTGAACCCAGAGTTGCTTGATCACTGAGCTATATTCCAAGCCCTTTTTTTAAAAAAAAATTATTTAGAGACAGTGTCTCGCTGAGTTGCTTAGTGCCTCATTAAGTTGCTGAGGCTGAGTTTTAACTTGCAATCCTCCTGCCTCAGCCTCCTGAGCCACTGGGATTACAGGCATTCACTAATGTGCCTAGCTGAAAAGAAATTTTTATTTCTTCATTGACACATTGGTTGTTCCAGAGCATGTTGTTCAATTTCCATGCATTGGTAAAATTTCTAAATTAACTCTTGCTGTTGATTTCTAGTTTTGTTTTATTGTAGTCAGTAAGATGCATGTTATGATTTCAATTTTTGGAGACTTTTTGTGTTTTATCCTGGAGAGTGTTCCCTGTCTTGATGAGAAGAATATGTAGTCTATAGCTGTTGGATAAAATGTTCTAAAGGTCTTTAGATCCATTTCCTCTGTTGTATAGTTTAAGTCTGATATTTGCTGTTCTTATTGGTGTATTATAATTATACATAATAGTGGAGATCATTATGCCTTTGTTGAGTTTTTGTCTGAGCGACTGATGGAAGTGGAGTGTTGAAATTCCCAACTATTACTGTATCAGAATCTTTCCTTTTGGATCTAATAATGTTTTTTTTTTTTCTTGGAGTTACTGGGAAATGAGCTCAGGGGTGCTCTAGCACTGAAATATACCCTCTCTGTGTTTCATTTTTTATTTTGAGACAAACTTGTGATCCTCCTGCCTCAGCCTCCCCAGTCATTGGGATTACTAGGTATGGTAATGCCATCATACCAGGCATGATATTTGCTTTATATAATTGGATGCTCTAGTGTTGGGTAACTTTTTTGTACCTTTTTAGTTTTTTGATTTAAGGTCTATTTTATCTAATATAAGTATAACTATTCCAGCTTGCTTTAGAATTCCCTTTGCATGAATAATCTTTTTTTTATATCTTCATTCCTTCAGTCTGTATCTGTCTTTACTGATGATGTGAATTTGTTGTAAGCAAGAATTTTTTTAAAATCCATAAACTAATCTATATATTTTAATTGAGGAATTTAATCTTTATATTCAACTTTACTGATGATAAATGGAGACATATTCTTGTTATTCTGTCAATATTTTTCTGGTTGTTTTGCATATTCTTTCTTTCTTGTTCATCTTTATACTTTTTTTTTTTTTTGTATTGGTACGGGATGATTGTCTTTCTCTTTTGTGTATCTACTTTACTATTGAATTTTGTAATTTGTGTATGTGTTCATGCTAATAATTGTCATTCTATCTGGGGCCTCTTCAGGCTGAGCTTCTCAGGGTATGTTGCCCAGGTCCTCCCAGGCTGTGGAAAAGTGGATGGAGCCTTATGCTTGGTTCACAGGGCTGAGTTGGAGTAACTGCTGTGGGAGCTTCCTGGCTTCTTCACATGTCCATAGACAGGCAGACTCAAGATGGTGCCATGTAGCAGGAGCCTATGTGGGGGCGAGTGAACATGCCCTCTTTCTCTAGGGCTTCAGTGATGTGGTATTCCCTCAGTTCACCAAACTGAGTTTAGGATCTTCAGGGGCCTCAGAAATCTTCAGTAGAAAATGCCTCAGGTGTTTGTCTGTGGCATGAGCAGATATTGCTGGGAGCATTCTCTTTACTCTCTCTCTCTACCATGTGAAGTCCCTCTTGATTTGGAGTTGATTTCAAAAGATGGAACAGCAGAATCTATGTACTTGTACCTATTCTTTAGAAGGTCATTATATATCTCCATGCTCTGCAATATCTCTGCCACATCTTCACTGTACTTCAATTGCTCTTACTTAAACATCCCAGTAAATAGCTGTTATTTTTTCCTTGTTTTGGTCCTTGTTGTGGAGTTAAGTACACCAGGCACCTCTAGACAGCAATATTGCTTCTCTTGTAAAATTTAAGTGGTTTCTCCTAGAAGGTTGTGAAAGTGAAGGGGTTCCAGATAGGTTATGGTGGCTAAATTGTAGTAGTATTAATATTTATTTATTTATTTTTAAAATATTTTTTAATTGTAGATGGACACAATACATTTCTTTCTTTATTTTTATGTGGTGCTGAGGATGGGACCCAGTGCCTCACACATGCTAGGCAAGTGCTCTACCACTGAGCCACAACTCCAGCCCCAGAATTAATATTTATAATGTAAAAATGAATGTTTAGTTTCTGTCCTGAGCTTATTTACAGTATTTTTTTGTACCAGGGATTAAACTGAGGGGCACTTAACTACTGAGCCACATCCCTAGCCCTTTTTATTTTTTTTATTCTGTAACAGAGTCTTGCTGAGTTCTTAGTGCCTAGCTAAGTTGTTGAGGCTGGCTTTGAACTCTCAGTCCTCCTGATTCAGCCTCCTGAGCCTCTGAGATTACAGGTGTGTGCCACCACGCCCATCTTATTTACAATATTAACAGGTTCCTTTTATTTTTTTTTTTTAATATTTACTTATTTATTAGCTATTGGCGGACACAACATCTTTGTTGGTATGTGGTGCTGAGGATCGAACCCGGGCCGCACGCATGCCAGGCGAGCGCGCTACCGCTTGAGCCACATCCCCAGCCCAACAGGTTCCTTTTAGACAATAATCATTTGGTTGGTATCTCACTAAAACAGTGACAGATTTTGCATAAATTATTTTGCAACTTTTTGGTATGTGTGGAACTGGCTGGGGGTAGGATGGCAGAAGGAACTGGTTTTGATTTGGGGATATTTTAAATTTTAAATTTAGAAACAGTCTTCTTTTCTTCAAAGGTTATAGAGTGGTAAGGATAAAACTCTATGGGCTTAGTACACTGTCTAATAAGTCCGTCAGCCATTAGTTAACTCTATGACTCCTGAACTTCAATTCTCAGTTCCATGTTGTAAAACTAAGTTTGTGACATTGATTTTATTCACTTCTCCTTGTTTTTCTTTGGGAATGGACTAAAAAAAGTTCTAAAATAACCTTGAGAATAGTCCTGTTTCTGTTGCTTTATTTTATTTATTTATTTATTTATTTATTTTAATTTTATTTTTTTTATTGGTTGTTCACAACATTACAAAGCTATTGACATATCATATTTCATACATTAGATTGAAGTGGGTTATGAACTCCCAATTTTACCCCAAATGCAGATTGCAGAATCACATCGGTTACACATCCACAATTTTACATAATGCCCAATTAGTAATTGTTGTATTCTGTTACCTTTCCTATCCCCTACTATCCCCCCTCCCCTCCCCTCCCATCTTCTCTCTCTACCCCATCTACTGTAATTCATTTCTCTCCTTGTTTATTTTCCCATTCCCCTCACAACCTCTTGTTGCTTTATTTTTAATACACTTTGTGATTTGACTTTAAGTTCATTTAATATATTGATGTAGTCAGTGTTTGATCTAAGTTTACCTTAGAAAACTGATTCATGTAATGATGATTTGAATGTCTTTCTTTTTATGTACATACATTTTCTTTTCAGTATTCAACTAGGGGTTTGAAATTTAACTTCTCCTTTTCTTAACTGTTCTAGTATCATAAATTCCTTTGTTAATTTTCTTTTCTTATTGGACTTGTGGCTGTGACATTATCAAAGCTTTCCATGAGATATTGGACAAAATCAGATGAATTCTTCTGTAAGTAAAAATGTATATATTTGATAGAACAAATACTTGAGTGTGTACTCTGCCCAGTTTTCAGTGTTATATTTCTACTTAGAATATACTTAAATATAACATTTTTAATGCCCAGTAATTGTGTTTATGATACCAAATCAGCAAGTATAGAATTGTGTAGGTTTTTTAAAAAGGACAGTAAGTTTATTAGAGGATTCTTTGTTATCAACTGTGTTTGTATGTTTAATGTGCTTCTGAACTATAAAAATATCATTATCAAAAAACCTCATTGGTCAGGTGCAGTGGCACATACCTGTAATACCAGCGGCTCAGGAGGCTGAGGCAGGAGTACCATAAGTTCAATGCCAGCCTCAGCAATTTAGTGAGACCCTAAGCAACTCAGTGAGACTTGTCTCAAAATAAAATACAAAAAAGGGCTGGGGATGTGGCTCAGTGGTTAAGTGCCCTTGGGTTCAATCCTAATATATATATGTATGTATATATATATATATTTTTTTTTCAATCATTGGCTGGGTATAGTGGGGCTTGTCTGTAATTCTAATAGCTTGGGAGGCTGAGGCAGGTGGATCACTAGTTTAAAGCCAGTCTCAGCAACTTAGAAGACCCTAAGCAACTCTGCAAGACCCTGTTTCAAAATAAAATGTATAAAGGGCTATGGATGAGGCTCAGTGGTTAAGTGCCTCTGGTCTCCAAAACAAATCCCTAGTATCCAAAATAAAACCAAAACAAGCCCCCCAAAACCACCAAACAACAACAACCACAACAAAAAAACTCATTGATTTGAATCATGAGATAAATGTGCCAAACATTGCAAACTATGTAATGTAGATTAGACTGTTTATGCTATTTTGACTCTTGTATTGGCGAATTTTAAATTTCTATTAAATTGGTCGAGTTCCTTGTATAAGTTAAATCATTTTGCCTTCTTTTTTTGAAAAACCAGCCAGCTGTGTACTTTTATAATTAACACACACCCTCCAATATAAAAATTAGAGTAAGGGAGTGAGTCATTTATGTGGCAGGGTTATTACCTTCCACAGACCTGCCAAATCCATAATAAGCTATTGGTTTTCAGTTAGTCTGTCTGGAGAGGAAAATTCCATTTCATGTAACTTTCTGAATTCTTCTAACTTTCTGTTATTGTAGCTCATATGTTTATTAAAGAAGTTTTCATGTGCAGGAAGAAGCCCAAGAGAAGTTTGGTTGGAAGCTGTTTACAGAGATGTGTTCAGGTCCCAAGGAATAGAATGTTGCCATCAGTCTTCCTGGGTCAAGGAATGCAAATTGTGATGATGACATTTATTACTTTATGTGAGTAGGCTCAGATAAACTCTAAATGCTTGTTGGGAACTGCTTATGTGTCAAACTTTTATTGATTTGTACAAAGGACTTTGAAAATGTCCTAAAGTTTAAGGAAATTTGCAACTTATAATTCTGTCTTGTCTAAATTAAAGATATGAGTCTGAATATGTATCTATATCAAGGACCTTCCATAGCTTCTTCAGCCATGAATAATCTGTTGTAAATTGCAATACATACATTTCTTGCTTTGCAAAAGAGATGCATTCTTGAAGACCAGTAAGTGAGCAGAATCATATTTTAAGTGGGTTCAGAGGGTTCATGTACAAAATCTAGCATTTTGATATGCTGTGGCCAACTTAAGTGATAGTCTTCAAGTGTATAAATGGAATGGCATCTTTAGTCATCTCATTAATAGCTTATGAACCTCAGATGCCTTCATTTATAAACTAAAAATGGAGCTTGTCAGTTTTTGATAGCCAGAGTAGTGATTTTCATAAACAAAGCTTCTGTAAAAAAATGGCTCATTGGGTGTTTCAAATATCAATGATATTTCAAAATTCAACTTTTAAGGCTATTTTTTTCCTGAAACAACATCTCATTGATTTATTATTTTATTCCTCACTTGGAATACAGAGAAATAGAAGGAAAATTTCATGGGGAAAAATGATTTGTTGCTTTTGGAGTGACTTCCAGAGTAGGGAAGGGGGATATATTTTATTTAATTTTGTCTTAGTAAAAATGAAAGACTAATTCAACTTGAAAATTTACTTTCATTTGCCTTGAATTGAAAAATCAAAGAAGTAGTTAAGTGAAGTCAGGCATAATGGCACATGTCTGTAATCTCAGCAATTCGGGAACTGAGGCAGGAAAATGGCAAAATTGAGGCCAGCCTCAGCAAGTTCAAGAGACCTGTCTCAAAATAAAAAAATAAAAAAGGCTGGGGATGAAGCTCAGTAGCAAAGTACCCCTGGTTTCAATCCCCAGTGCAAAAAAAAATGTAGCTAAATGAATAACATTTGTTTGCATCATGATTTATCTATTCCCATTAGAAAATTCCTTGTGTGCTGTTTTGTATAATGTGTCTAATAAGGTTGTTCTTAATTTCTTATAAAGTCCTATCCACTCTAGAGACTCTTCTTGTTACTGGTTTTCTATTTCTTATATCTGCCTTTAGTTCTGGTTTTCTTTCCCCTGCCAATTGAGGTGCCTTAATGACCTGTGCTGTTATGTTATGGGCCCTTCTGGGAACCCTTGCCGGATATGTGTCTGCTAAAATGTATAAGAGTAAGCATTACTACTATGGTTATTCCAGTAAGCTGGTGTGTTCAATGTAGAAATTAAAAGCCACTAAAGTAAAAAAATGAAAAAAGTTGCATGTGGAATTTGAGCTGTCATATCAAAATGTAATTGTGCCTCAGTTACTCTAAAGTATTTGTAAAGTGGACTAAATCAAGTTGCTGCAGTAACTATTCTGTTTTTCACTTCCTCAGCATTTAAAGGTGTAAAGTGGAAGACAGACTTTTTTGCTGACAGCACTAATATGCCCTGGGTATCTCACGTTCTCTTTCCCTGTGCAATTATAATCTTCGTTAGACTTCCTTTTAGAAAAATATCATTGTACACTGTGGTGAAGAGTAGGAAGGAGATGAATGATCATTGCTTTCTGTAGCTGCAGTGTGCCTTTACTGTGTATCTGCATTCCTTTCATCTGTTTGTACATTGTAATCTCTAGTACAAAGAGATGGCAATGGTACTGTGAGATCTGATTTTGATCTTTGTTTTTGAAGCAAATTTCATAAATGCTCATCTGTTTTATGCATTTGCATTACATATCATGCTACAGTGGCAATTTCTGCAGGATATTTTGTTATTCTCCTTGTTGCTGCTTTCAGTGACTGTTTCTTCCTGTTTTCCTCTCATCAATCAGAATCAATAGTGACTGCAGTTGCAAGGTACAGTCATGGTCAATGTAGATATGGGGGTGGTGCTGTGCAGTGCCTGTGAGAATAGCTCATCCAATCCCTTATTTATATAGATGCAGAATTGGTGGTCAAGCCAGGGGGCAACTTCAAGGTCATATGTGAAGTCAGTGACAAGGCCAAGCTATATCTAACCGAGTGTCTCCCACTGTGACCTATCCCAGTCCTCTTCTCACAATATTTTACTGATCAAGGGCTGAATTGTTTAGGGTTTACTTCCAATTCCTTGATATGCTTTTGTGCTAGTTTGGACTATCATAGCAAAATATAATAAACTGGGTGACTTAAACAACAGAAATTTTTGCACAGTTATAGAGGCTGGAAGGTCTGATCAGGGTATCAGCATAGTTGTGTTCTAGTCAGGCCTCTCTTTCTGGCTTGCAAATAGCTGCCTTCTCACAGTGTCCTCATACATGGCACATGCATCACATGCATGAGAACGTACATGCGTGCTCACCCCCCCCCCACAGATTGGTTTCTGAGGTTTCTTATAAAGCTGTTAATCCCATGGGTGCCCTACCCTCTTGACCTCATCTAACCCTAATTAGGTCCCAAAGGGCCAATCTTCAAATATCATCACATTGGGGGTTAGGGCTTTAACATATGAATTTGGCTAAAGCATAATTCAATCCATAGCATGTTTTATTCATTCATAGAAAGGAAAAATTCTCCTCTGGATATGTTCTGAAAGACAGTCTTTTGTTTAATTTTATTTTGTTTTCAAGGAAATAGTAATCAATTATATCTTAATTGTTTGGGTATTTTTATTTTTATTTGTAACAAAATCCCCATGTCTTTAATGTTAGAAGTGTATCACAATAAGGGAAGAAGTCCTATACTGAAAGTATTAGAAAGGCAGTTCAGTGACATGGACATTAAAAACCAGTTAGTGGCAAAAAAAGAGCAAATGCTTTAACAATGCTCTGTGACTGAGTATAATGCTATAAATGATGAGTTCAATGACATATTCAGTAGACTGATAATCTTTTATCTATATAAGGCTCATTTCCCTCTAAACTCTAGGGAAAAAGATAAAATCATTGAAAGGATTCAACATTACAAGATTGCACATCAAATCTATGTACCTCAGAATTTTTGACTGATTTTAAATAAGCTTAATGCACTCCTTCCCCTTACTTCTTTGAATAGAGCCTTCATTTTTTTTCTATAACTCTTTTTCAAAGGAAGTCAAATAGGTGGTCTTTCCTGAATGTGTTATTACATTTGTGTAAGAGAGAGGTGTCCTTGACAATTTTTCAGATATTTGTTGCTTCCAGTTCAAGACTCAGATGAATGCAAACTGAATATATTTGGCAACAAAGTACCACTATACAAAAGTCATTACAGTGAATTATAATACAAGGGATATCACATGCAAGAACCAGTCAAAAAACCATCTATCGTTCCCTGCATTATTTACTCATTCATCATCCTTACTGTGGGGTTTTGGGTTTTGTTTTTGTTTTTACTATAGTCAGGCATTTTGCTAGACACTGCATGAGAAATGCTCCTGAAACTCTGCTTTCAAATGATTTATAACCTAGTGGGTTATTGAAGTAGGAGGAGGGGATGGTAAGATATGTAAACCAGTGACAGTTCTATCTGTTAATAGGAATTTAGAGTTGTAAGAGGAATATGTATAAAGTGATGTGGGGGAGCAGAGAAGGAAAAGGGTATTATCCGCTCGGGGCACCCAGGAAGACTTGACAATCTATGACTGAAGGACATTTAGAACTCAGACACTTTTGTACTTGACCCTCTTCCCTTTCATTTCTTTTACAGCCTTGCTCAATCAGGTACCTCTCCTCTATTATCTAATTTACCTCTTTAACAAGGCCTTTGTTTTTCTTCCTGCTAATAGATGGACTCAGATCTTCCCTTTTGGTTACCTGGCTCACCACTGATGCTTTTTTCTTAAAGTTTCATAAATTTATACATGCTTATATATTATATATCTGCAATATTCTTAGAATTATCATATAATGCAAAAAGACATGTAGAGATGAGTTTTTAAAAATTGTGTGTGGTAAAATTCATTTCTTTTGGTGTGTATTGCTTTGAGTTATGACAAATGAATGCAATCATGTAACCATTACGACAACCAAGATACAGAAAGGGTTGGGTGTGGTGGTGCACACCTGTAATCCCAGCAACTTGGGAGACTGAGGCAGGAGGATTACAAGTTGGAGGCCAGCCTCAGCAACTTAGCGAGGGCCTGTCTCAAAATTAAAAAATAAAAAAAAAAGTGCTGGAGAGGTAGTTTGGTGGTAGAGTATCACTGGGTTCAATTCCCAGTACCAAAATATAAAAAAAATTAAAAATATACAGAAAGGTTTCATCACTCTAAAACATCCCTCATTCTACCCCTTTGTAGTTAACCCTGTCATCTACTCCAAATATTGGCAGCCATTAATCTGTTTAATACCCCTATAGTTTTGCCTTTTCCAGAAAGTCATACAGTGAGTCATATGAACTTTGTTTGAATCTTTTATTCCTTAGTTTTTATTGCCAAATAATATATCATTGTATGGATGTGTCACAGTGTCTGTGTTCACTTTATGATGAATGTTTAGATTTTTCCCTTCAGATTTTCGTGGTTATGAATAAATGTTGCTATAACTGCTGTAAACTTTCATAAAATTTTTTTTTGTTATAAATTTTTATTGATTCTCTTCAGATTTACCTAACATTAGATTTCTTTTTGACATAATTATAAAAGCATGAAATATAATATGGTTTATTCAGTCTCTCTGGTACTTCCCCTTTCTCTCCCACCATCCTTCCCTTAGTCTCCTTCCTTCACACCACTGGTCTTCTACTTATTTATCTATTTATTTTCAACTGATACTTTATAGACATACATAAACATGGAATTCCCTGTGGTATATTTATATATATACATAGCATGATTTTAAAAAAATCATTTTGCATTTCCTCCTCTTTTCCATTCCTCTTTCCCTCTTCATCTCCTTCTACTCTACTGATCTCCCTATGGTATCAGATCCTCTTTTCCTTCTTTTCTTTATTTTGTTCTAGCTTCCACATATGACAGAGTACATTCAACCCATAATTTTCTGAGTCTGTCTTATTTCATTTAGCATGTTCTCCAGTTTCATCCATTTACCAGCAAATGCCATAATTTTATTCTTAATGGCTGAGTAGAACTCCATTGTGTATATAGACCACATTTTTTCTCCATTCATCTGTCAATGTGCATATGGGCTGGTTCTATTACTTGCCTATTGTGATGCTATACACATTGATGTGGCTGTGTCACTGCAGTATGCTGAATTTAATTATTTAGTATAAATAACAAAGGAGGGAGATAGCTGGGTCATATGTTGGTTCCATTTCTGATCTTTTGAGGAATCTCCATACTGCTTTCAAAAATGGTTTTACTGGCCAGGCATGGGGGTGCAAACCTATAATCCCAGCAAGTCAGGAGACCAAAGCAGGAGGATTGAAAGTTCAAAGCCACCCTTAGCAACTTAGCGAGGCACTAAGCAACTCAGTGAGACCCTGTATCTAAATAAAACTAAAAAAGGACTGGGAATGTAGCTCAGTGGTAAAGTGCTCCTGAGTTCAATCCCTGGTACCAAACAAACAAACAATAGCAGCAGCAACAACAACAACAAAAGTTTTACTAATTTTCAGTCTCACCAACAATATGTGAATATACACTTTTCTTCACACCCTTGCCAGCATTTATTCTTAATTATATTCTTGAGTATTACCATTCTAACTGGAGTGAGATGAAATCTCTGTAGTTTTAAAATTTAATTTAATTTTTTATTTTTTGGGTGGTACTCGGGATTGAACCCAGGGCCTTGTGCATGCAAGGCAAGCACTCTACCAACTGAGCTATATCCCCAGCCCTAACTGTAATTTTGACTTGCATTTCCTTAACTGCTAGAGATGTTGGACATTTCTTCTTATATTAGTTGGTCATTTGTATTTCTTCTTTTGAGAAGTGTCTGTTTAATACTTTTGCTCACTTATGGATTGGGTTTTTCTTTTTTGCTGTTAAGTTTTCTGAGTTCTTCATATAGTATGGAAATTAATCCTCTGTTGGAAGTGCAGTCAGAAAATATTTTCTCCCATTCTGTAGGCTCTCTCTTCACTCTATTGTTTCCTTTGCTGTACAGATGCTTCTTAATTTGATGCTGTCCCACTTGCTAATTTTTGGATAAAACAGATTTTTTATGTGGACATAAGTTTTCATTTTTAAAATTTGTTCTTATTAGTTATGCATGACAGTAGAATGTATTTGACATATTATATATATGGAGTATAATTTCTCATTCTTCTGATTATACAAGATGTAGAATTAGGGCTGGGGTTGTGGCTCAGCAGTAGAGCACTTGTCTAGCATGTGCGAGGTGCTGGGTTTGATCCTCAGCACCACATAAAATAAATAAATAAATAAAGGTATTGTGTTCAACTACAACTAAAAAGTATTTTTAAAAGATGTAGAATCACATTGGTTATGTAATCATATATGCACATAGGAAAGTTATGTTCTATTCATTCTACTGTCTTTCCTATTCCCATTCCCCTTTCCTTCACTTCATTCTCTTTTGTCTAATCCAAAGTACTTCTATTGTTCCCTACCTTCCCCTTGATTGTTTGCTAGCATCCATATATCAGAGAGAACATTCAGCCTTTGGTTTTTTGGAATTGGATTATTTCACTTACCATGATAATCTTCACTTCCATCCATTTACCAACAAATGTCATAATTTCACTTATATTTGTGGCTGAGTAGTATTCCATTGTGGGGAAATATATCACATTCTCTTTATCTATTCATCTGTTGAAGGACACCTAGGCTGGTTCCATAGTTTAGCTATTGTGAGTTGAGCTGCTGTAAACATTAATGTGGCTGTGTCACTGTAGTATGCTGATTTTTAAGTCTTGATGGTGGTTCCATTCCAAGTTTTCTGAGGAATCTCCATACTGCTTTCCAAAGTGAAGCAAGAGTCATCACAATACCAGACCTGAAACGATTCTGCAGAGCTATAGTAACCAAAATGGTATGGTATTGGCACCAAAACAGACATTCTGTACATTGGGTACAGAATAGAAGACAAAAAGACAAACCCACATAAGTATACTAGACAAAGGTGCCAAAAACATACATTGGAGAAAAGATAGCTTCTTCAAAAAATGGTACTAGGAAAACTAGAAATCCATATGTAGCAAATTAAAATTAAACCCCTATCTCTCACCCTGCACAAAACTTAATTCAAAGTGGGTCAAGGACTAGGCATTAGACCAGAGACCCTTTGCCTCCTAGAAGAAAAAGTAAGTCCAGATCTACATTATATCAAGTTAGGAACTGACTTCCTCAATAAGATTCCTAAGGTGCAAGAAGTAAACTCAAGAATAAACAAATGGGCCAGGTGCAGTAACACATGCCTATAATCCCAGTGGCTCCGTAGCCTGAGGCAGGAGGATCTTGAATTCAAAGCTAGCCTCAGCAAAAGTGAGGCACTAAGCAACTCAGTGAGGCCCTGTCTCTAAATAAATACAAAATAGGGATGGGGATGTAGCTCAGTGGTTAAGCACACCTGGGTTCAATCCTCAGTACCAAAAAAAGCATAAACAAATGGGATGAAATCAAACTAAAAATCTTTTTCATAGCAAAGGGAACAATCAAGAACATGAAGAGAGAGCCTACAGAATGGGAGAAAATCTTTGCCACCTGTACCTCAGAGCATTAATCTCCAGGATATATAAAGAACTCAAAAAACACCAGAAGAACAATAACCCAGCTAAGGAACTGAACAGGCACTTTACAGACGAAGAAATACAAATGATCAACAAATATCATCTCTACCAGTTAGAGAATGCAATAAAAACTACACCTAGGAGCCTGGGAATATAGCTCAGTTGGTAGAGTGTTTTCCTTTCATGCACAAGGCCCTGGGTTCAATCCCCAGCACCACACACATAAAACAAAACAAAACAAAAACAAAAACTACCCTGAGATTTCATCTCACTGCAGTTAAAACAGCAATTATCAAGAATACAAGTAACAATAAATGTTGGTGATGATGTGGGGAGAAAGGTACACTCATAGGTTGTGAGAATGCAAATAAATTTTCATTTCTAACTGGGTAAATACTTAGGAGTGAAATTGCTGGGTCATAAGTGATGTTAAGTATATGTTTAGCTTAATAAAAACTTCTTCAGTTGTTTTTCAAAGTGTACCAATAATTCCTATCAATGATATATTAGAATTCTAGTTTCATTCCATCCTTGCTTTTGTCAGTTTTCTTTTGATTTTATTCATTTTAGTAGGTATGGTATATCATTGTGGTTTAAATGTGTTTTTCTGCAATGATTATTAATGCTGAGCATCTTTGTATGTTATTTGCCATCAATCTCTTCTTTGGTGAAATGTCTATTTAAACCTTTTCCTTGCTCTTTAGTTGGGTAGTTTGTTTTCTTATTGTTGAAATTTGAGAGTTCTTTATATAGTCCTTTGTCACAAGTCCTTTGTCAGACAGATGATTTGTAAATATTTTCTCTCAGTATTTGTCTTTTAAAAAAATATTATTTTGATGTGGGTCTGGCTAAGTTGCTCAGGTTGGCCTTAAAATTGTGAATCTCCTGCCTTAGCCTCCCTAGTGCTAGAATTATAGTTGTGTGCTACCACATCCCACCAGTGCCTGTCTTTTTTTAATCTCTTAGAATTGTCTTTTGCAGAGCAAAATATTTTGACACGAATGAGTCCTATTTATCAATGTTTTCTCTTTTACATGTGCTTATTGTATTGTATGAATTACATTGATTTGATTTTTACTGTTGACCAGCCCTGCATTCTCAAGACTAATATCAATGCTTTTTATTACTAAATTTTCAATAAAACCCTAACATTGGGGCTGGGATTGTGGCTCAGCTGTAGAGTGCTTGCCTAGCATGGGTGGGACCCGGGTTCGATCCTCAGCACCACATAAAAATAAAGGCATTGTGTTGTGTCCATCTACACCCCCCCCCCAAAATAAAAACCCTAACATTGATTTTACATGAGTTGGTACTTGAGGATATGTAATACAATGTAAATACAAATAAAATGCTTTATCTAAACAACTTGGTTATGATTTTTATTCAATGATATATTGCTAGATCCAATTTACTAATATTTTGTTGAGGACTCCTGGTTTTTCTCTTGTGATTTTTTTTATTTCTTTGTCTTTTTTCTCTACTTTCTAAATTTTGAAATTTTCTATGTTTTTATTATTGCTATTGGGAATTTGGTTTCCTAGAGCTCTTTTTTCCCCCCTGAATGTTCCTTTTAAAAAGCATCTTGTTGGGAGACTAAGGAAGGAGAATCACAAGTTCAATGCCAATCTAAGCAACTTACCAAGGCTGTAAGCAACCTAGTGAGACCCTGTCTCAAAATAAAATAAAAAGGGCTGGGGATGTTGCTCAGTGGTTAAGTACTCCTGGGTTTAATCCCTGGTACCAAAAAAAAAAAAAATGCATCTTGTGGCTGGGATTGTAACTCAGTGGGAGAACATTTGTCTAGCATGCATGAGGCCATGGGTATTATGACCAACACACACACACACACACACCACACCTCCACACACCATCTTGTCAGTGTTCCATGTGTGCTGTATCATACTTCTCTTAATATATTAATAATATGTATATTTTTCTCAATGGATAGTGTCTTTTCTTTTTTTTCCTTATAATATCCTTAAATTTATTGGATGTCTCTTGTCTTTTCCTTCAAGTTGACTTTGCTTTTTTTTTTTGGTCTCTGTCTTCCATACTTTCCTCAAAGGTCTTGGAATCATTGGTTATATGTATTCATATGCTTGAAAGTGTGGCTATAAAATATTGAATGAATACTATGAACATGTAAAAAGAATTAGAGACTTGGAGCTTCACTATGGGTTGATTTGAGTGCATTGTTTTTTGGAGGCCCATTATGTCAATATCTTTAAGCCTTTGGTAAGATCATTTTTTCCCAGAGAAGTGTCTTCCCATCTCCTGTCTGGAGAGTTAATGTCTCGGGGGTGTATAAGGGATAAGAAGCCAAGTGTCTTGACATGAAATATTTAGTATACATATGACCACTTAAATTTCTCTGTTTTGGGCACATTACCCAAAGCTTTAGCTACACCTGGTATCCTTCAACCCAGATAATAAGTCTTTGGACATCTGTAGTTTAGATGGAAGGAGGTGATAGAGGGATTTATTTTCAAAATAGTTTCACAAAATTATTTTCTGTTAGTCACTGCCTGTCGTTTCTCTTTACTCATAAAATACCTGTTGCTTCCAGTTTCTGAGCCTTTTGTGGATTCTGGAGTGTAAATTGAGTTGTTTCTCAGCTTTCCCTACTGCCTGGGTAGTTTCCGGCTTCCTTTTTTCTTTCTTTCTTTCTTTTTTTTTTTCTGTTACCTACTCTTATGTTCTCCCTGTCTGTGTAGAGTCAAAAAAGAAATGCTTTTTATAGTTTTACTGGGGTTTCAGAAGAGAGTAAGATTAGAGGTATTTTACTCAGTTTGGCATTTCAATCTGGAATTTTCTATTTAAGTGTTGATTTTATTCCTACCTGTAATAATAATAACTTGTTGTGGAAGAATATTTGAAGATGTAGAAAACTATAAACTAAGCATATACAATCCTATTTTTTTTTGAAAGAGGTCCTGCTGACTTTCTGGAGTGTTTCAAAGTTTTGTTTTCTATGCATGTAAATTGTGATCACATAATATATACCATTTTGTTCTAGTTTTATTCATTCAATAGTGTGTTGTTAAATACTAAGTCTCAACATTTTAGGCAATCACTGGAAATTCTCCATCATTTTTTTTTTCTTTTTGTGGTGCTGAGAATTGAATCCAGGGCCTTATGCATGTGAGGCAAGCCCTGTACCAACTGAGCTATATCCCCAGTCCCCGCCATCATTTTTAACAACTATAAAATATTCTATTCCATGAATAACAGTAATAGCTCACTTGTATATAGTGCTTTTTATATATCATAAATTATTCTAAATGCTTCACAAATATTAACTCATTCAGTCTTTCCATTAACATTGCAAAGAAGATATTTTATTCTCCAATTTTACAGATGAGGGGAAAAGGCAGAAAGTAATATAGGTGACTTTCCACAAATTACTCAGCTGATAAGTGGAAGTGTCAGAATTCAAATCCAAGCAGTTTGACTCTAGGGTCTATGCTTTTAATCACTATACTAAATAATATCACTATACCCATGTAATAATTTAATTTAATTTTTATGTATTGTTAGATAGTTTAGATTGTTTCTGTTGTGTGTTGCATATGAATTATGCTTCAATAATATCTTTATGTGTTAAGTTTTGAATATTTCAGTTTATTTCCTTAAACTAGATCCTTTGAACTACTACTTGTTCTAATTCTTCTCTGTTCTTTTATGTTCCTGTTCCATTTCTCCCCCCTTCCCAAGAATCTCTCTAAATCATTTTTGACCCTTTCTCCTAAATACTATCTGTTTGGGTTCTTCTTCTGGAAGATGTTCCATTTTTTTGTAGTGCTTGGGATAGAATCCAGAGCCTTATTTATAGTAAGGAAGCAAAGCACTTTACCACTCAGCTATACCTCTGTCCCTGAAAAGCATAAAGTTGACAAATGATCTTTTTTTGCCAAATTCATTGTCTCAGTTCTTATTCTTGTTGTTTGGTTTGCAATGTTTGGTAGACAATTAACTATACTTATACTTTGGAAATGTTCTTTTCTCTCACTATTCCTTTTACTGTATTCTTCTAGTTCTTCTACCGCTTGCTTCCTTCTCTTTTTCTTTCATCCTTCTGTCCACTGAATGTGAAACTTCCTCTTTGTTACATTCTCACCTCTTAGTTCTTCTCTCTCCTCCCTCTCTCCCTCCCCTTCTATTTCCTCCTCTTCTCCCTCTTCCTATTCCTTTTCTTTTTTTGCATATTCATTCCTAAAATGATGACATCCACTTACATTCAATGTAACTATTAATAGGCAGAATTTATTTCTGTTATTTTTTGTTTTCTTTCTATACATTTTATATCTTTTCAGTTCCTCCATTTCTCCATTGCTGCCTTCTTTTCTGTTAAATAGATATTTTCTAGTTTACCATGTTTATTCCCTTGTCATTTCTTGTACTATTTGTGAGCTGTTTTTTTTTTTATGGTTGCTTTGGATTACAATCAATGTCTTAATAACAGTTTAGTTCAGATTAATACCAACTTAATTTCAAAATTATGTAAAAACTTTGTTTTTATACAGCTCCTTTCCCTTTTTCTCCTTTGTGCTATTACTTTTATATAAATTACATCATTATATTTTGTATGTTCATTAACACAGATTTATAATTGTTGTATTGTGAAGTTGACTTTTATCTTTTTCTTTCATCCTTCTGACCACCAAATATGAACCTTCCTCATAGTTATATTCTCACCTCTTCTAGGAAAAAAAGAAAAAAAAGAATTTCAAACAAATAATACTTACTAATCATGGGAAGTTGGGCAGTTCTTTTACCTCTCTAAGCTTAGGTTTCCTTATCAGCAATATGAACATCTTGGCATTATTTATCCCATATAAATTGCTGTTAGGATTAAGTGAGATAATGAATGTGAAGTATTTGAGATAGTGCCTTGCACAGAATAAGTGCTCAATAAATGGTAGCTGTGGTCATTAGCTACTATTTTCTTTTATTGTGGTGCCTTTGCTTATGCTGGTCCATCTATTTGTAATCCCCTCTTTCCAATTTCCCTATACCAAATTTCTAGTTATTCTATAATTCCTAGTTCAGGTAGTTCTAGTTCTAGTTCTGTTCCATGCACACAACTTGTAAGTGTCCATTACCATTACTACAATATTTGCCACAGTCTTCCTTGGATTGCAAATATCTGTGACATGTCTTATCTCTCATTTTATGTTTAAAAACTAATGAGAATGAGTACTATACTTATTCATTTTTGTACCTTTCATAGTTTTTAACTCAGTGCCTTATACATTGAGTAAGAGATCAGCAGTAAATGCTAACTGTGTGACTGAACAAATAATCGAAAAAGGAAAGACAGATTCAGTTTCCTGAGTTTTATTAGTAGAACTGAGTGTGATTTTAAAGCCTAAATCAGATGTGGTTTGTAGGCTTTCTTACTCAGATAGGAGAATCATACAGTACTGGGATTCTTATCTCTCGAAATGCTCAAAAGAGAATTTCAGTGCCTCACGGTGTGGAAATGGATTTGAATTTAGATGGAGAAAGTGATAAGATTAGTGAACATATATGTTCCCTAAAATAATTTGTAGATAGTACAGTGACTAAACAATGTACTTTTCCTTATATGACCCCAAAAATGGCGGATAGGGAAGGCACAAGGCAGTGTAGTTTGATGGGCAGGTGTTAAAAATGTAAGAAGAAAGTTTGAATTCTAGTACTCAGTAATAGGTTAATGACTTTGGGTAGGTCCTATAACCTTTCTGATTGTCCATTTCCTTGACTATAATACCCATGTCACAGAGTCATTTAGAGAAGTAAATGAACTAATGGATTGTGAAATTGTTTTGTGAACTATAAAGCAGGTTTGGTCACTCTTTTCTCCTGGGTTCTTATTGCTCTGTTTGTCATTCTGCTGAGAATTTCCGATGTTAAATTGTAATTTATTTGTTTATGTCTGGCTCCCACTAGACTGAGCTTTTTCAGAGCAAAGATTTTTGTTTTATTTATCTTTGAACATCAGAGCCTAACACATTGGTACTCAATAAATGCTTGATGAATGCGTGAATAAATGTTTCAAGTAGAAGATGAACCCAGGTGACCTCCTAGGAGTTCTTCTAGTTTTGCTGCTTAAGATTCCATGAAAAGGTCTAGAAACAATTAGAGATTGACACAGGAAGAAATATTTAGACTGTAAAAACATGATGTTGAAGGACAGTTACAGATTTGTTAGGCACATATTAACATTCTAGTGTGTACTTCCAAAAAGGAAATTGTTGAGATGGGTTAATTGAGTTTATGTATAAGAAGGGAGGTTATGATTTGTCAAGTGAAAAGTAATTTTTCTGGCCAAGAAATGATAACAGCTGAAATGAATCTCTCAAAAGTAGGAAATTTGGCAGAGGAATATTGTGGCTAAACAAATTCATTAGAGCAGAAAGGTATTAAAAACATTTTGAGAAGTGTGGTTAAATCATGGAAAATCAGGCACCCTTATTAAGATGCCAGAAACTTATGAGACATAAGGTGGAGGTTTTGTTGTTATATGAAAGGATTTTAAGCTACATCTCTGGCAAGAGCAAAATATGAGCCTTTAAACGGCAAAATAAATTATAGCTGTTGAAGAAAGGTGTTAATAGAAGAGATCATAAACACAAGGGGGAAAGGTGAAATACAAATAGTACAATGAAAGAACAAATGACTGAAGTTGATTTAGAGAAGATCAGAATTACTTCTTTTTAAATTTTTTTATTCTAATTTGTTATATATGACAGCAGAATGCATTCCAGTTCATAAAACACATATAGGACACAATTTTTCATATCTCTGATTGGATAGGTGCACTATCTCTTTGATGTTTTTGTATTTGATTTGCCAGAATTTTATTGAGAATTTTTGCATTTTATGTTCAGTAGACATATTGGTCTAAAGTTTTCTTTCTTTGATGTGTCTTTGCCTGGTTTTGGAATCAGGGTGATATTGGTCTCATAGAATGAGTTTGGAAATGCTCCCTCTTTTTCTATTTCCTGAAATAAATTGAAAAATATTGGTATTAGTTCTTCTTTAAAGGTCTTTCAGAACTCAGCTGTGTATCCATCCGGTTGCAGAACTCAGCTGTGTATCCATCCGGTCCTGGGCTTTTCTTGGTTGGTAGGCTTCTGATTTCAGTGCTTGAAATTGGTCTGTTTAAATTGTGTATATCATCCTGATTCAATATGGGCAAATCCTATGACTCTAGAAATTTGTCAATGGCTTTGATATTTTCTATTTTATTGGAATGGAAGTTTTCAAAATAAGAGGCTGGGGTTGTAGCTCAGTGGTAGAACTCTTGCCTTGCATGCATGAGGCCCTGGGTTTGATCCTCAGCACCACATAAAAATAAATAAATAAAATAAAGACATTGTGTCCATCTACAACTAAAAACATATTTTAAAAAAGAAGTTTTCTAAATAATTTCTTTTTTCATTTCTTTTTTATTCTATTTGTTATATATGATAGCAGAATGCATTACAGTTCATATTACACATATAGAGCACAATTTTTCATATCTCTGGTTGTATACAAAGTATATTCACACCATTCGTGTCTTCATATTTGCACTTAGGGTAATGATGTCCATCTCATTCCATCATCTTTCCTACCCCCATGCCCCCTCCCTTCAGCTCCCACCCCTTTGCTCTATCTAGAGTTCATCTAATCCTCTCTTGCCCCACCACCCATACTCACTACGAATCAGCCTCCTTATATCAGAGAAAACATTTGGCATTTGGTTTTTTGGGATTGGCTAACTTCACTTAGCATTATCTTCTCCAACTCCATTCATTTACCTGCAAATGTTAGGATTTTGTTCTCATTTATTTCTGAGTTTTTTTTATATATATATATATATATATATATATATATATATATATATATATATATCACATTTCCTTTATCCATTCATCTACTGAAGGGAATCTAGGTTGGTTCCACAGTTTAGCTATTGTGAATTGTGCTACAATAAACAATGATGTGGCTGTGTCCCTGTAGCATGCTCTTTTTAAGTCCTTTTGGTATACACCGAGGAGTGGGATAGCTGGGTCAAATGGTGGTTCTATTCCTAGCTTTCCAAGGAATCTCCATACTGCTTTTCATATTGGCTGCACCAATTTGCAGTCCCACCAGCAATGTATGAATGTGCCTTTCCCCCCACATCCTCACCAACACTTATTGTTGTTTCTATGCCTAATAGCTGCCATTCTGACTGGAGTGATATGAAATCTTAGAGTGGTTTTGTTTTGCATTTCTCTAATTGCTAGAGATGTCGAACATTTTTTTTCATATATTTGTTGATTGATTATATATCCTCTTCTGAGAAGTGTCTGTTCAGTTCCTTGGCCCATTTATTGATTGGTTTTTTTTTTTTTGGTGTTTAAGTTTTTGTGCTCTTTATATATCCTAGAGATTAGTGCTCTATCTGATGTGCAAGTGGTAAAAATTTGCTCTCATGCTATAGGTTCTCTATTCACCCACTGATTGTTTCTTTTGCTGAGAAGCAGCTTTTTAGTTTGAATACATCCCATTTATTAATTCTTGATCTAATTCTTGCACTATAGGAGTCTTATTAAGGAAGTAGGGGTCTAATCTGATATGATAAAGATTTGGGCCTACTTTTTCTTTAATAGACATAGTGTCTCTGTTTTAATTCCTCGATCCTTGATCCACTTTGAGTTGAGTTTTGTGGTGAGAGATAAGGGTTTAATTTCACTTCGTTGCATAGGGATTTCCAGTTTTCCCAGTACCATTTATTGAAGAGGCCATCTTTTCTCCAATGTAAGTTTTGGGCACCTTTGTCTAATATAAGATAATTTTAATTATGTGTGTTTGTCTTTGTGTCCTCTATTCTGTACCATTGGTCTACCAGTTTATTTTGGTGCCAATACCATGCTGTTTTGTTACTATTGCTCTGTAGTATAATTTAAGGTCTGGTATAGTGATGCCACCTGGTCACTCTTCCTGGTAAGGATTGCTTTGGCTATTCTGGGTCTCTTATTTTTCCAGATGAATTTCATGACTGCATTTTCTATTTCTATGAGGAATGTCATTGGGATTTTGATTGAAATTACAATAAATCTGTATAATGCTTTTGGTAGTATGGTCATTTTGACAATATCAATTCTGCCTATTCAAGAGCAAGGGAGGTCTTTCTATCTTCTAAAGTCTTCTTTCTTTCTTTAGTGTTCTATAGTTTTCATTGTAGAGGTCTTTCCCCTCTTTTGTTAGGTTGATTCCCAAATATTTTATTTTTTTGAGGCTATTATAAATGGGGTAGTTTTCCTTGTTTCCCTTTTAGAGGATTTGTCACTGATATACAGAAATGCCTTTATTTATGGTTGTTGATTTTATATCCTGCTACTTTGCTGAATTCATTTACTAGTTCTAGAAGTTTTCTGGTGGATTTTTTTTGGGTCTTCTAGGTATAGAATCGTATCTTCAGCAAATAGTGCTAATTCGAGTTCTTTTTGTATCTGTATTCCTTTAATTTCTTTAATCTGTCTAATTGCTCTGGCCAGTGTTTCAAAAACTATGTTGAATAGAAGTGGTAAAAGAGGGCATCCCTGTCTTGTTCCAGTTTTTAGAGGAAACACTTTCAATTTTTCCCCACTTAGAATGATGTTGGCCTGGGGCTTAGCGTAGATAGCCTTTACAATGTTGAGATGTTCCTGTTATCCCTTGTTTTTCTAGTGTTTTGAACATAAAGGGGTGCTGTATTTTGTCGAATGCTTTTTCTGCATCTATTCAGATGATCATATGGTTCTTTTTTTTTTTTAAAGAGAGAGTGAGAGAGTGAGATAGAGAGAGCGAGAGAGAGAGAGAGAGAGAATTTTAATATTTATTTTTTAGTTCTCGGCGGACACAACATCTTTGTTTGTATGTGGTGCTGAGGATCGAACCCGGGCCGCACGCATGCCAGGCGAGCGCCCTACCGCTGAGCCACATCCCCAGCCCGATCATATGGTTCTTATCTTTAAGCATATTGACATGATGAATTACATTTTTTGATTTCCGGATGTTGAACCAACCTTGCATCCCTGGGGTGAACCCCACTTGATCATGGTGCACTATATTTTTCATATGTTTTTGTATTCAATTTGCCAGAATTTTATTAAGGATTTTTGCATTTATGTTCATTAGGGATATTGGTCTGAAGTTTTCTTTCTTTCTCTTTCTTTCTTTCTTTCTTTCTTTCTTTTCTTTCTTTCTTTCTTTCTTTCTTTCTTTCTTTCTTTCTTTCTTTCTTTCTTTCTTTCTTTCTTTCTTTGTGTCTTTGTCTGATTTTGGATTCAGGGTGATATTGGCCTCATAGAATGAGTTTGTAAATGTTCCCTGTTTTTTATTTCATGAAATAATTTGAGGAGTATTGGTATTAGTTCTTTGAAGGTCTGGTAGAACTCAGCTGTGTATCCATCCGGGCCTGGAATTTTCTTGTTTGACAGGCTTCTGATGGTGTCTTCTATTTCATTACTTGAAATTGACCTGTTTAAATTGTATATATCAGGGCTGGGGATGTGGCTCAAGTGGTAGCGTGCTCGCCTGGCATGCGTGCGGCCCGGGTTCGATCCTCAGCACCACATACAAACAAAGATGTTGTGTCCGCCGAAAACTAAAAAAATAAATAAATAAAATAAATATTTAAAAAAATTGTATATATCACTCTGATTCTATTTGAACAAATCATATGATCCTAGAAATCTGTCAATGCCTTCAATATTTTCAAAATAATTTCTAATTGTCTTCTGTATTTCTGTAATGTCTGTTCTGATATTTCATTTTTCATTGTGTATGTTAGTAATTTGATATTTTTCTCTCCTTCTCTTTGTTAGCATGGCTAAGAGTTTGTTAATTTCATTTATATTTTAAAAGAACCAACTTTTTGTTTTGTCAATTTTTTCAATTGTTTCTTTTGTTCCAATTTCATTGATTTCAGCTCTAATTTTTAAAAAATATTTATTCACAATACCTTTATTTCACTCATTTATTTTTTATATGGTGCTGAGGATCAAACCCAGGGTCCCATGCATGTGAGACCAGCGCTCTACTGCTGAGCCACAACCCCAGCCCCCTTCAGCTCTAATTTTAATTACTTCCTGTCTTCTACTGCTTTTGGTGTTGATTTGTTCTTTTTTTTTAAGAATTTTTAATATTTATTTTTTAGTTTTCGGCGGACACAACATGTTTGTTTGTATGTGGTGCTGAGGATCGAACCCAGTCCGCATGCATGCCAGGCGAGCGCGCTACCACTTGAGCCACATCCCCAGCCCCTGATTTGTGCTTCTTTTTCTAGGGATGTAATGTTTTTTGAGATGTAATGTTAAGTCATTTATTTGTTGACTTTTTCTTCTTTTAAGGAACAAACTCCATGCAATTAACTTTCCTCTTACTACTGCCTTCATAGTGTCCCAGAGATTTCAATACATTGTATCTGTGTTCTCATTCACTTGTAATAATTTTTAAATTTCCTCAATGTCTTTTGCAACCCATTGTTCATTCAGTAGCTTAATATTTAGTCTCTAGGTGTTGGAGTAGATTTTATTTTTATTTTATCATTGATTTCTAATTTCATTCCATTATGATCTGATAGAATGCAGGGTAGTATCTCTACTTTTTTATATTTGCTAAGAGTTGCTTTGTGGCATAATATATGGACTATTTTAGAGAAGGATCCATGTGCTGAAGAAAGTGTATTTATTCATTGAAGGATGAAATATTCTATATGTGTCAGTTAAGTCTAAGTTATTGATTGTGTTATTGAGATCTATAGTTCCTTTGTTCAGCTTTTGTTTGGATGATCTACCCAGTGGTGAAAGAGGTGTGTTAAAGTCACCCAGAATTATTGTGTTGTGGTGTATTTGACTCTTGAACTTGAGAAGAGTTTGTTTGATGAACATAGATGCTCCATTGTTCGGGGCATACAATATTAATTCTGCCTGTCCAAGAACAAGGGAGATCTTTCCATCTTCTAAGGTCTTCTTTGATTTCTTTCTTTAGGGTTCTGTAGTTTCAATTTCATTGATTGATTTCAGCTCTGATTTTAATTATTTAATTATTTAATTATTTCCTGTCTTCTACTGCTTTTGGGGTTGATTTGTTCTTCTTTTTCTAGAGCTTTGAGATGTAATGTTAAGTCATTTATTTGTTGCTTGCTTCCTCAGTCCATGTGAGTGGTATAATTTTTCCCAACCTTTCACCTTCACCTTCAGTCTGTCAGTATCTTTTCCTATGAGATGAGTCTCTTGGAGGCAGCATATTATTGGGTCTTTTTAAAAATACAATCTGTAGTATATGTCTTTTGATTGGTGAGTTTAGGCCATTAACATTCAGGGTTATTATTGAGACATGGTTTGTATTCCCAGCCATTTTTGTTTATTTTTGGTATTTAACTTGACTTGGTTTCTCCTTTGATTTGTTTTTCCTTTAGTGTAATACCTCCCTTTGCTGATTTTCATTGTTGTTTTTCATTTCCTCCTCATGGAATATTTTGCCGAGGATGTTTTGTAGAGCAGCCTTTCTAGTTGTAAATTCCTTTAACTTTTGTTTATCATGGAAAGTTTTTATCTCATCATAAATCTAAGGCTTAATTTTGCTGGATATAAGATTCTTGGTTGATGGCTGGGGTTATGGCTCAGCGGTAGAGTACTCGCCTCACATGTGCGAGACCCTGGGTTCGATCCTCAGCACCACATAAAAATAAATAAGTGAAATAAAGGTATCGTTTAAAAAAAATTCTTGATTGGCATCCATTTTCTTTCAGAGCTTGCTATATGTTGTTCCAGGATCTTCTAGCTGTCATGGTGTGGGCTGAAAAATTTGTATGCATCTTAATTGGTTTCCCCCTGTATGTAATCTGATTCCTTTTTCTTGTGGCTTTTAATATTCTCTCCTTATTCTGTGTGTTAGACATTTTCATTATAATGTGCCTTGATGTGGATCTGTTGTGATTTTGTACATTTGGGTTCATTTAAGCCTCCTGAATTTGGTTTTCCAGTTCATTTTTCATTTGGAAAATTTTCTGATATTATTTAATTAAATAGGTTGCTCATTCCTTTGGTTTGGAACTCTCTGCCTTCCTCTATTCCAATAACTCTTAAATTTGGTCTTTTTATGCTATACCATATTTCTTTAATGTTCTGTTCATGGTTTCTTACCATTTTCATTGTTTGGTCTACATTCTTTTCAAGATTATATATTTTTGTCTTCATTGTCTTCCAAGTGGTCTAATCTTTTGGTGATGCTGTCAATTGAACTTTTAATTTGGTTTATTGTTTTTTTTCATTTCAAGTATTTCTGGTGTTTTTTTTTTTTTAAAGAACCTTTGTCTCCATGTTGAAGTAATCTTTTGCATCCTGTATTTGTTTATGTAGCTCTCTGTCAAATGATCTTTTGCTGCCTGTATTTGCTCTCTCATATCATCCTTTAATTCACAGAATACGTTAATTATATACATTCTGAACTCCTTCTCTGTAATTTCTTCTGTGTGCTGGCCATGGATTCTAATAATGTGATATCTTGATTTGTTTGGGGCACTTTCTTCCTTTATCTTTTCATATTGCTTGTGTGTCTTCCCTTCTAGCTGTGTGGATCCAAGGTGTTACCATTTTTACCCTATAGGCTTATTGTGCCCCTGTAGGGATCCAATATCTCTCCTTTAAGGTGAAGGACAGTGTTAACAGATCCCAATATAAACAATATACACTCTAAAAACAAATGTTTGCTATTAAGACGTTTACAGTTTGATCACAATGTACACAAATGGTGAATTCAATTATTATGTACAATATACTCAGTAGGTTTGTAAAAAGGTTTACAATTTCTGATGGTGGACAGAGAACCAGGGGTGAGGAGTAGGATAATATGCTGAGGAGGTAGGAGGTGAGGATATAGAGTTGGTATATCTTGCAAAGTGTGAAAGAGAAATGTAAGGAGGAAGATTAGTAGCAGGAAAAGGGAGAGGATGTAATTTTGGGTAGACAAGTACGTGGGAAGTCAGTAAATTACATAAAACAAACACACATATAAAGAAACATTAAAAAATGTTAAAATAGTAGAAATTGATGGAAAAAAGATAAAAAAGAAAAAAGAATATACAACATAGTTGTAATATACTATTCAGATGTCCCAGTCCTCAAAATCCTAATTCATGCAGAGTACTTGGTTCCACATATGTTGGGGAGGTGAGGGCAGGAGAATAGCAAGGGAAAGGGAAAAAACATCTTGAAGGAAGAAACAGGGCTTTTTTTGGTTGGAGATCAGTATCTTTCCTGCTTCCCTTCCAATAGGTGGGTCGTCTGTTGTTAGCTGGTATCTCCGCCCTCGGGATGGTGAAGGTAACCAGGGTGTCACTGTGCCAGGGTAGTGGCTGCTGGTGAGAGAGGGGAGTTAGAAACTGGGTACCTGGCCAGACAGAGTTCCAAACTGGGAGTTGCCTCCACTGAAGATGGTGATGAAGGTGACCCAAGATGGAGGTGCCTGCTTTCGGTGATGGGGTGTCGGGTCGGGTGGGGGAGCCGGGTGATCTGTTGGACGATGAATTCAGAGATGAGCTCTGTGGAGTGCAGTGTGTGGCTGTGGCTGACTTCAGAGCCTGTGTGAGGTTCCCAGATGCAGGCAAGCTATGGCACATAGGGGACTATCTCCACTGCTACAGAGTCCCAAGATGGCAGTGACCGGGGGTACCCCACGTTGGTAGATGGGGGTCCACATGGGAGTGGTGGCCGGAGTTCCTGTGCGTGGGAAGCTGCTGGGTGCCCTGTGTGGGAGCTGCGTTGGTAATTTCTGCATGAGTGGGTGGCCGAAAGTTCTGCTAAGGTGCACATGGTCCCACTCGGGTACCTGGTCATCCTGCATGAGCAAGTAGTTGGAAGACCTACTCTGACGCTGAGGCCTGGAGCCCTGGACTGGCACAGTGACCTATGGTGACCATGATTCCTGTGCAGGAGCAGGAATATCGCTCACAGAGAAGCAGTATTGTCACTACTTGAGTCCCAGTTCACAGAGCAACACAGAACGCTGCCTCCCTGTGGCCTGCCATCTTGGATCTCCTCAAGATCAGAGAATTCTAATGAGAGAACAGAAAGCATTCAAAATAGCGTTTCTAAATAAGAATTTGAGAAAAGATGGCATACACAAAAGTAGCATTAGAATCCTAAGACTTGGAATGAACCTTCAGAGAACATAATAACTAAAGAGCTAAATCAGACATTCCCTAAACAGTAGATCTCAAAGCTTAACCTTAATATTAACAGAATGACTGCTAATACATTCCTTCTCTTTGGGGACTGACAAAATGTCCAGGAACGATAGATATGATTTGTGGGATGGGTTCAGGAATAGTTGTCTCACCATGAAGGTGGAATGAAAAAGTCAGACACACCTGAGTTAGATCCACAGCTCTACCTTTTATCCATTGTCTGACCTTCAGCAAAGTACTTAATATCCCTAAAAGACATTAATAAAGAACTCTTTCTCTTCCTATCCTGTTTTCCATTTCTGTGTTGTTTTTTCATGCTGCTTTCTAATACATTTTATCAGCACTGTCTCCCAACCCTTTTATTGAGGTTTTAATTCCTCTTGTCATAGTTTTAATTCCCAAGAGCTCTTTTATTTTCTCAATAGTCCTTAAAATTTCCTCTTCTTGTTTTATGGTTGCAATATCTCCCCTAATCTCTCCGAGGATGTCAATGATAGATGTTCCTTTTTAAAGTTTTCTTCTGAGCTTCAGGGATCTTCCCCCAGAGAATAGACCTGCAGTCTTCTGCTGGGGTCGGGAAAGTGGAATTATTAGACTTTGCAGAGTGGAGGAGAAAATTTGCAGGTATGTTCACTTTTTGGACTGACTTACAGTCAGTTTTCTTGGTTTATGCCTACTTACAGATGAACCTGGCACTGCAAGTTCCTGAACCATTTTGGAGTTCTCTGGTGTAAATTCATTTGCCTCTTGGCTTTCCTTATTGATGACTTGGGATGTAGCTTTCTCAGTTGTACTAGCTCAGTTACTATTTGTCCAACTGCTATCTAGTTCCTAAAATGTGTCACTAATACTGTCTTCCATCCTGAATCTTCTAACCTTGTGTTTTGATGCCTTTATAGAATTCCTTTACTATATATGTATTTTTGTTGTTGTTGTTTTTGGTACTGGGGATTGAACCCAGGGGCATTTAACCACTGAGCCACATCACCCAGCCATTTTTATTTTTTTATTTTTGAGACAGGGTCTTGCAAAATTGTTGAGGCTGATCTCAAATTTGCAATCCTCCTGCCTTAGCCTCCCAAGTCACTGGTATTATAGGCATGTACCACTGTGTTCTGCTCCTTTACTATAATTTTTATCAGGGCTTTGGGGAGGGATCAAAGCTAAATGTGTGGGTTCAATATGCTACCTTTAACCAAAAGCATCTTAATTTTTTATGTCTTTATATCCATTCATCACTTTGCATTTTAACTATCTCCAAATGAGACACTCTTACCACTTTATTTCTGGAATTTTTCTTCTCTCATCTTGTTCCCTAGGTTTGCACTACACAATGCTGTAGATTCATTTTCCTGAAAAATTGTCCTGTCTACAGCTTTGATAGTAAATTATTTCTTCAGTTGCTTTTTTATTTTTGGATGCCAGGGATTGAACTCAGAGACACTCAGCCACTGAGCCACATCCCCAGCCCTATTTTGTATTTTATTTAGAGACAGGGTCTCGCTCAGTTGCTTAGGGCCTTGCTGAGTTGCTTAGGGCCTCGCTGAGTTGCTGGGGCTAGTGTGGAACTCGTGATCCTCCTGCCTCCACCTCCCAAGCCTCTGGGATTACCTGCATGCACCATCGCACCTGGCCTTCAGTTGCTTCTTGATGCTTACAGCACAGAGTCTACATTCCTTAACCTGACATTCCAAGCCTTCCACAATTTAGCCTCCCATCTTTTTTCAACTTTATTTTGGTTACCAGGTATTAAACTCAGAGATGCCTAACCATTGAGCTACATCCCTAGCCCTTTTGATTTTTTTTTTTTTTAATTTAGAGACAAGGTCTCACTAAGTTGCTGAGGCTGGCTTCAAATTTATGATCCTCCTGCCTCAGCCTCCTGAGCCACTGGGATTACAGGCTTGTGCCACCACACCCAGCTCAATCTTATTGTTTAGGCATTCTTTTAAAACACTCATTTCCATACTCCTGTAGCTGGGCTTGCCTGGTGATACCAGTACATATAACAGTTTATTTGTTGATTTTGAGTGAATAACTTCAAACTCCTTAAGTGAAGACCACTCTGACCAAAGGCCCCTTAAAGCACAGTTTAGTCCAGGATTCAAAATCTGCATTTTATATATACTATTTTTTGATTGTGTATACTATTGCTTCAGTCAGTTTTTTTGCCACTGTGACTAAAAGATCTGACCTGAACAATTTTAGGGAAAAAAAGTTATTTGAGAGCTCACAGTTTCAGAGTTCTTAGTCCATAGAAGGCTGGTTGTATTCCATGGGGCTCAAAGTGAGGCTGAGCATTGTGGTGGGAGAGTGTGGTGGAGGGAAAAAGCTCACATGATGATCAGAAAGCAGAAAGGGAGACAGAGAGAGTCCACTCCTAGATACAAAATATATACCCCCAAAGCCACGCCCCCTAATGAGCCACTTCCTCCAGGCATAGCCCACCTGCCTCTAGCCACCACTCAGCTAATCCGATCAGGGATTAATTCCCTGATTAGTTTAAGTCTCTCACAACCCAATCATTTCTCCTCTAAATCTTGCATTGTCTCACATGTGAGCTTTTAGGGGACACCATATCTAAACAATAACAACCATGTTGTATAATAGTTGTTTCCATGGTGTGTATTACTTGACACCTTATTTATTTTCTACTAGGCTCTGAAGGTGCAAAGATGAGTAGGATGTGTAAATTATAAATAATAAATTGCTATCATATGGTGCCAAGTTTAAGCTTCAGCTCAATGGCTGTTTTACATGTTGTGATTTAATATTCTTGTAGGGTTTAACCTTATAATTTATTATATCCTTCCCACAAAAAGAATGTTCTGACTTTCATATTAATTATGTTTATATCATTTTCCTGTCATATATTGTTTTCTAATGATATTTTCTCTCCATCAGAATTGTCTTTGCTGACCTCTTCATTATGAATCTAATTCTTTGGGTGGAAGACTCATTAGCTGCCATCTCCTTTGGTACTCTGATAAGTATCTTTGCAATATGATTTGGGATTTTAGTATCACAGACATTTTTGGTGCATACTTTGATTTTTTGTGGGGGGAGTTCCTGGGTATTGAACCTAGGGGTACTTAACCACTGAGCCACATTCCTAGCCTTTTTATATTTTATTTAGAGACAAGGTCTTGCTGCATTGCTTAGGGCCTCACTAAGTTGCTGAGGCTGGCTTTGATCTCATAGTCCTCCTGACTCAGCCTCCTGAGCTGCTGGGATTACAGGTGTGTGCCACTGTGCCTAGCTTGGTGCATGCTTTGAAGGCTTGGAAAATATAAACTTTTAAAATTCTGCTTTTGACCATTGAATAATGCTTAAAACAATTTTACTGCTTCTGTACTATACATGATATAGAAAATGTACCATTGGAAAACTACAGAGAACAACCATTTTAGAATTAAAGATACAAAAATATTAGATCAAAGACAGTAACATTTTCAAAGACACTGTTGAATATATTTCTCATATTAAAGATTTTTGCATTTCCTTTTATCTTTGGTGGAAAAAAGGACATGTTGTAGGAAGTCTGATACCAACCAACTTAGAAAAGTAATGAAGTTTTATAGTGGGAAAAGAAGATATAGTCAGATAAATGGGGCTATTCAGTTTATAGATTTGAAGTTAGTTTATTATACATGTAGGAAAAAGGAACAGGATACCAAAAAGACTAAATGAGGTCACACTTCAAGTAGAGTATATAAAGATCTAGCATGCAATTGCAGTGGAGAAGTCAGAAAATACAAACAGAAATGTGGAATTTCACAAAGAATAGAAGAAAATATTGAAAGCTATTGAAAACTACTAAAGAGATAAATCCTTAGGCAAATACTAAGAGAACATTTTAACGTTATAAATTATTTCATGTTGGAATAGTTACTAGTCTTGTTCAATCTCTCCCTTGAATTTATAAACAAGGATAAACATCTTTATTGATTGTTAAGCTGTGTGCCATCTAGTATGATGGCTACTGGCTCCATGAACTTATTGAGAACCTTAAATATGGTTAGTCCTCATTGAGATGTGCTGTAAATACAAATTATACACTTTTTTTTATTTATTTATTTTTATATATTTATTTTTTAGTTATAGGTGGACACAATATCTTTATTTTACTTTATGTGGTGCTGAGGATTGAACTCAGTGCCTCATGCATGGTAGGCACACGCTCTACCTCTGAGCCACAACTCCAGTCCCTATACACTAGTTTTAATACTTAGAACAATAAAACAAAAAATGTAAAATATCTTTCTGTTTTTTTTTTTTTTTTTTTTTTGTGGTACTGTGAATTCAACCCAAGACCTTGTGCATGCTAGACAAAGTTCTACTACTGAGCAGCTTCTCTGCTTATGATCACTAATCTTTATATTGGTCAAAACTTTAAATTATAATATTTGGACATGTTAGATCACATCAATTATGTTCTTCTTTAAAAAAAAATAGTTGTTGATAGACCTTTATTTAATTTATTTATCTGTAATGCTCATACATGCTAGGCAAACACTCTACCCCTGAGCTACAATCCAGCCCCAACTATGTACTTAAAATTGTTCTTACCTGTTTCTTTTTCACTTTTTAATGTGAATACTAAAACTTAAAACTACATTTGTGGCTTGCATATTTCTATTGTACAGGGCTGATTTAGCCTTTGCCCATATAATATTCCATATCCTGTCCAGATTCAAGATTCTGTGCCATTACTGTGATTCTGTCTGTATAAATTTATTTCAATGTCATTGCATTCTGATTGTTACATCATTTATTTTTGAATAATTTAGATGTCCATGTCACCCAACCGGATCCTGTGGCAGATTCCTGAACAGAGCTTCTTCACAAACCATTTCTTGGCATTGTAATTGGTGGCATTTTATCCTTTGGCTGTATTTTTATTGAACTTTTTCATTATGAAAAGTATTTGGTGAGTATCATGTCTTAATAATCTCAAAAGTTTTGATTTTCAGAATTTTAACTGACATAATAATTCTACATATTTATGGGGTACAATGTGATCATTTAATATTTTTACATTATGTTTAATGATCAAATCAAGGAGGTTAGAAAATGGATACCTAAGTATAGTTAAGTTAGGAATAAATTCTAAGCACAGTAAGATGGCTAAAGTGTACAACAGTTTATTACATATTTTATAAAGAACTAGAAGAGAGGAGTTCAAGTTTTATTTTTTATTTTTATTTTTTTTTGTGGTACTGGGGATGGAACTCAAGGCTTTGTACCTGCTAAGCATGTGCCCTGTCACTGAGCTATACCCCCAACCCCCAAAGTTTTAATTTTAATAAATTATTTTTCCTGCATTTCCTGTATTTCAAGGGGGGTTAAACTGAAGTATGATTGTTTGTCAACTTTTTCACTGCTGTAATTAGAGGACCCAACCAGAACAACTGTAAAGGAGGAAAGTTTTATTTGGGGGCTCATGGTTTCAGAGGTCTCAATCCATAGACAGCAGGCTCCATTCCTTGGGGCTCAAAGTGAGGCAGAACATCATGGTGGAAGAGTATGGTAGAGGGAAGCAGCCCACGTGGTGATCAGAAAGCAGAGAGAGACTCCATTCTCCAGATACAAACTATGTACCCAAAGGCACATCCCCAATTCCTACCTTCTCCAGCCACATCCTACCACTTGCATTCTCACTCAGTTAATCCCTATCAGGGGGTTAATTCACTGATTGGGTTAAGGCACTTCACAACCCAATCATTCTTTCTCTGAACCTTCTTGCATTGTTTCACATGTGAGCTTTTGGGGGATATCTCACATCCAAACCATAAAATGATAATACTTCACTTATCCTCATTTTATCCAGAAAATAGGAATCTGACTCAGGGAGATTTCCAAGAGAACTGTATTCATTCACTACTTTTTAAAGTGATTTTTAATTGAAATTTCTATAAAGATTTACTTTTTAAAAAAAGTAATCACCTATTATTAAGCCTTTCCAGATAACTTAGAAAAGTTGTTCTCAACTGAGCCTTTGTGGGGTTTAGGGATATGGGATCCCTTGGGTGGGAGGCAGCTAAATATGGGAAGAGACAGGGCTAGGGATGTAGCTCAGGGGTAGAGTACTTGCCTTTCAAGATGGGAAGTGGCAGCTCTGATTCTTATCTGTTTTTCATAGTGGCCTTCCATGGGCAGTTTCATTTATAATTCCTCTGCCAAAATCATTTTGAAGGCCATTGAGTGGGTCTTCATGTGTACTGAGCTGTAAGTAATGGTTTTCTGTCTTTTTCCTTTCTGTCAACTATTAGTTCTGGTGTCAGGATGCCTGCTCCTATACCTTTTCTCTTTGTTACTTTCAATCTCTTATAGTTCAAGAATTCTAATAACAAAATAGTTAGAAATGCATTTAAGTGAATAAATAATGCTCTTTGATTGAAGTGCAATGGCTTTAGTACCCCAGCTTTGTAATGACTCTTTCAGTTGTTCTGCATTCTTTTTTTAAGATTTCCTGATTCTTGACTGCATTCTGGTTCTGGGAACTGGCCAATTGGGGTGTTACCATGGAGGGATTTTTGGAGATGGACAAAGGCATCATGAAGTAAAATGCAATAGCCAACTGTGTGTTTTTATAACACTTTTGTCAAACAAAACTGTCAAGTCTTCAAAAATCAGGTTTAATCATGAACATTAAGTACTCACTTTTTAAATAGCATTATGACAAATTTGTTTGAAAGATAAACAATAAAATCTGTTACCTTGTCAGCAACTAAATATTTAACATGCTGCAGAATAGATTACAGTAACCATATTTTCCAGATGTTTTTTGATGAGAAAGTAATTTTAAAAGGTTCTTTCAACGAATTTTCTTTTTAGTGAAGAGCACTGTGTAAACCTATATATATTTATACAAAAGACTGTTGTGTACAACTTTGTATATGTTTACTATCTATAGTGATAACTGTTCCCAACCATATACACCATTCTCACACCCAAGTATATATTTTATGTGGTACTTTAAAATCAAATTTTAGCTCTATAATAGTGAAAGGAATTACCTCATTCTTTCAACATTTGACCAAAATATAATCCACACAGACATTTTTTTAAAAATATGCATATTAAAAAGTATATTTAATAGAATTGTGTGTACTGTGCTATGAAGACATTTGGAAAGGCTGCATGTCAATAGATATTCAAAGGCAAAGTGGCATTTGATTCTGTTTTTTCTGTTGTATAATGTAGCTGCTGGTGTGTTTGGCATTTACAACCTTCCATTTCTGAAGAGAAATTATTTTTAAATATGTATAGATGACATATGAATGTTAACCCATAAAAAGGGAGGGTAAGGAGGCAAAGTATAGAAGTTTATTGGGTTAGACAGAGGAGAATGAAGGAAAAGGAGAGCAGATGGGAATGGGAAAGACAGTAGAATGAATCAGCCATAGCTTTCCTATGCTCATCTATGAATCCATCATGAGTGAAACTCCATATCATGTACAACAAAAATAATGGGATCCTAATTAGAATGGTTGAACTCTATGTATGTATAATATGTCAAGGTATATTCAACTGTCATGTATATCTAAAAACAACAAATAAAAAAGAAAAAAATATTGGGCTGGGGATGTGGCTCAGCGGTAGCGCGCTCGCCTGGCATGTGTGCAGCCCGGGTTCGATCCTCAGCACCACATACAAACAAAGATGTTGTGTCTGCCGAAAACTAAAAAATAAAATATTAAAATTCTCTCTCTCTCTCTCTCTCTCTCTCTCTCTCTCTCTCTCTCTCTCCCTCTCCCCCCCTCTCTCTCCCTCTCTCTTTAAAAAAAAAGAAAAAATATTTATAGAGAAAATTATACAGCTATTGATGAGTCTCAAGTGAGAATGTAATTATATGAGCAGAAAAACATGGGTAAGTAACAGCATTGCTTCTGACTAGAGAAGATATGACCAACATCTGTAACTACATAAGTAAGGGAATATATTTTTGGTATGAGATTGATAGATGAAGGTTGGGAACAGAGAGTTAAAGGTTTTGGGGGAAAAAAGGTTTGAGAAGTATGTGACAATCTATTGCAGAGATTTGGGCTCATCCATGTATACTGATAAAGTTTGTTTGAAACCTGTTGTTTCTGTTTTCAGGTCTCATCAGACATAATATATGTTTGGTTTTCTTAGTCTTATAAATTTTAAGATTACTTGTTCAGAAGCTACAGCCTACTGAACTATTTTTGTTTATGTGCTGAGGTAAAGACATAAGAAACCAGTGTATCTTAAACTTTCTAAGTTTGTATTGTTGAAGTTAGAAGTCTGGGTTTAGAAATACATAAGTTGAAATACATGTTAACTGCATGGTTTCTGCAACTTGGGATTGGTTTTATATTGTATTTACCCAATAACACTTTTTAACTTTGGTGTACCTGTGAAGTTAATGCTCCTTTGGTGGAAAGTTTAAATAGACAGTGATTTCTCTCTGGCTGGTTACTATATGTGCTGCATACTATTCAGTTAACATAAAATAGGGGGCTGATTTGATATTTAGACATATAAAATATCTGGTTCAATAATGTTTTCTTTTAATAATTAAAGTTTTCTTTGGAGCTTAGGGCAGGATTGTATTTTGTGGAATTGAGGTTGTTGCTTTTTTATTTCTTTCATTTATTACCATGAATAGTTCTTTTTACTCCATCCTCATTTTTTTCCTCCCTGATTGTTACCTCTGTTGACCGGTGACAAGTCCTTGCTTCCCCAATGTTGAAGAATAACACCAGAGAAGCACGCCGAGGCTAGGTCAGAGTTGCCTCAGTTTGGCTGGGCACAATTCAGGAGCCACTTGTCAAAAGAAATGAACTTTATTTTTAGAATACACACATACACACACACACACACACACACACACACACACACACACGCACGCCACACCACACAGCTCTTCAGGAAAACCCTCAGAGCCGAACTGCCACCACCGGCTTCCCACAAGCCTCTCAACCTCCCCCACTCCTCCTGCTCTTGAGGCCGATTGGCTGGGTCGTGTGGGCGGAGCCAGAAAAGTCCCCCAATGAGCAGCTCCGTGGTCTGAAAGGGCGGGGAAACAACCCAATGAGCATCACCGCAGAGGAGCCAATCAGTTGGCAGCTAGAAGTTTGCTGGGGCCGCAGTGAGCCAATCATCAGCTGGCAGCTGGAAGTTTGCTGGGGCCCCTTCGGCTGTGGCTCTCAACACAGAGTAGAAATTAGAAGTTTATTAAAGGACAGCAGAAAAGACTTCTCCCCGAGGAAGAAGGGGACCCAAGAGGTGGAATCCGTGGAAGTGCGGTTGTCTCCCCTTTTTATAGTTCTTTCAGTGATGGAATGTAGGTGGGAAGGCCCGAGGGGTGGGACACAGGTGGGCCAAAGAAGTAAACTGGGCAGGAAGGACTTCATTAACACTTCTTTGGGATGGGCTATCTTCAAATCTGCTGGGGCTGTTCATTAACATTTCTTTGGGATGGACTTTGGGCCTAGGGCTTTTCTTGGGACTTCATTAACATTTCAAGAGATGCTCAACTTTTCCAGAAATTCATTCTCAACATGGCCTCCATTTTAGATTTCACTCAATATTAGACCCGATTTATCTAACTACACTGGCTGCCTAATTTTAAATCTGGCTTCATGATGTTATTTTGGATAACTGAGGTGGTAGTGTTTTCTTAAGTCCCCTAAATCCATCTTATTTTGGTAGTTAAATATGACTCTCTAAAAGTGACAATGGAGGATTGAGGGAATGATTCTCTTTTTTAAAAATTTATTTTTTAGTTGTAGTTGCACACAATACCTTTATTTATATGTGGTGCTGAGGATCAAACCCAGGGCCTTGCAAATGCTAGGCGATCGCTCTGCCACTGAGCCACAGCCCCAGCCCTGAGGGAATGATTCTGTTTTAGAGCATTTGTTTCTTGAACTATAGTTATAAGCATAAAAACTACATAATTAAGTCTACAACATACTTATCTGCTTGCTAATTCTGTGGTACATTTTGTCATAAGTAATCTGTAACAATTATTAATGAAACATAGCACTATGTATATGATGAGCTTGTTTTTATTTCACAGAAAAATATTTGGGGGGGGGGGACAAAGGAAAAAATATTTTGCAGTTCCAAACATTGGTAATACACTAGAAGAACTCATGGGACAAAGTATATCAATGTACACATGGCTAGGTGTATTACAGAAAAATGATATACAATGGGGTCATCAAGGGAAAAAGACACAGGTGGAACTGGATAAATCCAGGCACAGTCTTCCCATGCTGTCTTCTTCCTGTGAGGGAACACACAGCCTGCTCCTTTCTCCAGCAGTGAAAAATGCAGTAATAAATGTGCTGTGTTTTGGCCAAAGGAAGACCATTAGAGACTCAGCATCCAAGGTTTTTATTGGAAGCTAGTCACATAGGCACCCTCTGCCTAGCAACTACAAAAATTCCAGACTCCCCAAAGGAAAGCAAGTGTTCATCATAAATCACATTGTACAGTGTAGGGATAGCAAACCAGTCTTATCAGTCCAGGGGATGATTAAATGCCAAATTCCCAAATGCAAGCCAAGGGCCAACCTTGCAAGTAAGTCCTTCTAAAGACAGCTGCCTCAGACCTGCTGTGTTAACTCTTCTCTGTACTGTCCATCCCCAGAGCCCTTGCTGCTGACTCTTTACAATGACTACAATATGTAGTCATCAATAGGAGTCCATGGGGCATGGTCAGACCAACTTGCAGTATTGACCTCAGTCAGGCTGTCCATGGGGTCCTCAATTTAGCCAGTGAAAGCAAATTCCATTAACCACAAGGTCTATCTTAAATTTCCTTATAAATCCTTTTTTATACTTGTCCTGAGGCATCAATAGACACAGCACAACTCTGGTCAGTCCATTGAAGCTGAACTGAATGCCTTCTAGGCTGAGGCAGTGTTCTGATAGCAAGCACACATTAGAAGTCCAATCCCCGAGGGCACAGGTGGTATCCCTGGAAACAAAGAGTTTATAAATTGTTATGGCACCTCAAGCAGGACATGCATTATATATTTTATTAAATTTCTTACAAAACTTCCCTTTTATTTCTTTTAATCCATAATTTTATGGAGTTTATCTTGTGTTCATTGTCATTGCAATAATTACCAATCTATTTATGGTTAGAACTTCGCCTTTAAAGTCATTTTTTTCTACTTCTTTCTGCAGGATTATCATTTCGTGATTGAGAGCCTCTTTTCCAGCAGTTTTACAGCTATTTCTTTTTATGTATGCAGTTCATTAATTCTTTACCAAACTTCAAATCATAAGCATTGCAAGCACCATTTTGTACTCTGGGTACACAATGATCATAATGCTGATTTTCTTCTTTTTCACAGGTAACTGCAGAATTACTTAGTATGTTTCAGATTCTCTAAAGAGTCTTGAAGACAGCCATAATGTAATAAGCATCAATTAACAATTAGTGGAAGGAATAGGGAACAGAGTCATCATGTTCATTTTTAAGATTTGGGCATCAAAGATTACAAAGCCTGAGGAACTGGAGGGACCTTATGTACTTAGCTGTGAGACTGTCCCTTGTGAATCTTTTTAAGCAGTAGGGATGTGTTCCAAACCACAGAAAGGGTTATGTGTAATCACCTTTGAACAGCCTCCAAGCATAAAAATTAACCAACTTGAATAACTTTTAAATTATAAAATTAGATTAATTAAATCTCTGGTCATATAAGTAATTATATGTGAAGGACAAGATGTATACTTGTCAGGATTATTCATTTGAGCATATTATTTGGGTTCAAATGTGGTGGAAACTTTTGTTCAGATTAGTGCTTGAAGCAGATGAAAAAATGGAATATTTTATAAAATGGTTCAGTTGGAGAAATAATGAAGTTGGAGAGCTTTAAGACCTTCTGAACAAAATGAAACAGTTTCTTCTTGCCTCACTTTAAGTTCTGGTTCTAGTTCAAGTCATACCACTTGCATAGATCACACTGGAGAAAGTTTTAGTATTTTCTTTGATTTAAATGTAAGGTTCAGGGGCTGGGGTTGTGGCTCAGTGGTTGAGCGCTTGCCTACATGTGTGAGGCCCTGGGTTTGATCCTCAGAACCACATAAAAATAAATAAACAAAATAAAGGTATATGTCCATCTACAACTAAAAAAATATTTAAAGAAATGTAAGGTTCAACAAATACATAAAAATTAACAATGAAGGCTGGGGTTGTGGCTCAGTGGCAGAGTGCTTACCTAGCATGTGTGAGTCACTGGGTTGCATCCTCAGCACCACATAAAATAAATAAATAAAATAAAGGTATTGTGTCCATGTACAACTAAAAATACCTAAAAATATTAATTATGAATATTTCTTAGAAATCAAAGCTGTAAGACAAATGTCAACATTATTCGAGAAGCTATGTATCTTACCAGTGCTTCTTTTTAGAAGATAACACATGGAATATGGATTGTCTTTTATGTATTATTGGTCTCAACTCTTAGAAAAAACTATACAGGCCTCTTGTCATTTCTTGGTTGCCCAAAGTTTTATTTACAACCAAAGGCCAGAGAGCTTCTCACAGTTCTAGTCTAACTAGGCTGCTTGTGTTTTTAGCCTTTTATTGAAATATGCATATAGAAAAGCACATGCATCCTAAGTGTACAGCTTGATGGGTCATTAAAAATGAGCCACCTTTGTAACTATTGCTCACGTCCATAAACAACACATGATCATTATCCCTGAAGCCACTGCTGGGCCTCCTTACAGTCATCTTCCACAAGGGCAAACACTACTACCCTGGCTGTTGATAGAATTGATTAATTTGGCCTGCATTTCATTGCATATAAATAGACTTACATACATTACATGCATACTTACATACCTATACACAGACAGACATGCTCTTTGATATTTTTTAAAAAATTTTTTATTTCTTTTAATTAGTTATGCATGACAGTAGAATGTATTATATCATTTGATATATCATACATAGATGGGATATAATTTCTAATTTTTCTGAGTTTACATATTGTGGAATCACATTGGTCATACAGTCACATACATACATACAGTAATAATGTCTGTTTTATTCTACTATCTTTCTTATCCCCACATTCCCTGCCTTCCCCTCCTTTCACTTCCCTCTACCCCATCTAAGGTAATGCTATTCTTTTTTCTTTTTTTTTTTTTTTTTGCATTACAACTTTTACTTTTTTTTTATTGATTGTTCAAAACATTACAGAGCTCATGATATATCATCTTTCATACATTTGACTCAATTGGGTTTTGAACTCCCATTTTTAACCCCAAATACAGATTGCAGAATCCCATCTGTTACATACTCACATTTTTACATGATGGCATATTAGTGACTGTTGTATTCTGCTACCTTTCCTATCCCCTCCTATCCCCACTCCCCTCCCCTCCCATCTTCCCTCTCTACCTCCTCTGCTGTTGTTCAATTCTCTCCCTTTTTCCCCCCTCCCCCTTGCCCCTCATAACCTCTTATAATTTTGTGTGTCATTGAAGGTCTCCTACCATTTCCATATGCTTTCCATTCTCTCTCCCTTTCTCTTCCCCCATTCGTCTTTGTTTACTGTTAGTCTTTTCCTCATGCTCTTCCTTCCTGTTCTGTTCTTAGTGGCTCTCTTTATATCAAAGAAGACATTTGGCATTTGTTTTTTAGGGCTTGGCTAGCTTCACTTAGCATAATCTGCTCTAATGCCATCCATTTCCCTCCAAATTCTATGATTTTGTCATTTTTTAATGCAGAGTAATACTCCATTGTGTATAGATGCCACATTTTTTTTATCCATTCATCTATTGAAGGGCATCTAGGTTGGTTCCACAGTCTAGCTATTGTGAATTGTACCGCTATAATCATTGCTGTGGCCGTATCCCTATAGTGCGCTCTTTTAAGGTCCTCAGGGAATAGTCCAAGAAGGGCGATAGCTGGGTCAAATGGTGGATCCATTCCCAGCTTTCCCAGGAATCTCCATACTGCTTTACAAATTGGCCTCACCATTTTGCAGTCCCACCAGCAACGTACAAGTGTACCCTTTTCCCCACATCCTCTCCAGCACTTGTTGTTGTTCGACTTCCTAATGGCTGCCAATCTTACTGGAGTGAGGTGGTATCTTAGGGTGGTTTTGATTTGCATTTCTCTGATTGCTAGAGATGGTGAGCATTTTTTCATGTACTTGTTGATTGCTTGTATGTCCTCCTCTGAGAAGTGTCTGTTCAGGTCCTTGGCCCATTTGTTGATTGGGTTATTTGTTATCTTATTGTTTAATTTTTTTTAGTTCTTTGTACATTCTGGATACTAGGGCTCTATCTGAGGTGTGAGGGGTAAAAATTTGTTCCCAGGATGTAGGCTCTCTATTTACCTCTTTTATTGTTTCTCTTGCTGAGAAAAAACTTTTTAGTTTAAGTAAGTCCCATTTGTTTATTCTTGTTATTAACTCTTGGGCTATGGGCGTCCTATTGAGGAATTTGGAGCCCGACCCCACAATATGTAGATCGTAGCCAACTTTTTCTTCTATCAGACGCAGTGTCTCTGATTTGATATCAAGCTCCTTGATCCATTTTGAGTTAACTTTTGTGCTTGGCGAGAGATAGGGATTCAGTTTCATTTTGTTGCAAATGGATTTCCAATTTTCCCAGCACCATTTGTTGAAGATGCTATCCTTCCTCCATTGCATGTTTTTAGCCCCTTTATCAAATATAAGATAATTGTAACTTTGTGGATTAGTCTCTGTGTCCTCTATTCTGTACCATTGGTCCACCTGCCTGTTTTGGTACCAGTACCATGCTGTTTTTGTTACTATTGCTTTGTAGTACAGTTTGAACTCAGGTATCGCTATACCTCCAGATTCACACTTCCTGCTTAGAATTGCTTTTGCTATTCTGGGTCTTTTGTTTTTCCATATGAATTTCATGATTGCTTTATCTATTTCTACAAGAAATGCCATTGGGATTTTGATTGGTATCGCATTAAACCTGTAGAGAACTTTGGGTAATATCGCCATTTTGATGATGTTAGTTCTGCCTATCCATGAACAGGGTACATTTTTCCATCTTCTGAGATCTTCTTCTATCTCTCTCTTTAGGGTTCTGTAGTTTTCTTTGTATAAATCTTTCACCTCTTTTGTTAGGTTGATTCCCAAGTATCTTATTTTCTTTGAGGATATTGTGAATGGAGTGGTTTTCCTTATTTCCATTTCAGAGGTTTTGTTGCTGATATACAGGAATACCTTTGATTTATGCTTGTTGATTTTATAACCTGCCACTTTGCTGAATTCATTTATTAACTCTAGCAGCTTCTTTGTAGACCCTTTTGGGTCTGTTAAGTATATTATCATGTCATCCGCAAATAGCGATAATTTAATTTCTTCTTTTCCTATTTTTATGCCTTTAATTTCTTTTGTCTGTCTAATTGCTCTGGCTAGTACTTCGAGAACTAAATTGAGTAGAAGTGGTGATAGAGGGCATCCCTGTCTTGTTCCAGATTTTAGAGGGAATGCCTTCAATTTTTCTCCATTTAGGATAATGCCAGCCTGAGGTTTAGCATATATAGCTTTTACAAAGTTGAGGTAAGTTCCTGTTATCCCTAGTTTTTCTAGTGTTTTGAACATAAAGGGATGCTGTACTTTGTCAAATGCTTTTTCTGCATCTATCGAGATGATCATATGATTCTTGTCTTTAAGTCTATTGATGTGGTGAATAGCATTTATTGATTTCCGTATATTGAACCAGCCTTGCATCCCAGGGATGAATCCTACTTGATCATGGTGCACAATTTTTTTGATATGCTTTTGTATTCAATTCGCCAGGATTTTATTGAGGATTATTGCATCTAAGTTAATTAGAGATATTGGTCTGTAGTTTTCTTTCTTTGAAGTGTCTTTGTCTGGTTTCAGGATCAGGGTGATGTTGGCCTCATAGAATGAATTTGGAAGAGCTCCTTCTTTTCCTATTTCTTGAAATAGCTTGAGAAGTATTGGTATTAATTCTTCTTTGAAGGTTTTGTAAAACTCCGCTGTATACCCATCCGGTCCAGGGCTTTTCTTGGTTGGTAGTCTTTTGATGGCTTCTTCTATTTCTTCCTTTGTTATTGGTCTGTTTAAATTGTGTGTGTCTTCCTGTCTCAATCTGGGCAAATCATATGCCTTAAGAAATTTATCGATATCTTCACTATCTTCTTTTTTATTGGAATATAGGGTTTCAAAATACTTTCTAATTATCTTCTGTATTTCTGTAGTGTCTGTTGTGATATTGCCTTTTTCATCCCGTATGTTAGTAATTTGAGTTCTCTCTCTTCTTCTTTTCGTTAGCATGGCTAAGGGCTTGTCTATCTTATTTATTTTTTCAAAGAACCAACTTTTAGTTTTATCAATTTTTTCAATGGTTTCTTTTGTTTCAGTTTCGTTGATTTCTGCTCTAATTTTAATTATTTCTTGTCTTCTACTACATTTGCTGTTGTTTTGCTCTTCCTTTTCTAGGTTTTTGAGGTGTAGTGTGAGTTCATTTATTTGTTGGTTTTTTCTTTTGTTGAGGAAAGAGCTCCAAGAAATGAATTTCCCTCTTAAAACTGCTTTCATTGTGTCCCATAGATTCCGGTATGTTGTGTCTGTGTTATCAGTTGACTCTAAGAATTTTTTCATCTCCTCCTTTATGTCTTCTGTAACCCATTGATCATTCAATAACACATTTTCCATGTGATGTAGGATTTTTCCTTCCTTCTTTTATCATTGATTTCCAATTTCTTTCCATTATGATCAGATATGGTGCATGGTATTATCTCCACGCCTTTATATTTGCTAAGAGTTGCCTTATGGCATAATATATGGTCTATCTTTGAGTAGGATCCATGTGCTGCTGAGAAGAACGTGTATCCACTTGATGATGGTTGATATATTCTATATATGTCGGTTAAGTCTAGGTTATTGATTGTGCTGTTGAGTTCTCTAGTTTCTTTATTCAGCTTTTGTCTAGAGGATCTGTCTAATGGCGAGAACGGTGTGTTGAAGTCACCCATAATTATTGTGTTGTGGTCCATTTGACTCTTGAACTTGAGGAGAGTTTGTTTTATGAACGTTGCAGCTCCATTGTTTGGTGCATACAAATTGATAGTTGTTATGTCTTGTTGGTGGATGGTTCCTTTTAACAGTATATAGTGTCCTTCTTTATCCTTCTTGATTAACTTAGGTTTGAAGTTGATTTTATTCGATATGAGTATGGCCACTCCTGCTTGCTTCCGAGGGCCATGTGAGTGGTATGATTTTTCCCAACCTTTTACCTTCAGCCTGTGTATGTCTTTTCCTATCATATGAGTCTCCTGAAGGCAGCATATTGTTGGATTTGTTTTTTTGATCCAGGTTACTAGCCTATGTCTCTTGATTGGTGAGTTTAGGCCATTAACATTTAAGGTTACAATTGAGATATGATTTGTACTTCCAGTCATGCTTCTTTATTTATTTATTTTAGTTTGGCTAGTTTTACTTTTTGGTTATTTTCCTCCCCCTTTACTGAGATATCTCCTGCTGTTAGTTTTGGGCACTATTTTTCAATTCCTCTTCTTGTAGTATTTTGCTCAAAATGCTTTGCAGTGCTGGTTTTCTTGCTGCAAATTCTTTTAGCTTTTGTTTATTGTGAAAGATTTTAATTTCGTTGTCAAATCTGAAGCTCAATTTTGCTGGATACAGTATTCTTGGTTGGAATCCATTATTTTTCAGCGTTTCAAATACATTGTTCGCTTTCAGTCTGTGATGAGAAGTCAGTCGTTAACCTAATTGGTTTACCCCTGAATGTAATCTGCTTCTTTTCTCTTGTAGCTTTTAATATTCTCTCCTTGTTCTGTACATTGGCAATCTTCATAATTATGTTTCTTGGAGTTTGTCTATTATGGTTTTGAGTGTTTGGGGTCCTGTAGGCTTCCAGGATTTGGCAATCCATTCCATCTTCCATCTCTGGGAAGTTTTCTACAATTATTTCATTTAATATGCTGTCCATTCCTTTGGTTTGAATCTCTGTGCCTTCTTCTATCGCGATGACTCTCAAATTTGTTTTTTTTATGACATCCCATATCTCTTGAATAGATTGCTCGTGGGATTTAAGCATCTTTTCTGTGTTGACTATACTCTTTTTCAATTTGATAAACCTTGTCTTCATTATCTGATGTTCTGACTTCTACTTGATCAAGTCTATTTGTAATATTCTCGTTTGAGTTTTTAATTTGGTTTATAGTTTCCTGCAATTCTAGGATCATTGTTTGATTTTTTTTTAAGATCTCTATCTCCTGGTAGAGCTCGTTCTTTGCCATTTGAATTTGTTTGTTTAATTCATTTTCAAAATATACTTTTATTGCTTGGACTTGCTGTCTCATGTCTTCTCTAATATTCCTTTCCATTCGAGTTAGGTATGCCTTGAGTTCTTTCCCTATCCCTGCTTCTGATGTTTCTATGTCCTCCTGTAGATTTAAGTTGTCCTGCATTGTTTGTACTCCTTTTTTCCCTTGTTTTCTCATGTTGTCCACGTTATTTTCCAGCTCTATTTGATTGTCGTGTTTCTGCTCTCTTCTATAGATTTGTTTTGGTTCTGTATTACTCTGATGTCTCTCCTTTGTGTTGTTAAACTATGCCTGCTAACGTGGATTCCGCTGGGAAGAAAATCCGACATCCGAGCTCCAGTGATGACACTACTCTGCTATGACGGGCCCCAGGCTCCTTGTGGGGGTGTCCTAATGGGGGGGTGTGACTGGACTGTCCCTGTTTGGTTTCAGCTCCCGGTTGCGGCAGGTGGGCGGTCTCCAGCTGCCCAGTATCACAGGCTGCGGGTGGGTGATCGGTCGTCAGTGAGCGGGTGTTCTCCTACCGCCCAGTTACGCGGGCAGTGGGTGAAGTGTCGCCGGCGGGCCTGCGGTTTCCAGCCGCCCAGTTGCGAGGGCCTTGCCTCTAGTCCCCTGGTTTCTCCTGCTAGTCTTGGTTTCTCCTGCTAGACCAGGTTTCCCCTGAGTGATGGTTCTTGGCAGTTCAAACTGTACTCTGGGCCTGCCGTTTGTTGGGTGTGGAGGGTGACTATTGAGAACCCGGCACTCCATTGTTTTGTTTCCGTTGTGGGGGATAGAACTGTAAAGCTTCCTTCCCCCTCTGAAATCCCGTACTCAGCCCGGGGGTCAGTGCGGGCTTGGCTGGCGGGATTCCACAGAATCACAGCCACTTTTCTCCCTGCTTGCTAATTAATCGCTTCTCTGCGGCGCCACACCTTCTGTAGCCACGGGGCAGGCCGCGTGAATCAGTCAGCCCAGCTCTCAGGGGTCACACAGTTGGCTATTGGGATCCCCGGCACTCTATCGTTTTGATTTTTCCTGCTTGACCCTCCCCCAGCGCTGGCTAGACAGGTTTTGTTTTGGCTGCTGATGGGAGCGGGGGTTGAAGGTCAGGTGTCTCTAGTTGTCCCCTAGTCCTTATGCAGGCTCACTCTGATACTCCCTCCCCCGGAAAGCCTAGGAGAGATTGTATGCGAATTCCCCGATGTATGGGGGATGGGCTGAGTGACACACACCTGTTTTGTTGTTGCAGTCTGTTGGAGAGTGGCGTGGATACTTCAGCTTTTCAAGATGGTGGCCGCTGATTGCCTTTGTGGAGTGTCCGCTGTGGGGGATGGGACTGTACCGCTTCCTTCCCTGTCTGAGGTCGTCTGAAGTCTCGTAATCAGCCCGAGGGTCAGTGTGGGCTTGGCTGGCGGGATTCCACCTGTCACAGCCCCTTATCTCCCTGCTTGCTAATTAATCGCCTCTCTGCGGTGCCACGCCTTCTGTAGCCGCGGGGCAGGCCGCGCGAATCAGTTGGCCTGGATCTCCGGGGTCCCACAGTTGACTATTGGGATCCCGGGCACTCTGTCGTTTTGATTTTTCCTACTTGACCCTCTCCCAGCGCTGGCTAGACAGGTTTCGTTTTGGCTGCTGTTTTGTTGTTGCAATCTGTTGGAGAGTGGCGTGGATACTTCAGCTTTCCAAGATGGTGGCCGCTGATTGCCTTTGTGGAGTGTCCGCTGTGGGGGATGGGACTGTACCGCTTCCTTCCCCGTCTGAAGTCCTGCATTACAACTTTTAATACGCATATGTACCACAATTTTTGTATCTCTGTTTGTATATAAAGTATGTTGATATCCAATTCAAGTCTTCATACATGTACTTTGTATAATATCTGGCTTCTTTAGCAGCTGGTTTCTTTCTTTTGCTATGGCTTATGAGAATCCTCCATATCATCATGTGTAGATGTAGTCTGTGTTTCTCAGATCTTTTGTTTTGGATCCCCTCCATCCAACATGGTGAGTTACTGGCTTTGATATTTATGTAGTGTAAAATTAGATATATAGTAGTTCCCCCTTGTCAGTGGGGGATACATTCAAAGACCCCCAGTGAATGCCTGAAACTAGGTAGTATTGAATACTATATGTATACTGTGTTTTCCCCTTTATCTACATTCTTTTTTAAAAAATATTTATTTTTTTAGTTGTAGTTGGACATGATATCTTTATTTTATTTATTTATATGTGGTACTGAGGATTGAGCCCAGGGCCTCGCATTGCTAGGCGAGCACTCTACCACTGAGCCACAACCCCAGCCCCATCTACATTCTCATGATAAAGTTTAATTTATAAATAAGACACACTAATATAATTGATTCAAATTGTTTATTTATGGAGTTTTCCACTGAGTATTTTCAGAGCATAGTTGATCACAGGTCGTTGAAACCACAAAAAGTTAAAGCACAGGTAAGAGGCAACTACTGCATTAAGCACAATCATTTCAGGCTATGTTTTCTTCATTACCTAACACTTTGGCTCAGATTGCCTTTTTCTGGTAGTCTTATAACAGGTTCTTCTTTCAAAATAGATGTAATCTTCAGTGGTCACATTGCCAACAAAAATCTTTTGCCATTGGTTGGCTTCATCGCAGCATTCTAGTTTCTGACACCACACTATGCTGAATACTGACCTCAAAGATCAATAGTGATCTCTTGATAAAGTTAGTGGCCTTTCACTATTCCTCACCCTCCTTGGCTTCTTTAATTAAGACAATGTAACACCTGTGGAATTCTTTCAATATCATTTGCATTATTGCATTATTCTCCATGTTGTACTATGGGCCTTCTCCTGTTTTCCTTCCTGTTCCTGTCACCTAACTCTAGCTTTTATTATCATTTCAGTCCTTCTTTTCTATATTCTCCATCTTAGAACTCATTCAGTATCATGACTTCACTATTCTCAATGGTGACCGCTCCCAAATTTGTATCTTTAGCCATAACCTCTATTCAGCTGTATCCTGAACATTTTCATGTTCCAGTGGTACTGCAAACTCAACATGACCCCTGTAGATGAAGTTAGGATTTCCTTTCCTCCAAATTGCTTATCTTCATATCTTTTCTCTTTGACCATCATTGCTAATCTCTGATCTTCTTAGTTTATTTTGAAGGGTTTCTTAATAAACCCTTCTATAATTTATAGCTAATAAGCACAATTTCCCTAGTTACTTTCCTTAGGAAACTTCTTATCTGTTACCATTCCTTTCTTTTTCTTCTTCGACGAGATTGGTCTAGGTCTTTATTCCCTTTTGCCTAGATTCCTCAGATTGCCTCCTATTTAGTTTGCTGCACTGTATTCTCTCCTTTTGTGTGTGTTTGTGTTTGTGTGTGTGTGTGTGTGTTACTGGGGATTGAACCCAGAAGTTCTCTACCACAAAGCTACATCCTCAGTCCTTTTTGTTTATTTTTATTTTTATTTTGAGACAGAGTCTCACTAAGTTGCTGAGGCTATCTTGAACTTGTGATCCTCCTGCCTCAGCTTCCTGAGTTGCTCGGGATACAGGTATGTACCACCCGTGTCTCTCCTTTTCTAACCCACTCTATGAGTGGTCTGCTACCACATAAACCACTTTATTTTTTTCTTGTATAATAGTACAATTAAGACCAAGATTAATTTTTAACAGGTCATCACATATTTAAAGCATGTTGATAGTGTGCCAGATACATGCTAGGTTCTTGAGATCTGTTGGAGAAGAAGACAGGTAAGTTCCCCTGTTTTTATCAATCTTATATTCTCCTGGAAGGGAGATAAAATAAATATTGTAGATTTGGTGAACTTTTAAAAAGAAGTGATATTGATGAAGAAGTGCATAGTCAAGTATTCCAAGTAGAGGTGAAAGTATGTTCAAAAGCTCTGAAGTGGGAACGAGTTTGATATCTTCAGAGAATATGGAAAAGTTGAAGATGGCAAGAGTGGGAGAGTGGCACAAGTGTCAATAGTGATGTTAGAAGAGAAGAAGTGGTCAGATCATGTGACAATCTTGTAACCTATAACAAGATTGAATTGTAGAACTGATGGAAGTTGGGGGGGTTTAAATAGGATGATTATGCATTCTTCTTATTCTAAAATTTTAATATCATACTTCCTTCTCAATAAAGGTGTAAATTCACCTTAGTGTTTGGGGTCCTCCACAGTGTAACCTCACTCTGATACTCAATGTATTTTCCAAGACTCTTAAAGCTGAATCATTCACTAAGTTGTTCTTTTGACTTTTTCAGCATAAGTGTCCCTAACTAGACACAATAGTTCCTTGAGAGCAGGAACTATTGAAACTGTTTTGTGTCCTTCGGAGTGCTAAGCACCTGGTTTTCCTTGAATTGCAGCGAGTAAGGAAAACAAGAGGTATCACCAGGGTATTGTGTTTCCTTATGTATTCTAAAATTAAATCATGGGTGTGGAAATCTCCCAAGTAAATTATGGCTACCATTCATATTATGAAAAAATGAATAAAATCATGAAGTGTGTTTTTGACATCTGTTTTCCAGAACTGTTCCTTAAGAAGCCTTGTCAGCTTTCAGAGTCTTAAATGGCATCTATGTACTTTTTGTCATTATATTTCCACAGCAGGAAACAATGCTTATTATGTCATTGCATTTTTGAGGAAGAAGTCCTATTTTTGTGGTTTTGTGGTAAACCCAGGGGGGCTTTACCACGAGCTACATCCCCAGCCCTTTTATTTTATTTTAAATTTGAGGCAGGGTTTCACTAAGTTGCTGAGACTGGCTTGGAACTTTCAATACTCCTGTTTCAGCCTCCTGAATCTCTGGAACTACAGGTGTGTGTCACTGAGATTATAGGTGTATGCCACTGCAGCCAGGAAATAAGCCCTTTAATATTTAGACTTGGTAATATAGTTGTGCACAAAGTATAATTATTAAGTGCTGATTACTTTTTCTTGCTGTAGACACATGTTTATTTTTTAATTTTTTTAGTTGTAGATGGACACAATACCTTTATTTTGTTTATTTAGTTTTTATGAGTGCTGGGGATCGAACCCAGAGTCTCACAAATGCTAAGCAAGCGCTCTACCACTGAGCCACAACCCCAGCCCCCATAGACAAATGTTTTATGTTTTGAGTGATTTTTTTAAACAAAATGACACCTTTAAAATTAGCAATATCTACCCATGTAAAAATTGCTGAGGAGTTTCACACTTATAAATTCACACTTATTGAGAATAATTATGCATTCATCTAATCTAATACTTTTCTTTATGGCCACCACACTCCTCTTTGGTGCTTGAGTTCATCTATGGCATCACAGCAGAAATGTAGGACTTTGAAACTGTCAGTGTGAAGCACTATGAATGTAGGAAGACACTTTGTTTATGTAGTAAATATTTTCCATGTTACTACATATCCTTCATATTTATCATCTTGTAGCTGCTTAATCCATTGAGAAGATTTCCTAACTGCTCCTTCACTTTTAAACCATTTTTATTGCCAATTTTGAATTATTTCCTTAAGATAGTTTGTGAAGATGGCCATCAAAAAACATTAATACTTCTATGGCTCTTTATGCTTTCTAGCCATCAATAGTGTGTACCAGTTTTACCATGGTCTTGGCTGGCTTTGAGTATTATTTTCCAAAATAAATAGCAGTTTTCTTTCTTTCTCTTTTCATCCAGTGTGTCTAAAATGGCACCCCATTGTTACCTTTCTCTCATTTTTGGAGCCAAGGGAAGTGATGTGCACTGTGGCTTCTCTATCCAATTTTCATTTGATAACACACTTACGGATGTGTAATGCCAAGTCAAAATAGGACTCAGGTGACAGGGAGAGGAGGAAGCAGAAACCACAACCCCTACCAAGAAAGGGTACTAGAAGAGAAACCTTGTACTTCTAGAGGTAAATTAAGTTCAGTTAAGGTTGGAGGACTTACCCAAAGTCCAACTGGTTTTCATTGAACTAGTTTGATAGTTGCTCTTTTATTTGTATCATGTTTTATTTTAGATATTAACAAATAAATTAAGGTCTTGAGAAAACTAATTGAAATAATATTTCTATTTTGATGTAAGAGATGTAAAATCACAACAAGCAGTTGAGTTTCCTTTGTCTTAAAGCCCAATGCTGTCTTGTGTTATAATGATGAAGTTTATAGCAGTATAAACTTTTGTTGACATTGCTATTGTGTGGTAAATTAAATATCTTATGATGATGATATATATTTTAGGCAAGTAATTTGAAATGTTTGCATTTAGCGGTAGTCTATTATTCTAGAGCAGTGGTTCTTGACCAGGGATGATTTGCCCTCCAGGGAACATTTAGAAATGTCTGGAGATATTTTTGAATGTTGTGACTTGGCAGATGCGATGACATCTAGTGAGTAGAGGTCAGGGACAGTGTTAAACAATTCTACAGTGTACTAAACAGCTTCCACATAAAGAATGATACGTCCCAATCTTCAGTAGTGCCACTGTTAAGAAACCCTGGTCTAGAGTGTACTATTTTTGAACCTCACATTTACTTGGGAGGTAATGCTATTTTCAAAATACAGTTTTGATCATTTTGAGACATTGTGTTTCTAAACTGAGACTCTTAACCACCAATCACTGGGCAGTGATTAAAGTCAATGTGATACAAAGAGCTTTTAATACCCAGAAGAAGTATTGGGCAAGTGTAGAGCACTTTTCTGTTGGCTTTCTCACTGTCTGTGCTTTGAATATATTTTTATTCATTAAAAGAAGCTAATGAAGTTCAATATATTTTGAGAGACTCTGCTGCATAATATTTTATCACTAAATTAAAGTGAAGAATCCATGTTCTCACACAGAGCAAGATGAAATATAGTACACTGAAGGAAATGTCCAATTATCTTAACACAAATGTTAGCAATAATGGGCCTTTTGTGTTTTATTATACCAAGTTGTTGCTAGCTCTACCTTATTAAAATTTTCAGTTCGGAAGACAGAGAGATCAAAAAGAGATAAAGATATATTAATGCTAATCATTAGCCAACCAACAAGCATTTATTAAGCTTCTTTTATGAGCCTGGCGATGTACTAATTGGGAATATGGAAACATTAAAATATGATATTATTTGGTTTTTATTGAGTTGACTATATGTGAGCTATTTGCATATATTTATCTAATTTATTTATCACAATTAATATAAGGGTAGGTCACATTACTTTTATTACCTGGATGAGGAAACTGAGGCCCAGAGAGATGATGTTCTAGGTCACTCAGCTAGTAAGTGATGGCGCCATGATTCATTCAAACCCAAGTTAGTTTGGCTCCAGAGTTCATTCTCTCAAATATAACTCTATATCCTCACCAAGAAAGGCATTTTCTCTGAGCTGGAGCTAAACCAACAACCAAAGGATGCCTATGGAATATATTCTGTAGTCCTCTATTTGTCCAAGTGGACTACTCTCCCCACCCCCTCCTCCTTTTGTACTACTGAGGACTGAATCCAGGGGAACTCTGCCACTGAGCTAAATCCTCAGGTGTTTAAGTTTTTTTGAGATAGGGTCTCACTAAGTTGCCCAGGCTAGTCTTGAACTAAGTTGCCATCCTATTGCCTCGACCTTTCAAGTAGCTGGCATTACAGGTGTGCACCACCATGCCTGGCCAGGTAGACTGTTCTTAATTAGAGGAATTAAGACTGGAACATGTGAAGCAATACAATATCATCCTCAGAAATATATGATGACAATAGAATATCTCAAGTCTTTCCCATGACCTCTCAACACTTCTTTAAAAAAATAGAGGGAGTCTTTTCATTTTTCTACATTATTCTAGGATCAAGAGGGTCAAATGTATTTTAGAGGTATATAACCTCTAAAATAATTCCATTGCCTCTTCAATTATACATCATTTTTATTTTGGCTTACATTTATGAACCAAAGAAAGTACTGAATTCTGTAGGCAAATATGACACAGTTGTCTGTATTCTAAAGGATACGGAAAATGTCTGGGTCATATTATTTTTCTCAGGGCAAGTAGTTATAGACCTATTCCAATTCTGGGCCTTATGTTGGCCAGTATTCTTCTGCTTTTGAGTGTCATACCACATAATTTTCAAAGGAAAGGAAGAGTTCTGTTTTCCCAGAGGTAAACAGAAGCTTTCTCTGGCATTATCATACTGTGCGCTTCACATTTGCTAGCATCTCATTCCTGGGTTGGTTTCTGCCACCTCTACTAGCTTTTCTTGCCCAACTGATATTTATTCTTTGAGTTTTTCTTCACATTTGATTCCTGATCATCTCAGCTCCATTCTAGAACAACCAAGGGCAGAACTGCCTTTGAGTCCCAGCTGTACTGCTTATTGGTCATATGGTCTAAGTCAAATCACTTTATCTTTCTGAGCCTGTTGTTTCCTTGTGGAATAAGAAAAAATAATAGCACATACCTTATAAAATTCAACTCAATGTCCTCACATACATGAAGCATTCAACCCACAGTCAGGCATATAGAAAGTATGTAGTAAATAACAATATAACAACTTTCTTCTTCCTCCTCCTCCTTTTCTTCCTCCTCCTTCTCCCCCTTTTCCTCTTCCTCCTCCTCCTCCTCTTTCTTCTTCTTCAAATGCAAATTTGATCATCTTATTTTCTGGCTTATGTATCTTCATGGGCTTCCAGTTGTCTCTATATCAAATCCAGTCTTCTTAGCGACTGTGGCAGTCTTTTCTTCTATATGGTCTCTTTAATGTTCCTTCAGTTCTCTATCTCATATCCTTAATGCTCCAACCCATCTGCCATGGTTCGCAATGTTTTACAACTATCAGGGTTTTAAAAAAATATTTTAAGTTTTAATGTGTACTCTTCCCTTCTTTTCCCTCTGTATGAAGTAGCTCTGTCCCATCCTAAAATGCTTCTGGACCTAGATTTATGGCATCTTTTCTATGATGGCCTCTGTAAATTTCTGCCAATAATTCATTAATTCAATAAATCTATATTGAATATCTTCTAGGTGTCAGGCACTGCCCTAGGGGCTGGGACTTTGGAAGTAAAGAAAATTTTAAAGGGATAAAAATCTCAAATCTCATGGAGCTTGTGTCATTATGCAGTTAATTTAAACAGCTCAATAACAAACTTATGTAGTCCACCTACAATATGTCCGGCACTTATGTTAAGCACTGGGGTACAAAACTGAATCGCTTAATCCCTTGCCTCAAGGGGGTACTGTAGTTTGGAGAAAGAAGACTCCTAAACAAATTATTTTCCTGCAGTGTAGTGGGGAGTCTGATAAAGGTAAGCCCAGGTTTGTTAATGCACCTAGCCCAATCATGGGGAGGAAAAGAGGGTCAAGGGGAGCCTTTTCTGGAGAAAGTGATAATTTGAGTCCTGAGAGAAGACTGAGTCTTTTCTTGTGTGAATGATGTTGAGAATGTAACCAAGGGCCTTGTACATGCTAGGGAAGTGCTTTACCACTGAGCTACACCCTAGCCCTGAAAGGAGATTGTCTTAAAAGTAAAAGGCAGAGCAGATAACTGAAGAAGACAATATTATATGGAGATCTGCAGAAAATTTGGGGTTGTTAGAGTTTAAATTTTAAGCTGTAGAATGGCAGGAACAATTCCTAGGAAAGCAGGCAAGAACCAGATCCTGCAGGGCCTTGTGTACTGACACTAAGGAGTTGGAATTCTTTTTTTTTTTAATTTTTTAAATATTTATTTATTTATTTTTAGTTCTCGGCGGACACAACATCTTTGTTGGTATGTGGTGTTGAGGATCGAACCCGGGCTGCACGCATGCCAGGCGAGCGCACTACCTCTTGAGCCACATCCCCAGCCCAGGAGTTGGAATTCTTATCAATTATAATTGTTGTTTTCAAATTTAGGTGTCCATCAGATTCACTTGTGGAAATTTCTTGAAACGAACTAAAACCAATAAATCAGTTCCCAGGGCCCTCCCTGAGCTCCTGAATCAGAATCCCTGCTGATTTGAATTTTTAACAGCTTAAGAAGTTTCTAATACTCCACAGCTTGAGTAATTTTGCTATGGGGAGCTACTAAAGGTTTTTAAGTAAGGGTATAACAACCAAATTTTTTGTGTTGGAAATATCACAATCATTCTGACAGAATGGAGGATGGACTTGAGAGGAAAGCTGGAGGTTTTTCAGATTAGAGATGAAGATACAGTGTCTATGGAGATGGACAGACAGATGGACAAGATGAATTAAAAAGGAATTGGAATTTGCAATTTTTTGTGACTGACAAGATTTGGGTGCTAAAGGGATAGGATTTAAGGTAACTTCTCTGTCTCTGGTTGTGATCTCTATATAAATAGTGTTATGAAGTCGTATAGCCACCAACTGAGATTATTCCCTATCAGGGCCTCTTTTCTATGTCTCATACTACCTGGTAAGTGCCAGGCTCAGAGAAGGTACTTTAGGAATGCTGAATCAAATATGGCAGTGGGAAATTAGGGCCGCAAGGCCCTTTTCTAAACAAACTTCTGTTTATCATTTGGTGCAATGGTTGAAATTCCAACTTTAGGAAAATCCTTCTGCCATATTCACTGCCATAAATTTCTGTAATTACCAGGTCCTGGAATTTAGTGCCCACTGTGGCTGTGGAAAGACTCTTTAAAGGTTTGTATATATTGAATAGAAAGTGGTAGACTTGCAAAATGGTTTATTTAGCTAGTTTCTTTTCATTATTATTAGGTTTTTGTGACTGTGTGTATGGTGCTGGGATTGAACCCAGGGCCTTGTGCATGTGAGGCAAGCACTCTACCAACTGAGCTAGATCCCCAGCCCTGTTTTCATTATTTTTTATTGTACATGTATGACCACATTGGGAAACCTTAGAAGAAATGTATATTGGATGCTAGTCCTAGGATCAGATTGGGAATTTATTTAATTATAAAATTACAGGTAGAAAAGGGAAGATATAGATTGAAATGAGCTTCTCTGTTGGTCTTGAATTGCCTCATTCAAACCTGTGGTTGAGTTGTGTTTTGGATATGTATCACCTGACCTCATGATAAAAAGTTATGAGCTGTAAAAGCAGCTAGGGCATTTCTAGTATCAGTTTAGAGCTTTCTCTGACATGGGGCAAAAGTAAGCAAAAAGACCTCAGGGTGATAATTCTTCCTTCTCTTGTCCAATCTTCTTTTATCTACTCTTGAATTGTAACATAAGCAATTGGGCTGTGGAAAATTTTTTAATTTTTCCAAATTCTTTAAGTTGCTTTTAATTTGTATGATTCATTTGGCCTTTGAAGTGAAATTTTACCCACCTCTCTTCATACTTACCTATGTTTGTTTACAAGGAAAGGTAGGAAGAGAAGAAGGAAAGAAAGGAAAAAGAAGAAAGGGCATATTAGTCCAGATGTTCTGACCCCTGGATGCATGTTAGGATCACCTGGAGAGGTTTTCAAAATCTTGATACTAAATGAAATCAGAATTTCTGGGCTTGTGATCCAGGCAATAGTATTGGTTAAATATCTCCAGTTGATTCTAATGTGCAATCAATGTTGAGGACTATTATACAAGTTGGATACAGCCCATGTAGTTACATATTTCAAGTCCCAGATCAGAACATATATGATAGCTATCATTTCTTGAGTGCCTATTCTGACAGGGATTCTGATATCCTTATCTTTTTCTCAGGAAAAACCTTAATTGGGTGAGAGTACAATTACTTTTCACATATGAGGAACAGAGGAGGTAGGTAGCTTACTTTATATCCTATAGCTATAGGATACAGCTAACTCCAAAGTCCAGATTCTTTAACGCAGCTGACTATTACAACAATGTGAGATTGATGGGGTTTGTGTTTCAGATATGAGACAATTATGTGTTGTAGGGAGAGCATCAAAAAGTTGAGAATTTATAGACATTTCAGTGACTTATAGGAAATATAGGCAGCAAATTGGAATCACAGCTGATTTAGAATCAGACACATGTTAGCTACAGCTGACATCTCCTAAATCTTTGAAATCACTAGATTTCGAAAAAGAAGCCTAGATTTTTTCCACTGAGTAAATGGGGAAATCAAGACTGTTTTGGTTCAAGACTAGTCAATCTAGGAGTTGAACCCATTTGAGGAGAGCATTGGCAATAGCTGCTCCTACCACTTCTTTCATAGTGTTTTTAAGAGTGGGCTGGCGAGGATGTGGGGAAAAAGTACACTTTTACATTGCTGGTGGGACTGCAAATTGGTGCGGCCAATTTGGAAAGTATGGAGATTCCTTGGAAAGCTGGGAATGGAACCACCATTTGACCCAGCTATTCCCCTTCTCAGACTATACCCAAAAGACCTAAAAGGAGCATACTACAGGGACACAGCTACATCAATGTTCATAGCAACACAATTCACAATAACTAGACTGTGGAACCAACCTAGATGCCCTTCAATAGATGAATGGATAAAAAATGTGGCATTTATACACAATGGAATATTACTCAGCACTAAAAAATAATAAAATCATGGCATTTGCAGATTATGGATGGCATTAGAGCAGATTATGCTAAGGAGACCCTCAGGGTTATACAAAATTACATACAAGAGGAAGTGAGGGGAAAGAAAAAAGAGAGAGAAATGTGTCACAGTAGATTGGATAGAGAGAAGTGATGGGAGGGGAGGGAGGGCAGTAGAATACAACTGACACTAGGATTGCTGTATGTATACACATGGATGTATAACCAATGTGATTCTGCAATCTGTACACGTGGAAAAATGAGAATTCATACCTCATTTGAATCAAATGTATGATATATCAAGATCATTGTATTGTCTTGAGCAACTAATAAAAAAAAAAAACACCCAGTTTAAAAAAAAGAGTGGGGCTGAAAAATCTAATACAATCTGCTTGTACCTCTACTGAAAATTCTATAGAATATAGTGATCATGAGTTCTAGTTTCTTGCTGTATGACCTCAGGCAAGTTATATGTTCCTCCACACTTCAGTTTTTATCTGCCAAATGGCGTTAGTAACAGCCCTCACCTCAGTGGGGTTTTGCATAGATTCCATGTGATAATGCCTCCAATGCTCCTATACAGGGCTTAGCACATGTAATATTCAAAAAGTGTTAGGGCTTAATATTGCTAATATTTTGTTCAATATACATCCATTCTTTAGAAAACCCGTCTGTTTAATAAAAATGGCTTTTTTTGAAAGAAAGAAAGAAAGAAAGAAAGAAAGAAAGAAAGAAAGAAAGAAGGAAGGAAGGAAGCCTGGAGTAAGAACAGCTACTATCATCCCATTTTTCTACTGAGAAAACAGAGGCTTGGCAAGATTGTCACTTGCTCCATGTTAGACACTGCAGTATTTTGTCACTCTATGTCCATCATCTTAATCACTATACTATACTGACTCTTTTTTTTTATTTGGGGAGGTATACCAGGCATTGAACTCAGGGGTACTTAACCACTGAGCAACATCCCCAGCCTTTTTTTTTTTTTTTAATTTATTTAGAGACAGGGTCTCACTGAGTTGCTTAGGGCCTTGTTTTTGCTGGGGCGGGCTTTGAACTTGTGATTCTCTTGCCTCAGTCTCCTAAGCTGCTGGGATTTCAGGCGTGCACCAGCACACCCAGTTTATACCGGGTCTTCATAAGGAGACTTGAGGAGTAGAAGCAGGTAATATGATGATATATTGCATGGGAACTTATTTTAAGTTTGTCAACAGTCAAAGAAAAATGTACCAAAACCTGCTTCAAACTTCCCACGATCTTGTTAGTGAGGAAAATGTTTTCCTAGATGAGTTGTCTTGAATACCCCCATTAGACTATGGAATCCGGGAATCCTATTAGAATTTTCTTCAATTAAGTCATTAAAGATAATACCAGTTAAAAGTTTTTCTTGGAATATAAACATCAATGAAATAACATATTAAAGAAAAGTATCTTCTTTTGTCCATGCTCTGCTCTGTCTATCCCATATGTTTATGCTTATGTAATATTCACATTGATATGATGCCTGGGAGTTGTTTAAGGGCTGGCTTTCTTTACCTAATACCACATTATAAAGATTGCCACACATTGCTAAACAGTCTTTACATTTTTATGACTATATTAATTTTGTTGAGCACTTAGGGCTGAATTTAGATATTCATCTACTTTTGGAGTATTTGGTTTGTTTGTAATTAATTATTCAGTGTTGTAAACCATAGTATTATGATCATACTTTTGTAGGCAAGTTATTATTCTGTGGTGTTGTTTCTTTATGATAAATTCCCATGGGATGTTTTTCAAGTTTAATAATATAAAAACTTGATTTTGGTTTTTTTCCATTTTTATTTTTTTTTATTATTAGTTGTTCAAAACATTACAAAGCTTTTGACATATCATATTTCATACATTTGATTCAAGTGGGTTATGAACTCCCATTTTTACCCTGTATACAGATTGCAGATTCACATCGGTTACGCACTCACATTTTTACATACTGCCATACTAGTGACTGTTGTATTCTGCTGCCTTTCCTATCCTCTACTATCCCCCCTCCCCTCCCCTCCCCTCCCATCTTCTCTCTCTACCCATCTACTGTAATTCATTTCTCCCCCTTGTTTTTTTCCCCTTTCCCCTCACTTCCTCTTATATGTCATTATGTATAACAATGAGGGTTTCCTTCCTTTACCATGCAATTTCCCTTCTCTCTCTCTTTCCCTCCCCCCTCTCGACCCTGTTTAATGGTGATCTTCTTCTCATGCTCTTCCTCCCTATTCTGTTCTTAGTTGCTCTCCTTATATCAAAGATGACATTTGGCATTTGTTTTTTAGGGATTGGCTAGCTTCACTTAGCATAATCTGCTCTAATGCCATCCATTTCCCTGCAAATTCCATGATTTTGTCATTTTTTAGTGCAGAGTAATACTCCATTGTGTATAAATGCCACATTTATTTTTTATCCATTCATCTATTGAAGGGCATCTAGGTTGGTTCCACAGTCTAGCTATTGTGAATTGTGCTGCTTTGAACATCGATGTAGCAGTATCCCTGTAGTGTGCTCTTTTAAGGTCTTCAGGGAACAGTCCGAGAAGGGCAATAGCTGGGTCAAATGGTGGTTCCATTCCCAGCTTTCCCAGGAATCTCCATACTGCTTTCCAAATTGGCCACACCAATTTGCAGCCCCACCAGCAATGTACAAGTGTACCCTTTTCCCCAAATGGCTGCCAATCTTACTGGAGTGAGATGGTATCTTAGGGTGGTTTTGATTTGCATTTCTCTGACTGCTAGAGATGGTGAGCATTTTTCCATGTACTTGTGGATTGATTGTATGTCCTCCTCTGAGAAGTGTCTGTTCAGGTCCTTGGCCCATTTGTTGATTGGGTTATTTGTTATCTTATTGTCTAATTTTTTGAGTTCTTTGTATACTCTGGATATTAGGGCTCTATCTGAGGTGTGAGGAGTAAAGATTTGTTCCCAGGATGTAGGCTCCCTATTTACCTCTCTTATTGTTTCTTTTGCTGAGAAAAAACTTTTTAGTTTAAGTCCCATTTGTTAATTCTTGTTATTAACTCTTGTGCTATGGGTGTCCTATTGAGGAATTTGGAGCCCGACCCCATAATATGTAGATCAGAGCCAACTTTTTCTTCTATCAGATGCAGAGTCTCTGATTTGATATCAAGCTCCTTGATCCATTTTGAGTTAACTTTTGTGCATGGCGAGAGAAGGGGATTCAACTTGATTTTGAATGCTAATATAAGATCTGGGCATATAAATAGATTATTTTCTCTTTGCTACATGTAATGATAATTGTTTTTTACATTTTCTAAACTGAAGCATGTTGTAAGAAGTTTGTTGTATCAGAACTTAGTTTTGGATGTCTTTGAAATGGAGAACTTAAACTGCTCATTTTTTTTATTTTTTTGACTTTGGTTAGAGACCTGAAAAATTCAATCAGATGGATTCTCACACCCATTAGCAGGTGACTGCTCAGGCTCTGCTGCTCATCCTGTTTGCTCAGCAAGAGAGCCAGGTGATTTTCATTTGACAATGTACAGGTCTTGAGATTTGGAGATTCTGTAGCCCACCTCAAAACTCACGTCCTTGGTGTTCTTGAGAAAACTACTTTGATTTGCTATGATGTCTGGTTAACAAAGATCTTTTTCATTTTATTTCAGGGACAGTTGGATTTCCCCCCTCTTCTTGTTTATGACTACAGTCTTCAGTGTGGCGAAAGTGGATTAAAGAGTTTCCCCCAAAGGCTTCCAGGCATATCATCCTTGCTTTTGAATATCTGTATCAACATCAATAGAGATATATGTGTATGCTCCTAATTATATAAATTTTAACTATATATAAATGTAAAATCTCGTTGTCTGGCCTCATTTTGTATGACACAAAATACTGATAATATGGAAGAAAACAGGTTGGCAAATATTTATTCAAAGTCAAAGTTCCCTGAAAAGATAAAAGTATTTAATTTAAAGCAATTAGAGCCAGGGAGGCACATCTCTTTTAAAAATATTAAAGTTGAATACACTGGTTTTCCATATGAAAAAACATTTTTTCTTTTCCTTTTTCTTTCTCATATTGTTCAGAGCATCTAATTGTTCCATTAGAATAGTTCTGGAGCTATTGTCCACTGGAAGTATTGTCAAATAGATCGTATGTTAAACATGTATTTTTCCTTCCTTCCTTCTTTCCTTCCTTCCTTCCTTCCTTCCTTCCTTGTTCCCTCCCTCCCTTCCTTCCTTCCTCCCTGGGATTGAACCCAAGGACACTTAATCACTGAGCCACATCCCCAGCCCTTTTTATTTTTTATTATTTATTTTGAGTTAGAGTCTTGTTGAGTCGCTTAGGTCCTTGTTAAGTTGCTGAGGCTGACCTTGAACTCACAATCCTCCTGCCTTGGCCTCTAGAGCTGCTGAGATTATAGGCATGTGCCATTGCGCCTGGCAAAGTTGCCGAGGCTGACTTTGAACTTAAGATCCTCCTGTCTCAGCCTGTAGAGCTGCTGGGATTACAGATGTGTGTCACTGCACCTGGCAAACATGCATTTTTCTAACTGAAGTTGTTTATACAAGCTATTTTACACTTTTGTATCAGGATGATCATTAAAAATATGTACATTGGTTTACCATATAGAGTTTTGTTTGGTTTTGGTGGTGGGGATAGAACCTAACTAAGCTACATCTGCAGCTCCCATATAGAGTTTTTGAATATCAGATAGTATTATTCCTCCATTAAGTCTGAAAATTTCTGATTATTGGTGGTCTATTTCTGCCTATTCTCCTTTGCAGGTTGAGAATGTTCAAGTTTTACTTAATTGTAGATAGCAAATCTTTGGAGTCAAGTTTCTTAGATTTATTTGCCTCAACTAAACAAAAGTCAGGTGTCACAACTCCCCAAATGTTGTATATGTGTATAAAAATACCCTCAGGTTTGCAGTTTTGGGAATGGTCATAAATGTTCTGTGATAAAGTTTATTGAAAAATATAAGTCTTAGAAAAACATTTCAGAAAATGCCTACACATATTCTTCAATTCATGAACATTCTCAAAGCCATCCTAAAACTGAGGAATACTCATTTCTGTGGGCAGGGCTCAAAAAGCTCATGTTGCCCTTGGAAGGGAGATTGGAATGAGGAGGAACAGGGTCAGAGAGTTATGTTCTGAAAGACACTGTGAGGGGAAGTAGGGGTTGACTAGCTGCCTCATAGAAGATAAAATAATTTACTAGCCAGTAGTATACCTTTGCCTATATTGGAAGGGTCAGGGCTTTGGCTGATGAAAATTGGGCCTTGGGTCTAGAATAAAGTCATGGGATAAGGAGCAGTCACAGAAGGTCAAAAAAGGTCTCCTTTACAGTGGAAGTTTTGGATTCAACAGTTTCCCATTCAGTCTCACAATTGAGGGCTGGACCCTTAGCCTTGCCTGAGAGTTAAAACTGTTATAAATTATGAGGCTCACTGGAACCCATTTCACTCTCCCCTAAATACTCTGAACTAAACAGTGGGATATTGAGCTTCAGGGAATTCTTTTCCCACCAGGTGACTGCCTCATGATAGTTTTATTTGAGCTCTCAAGTCCATTTATTTGCATGGACAGTAGCAGTTTGCTAGAAATGGAAATTTGTTTCTGCTGAAGAAAAAAAGCTATTACCTGGATGTCATTCACAGATTAAGGTGAAGGCAGCTACATGCGAGTCTCAAGGCAGCCATCTTTGAACATCTTGAAAGTGTGTAAATCAGTATTTAGCTTGATTCTGCAGTGAAAAGTGTAGAGAGCACATTAATTTGATTGAAATGGGGCTGCATAGAGTACCAGAGGAGGGGCTGCTAGCAGGTCAACTACTTTGAAGAGAAACTAGGGCTCTTAAGTTTTAGACATATTTTCTCATTTCATCTGTGTACTCTGTTTTCACATGTAATGGTTGCATTAGAAGTATAGGTGTTTTGTGAAACTGGGGCTTAAGAGAACTTGCTCTTGTCCTCCTGTTCTGTAAACCCTGGGGATGAACTGTGGTGGGTGTGGGGAACTAGGCCAGGCTGAGCTGAGATGGGCTGAGGGAAGTGTTCTGGGCTGTAGTAATAGGAAACAGGCGGTAAAGTCCAGTGGAGGTGACACAGGTATTGGGTAGTGCTGTTGCCTAAAAACAGTGCCCCCACTCCTGCTTAAACATCATTGTCTTTGGAATGAAGTTTAGAATTTGAGAGCATCACAAGCCATGTGGCTCCATGCCCCTCTCTGCCCACCCTCACCTTCTAAATCCTTATTGTTCATAGAGGACTAATGCATCTCTTCCAGCAAGCCCTTCCTGATGGCAACCCCTTCTTCCCACTGCAAATTGTTTATGTTAGAATACTGAAATGTGAAATGTGGGAGTTCATCTATTTCATTCTCCTTTGTGGAGTAGCAAGTTGTTTATTCTCTGCCTCCTCTCTTTGAGCTAAGGAGAAGGTATGAAAACCTAGCCCTGGGTGGTGGTCACTCTGTTCTCAAGGAGCTCAGCATAGTAACCAGATACACACATAAAATTTGACTTTATTTAGCATATTTCAGAAGGATATACCAAGGACAGATTAACAGCACCTATTTAAGAAACACAAACATTATTTAATAATACTTAGTTAAATCACAAACATCAACCTCTCTGCATTCCCCAAGCAGGAGTCTGTTATTCTTGTCCAGTAAAAACTGCGTTGTAACCATTTTAGAAAGGATCCAATTAAAGCCAACCAATATATGAAACCTTGCCCTGGGACAGAGTCTCTGGGACTACTGGCCCATGTAACAGTATGGATTCATGAATTTGATTGGGGTGTGAAGGGGTTTCTCTTCTTGCTGAGGGGAGGAGGATAAAGTCCACCCCTTTTGTGCACCTGAAGGTAAATTGTGCCAATGGGAACTTGGCCCCAGGATTGTATGTGACAATCCTTTGAAAAGGCACTTTTAAATTACAAATCCTTTTTTAAAAGGAAAAAGAAATGTTTAAATTTAAAATGTGAAGTATTAAAGAAAACTGTTTCATTGACTGAGTGCATTTTTTTTCTGTTCTCAGTCTCAAAGTAGCACATAAAATTTGGCATTAAAGGCAGTTTTTAAAATGATTTAATGAGGGTACATATATGTAGATTTTATATATATATATATATAATATAGTTTTCTCATTGCAATATTTTTGTTCTGAAAATATAATAAAATTATCTCATAGTTCTCTTTTTCATCTGTTACAAATAGCATTGATTTACAATTGTAATTCTCGAACACCATAGATATGACCCCCAGAGGAGTCCCACCACCTCTTTGTTTACCCATGCATGCTCCATCTCGTCTCTCAGACAACCAACCAAAGGAAAAACAACCAGAGTAGCCTTTTTCTGGGTTTTAGTGCTGCTCTAGGAGGACGGAGATGGTCACAATGAATCTGCAAAATGCAAATCCTGTCGTTTCACTGTCAGGTACTGGTTACTGGTTAGGACTTGAGAGTGCAGTATTCTTTCCATCCTGCTAACAGGACTCCAGTTGCTTATCCGGGGTCCTTGCTTTGTGATGGGGAAGGTATTGTCTTCTTCGATTTTGCATTCTACACATCCAGTTAATGGAAAACAGGCATACCAGTGCCAAGGGGGTTGTGGAGAACTGCCAGCGAGGACTTCAGCTAAGATGATCCGTTCATGTTAATGACCAGTTGTACCAGAAAAAGTTCTTGCCTGCCATATACCATACCAGGGATTTAAGGAATGAAAGGCACCATTTCCTGCCACCCCACCTTGAAGCCATCTTACATATCCTATAGTATACACTTTGAAAATAAAATTTAAAAAACAAATGTACTATGTTCTACTTCAGAAACTGACCAAGGTGTGGTCACATAGAATTCTGCATGCATTTTGTTAAGTAACTTTACATGTACATACTACCCACTTTTGAGAATAACACTATCTACGAACAAAAACAATCTAATATCTAGCACCTTATCTTCAAGAACACTTATATTTTATATATAGTTATAGCTTACATTTAAGAGAATTACTACAAAAGAGAATACACCACTGAAACAGGACAAAAATACCAAACTTTTAACATTAAAGTTGTAATACGGATGAAGGGGGGAAAATCCACTCAAGTTTGAAGCACCGAACTAAAACCAATCTTGTTTTTATCTATTTTAGAACAAGAAATATACAGTAATTAATCCTCAGACATAGCAAACCTTCTGTAAATGTACAAGTTCATGTGGCTTCCCCTTGGTGTGTATACTCTGAGATATGGAGGCTTTGGGAGGCAATGATGGAAATACCTAACTCCTATTGGCAACCTTCATTTACCTTGAGGATTCTGATCCAAGAAGCAGTGAACTTGCCAGGGACCTGGCAGTCAGTGGCCAAGTTGGTTTTAGCTTTCTTACTTCTTCCTCTGGCCATTTTTATTTTATTTATTCATTAATTTTTTTTCTTATAGCAGGAGACTGGTATTAAGCAAGCTGGGCATTTGCCATAAAGGATTGCACATAATTGTGGCAACAGTTTCTCTTCTTTGGGGGATTTTAGGCTATGGTCTGCCATTTCTAGCTCATGCTTCTGTCTTCTCATGCCTAAGCTTGGAGGGGCTTTCAGGGGCCAAGAGCACCAGTCCAGCCCACAGAAAATAAGAGACAGAGATAAGGAGGAAGAAGGTTAGAAGCTGTGACTGACCAGATTTTCTCTCCTTATCTTGGCACCTGGCTAGCAGCCAACTGTTCCTTTAATCTTTTGTCTGCTATAGAAGGAAAAGACTGTTTTACTTAGAGAAAGCTCTCCTGACAACATGGGGTTTGTCTTAAAGAGGAATACAACAGAAAATACATTATAAGGTTGATTTTTTCCCTCAAAATATGGGGGAGGGCAGTTATTAGAGAAAAATATGGTCCAGTAGGTTAAATTGTTACTCTCTGCTTTATCCCAAAGACCCCTGAGGGTTTTATCTTAGGGAGTTCGAATTACTAGAGGATGCATAATCTTTTCTCCTTCAAATGGTGTGTTTCAGACACTTTATAGAGCTTTTTGGCAAAATCTAAGAAAGCAAGCCTAGTTCAGTCATGTAAATTACTCTTCAGGTAGTATGAAAAATTCTTCTGAAAATTTGACCTATCTTAATTGGCTAATTATGTATAAAATAAGGCAATGTTAGGCACCTTATAATTTTCTAGGAAAAAGTTTTTTAGTGCTTTTTTTGCTGAAATAATTGGACAGTATCTACAGGATTGAATGTGCTTCCGAAACTATTTTGTATCAGATAGTCTTTTTGGTAAGAAATGAGGTGCCTACCTCCTCCTAAATCATACAATGTCACTTTTCCTTACCTGTTGAATTTGAAGTAGGTATCCCATCATCTCTAAATTGGATTGGAGTTGGGGAGGAGACAGAAAAATACCTTTAATTGCTGGTCACTCTCTGGTTCACTTCTCTCCTTCCTGCTTCCGTGGCCCCCAGGTCCCTGTGAATCTCATAGCTCTAGGTTTGGAAGGGATGGATGGGAGAATGAGTCAGCACACAGAGCTTCAAGCATGGGGTATTCCTGAAGGGCCAGCACAGCAGGGGGAAACAGAGTGAAGCAGGAGAAGGCAGTGGGCATGGTGGCAAGAGGTAGGCAGGGAGCTGGAAGTGCTGAGGACTTGCCAGCAGCTGGTATTTGTGATGTCTTAGAGAAGAAGGACACTCGCATCATAGAAGTCACAGAAGCCGAGGGTTTGCTCCTTATTTCTGCCTTCCCAAGCTTGTTGAAATTGGTGTGTTAGTCAAAGCACCTGCGACTCCTTGGCAAACTAGATGCTCTATTATTCTTAAATAAGGAAATCATTAAATTTAAAATCACATCATTTCAAAGTCTGGTTTGTCTGGCCCCCGCACTTTAATGGGATTTTTTACTGCACATATGAAGTGGCCTTGGCAAAAGAATACATCCTTTAAAAACATTTAGGGAAAGCTATTGCACATGAGGATCTGTGAGGCTAATGATGACATTTTTTTTGTGTGCTTTCAGATTTTCAAATGGCAAAACAGTATGTGCAGTAAAACCTCATTAAGTTGATCGTGCTTTATTCAAAATAGCACAAAATTTGAAGCAGTTGCTATCTCTAAGCTAACCAGAGGCCCTATTGTTCATTAAGAAGAAAATGTCATCAAAGCAGAATATCCTTAATTCAAAGGTACTCGTTCCCAGCTTCCTATTTTCAAAAGGTCTTCACCCTTTGAAGAATCCAATTTGCCAAAAGAAGGGATGATGACTAGAATAGGGAACTTTAAAAGGAACCGGTGAGTCTCGGCACTCTGGAGAATGTTAAATGGACTTACCACACTTGTACAGGCTCTGGTTCCATTTTGGTTTGGGATTTTAGCAAACAATTTTCTCTGATACACTTTGAAAAGGTTGAGCTTTAAAAATAAAACAAGAAGTTCAGTTTCAACAAAATGTAGGACATACTGATGTTTGAAATTCTGTTTCTTATTCAGATAAACAACCATTTCTACCCGAAAGGCAGGCTGCAGCTACATTGGATTCCTTTGATGATTATAGTCCTGCAATACCCCTCCCTCCACGAGAGGACCGACCACATTAGCCATTCCTTCACCCTATGTCTTTTAAGGACAGGTCAATTCAAGAGTTGGGAAATAAATTAGTATAATAAATTTATGACTATTAATTTTCTTTATAAATTTGGGTAGAAAAATAAATGATAGTGTGAGGGTGAACTTCAGCCCCAGTGCATTGTCTGAATCACCACAAATTCTAAGTTAATGGAGTTGGAATTAATATGGTTTTCATGAATATATTGATTTGACAGGTCAGATCAATTTTATTCAGTCCTATCCCCTCTTGTTTTCTACATTCGGAACATGACAACCCCAAGTTTCCAGGCAGACTTATTCACAGCCCAAATACATTGCTGTTTACCTCTCCCCCTTGAGAAGCGCATGTTGGAATCTGTGAGAAGGAAGAGATAAAAGAAAATATAAATGAGCTGGGCATTTATATCAATGAAAAGATGAGTTCTAATAAAGACATGGTGATCACACAAGATGAGGCTAAAATCTGAATATGACCATCTTTATACACAACAACCTGTTTAACCATTTTTCCAACCAAATATTCCCTCCTCTCCATCCACCATATTAACACTGAATTTCTTCATGACCAGCTAGTTGGCTGTAGAGCTGCTTTAATTTCATCTTCAAATCACTATTTTTTTTGGTTCCATGATATTTGGTCTTTAGATAGGTCCTGTGCCCTCAAAAATTCACAGGTATACCTTGGCCCAAAGTGATTTCAGCCTTTGGGACTTGAAAACTCTCCCTCTGTAGTTATTCTACAGGTTTCTCCAAAGTCAACAGCAGTAATTAGGAGAGCTCTAACTAGAATGCTTTGATTTCAGATTGTTTGGAATAGATCAGGTATTGTAAATCTGTTCTCTCTGTCATTTCTGACTCTCTTATATTTTTATCCTGCATCTGGAGAGAGCTTAAAAGCTTTGGAGAGGGACACAGGTTGAAAAGACATGGGTGTATATGGAGAAAGGAAAATGTTCAAATGCCTTACTTGTTCCCCATGTGGACATTATTCTACTTCTTGTCCATGAACTCACAGACACAAAAGAGATTTCTGATGGGCATATCACTCTTAATAAGTAGTGTGAGCTTTTTAAAGAATTTTGGCTACTCCTAGTTGAAATATTTTTCTGGAAATACTGATTGAACAAAAAGCGTATTTGAAATAAAACAAAGCACAAGTGATGGACAGAGATCTGGTGGATTCCCATGAGCACTCCAATTTAGTCACGAGAGGGAAATTATAAAATAACACCATGATTTCTGTCCCACTATTATTCAAACAAGAGAAAATATTTTAGTGTCAGTTGACAAATTTCCATCTGCATGGAGAGAACTCAGTCCCAGCCCATGTATAAACCCAGTATTTGAGAGAGAGGAAAAAAACACCATTTGTTTGGCCCCGTGGATGTGCGTTATTTCTCCATTGATTCCCTTGGACTAGCTTCCCATTTCATACATGCCCTTCCACTTTTCTGGATCCCTTTAGGAAATCTAGAAACTTTCTTGGTGTTTCAACTATTGAATGCCTCTGTCTTCATCTGTGTAAGTCTGCACCAGATTGTGGATCTCTTCATTTCCGAATTTGACTCATACTTTGATCAGTCTATCAGATTCTGTTTCTTGGGCTCCACAAATGATTTGGTCCATTGCTTTTCTTTCAGTTGAACATAAACTCTAGCCCTGGTCCATGAGCTCCTGACATGAGGGCTACATAGTCTTAAGTCCACAGGCATCATCTTTCTTTTCCCCTCAGAGCCAAAGCTGGCATGTTATAGCTCTGGGTACACAAGCAGAATACCAAGTACAGTTCCAATATGGATAGCCCTTGTTGCTTTTAGAAATTTAGAGCCTAATAATTTTGGGGGGAGGCGAATTTCAGTCAGAATCCTCAAGTCCATGCTTTGAGGGGCACACTGACCCAAGTTCCCACTTTTCCATGTGTTTATCTACCTAGTAGTGAAAAGGAATGTGTGTTTGACACCTTTGCCTGAAATGGGATGTATTAGCATTAATGGGAGTGTGGGTGGTCTACTGAAAAGAAAGCTGCTTTTGTTTACTGTCTTGTGGACAGTTCAAAATTTGCCTTACAACTAACTTCAAGGCGAAGTAGCAGAATCGTGGGAAGGGACAATCTTGCCTTCTGTGCCAGCTTCGGTTCCAGGTAGGTCTGGGTGGCTGTCTTCTTTGGGGGGCTTTTCCTTGCAGAAGAACTTCTTCAGCATATCCTGGATTTCCTTCTTGATGGTCTTGTGCATGTAGCCATAAATGTAGGGATGGATACAGCACTGCAGAAAGAAGAGCCAGATTATTATGGTTATCACCCACTGGGGCACCTTGGTTTGGACATCCACCCACACAGCCAGGACTGCTAGAAAGCAGTAGGGCCCCAGAGATAGCACGTAGGAGAAAATGATGAGGAAGATCACTTTAGCAGCTTTGCACTCATAGCACCTGGGCAGAGGAGGGTGGCTGTTGCTGTTTCGCCGGCTGGGTGGGAGGCTCTCTGGGATGTTCACTGCTTCGACATCATCCTCACTGAAATGGATGTCATCCTCCCCAAACTCCAGGTCATCTTCACCCAAGTCGATGTTGCACTGGCTGACCTCTACACGGCCCTTGTCTGCCTTCATGCTGCTCTCCTCAACGTTGGTGCCAACTTCCTTACCCTTCATCCGGCTGTCACTGACCAACTCGGTGCCCTGGGCCTCCATGATACCCTCAATGATCTCCACATTTCCTTCCTTGGCCTTCAGGCTGCTGTCCTTGGCTTCCATGGGGTCCACACTGGCCTCCACGCTGCCCTCCTTGGCCTTGACCACACCTTCATCCTGGCCGTGGACCTCGCTCTCATCCTGGAACTCATCCTTCTTCTTTCCTCCCCGTTCATCCTCATTCTCCACGCAGTCCTTGACCCGCACCTCCAAGCTGTGGCTCTTGTTGTACAGCAGAGCATGCTGCCGACGGGCTGCACCAAACACCACGGAGTAGCAGGCAATCATGACAACCAGTGGAATGACAATGAAGGACACCACACTGAGAATTGTGTAGCTCGGGCTGGCCCCCCAGATCATGGAGCAGAGGGCATTGCGCTCATCAAAGGCAGCCTGACCCCAGCCATAGAGTGGGGGTGTGCTCTGCAAGATGGCCACGATCCAGGTGCCATAGAGAAGCATGTAACCACGGCGATGGGTCATCTTGGATGGGTAGGAGAGAGGGTGAATGATGGACAGATAGCGATCTATGGACACCACAACAATGGTGTTGACACTGGCGAAAGCGAACAGGTGGGTGAGGCTAACCAGGGCTGTGCAGAAGTGACTGTTAAGGGGCCAGAAGAGAGGCACAGAGGTGGCCACCACCCAGGGGGCAACGAGAGAAATTTGCAGCAGGTCGGTGACGAGGAGGTTAAAGATGAAGCGGTTGGTCACCTGCAGCAACTGCGGCTTGCGCTGCAACACCAGCGCCAGCACTACATTGCCAACGAAGGAGACCGTGAGGAAGACGAGCAGCACGGTCGAGCGGATGATGCCGTGAGCCAGGCTAATAGGCATTTTGGACAGGGGCATGCACGCTTGGCTGTTGTTGCTCTCCCGCGTGCTGTTGGGACAAGGGGATGTCATGGCGATTGCAGGCAGGCGCAAGATAGGGTGCAGGGCCAGTGAAGTCACCGGTGGGCAGCGAAGGGGTGTAAAGACCGCACACAGTGTTTTTGCTGGGAATGAAAAAAACATGCGGGCGGGGTTAGTCCCTTGCCCAGAGAACGCTCTAAGTCCAGCAGGATCCCTCCCTTAGCTCCCTGAGCGGTCACAGCCCCAGCCAGGGCAATTTCTCTGACCCCTTCCCCAGCTCTCAGGGTCTCTCTGCCGGACTCTTTCACGGTCTCTGATTTCCACTCGTCCGTCTCTACTGCTAGCGCGTGCGCGCGAGCTCCTAGCGCGTCTCCCACACTGTCTTATTAGAGTTTTTTTGGTCTCTTCAGCTCGCTCTCTCCCTCTGGCGCATGCGCGTGCGCTCTCTGTACCTGCCTGTTTACAATCATAGATCTCTGTCTCTCCAGTGTCTCGCTAGCGCACTTTTCCTGTATCTCTCAGAGTGTATGAGTCTCTCCGTGTCCTCTGATGCTCTCTCATCCCTGTCTTTCACTCTGTCATCTGTCTCTGTTTCTTGTCTCTAACTAGCACGTGCACAGTCACTCTGTCAGTCTCTGTCGCTTCCTTCTCTATTATTCCTATCTCTCCCTCCCACTCTCAGTTTCTCTGTCTCTCAGTGTCTCTTTCACCAGCCCACTTTCTCTGTAGCTGCACGTATGCCTGTCCTTCCTGTCTTTCTCCCAGACTCGTCCCTGTCTCTTCCAGTGGCGTCCGTCTCTGTCTCTTTCTGCCTGTCACCGCCTGTCCTTCCAGTGCTCCAGCTTTTCCCTGTCTGATGCTGTCTCGTCTCTCCGTTCCTCTCTCAGGAATTTCCCCGACAATCTATCTCTGTGGTTCTCAAGCACGTTTGTTCAATATCGCTAGCTGTGTCTCTGCAAGTCTCATAGTCTCTCCAACTCCCTTGTTTTAGTGTCTCTCTCGGGTTCTATCTCTATGGGTCTCTCTCTCTCTCTCTCTCTCTCTCTCTCTCTCTCTCTCTCTCTCTCTGGCTTGTTTCTCACTGGCACGTGTGCATTTGCTCTTTTTCGGATCCTCTCCTCTCTGCCTCTCTTGTTGGTCTCCCCTTGTGGTTTTTCTCTCGGTGCCTAAGTTCTGTATATCACTGTCTGCCTCTCTGTCGTTGGTCTCTTAATACTCCACTTCTTGTCTCTTTTGTCTCTCTCTGTTTTTCAAGCTATGTCTCTAATGTGTGCACTCTCTAGTTGGTTTCTCTCGGTACCCTGGGATGCTTATTAAACTCTTTCTTTCTATCTTTGAGTTTGTGTGTGCATCTCTGTCTCTTTCCATCTTTCTCCGACTGCCCCTCACCTCGGTTTTTCTCTGGCTGGATTTCTGTCTCTGGATCTCTGTCTCGATGTCGACTTTATTTTGCCTCCACCGCGGGCTTTGAGCTAGTTTCTCAGCAATGCAGCAGCGACTGGAGAAAACACAGAAGATGCTTATTGCACACCCCCCCCCCCCGCCCGCCAAAGTCAGCATCCCTCTCTGCATCCTGCATTTTCCATCCCGCTTAGTGTCAGCGGCGACAGGGGGGCAGAGGAAGGAGCGGCAGGAGAGGAGACAGGGGTATTGGTGGTGGTCGGGGAGTCTGGGGGGAGAGAGAGAGAGAGAGAGAGAGAGAGAGATGAGAATCAGAAAGAATGAGACATACAGAGAAAGTGAGACAGAGGGCAAGAGAGAATCAAGAAAGAACAAATAAGAATGTGAGAGTGAGAGAATGAGAAAAGGAGTAGGAGAGAGCAAGAGACAAAAGTGGGAGACTGAGAAGGAGACAGAGAAAGCAAAAATGAGAGGATATAAAAACAGGATGAGAGGCAGAGAAAGAAGAAAAGGATGAGGCAAAAAGAGAACTGAGGGGTAAGGAGAAAGAATAGAGAAAGTGCGAGGGGAAACGCGAGGGAGAGAACCGTGGATGCAGGGGAGAAAGGGCCACACCAAGGGCCACTGTGCGCAGTAGCTCTGCCTCCGTCTAGACGTAGCAGACGGGGCGTCCGGGGCACCGGAGCTCGGGGACCGGTTGGGCGCGGGGTACCGCAGTGCCCGGAGCAGAGCCGGGCAGTTTACCTGTTGCTGCCGGAGGCGTCGCGCTGCGGGAGCTGCGTGCCGGTCCCCGGGAGCTCGCCGCGCTCGTCCCAGCAGCCTCTCGGGGCGCGGGAGGCTGCGAGCTCGCACCGGGCGGCAGGAACGGCTGCGGCGGCTGGAGCGGGGCACAGCGCCTGTGCCCGCACGTCCGGCCGGCGCGCCGAGCTGCAGGCTCTGAGCGGTGGCGGGGGCGCGCGGCGTCTTAAGGCAGCGCGGTGCCCTCACCTTGCGGCGCCCCCCTCCCCTAGGCCCCCGCCCGCGCCGGTGACGCACGAGGCCACCGGCGCCCAGAAGAGCTGGGCTGGCGGGTCGGGGCGGGGGCGGGGGTGGTGCGCTGCAGTGGACCCTACTCAGATTTTCTCACCCAGCATCCCACCCCAGTCGCCCCAGCTCACCAAGACTTCACAGGCTGGGGGTAGCACCAGGCAGGGCTGAATTTTCGTGCCAAGCCTGTGCCCTCCTAGCTCCCGGATTTGGGGCTTGGTTACCATCACAGCCTTTCCAAAGAGAGGGTCCGGGATTCTGGCCTAGATCGCTGAAGACCACCCCCCAAACTATAAACCGTCCCAGGGCCTGGGAGAGAGGAATTGTGACTTTGACGTCGACGATTTTTCCATGAATTTCTCTGGCTCCCAGAAAGAGCTAAACAACAATGTCTTTCCTATAGGTTATGGGAACATTTCATCTAAGGCAAGCTGCATGATTATCCACTGTATTATTTGATTGACGTCTGTCTGCAAGTCAGTCAGCATCCCTTTCTTGTGTCTCCTCTCTCCTCTCTTCCCTCTCCTCTCTTCTCCTCTCTTCTCTCTTCCCTCTCTCTTTCTTTATCCCCCCACCTTCTGTGTTTAGATGTTTATATGGACCGTACTGGTAATCTGAGAATCATTTCCCCAGCCATGTCAGAGAAGTACAGATATTATCTTCATTTTATAAAAACAGAAGCAAAAGCCAAGAGAGATTACCCTATTTGCCCAAGTTCAAGTAAATATTGCATTTATTTTACTAAGACATTCTTCTGGTCTCCTTCAAACACATATTGTTTGGCAGTATATCAGGCTGGAGGAGGCACCTGGTCATAAACTACCTTCCCTCCTGCAACACCTATAGGGGAGGGAGGGTTTGGGAAGGTATCCCAAACCAGGGGTCATTTTCATTATGTTTCTTTTTCTTTTTCTTTTTCTTTTTCTTCTTCTTCTTTTTTTGGTACCAGGGATTGAACTCAGGGGCACTCAACCACTGAGCCACATCCCCAGCCCTATTTTGTATTTTATTTAGAAACAGGGTCTCACTGAGTTGCTTAGTGCCTCACCATTGCTGAGGCTGGCTTTGTGTTTCTGAGGGATAAGAAAGCATTATTTTAGGCAGGAGATAAGGAGAGGGATGTTGGTAAGAAGAAGGTGCGGACACAGGGCTGCAGGAGACAGCTGTGTACTGAGGTTGGGAAAACAGGCTGCTTGTATGGTATGCACGGGGCAGATTCTTGAATGTCAATCTGGGGGCTTTGAACTTTGCCCCGTGTTCCTTGGAGGGCTATTGAAAATGTTTCATTATGAACAATTTCAAATGTACACAAATATAATGAGAACAATTAAATAAACCCCTATTTACCCATCATTCAACCTGAACAATGACAAATATTTTGCTATTCTTGTTCATTTATGGTTTTTAAAGAGATCAGTGTGATGAGGTTTGTTTTTCCAGGGTCTCCTAGAAGCAGGGCTGGAGTGGGGGCAGGTGGGGTGTTAGATGAAAAAGAAGCAGAAAGGAGGCTGTGGCAGGAGACACAAGGAGGTCACACAGAAGGTGTCAGTAGAGACTCAAAGGTAATCAAAATTGATAGTGGAGGGGAATGAGGAAGAGGAAGTGCTGGGGATATCATAGGATGAACACAAAATTCTGAATTGGTTGGTGGGCTGGATGGAGATGCCTCCTATCCTTCCAATTGCTTACTTCTGGGACAGGGAGATGAGGCAGGTATATAATCAGGCCCCGGGATGCTCTTTGGATTTCAAGTTCTGCATTTGCTCTTGGACCATTTGTCTTTTCTCTGCTAGGTCTGATTTTATCTTTCCAAGGTTGAATGGTAAAAACCTGGTCGTTTTTCCTCTAGACAGTTTCCATGATAATCACTCACTGTTATTAATTCCCCGCCTCACGCTGGCCATGGTGCAGAATCCTGGGTGGCATGCACTGTCAAGCAGCAGTTGGTTCAGACTCGATTATTTTACAATCACTTGGGAGGCAGTCAAGCAGTAGAAGAGGCTAGAGATAAAGACCAGTCCTTCCTGATCTTTCCTCCTTTGTGGTGGTTCTCAGAGTTCCCTAGACTGCTAGTATCCAGCAGGGGGCAGAGAAAAAACCTTTAGATTCATGTTAGAGGCAGGGACCTCAGGAGGATAGGCTCCTTATGCAGTCTACAGCTGGGTGCTAAGGGGGATGATGGGAGGTGGAAGAAGCCGGATGGTATGAGACCTCTGCAAATAAGGCCAACCTGCTTTGCCTGCAGGAGATGGTAAGAAGGCCAGGGAAGCATTGGAAAAGAAATGCAAGCCGCTCTTCTCTACAGGGAGATGTTTAAGGGTGGTTAATCCTCTTTCCCTCTAGATTTGAGCACAGTTGGTGACCTTGAATTTCAAAGACATCTAAGTATCAGCTCCCCAACTGGGGTCAATGTGTGTGTGGGTCTTTGGGGAATGGGAATTTGACCTCCAGACCTATGGGCTCTAATTTTAACAGCTTGGAAGGGCCCTTTGACTGACAAACCTCAATAGATTCTTGGGAGGATCTTTGGGATAAGATAGGGAGAAGTATGGGATGATGGCTCAAGAAGTCACCAAATCCATTTCCCTACTTTCATAATTCAGTACCAGCAGAGGTAAGATTGGTCTAATAGTATTTACAGGTTTAGGATGGAGGGCAAGAAGCTCCTAACAAGAAGCTCCTTGGGCCTGATGACAAGCACAAGATGCAACATATCATTAGCATGACAGTCTCAGATTTGTTCACTATGCCAGACCAGCTGCCCTAATGGATGAACCAACAACCAGAGGAAGGAAGTTGGAAGGCCAATGATCTAGATAGATATTGGTTATAGCCACTGGTTCTAATAATAAGAGATATGAAAGGTCCTTCAGAGCCTACCATGTGTCAAACACTATACTTAGTTTACTATATTTAATCCTTGAGAAAACTCTGCAGATTAAGGATGAATGCAGTAGTTATTAAATCCAAGACACCATATAAACCATTAAGAAACATGAAAGGTCTGGGATTGTGGCTCAGTGGTGGAGTGCTTGTCTAGCATGTGTGAGGCACTGGGTTCGATCCTCAGCACCACATAAAAATAAATAAATAAAATAAAGGTACTGTGTCCAAATACAACTAAAAGCAAAATTAAAAATGAAAGAATATGGGGCTGGGGTTGTGGCTCAGTGGTAGAGTGCTTGCCTGGTGTGTGCGAGGCCCTGGGTTTGGTCCTCAGCACCACAAAAAAATAAATAAATAAAACCAAAGGAATTGTGTCCATCTGCAACTAAAAAATAAATATTAAAGAAAGAAAGAATAAAAGCTGTAAATTTAACCATGACTCCACTGCTAGCAAGATATATCTTGATTTCAAAGATGCTAAAATATGAAACATGTGAGTTAGAATAAATGTAAGACAGTACTGCTTCTATCCTTACACAGCAGTTAAGTCATTTATTCATAGTTGCACAGCAAGTTAGTTGTTGAAACCAAGCATTAAAACCTATTCTACTGGGCTGGAATTGTGGCTCAGCGGTAGCGCACTCGCCTGGCATGGGCAGGACCCAGGTTTGATTCTCAGCACCGCATAAAAAATAAAAACATTGTGTTGTGTCCATTTGCTCCTAAAAATAAATATTAAAAAATATATTCTCTCTCTCTCTCTCTCTCTCTCTCTCTCTCTCTCTCTCTCTCTCCTTTCTCCTCTTAAAAAAAAAAAAACCACAAACCCTTATTCTATCTATCTAACTCCAAAGCGGGGGCATTTCCTAGGCTGCTTCAAGGAAGTGTCCAGAGGCAGGACAGAAGGCTCTTAGACACCTAACCTAGATAAAATTTTTGAATAAGAAAAGGGACTAGGAATTATTAGAATTGTAAGAAGACAAACACAGTTGCAATGCTAATGGCTTCTTTTTGCAGGGCACATGGTTTCCATAGATGGTGAAATAACTAAATCAGTCAATCTAAATTCTCAGTCACACTCCTTCCTGCTTAGCAAGTTCATAATAAGTCAATGGGGAAAATGCACAGTTTTGTTCTGGAGTGCTTGCCCATGAGAGTGTTTGAAAATTTTCAGTGTTATCTGTTACTCTGGTGGTATTCACTTTGGGCAAACCATAAGAGCCATGTTTGCAAAACCCAAATGAAATCAGGTATTACCTGATGTGTGGGATGATACTTCCCATTCTGTGGGCTTGGATGATATGGAACGTCTGGACTTCGAAGCTGTGTCTATCCAAATAAACTGGTTTGAAAGAGAAAATCATCAGAAAAATAACTGTATGAATTAAAGTGAAGAGAAGAAGGTTTATATCTTCTTTTTCAAATTGGTGCATTATAGTTGCACATAACGGTGGAATTTGTGTTACAAATTAGTACATGCACACAATGTAACAATATAACTTGGCTAATATCACTCCATAGCACTTGCCCCTTTCCTCCCCTCTTCCCACACCCTGCTACCCTTCTTCTGTTCTACTGATTTCTCTTTGCTTCTCACAAGAGCACCCCTTTTTCTTTTTCCTCTCTAGACTCCACATAAGAGAAAACAGGGGCTGGGATCGTGGCTCAGTGGTAGAGTGCTTGCCTGGCATGTGTGAGGCCCTGGGTTCGAATCTCAGCACCATGTATAAATAAAATAAAGGCCCATCAACAACTAAAAAATATTAAAAAAAAAAGAGAGAAAACATATGACCTGTGACCTTCTGAGTTGGGCTTTTTCACTAAACACAACGGTCTCAAGTTCCATTGATTTTCCAGAAAATAATGTAATTTCATTTTTCTTTATGGCTGAATAAATCTCCATTGTGTATATATAACACATTTTCTTTATCCATTCATCAATTGATGCACACCTAGGCTGGTTCGGTAGTTTGGTTACTATGAATTGTGCCGTTAAAAAAATGGATATGCATTTATTTCCATAGTATGCCATATGGTGGTTCCATATCTTTTGAGGAAACTCCATACTGATTTCGATAGGGATTGTGCTAATTTATAACCCCACCAACAGTGTGAAAGTATTCTGTTTTCTCCACATCCTCTCCAGCATTTATTATTGTTTGTATTCTTAATGACAGTCATTCTGACTGATGTGAGATGAAATCTCAGAGTACTTTTAATTTGCATTTCCCTAATTGCTAATGATATTGAATATTTTTTCATGTATTTGTGGACCATTTATATTTCTTCTTTTGAGAAGAGTCTTTTTAAATCATTTACTCATTTATTGAATTGGTTTTTTTTTGGTGTTAAGTTTTTTGAGCTCTTTATGTATGCTAGATATTAATCCTCTGCCAGAAGAGTAGCTAGAAAAGATTTTTTCCCATTCTATAGGTTCTCTAGAAGGCTTGATTTCTGTCTTAATTCTGTGGCTAACTTGCTGGGTGACTTTGAAACATCCCCTCCTTTCTCTGCCCTCAGTTCTGTGATCCACCAAATAAATTTGATGGAGAGGGGATTGGGGATGAGTATGTAAGGTAATCTCTAAGGATCTTATCTATTTCTAAACTTTTATTCTATCAATTTTTTTGTCTGATAATTCTTAAAAATCCAAAAACTAATCTGACATAAATATTAAACAGTTAAAAGCTAGATTATGCTTATGGCCATGGAAGAGTGGCAGGCACTAGATTTAACCTTCCACTTTAAACAACTGAGAAAGTGGACAAAATATGTTAAATAATGAGTGTCATACATTGTAATGCATGCAGTACAGAAGAGTGATCCTTAAGAAAAAGGAAACAGGGGGCTGGGGATGTGGCTCAAGAGGTAGCACGCTTGCCTGGTATGCGTGCGACCCAGGTTCGATCCTCAGCACCACATACCAACAAAGATGTTGTGTCCGCCAAAAACTAAAAAATAAATATTAAAAAAATTCTCTCTCTCTCTCTCTCTCTCTCTCTCTCTCTCTCTCTCTCTCTCCTCTCCTCTCCTCTCTCACTCTCTCTTAAAAAAAAAGAAAGAAAAAGGAAACAAATAAGATGAAACCTACAATTTTCTCAGTTTAGCCCCTAGAGAGAGTTTCCAGACCCTTGTAGGGAAGGGGAACCCTGGTTGAACTTGGAAGCCTGTCTAAATTGAAGACACAGATTTCAGAATTCAAGAAAGTAAGGGTGGACAGAATTTTCAGGACAAAATACCAGAGAGGAGCTGCTGGGAAGAAAGTTTCCAGAGAAGAAGCTGCCGGGAGATCTGTAAAATGTTCTCCTTAAGTCCTTGGCTGAATACTGAGCAGCAAATGCATGTAATGAAACTGTGCAAGACTGGAGAAGAACCACTCAGAAGAAGTGAGTGGAGTGATTTCTAGAACTCATACAAGGCTAGAAATAGGGCAGTTTCCCAATAGTTAAAGAGGAAAAACACCTCATGTTATTCAGGGCATCAGACTGAAGGCTCAGAAGAGAATTGCCCCAGCAGTGAAGTTCAATTAACCTTAATATAAAGTTTGCTCCTCTCATAGCAAAACTGAAGACAAGCTTTGAAGGGATTGAACTGTTTCCAAGTGACTTTACTGCAACTCGGAGCAAAGCTCACCAGTACTTGAAGGAGTGCAAAAATTTCCAGCATTCAGCAAGGTAAAATTCACACAGTTTAAAAATCCAATAAAGTGTTACAAGACATGAAAGTAGAAAAGTGTGACCCACAATGAAAAGAAAAAACCCAGAAATAGAAACAAACAGATGATAGAATTGTATATAAGGATGTTACAATGCCTTTTATTTTTTAAAAATAGTTGTTGATGGACCTTTATTTTATTAATTTATTTGTATGTGGTGCTGAGAATCCAACTCAGTACCTCATAAATGCCAGGCAAGTGCACTACCGCTGAGCCACAACCCCAGCCCCTAAAATGCCTTTTAAAGAGGGATACTTCAGATGTTCAAGAAACTAGAGGAAAGTATAGGAGTTTTAAAGAAACATGAACAGACTCAAGTCTTACCTCTAGAGATACAACATTTGGTGTCTGCTATAAAAATTAACACTGAATAACATTATTAGAATGCTAGTCATTGCAGAAGAAGAGTAGAGAACTTGAAGACATAGAATTTGTTCAAAATGAAAAAGAGCAAAAGGGTAGAAAGAAATGAGCAGAGCTACAATGAGTTGTGAGTCAACTTTAACATCATGCATAACCAGAGCCCCAGAAGGAAGCAGGGAGACAGAAACATTATTTGAAGAAATAATAGCCAAAATTTTCCAAGTGTAATAAAAGCTGTAATCCCCTAAATCCATGAACCAGAACAAAACTGCAGCACAAGAAATATGGATAAAACCATATCAAGGCACAATAGAATGCTTATAGTTTTTCCATAAGCTCTTACCATGTATTTGGTGAGGATTTGGAGAAACTATAACTCTCCTATACTGCTTTTGGAATGGAAAATAGCACAATTATATTGGAAAATAATTTGGTCAGTTTGAAAAATGGTCAATATTCACCTAACAAATGACCTAGCCTTTCCACTCCTAAGAGAAACAAAAGCACTCTTCCACGCAAATATGTAGATAAATGTTTATAACATCTTTACATGCATAGGTTAAAAACTGGAGACAACCTAAATACCCATCAAGAGGTGAATGATATTAGCCATACATTGGAATATTATTTAGCCAAAAAAATGAGAACAATATTTACAACATTGGATCAAAGTAAACATGCTGAGTGAAAGAAAACAGACTAAAAAAAGAGTATATATTATATGATTCCATTTAGGTAAAATTCCAGAAATTCAAACTAATCTAAAGTGACATCAAGCAGATCAGTGATTGCCTTGAGATGAGGCAGAGGGAGGAAAGGGGGTTGTATTACAAAGGGTCATGAAGAATCTTTTGGAGGTGATGCAAGTATTCATTATCTAGATTGTGATGGTATTTTCATAGATCCACACCTATATGAAAGCTCATTAAATTGTAATCTTTAGATACGCACGGTCTAATCTACATGTATTATATCAAAATAAAACTATAAGAGAAAATGCCCTGGGAAAAGAACACAACACCAAAGGTTTGTGTGTCCAGGTTCTCACCCCCAATTAGAACACTGGCTTTTCCCTGATGGAAACCTGCTAAACCTGCTAGCACCTCTGTCTTGGCTCTCATCAGTTCAACCTTGTGTTCTAGTAATCAGTATCCATGTTCCATCTTCCTTCTGTGATGGGAACATAATGTAAGCTCTCTCCAAGTGCTTGCAGAATTGGGTCCATTCTCTTATAGCAGTCTAGCAGCTCCCAGTTACTGAGGATTTACACTTGACCTGCCACTTGACCTCTCCAAACTCATTCCATGACTGCTGTGAGGTAGGTGCTGTCATTTGCTTTGTTTTACAGATGGGGAACTGAAGCCTCAGAAAGGAGCAGCAAATTACTTAGAGTCCCTCAGGAATAGGCAGGGCTGGGATTTGAATTTAGGACTGATTCTGACTTTAAAGCCTGAATGCCTAGCTGCTACAACTACTTTGCTTCCATATTCTGAAACTTTTTTTAATGTATCACTGATGTGCAAGGAACTTTTTGTACTTTTTCTCATCTAATTTCTCAACAATTTTGTGAGGTGGGTATTATTAATATGCCTTATTTTATAGATGAGAAAACAGAGCACAGAGAAGCTACATAGTTTGTTTACAGCTGTCCCAGGAGCATGTAGATAGCTTCAGAGCTCAATCTCGTAGCTGCTTTGCTGACTATTACTCCTAGGGCAGGAAAGCATTAAATCCTCTCACCTGGGAATCATGCTTAATTTTCTTCAGTCCACTTGTCCAGATACTCTGGATTTTCACATGACTTTGGTGCAGTATCAGGTGCCAGAAGTATTGGATCACTTAATCCACCTACAGCTCATATTCCTCAAGCAGAGGGCCTGTGTGGTTAGAAGTGACATATTGCTGATTAGTTCTGAATATATAAAGTATCAAATGCTTCAAACCTCTCATATGGTTCCATTAAATATCAGGATCTACCGATTTGTCAGAGGCTAATTTATAGTTTATTTGTCATTGAATTAAGACATTTGGAAGTTTGACTTCATAAAACAGTACAAGCATTGAGACTGAAGACAGTTAATTAAAAGAAAGCCCTGGAGCCAGTGGGTTAAGCAGAGAAAAGTAATCCATCAAGGGTGCTCAGGTTCCTGGCCTGAGCTGTTGGTATGGTTTGTTGGCTGTAGAGATGTTACCAAAATGACTCAAAATGGAGTCTACAGAAAATAATTATTTTTCTACAATTAGGAATATATTTCTGCCAGGCTCAGATATCAGCAATAGAGATGGAAATACCATCCTGTTTAGGCCAAACTGTAATGGTCATATGTTTTTGAGTTTCTGCTCAGAGAAATGTAAATGGTGGCACCTGTCTAGAAGATGCTCATGCAAGATTCTTCAAAAGAATCTTCTGTTGTCGGTATAGTACCTGCAGACAGACTATACTGGTTTGGGAGAGTCGGGTGTTAATTTTTCAGGAATTTTGCAAGCCATGGCTAACACTTATGTAAAATTACAGTTCAATGAATTACATTCCAACAAGGTAATGAATAGTCAAAATATGCCATTTCCTAATTATTTTATCACCTTTGATTACTATCTGTGATCTTGTGGTTATTTACAACCATTGTATCTGCATGATGCAAATACTCTCTAAAGGTGAGATGCTGTATCTCCCCTCCCAACCCCACCTTCACTGACAGCATATTGGTTCCTTAAAAACAACCATGGGGTGGGTGTGGTGGCACATACCTGTAATCCCAGCAGCTCTGGAGGCTGAGGCAGGAGGATCCTGAGTTCAAAGCCAGCCTCAGTAAAAGCGAGGCACTAGCAATTCAGTGAGATCCTTTCTCTAAATAAAATACAAAATAGGGCTGGGGATGGAGCTCAGTGGTTGACTGTCCCTGAGTTCAATCCCTGATATCCAGAAGAAAAAAAGAAAAAAGGAAAAGAAATAAAAAGACCATGGGAATATTCTCACCATGAAAAATCATGAAACACTTCAAATGGGACTTTTTTTTTTTTTCTGAGAGCCAGATGGTAAACTTTTACCAACAATTCACTGTACAACACTTTATTTTTATAGGCTTTTATTGAGGTAAAATCCACATGACATACAATTCATCCATTTAAAATGTACTGTTCAACTGATGGTAGCATATTCATGGGTATGTGGAACCATCACCATGGTCAGTTTTAGAACATTTTCAGGATCTCAAAAAGAAACTCTGTAACCTTTAGCTAACAGCCTTCTATGGCCCGTAACTCCCAGTCCCTGACAACCACTAATCTACTGTTTTTTGTCTCTAAATTTGCTTATTCTGGACATTTCATATAAATGCAATCATACAAATATGTGGTCTTTTGGGACTGCCTACTTTCACTTAGCATAGTATTTTCAAGATTCAACCATGTTGTAACAGGTACCAGTCCTTCATTTCTTTTTCTTTTTTATAGTTGTAGATAGACAGCATACCTTTGTTTTATTTATTTATTTTCATGTGGTGCTGAGGATCAAACCCAGTGCCTCACACATGCTAGGCAAGTGCTCTACCACTGAGCTACAGCCCCAGCCCCTTCATTTCTTTTTATAACTAAATAATATTTTATTATATTGGTATATCTCCTTTGGCTTATCAACCCATCAATAGATGAACAAAGGAGGCATAATTGCCTCTTAGACTTTTATGAATAGCTCTGCTATGAACATTCATATAGAATATTATTTCTTTATATTCTCCCCAACACTTGTTACCTTCCTTTTTTTTTATTATAGACATCCTAGTGGGTGTGAATGGTATCTCTTTGTAGTTTGGATTTGCACTTGCCTACTGACTTCTGATGTCAAGCATCTTTTCATGTGCTAATTGCCATTTGTATATCTTCTTGGAGAAAAGTTTATTAAGATCTTTTTGCTGAGTACTTTTAAAATATCTCTAATTCTCATAACAACCTTGCAAGGTATGTGTTATAATTCTCATATTACAGTTGAAAGCAATTGAAACACATAGATATTAAGACATTTGCTCAACTTGTACACAGCTAGGAATGGAGCTTAGAGTTGAATGTATCTTATCTTGAAAATTCATGCTCCCTTTATTATACCACACTGTTTCCAAGACCCTTGATATGTCAGATGATGCTTAAAGGCTAATGCTCTTGGACAGTGGCTATCATCATGAAAAAAGTGCTCTGGTCTGGGTTCTACTCCTGGCTCTGTCCCTGGGCCTCTATATCCTCATCTCTCAAAGGAAAACTTTAATTTGGATGACCTCCGTGTTACTCATTTGGTCTAATAGCAGAACTGGCCCTTTCGTTTTGGATGCAAGTGTCCCAAGGATTTGTACAAAGGAAGCTTGATTGCTCGATGTGTTATTTTGAGTGGTTAATGGGATTCTTTTTCTCAGAGCATTATGTTACACTTGCCTACACTGATGCTCACCTGCTACTTTTCAACCCACTCACACAGCCTCTCAGCATCTTCCTGCAGTTTAATCTAAAGAGTTTAACATGTTACTACCCAGAGGGGTTGGGTGTTGCCTGGATACCTGAAGGTTTTACTAGGCTGATTCTCTTTTCACATTAATTTTAAATAAGTCAAATAAGACAGATCCCTCTACCAGTCTTTGGGAGGAGGCCATAGTGTCATGTCTTCCAAAGAAGTTCATGTTTATCCCTCTCTTTTCTGTCTCTATGCCTATTAATTACCCATGATACAACCATACCCCCAATACCATGGTGATGGGGTGCTATGTCAAAAGCTCCTGTTCTCACAGTCCCCTTTTATCCACATGTGTTTTTACTGCTTAAAACTTATCTGGCACAACTTCTCTTGAGTAAATGGTTGTCCAAGTGGTTATTGAACCCATCCTTTGTTATAAAAATCATGTCTTTTAATCTGTACCTTTGAGTCTCTTACCAAGTATCTCATATTGGCAATGCTCCTAAGAACAGGCTATATCTTCTGGCCCAGCCTCACAGAGACATTCTATCCCTAGGTTCTAGAGAAGGGTCCATATTTAGGCTATTCTTTAACCTTGGACATCCACAGCATTTGCCACTATCTAGCCTAGTGACTTGGACACTTCCAATGAGAACTGGGGAATAGACATCCTGGTGATACTGTGTAGTGTATGTTCACTTCCTGGCCTCCCAAGCATGGCCATTTTTCCAATGGATGATTGTGCATACTGATTGTCTTGTTGGCCTTCTCCCTAGACCACACCTCAAGAGCTTCTTTGTTTCAGGTTTCGGGTACCTAACTTGATATCTCTGCAGTCCCATTGGTCTCCACTGATTTTGAGTTTACTTGTGCCCTTCTGTTTGTGAGGAATGCCTGTTTTCCTTTGCTTGAGACACTTTTGATTTGGATAAAAAATATTTCATACTGCTCAGAGGTCTCATGCAGGTACTTAGTTGCTCAAAAATGATTCTTTCCAGGTTTCTGGCATTTTGGATTCAATGAGATGTTTTTTGATCTGTCTAAAGACTTCTCTTGGTCATTGACTTATTTATTTTAAGTTCTTTACAAACTAATGTTTGTTTAGGTTCCTTGGGTATTTTTTTTAAGTGCTGGAAATTAAACTTAGGGTCTAATGCATGCTAGGCAAGTGCTGTTCCACTGAGCTATATCCCTTTTACTTTATTTTGAGACAGAGTCTTTGTAAGTTTCCCAGGCTGTCCTCAAACTCCTAATCTTCCTGCCTCAGCCTCCTAAGAAGCTGGTATTAAAGGCATGTGCTACTGTGCCTGGCTCAGGGTTTCATTTGCTGGAATGAAGTTCATAAATGTGTTGTTGTTTTCTTTAATGTTCCTTCTCCATCTGGGTTTCTGGCTCTGGTTATGCTGGGATCATCATTTTTAAGGGCTTCACTCACACATCCCTGATGAATATCTGTTGCTAATAATAGGCCTCTATCTTCCATAGGAGTTCAGGGTTGAGGAAGAGGATGGGAAAAGCCAATATATACTCTGTGGTCATCTGTAGCATTAGAAAGTCTACCTTCAAGCCTGTCTCAATCACTGTTAATAGCCAGTTCAGACTGCTATAACATGCTACCATAGACTGGCTGGCTTATAAAGAACAGAAATGTATTCCTCATGGTTATGGAAGCTGAAAGTGAGGTCAGGGTGCCTGTATTATTGGACTCTAGTGAAGACTGTTTTGTGAATTACAGACTGCTATCTTCTCAATGCATTCTCACATTGTAGAAAGAGAGCCAGAGAGCCATTTACAAGGGCACTAATCTCATTCACAAGAGCTCTACTCTTATGGTTTAATTAGCTTCCAAAACCATACTTCCTAATATAATCATATTGGGGGTTAAGGATGTCAACACATGAATTTTAAGGGAACACAGAAACTCCATATGTATGATGGCAGATAGGCTATTTCTCTTCTCCAGACTCAGTTTCCTCATTTTAATGAGAGAACTGGCTTACAGGAAGGGCATGGATATATACATGTTGTTGTAATAGTTCAGTTTGTACAACTACCTTTTCAATGTGCATTGTTGTCTGTAGGTAAGGAATTAGCAGATTGACAAACCCCTGGGTAAGATTTTTAGATGCTTCCAGTACCTAAATCCTGAATTTGGGATTCAGATATGGGTTGGTACAGAGACTAGGCTTTCTGGTGCTGGAAAAAGGCCTCAAACAAGCCAACTCTGTACTTTGGCTCTCTAACCATTTTAAAAATGGGCTGCATTTTTACCACACACACATCAGATAGAGCACTAATCTCTAGGATATATAAAGAACTAAAAAATCCTAACACCCAAAAAAAACCCTAAAAATAATCCAATCAATAAATAGGCCAAGGAACTGAGCAGGCACTTCTTAGAAGATGATATACAATCAATCAGAAAATATATGAAAAAATGTTTGCCATCTCTAGCAATTAGTGAAATGGAAGTCAAAACCACTCTAAGATTTCATCTCATTCCAGTCAGAATGACAGCTATTAAGAATACAAACAACAATAAGTGTTGATGAGGATGTGGGGGAAAAGGTACACTCATACATTGCTGGTCAGACTGCAAATTGGTGCAACCAATATGGAAAGCAGTGTGGAGGTTCCTTAGAAAACTGGGAATGGGACCACCGTTTGACCCAGGTAACCCTCTCCTCATACTATACCCAAAGGACTTAAAAACAGCATACTACAAGGACACAGCCACATCAATGTTTATTGCAGCACAGTTCACAATAGTTAAACTGTGGAACCAACCTAGATGCCCTTCAATGGATGAATGGATAAAGAAATTTTGGTATATATACACAATGGAATATTATTCAGCATTAAAAGAGAATAAAACCATGACATCTGCAGGTAAATGGATGGAGTTGGAGAATATAATGCTAAGTGAAGTCAGCCAATCCCCCAAAAAACAAAGGCCAAATGTCTTCTCTGATATAAAGATGCTGATTCATAATGGGGATGGAGGGGAGGACCATGGGAGATAGGGCGAATGGGAGGAAGGGGAAGGGAGGGAGCTTGGGGGTAGGAAAGACAGTGGAATAAGACAAACATCATTACCCTAAGTACATGTATGAAAACCTAAATGGTGTGACTCTACTTTGTGTTCAACCAGAGACATGAAAAACTGTGCTCTATTTGTGTATTATGAATTGAAATGCATTTTGCTGTCATATATAACTAATTAGAATAAATAAAATTTAAAATTAAAAAAATGGGCTGCAGAGCACTTTAGACTAAGCTTAGTATTTCTTGAGAACAGTGATTCTTACCCTTTTGGTTAATGTACTCCTTTGAGAAGCTTTGGAAGATGGTTCCTGGCTTGCACTGAGCTCACTTGTTATGGTTTGGATATGAGGTGTTCCCCAAAAACTCATGTGTGAGACAATGCAAGAAGGTTCAGAGAAGAAATGATTGAGTTATGAAAGCCTTAACCCAATTAGTGAATTGATCACCTGATGGGGTTTATTGAGTGTTAACTGAAGGCAGGTGGCTGTGGCTGTAGGAGGTGGGAATTGGGGACATAGCTTTGGGGTATATATTTATATCTGGAAACTGGAGTCTCTCTCTGCTTTCTGATCATCATGTGAGCTGCTTCCCTCCACCATACTCTTCTGTCATGATGTTCTGCCTCACCTTGAGCACCAAGGAATGGAGCTGGCTGTCTATAAACTGAGACCTCTGAAACCTTGAGCTCCCAAATAAACTTTTCTTCCCTAAGATTGTTCTGGTCAGATGTTTCACTCACAGCAATGAAAAAGCTGGCTAAAACATCATTGTTCTCTTTTGCTGGGTTATGCTCTGACTTCATGAACTAGGATCAGTGTAGGGGGTGAACAAACCACTAGAAGTAATCCAAAGCCTTGCTTGTTTCTGGAAGGAACAATTTCCTCTTGGACAGTAATTCTATAACTGAGAAGTCGTACTGAGTCCTGCTAAAACTAAAGAGGAGAGGGAATGAGGGCTGAGTAGACAGAGTGTCAAAATATCTCAGGTCAAGGAGCTTTAACTGGTGGAAGGGCTGCTGGTGGAGAAGAAATAGCTTGGAAGTTATTCTGTATTTGCAAATGGGGAAGAAACTCCATTGCTTTCTGTTATACCAATCAAAATATATAAAAACCCATATAAATAAAGAGTAAGGTCAATGCTCAGTTGAGGTGGAAGTATGTTCAGATGCAGAGTGGCAGTTTGAATGAGGATGAAGGACTAGTGGGTGCAATGAACAGACTTAGAAAGTCAGTGACCTAAAAAAGAAGTGAGCCTAAGAAAAAGTAAATGGTAAAGGAGAGAGAATTTTCTTAGAGCCTCTTTCACCCTGGTATCTCATTTCTTGATGGCGATGTCATGATTTCCTGTGGGAGCACTTGCTTGCTCATCTGTGTCATGAAGCTTTAGGGAATGTGAGAGAAGTACTGGTATCCAGAGTGGAGACATGAAGGAGCTAAGCAAAGGGTACTAAAAGTGTTATGTGGTGAAGGCAGGTCTATCTTTACTATAACTGGGCTTGGTCCAGTTTTGAAGCAGAATGTCCTTTCCAAAGGCTGCGCTGCCTTGACTAGTGGCTTTCCACACCAACATGGTGAACAGTTATGGAGAGTAACTAAGTTACTCTCATAGAGAGCTCATGAAAGAGCTTTGACCAATCTGGTATCAGTAGATAATGTTCTTTTGGAACCAATAGGCTGAGGGGGAAAAAAAAGGTCAGCTAATTGGCATTCACTGTGTCAGTTTGGGGCATCTGCATGGAACCATGAATTTACCCTTGCTGTTGACCCATCCAAAGAGCTGGAGTGGCAGCTGTAGCATATCTATGATAGGAGAGTCCTACTTTCCCCGTGGTGTATTCGAGTGGGACAAGCCAATGGAGCTTGGAGGCTGAATAGCTTTCTTTGCTGAAATGTAGCACTTTCCCTGCCTAAGGCAACACGCTGTTTCTGTGGGTGGTTGTGGATGCGTTCTTGGGGTAATAACATGGAAATTGTTTATGATCAACCACTTCAGAGACAGTGGGGGTGAACCGCTGCTAATGAACCAGTCACCATCACTTATTTGCCCTACTACCAATAGGCAGAGACAGTTCTTGTCCCCCAGAATTCCCCCCCCCTTTTTTTTAGACTTCTCAGAATCTTTATGGCCAAGGACTTCCAAGGACAGAAATTTGAGATTTGGTCAAAAGGGTAAAGGCACAGGCCTGGTGAATTAGTGAAACCTCTAGAATGCTGGTATCTCCTTAAGCTCCCTTAGTTCACACTTAATTGCATGGGCCCTTCACAGGAGTTTGACTTACATTTGAACCTTTGCTATCCTATATAGCCTGGGCCACTTTCTATCACTTTCTCATTCTCATTTGGCAGGTCACACTCTGAGTCTCAGACTTAACTGCTGGAGCCTCGTCCAGCAGAGACAATTCGAGAAATGAAACAGCTTATTTTCTTTTTAAAATTTATTTATTTATTCTAATTTGTTGTATATGATAGCAGAATGCATTTCAATTCATAGTACACATATAGAGCATGATTTTTCACATCTCTGGTTATATACAAAGTAGAATCACACAATTCATGTCTTCATACATCTACTTAGGGTAATAATGTCCATCTCATTCCACTGTTTTTCCTAGCCCCCTGCCACCTCTGTTCTCTTCCCTCCCCTTTGCCCTATCTAAAGTTTCACCATTCCTCCTATGCCCCCCCACCCCCATTATGGATCAGCATCCTCATATCAAAGAAAACATTCGGCATTTGATTTTTTTCAGATTGGATTACTTAGCACAATATTCTCCAACTCCATCCATTTACCTGCAAATGCCATAATTTTATTCTCTTTTAATGCTGAGTAATATTCCATTGTATATATATATATATATATATATATATATATATATCTCACAGCCTCTTTATCCATTCTTCTACCGAAGTGTATCTAGGTTGGTTCCACAATCAAATGTCTTATTCTATAACCCTCTACTCAGTGAACTAGTGTCATATCATCGTGTGTGTGTGTGTGTGTGTGTGTGTGTGTGTGTGATTTTTAAATGTTTTTGATGTTGGGCTTTATAGACTCAATGTGGACACCCAACCCAAGAGTATTCCCAACCTAGCCTGGCACCAAGGGTTTTGCCTTAGAGTGGCCTTGGCCAGTCCATGTGCTCTACATCCCCAGGATTTGGAATAGATGATGCTGAAAGTCATGGTCACTTGGTCATACAAAAATGTGCAAGAGTTGCATAGACACCATGGGAAACAATTTTACACATTAGAGAGACAAATGGTAAGAAGAGCAGGTCTCCAGAGAAGCCTTAGTTTCTGATGATTTTCAATCTTCAAGCCACTCCCCTCACTTCTTAATTTTTACTTTTTATTGTGGAAATTTTCAAACATATGCAAAATTAAAGACAATAGCTTAATAAACCCATGCACCCATCATCCAGTTTAAGCAATTACCAACTCACGGCCAATCTTGTTTCATTTAATTCCCACCCACTCCTCCCATCCCCTGAAGCATTAAAAGCAAAACAGCTTTACTGAGGCATAATTTACATACTATAAAATCCATCCATTCTAAGAGTAGAATTCAATGGCTTTTAGTAAAATTACAGATATATATATATATTACCACAATCCAGTTTTACAATATTTTTATGACTTTGAGAACATTCCTTGTGCCAAATCTCCTTCACTCCCCTTCCCACCTTGACCTCCTGGAAACCATGAACTAGTGCTCTCTCTCGATTTGTTTCCTGGACATTTTATATAAAATGGACAAATACAATTTGCAGTCTCTTGCAAGTAGCTTCTTACACATAGCATAATGTTTTAAAAGTTCATGAAATAGTACTTTGTACCTTTTTATGGTCGAATAATATTCCATTGCATAGATATACAGTGTTTATTTATCCATTTGCTACTTGATGGGCATTTAGGTGGTTGTTTTCAGTTTTTGACTATTGTGAATGATACTGTTACAAAGAATCACTCCTTGAGCATTTTGAAACAAACTCTTGATATATCATTTCATCTATGAGAACTTCATCATGCATGTCTAAATGAAACACAGGAGGTTTTTTAAAATATGAGCACAACACCACTATCACATGTAAAATAATTAATAGACTTTAATGTTACAAACTATCCAATGAATATTAAAACTTCCAATGATATAAGTGCCATAGATTTTTTTCTTTACTCTTATGGTTTACTAGAATCAGTATCTAAATGTGCTCTTACACATTATGATTGGTTGATAGGTTTTATAAGCCTTATTTTTTCTATATGTCTGTCTGTCTTTGTCTCTTTTTTGGCCATGTTTGGAATTGAACCCAGGGCCTTGTGCATTCCAGGCCAGCTCTGTGCTCTCTACCACTGAGCTACATGTCCAGCTACACCCACTCCCTCTCTTTCTTTCTCTCTCCAATTTATTTGTTGAAGAAATGACTTCTGATAGCTTCCCACAGCCTGGATCTTGCTGATTGCATCCTTGTGATGTCTTTTGATATGTTTCTGTGTTCTTTCATATTTCTTGTGATTGGTAGTTCCACTGGAGCTTGATCAGATTTATGTTTGCCTTCTGCATAGATGAGGTTTTGTGCTTCCATCAGGAGGTTGATGATGTCTAGTTTCTCTCTTTTTGTGATGTTAGTATTTACTGGGAATCATTGAGTAGAATCATTCATTCTACTCATTCATTCATGAGGAGGCTTATTCTGAATGCTTCCTGAATGAGACTCTGTCCCTTCCAACCCAAAATGCACAAGTAGCCTGGGGAACTCACAGTTAAGTTGTGGTAGCAGCTCAGCATGGGGTGAGGGGTCTGGAAACTCTGGGGCTTCTGCAAAATTGTGCATTTTGAATGGAGTCACTGAGTGGTAAGAATGGCCTAGTCAGAAGTCCCACCCCTCCACACTATCCTGGAGGCCCAGTTGCTGGGTTCTGTAATATTTATACCACCATGTTGCTTTCCCACTTTCCAAAGTCTCCTTCCTACCCCATTCCCTCCACCACCTGCCTTTTCCCTCATCAATCCTCACTTACTCCCCCTCTCTGCCCATCTTCCCATCTCTTTCAAGTATCAGCCAGTTTGGGTACCAGATAATGGGGGAATGGGACAATATCCAGTACAGCAGGTCTGATTGTTACATAACTCTACCCTAAACACATTCTAGCAACTAGTTAAGAATACAGAAATCTTCTTAATATTAATTTGTATTCAGATTCTTATAGCATAGATGAATATCTGTTATCAAAATACAGGTGCAAAAGAGTAATGAAACAGGGATCCAAATAAAGGGGATGCAGTGAATGTTGCACTGTGCAAAGGAAATGATTCACATTTTCACAAATTCTGTGGTCTTTTTATAAACTATACCTGTCAGCAGACCTCACTGTTTGAAATAAACAAGCCTAAAAAGCTACAAGAAAAAGCAAACAAAGGCATCTTGTTTAATTGTTGGAAAGTGGTAGATGTACTCAGAGATGCAGCCATAATTCAATTTCACAACTCTCTAAGAGCTGCTGCATGCCCAGTGCTGACATGGCCTCTGATCCTGTGGTTCTCATCAACTCACTGGAAAGACAGATACACAGGGGAGAATCAGAGATCAGGAGATGGAAACAAGAAAAGTTGCTACAGGGGAGCTCAGACATTGCTTGCTGGGGGGAGGTCAGAGGCAGGATAAGCTGGGCTGAAGGCTTCTGGGAGGAGGTACAACTCTGACATTAGCAGCTCATACCAGTGTGCTTGGTGACACCTCTGGGCCAACTGGACACTTTTCAGTTCCTGTGTGCACAGAAATCAGATCTTGCAAATGCTAGCAAAAGCCCATGCCTGAGCATTGGAAAGAAAACTTTGGGTATCTGGGGCTACTGCAGCTCCTGTGGTCTGAGCCCATTTCCTAACTCAAGTTAGCAAAGTTTCTTCAAGCAGCTTGAGATACAGCACTCATAGGACATCAGAGGAAGGTTTGGGAGCATTTTGAACAAGAAAATTGACTAGAACCAGAGTAATTTTAATGAGCTCATGTACATACTTTCAGTGCCAATATATGCTGCTGGCTTGAAGTGTGTAAGTAGCTGTGTTTCCCAACAGGAGGTAGTGCCAGAAGGTAAAAAGAACATGAGTCTCTGAACTTGGGTAGGTTCTATAACTCCTCTGAGCCTCAGTTTCCTGGTCTGTTAAATGGAACTAAGAATGCCTGTGGGATGGTTTTGAAGATTAAATAAGAGGATCGACGTAAAAATGCTCAGAGCAGAGGATGCAAGTACTAAGTGCTATCTTGATGATTATAATGCTACCTTGATGATTATAATGCATTTCCATGGTGATTATGATGCCCCTCCACCCAGTGTGAATAGGACCTCCGCGTCTTTGAGGTGGGGGTATATATCCGGACACAGCTAGCTCTGGGAAACTGTGATATGTTGCAGGATAGGGTCTGATGGCAATTGCTCATCCTCAGCAGTTTAAAAATGACATTTGGTTGAGCTCCCGTAGGTGTTATGGATGCATCCCCCTCCTTCATTTGCGTTTTGCTCGTTTGTCATCAGATATTATCTGGTCGGGTGTTCCTGAGATGTGCAGACCCCTCCCTGGGGGCCTCTCAGGGACGCCAGGGGGTGGTGCCAGCAAGGAGCTGCAGTTCCGGTGGGCTAGTACAGACTCGCTTCAGTTCCCACCCTCCCAGAGGTCCCTAACTCCCGCCCTCGCAAGGCTCTAGGTGACAGCTAACTGTGCACATGGCGCCCTCTGCTGCCCCGGGGCCGACACTGCGCGGATACCCGCAGCCCAAGACAGCCACGACCCACCAAGGGTGATTGCTGAGACCCCCGGCACGGTCGTGCACTCACACCTCCACTCCTGGGTGTCCTGGCTTTCTACCCGGATGTAGACCCACGGCTACTTCGTGTCTTTTATTTCTTTAGCAAAACTACGCCTGAAACCCCGCGCTCTGTCGGCACTGGATTTCACTGCGCCAGTGCCCCAGGACACCATCTACTCCGGAGAGCAGTGCCCGCAATCCATCCGGTTTAGCTGAGGTTACCATCGCGCCCTAACAGATCCTGGGCTGCGGGTCGCGTTTACACAGTACCACTGCCATTCCTCTTATCTAGCAGCGCCCTCGAGGCTGTCATCTGCTGCCCTTGCCACCATTTTTGTTTGGGAAAACACTCAGAGGGGAAAAGGGCAGGTCACTAATAACCAAACATAAGCTTGTGGCCCCTGACACAGACACATTTCGTTGCAAGCCAAGAAGATGCGCTCCTGCCTCTGAAGCTCAGGCGCTGCCTCTTTAGAAAACCTGGTATTTGATCAGAAGCAGAAATCGATTTCCACCCCCGCGTAGCTTCTGTCTAAGGCTGACAAACTATTAAAGTAAACTGGATTTAACAAAGGGAAAATAAATTTGCAAGGGCCTGCTGTGCCGAAATGTGGGTTGTTATCAGCATGGGCGCTTAATGAGGACTGAATTATCATTAATACGTGGACAAAATTTATAGTGCATCATTAATACTTCTGAAAGATAACATTCCAGGCGTTGTCTACCTCTTCCTTCTGCAAATGTGGATGGGATTCAAAATGGGTGTCTGGATCGCCTATGCATTTTGAATGGCAATCTAATCATCATTCATTTCTGATTTTGGCCATGGGGCTTGTAACACTGGCCCTCATTTCCCCCCTGCTCCGCATTCTTAATGACAAGAGTTTTTTTTTTTTTTTTTCTGTCTGCTTCCTCCTAATGAATTGTATTATTGAATAGCAGAGGCTGTGAGGACATGTATTCATCCCTTCAAATGTTAAAATGTTTTTAATTGCAAAAGTGAGAAAAAACTTATTACCGTCTCAATTATGGCATTATCTTCTCTTACTTGAGCTTTTCTCCTCTCTCCCCTCTCTTTTTATATAAACTCGACAGGACAGGTTTATCACAAGTAGAACATTCCAATTCAGTACCCATCACCAAATGTGTTTTCTGGAAAAAGCAGATCTGTAAGAGGTTGGAGAGAGAAAATGATAAGAGAAATACAATTGCAAGCAACAATTGTATGTCACCTTCAAAATCTCCAAAGCTAACAGAAGTGCTCATATTTTGGGGGCCTTCTTAAATATGTGTTTTTCTTCTCTCTTTTCTTTTTTCTTTACATGTCTTCCATATCCAGTTTTATTATTGTATATGTGCAAAGTTCAAACTCCAAACTTGATTTCTTTTGCCAGTGTTCAAATGCTTGCTTCCCTGTGTAACTGCAAGAGGGAAAACTGGGAGGAAATACTAGGATATACAGCAAAGATTTCCCCAAAGAAGATTCTCACTGCCCAGGACTTAGCAGAGGCCCATATGGCTTCATCCTAGAAGTGGGAAGTTCATTTATGTGTACTTGGCTTTCTTGGAAGATTGGGTTGGTAGGTGGACTTCAGGCTGGACTCCCAGAAAGGGCTAGTGGGTTTTTTCATGGTGTCACTAGCACTTTCCAAGGCAGAAGGCCCCCAATGATGGAAATCCTTGAATTCTAGGTCCAATGATGGGGAGTTGTGGCAGCTTGCTGGGCAGCTGTAGGATCTAGGAGTTGGAGCTTGAAATCCTAAGTACTGGTAGTTTGTTTTCTTTCAGACTCTGAGCCTCAGTTTCCTCACATGAGGATGTAAAACAGCAACCTGTAAGGTTGAGTGAGGATCAGAGAGGCTCATCAAATGGGAAGCTCATTGGAAGAGTTTAGGTTACTGTTCTTTGTGCTTCCTTGAGATGGCATATTCTGGGAACTGCTGTGGTGGTGGGGAGAAGGACAAATAAGAATGTCTTTTTCATAGGAATAGTGAAGTGCAGTGACTCCTAGGAAAGAGAGGAGCATTCAGGTTCCAGGGGACTAATGCTAGGGTGAGCATTGTGATCAAATGGAAATACTTGTGAGCATATAAACCCATGAATAAGGCTGAATTAAAGAGCCAAGGATTTATTCCCAAGCTGACAAGAAGATGAACCATCATAAAATCTACCAATAAGGTGTAAGGAAAACAATCTCCAAAAGGTTGAGAGGCACTGAAACAAGAAGCAAGAAGAATTAAAGTTACACTCAGAAAGAACTCTGTGAGGGCTGTGACCAGTGCTTGGCAAAAGAGCAAATGAAATCTCATTCTTCAGAAATACAGTATTTCTGAAGAGCTTTGCCTGGGAGTGCAACCCTGTTGATGGGAGGATGGTGGAGTGGCACCTTTGAAGGTGCTTTTCTACTTCCTAGTCTTGCATAAATACAGATTTCTCTTTTCTGTTCTCATGGAAGCTGAAATTGATATCTTCTGTGCCGGATTAGATTGAGGAAAAAGAGATTTCCAGAATCAAGGTTGCCCTTTTCTGATCAGTATTAGCAGCCCTAGAATGGATTTTTATAATGAGGAAAGCTTACATTCATACACTTCTTTACAGACACACACCAAATGCCTTATCATCAGAATGATTTTAATTTTCACAAGGTGACAAGCAGTTTTGGTTGCTATGGTATTTGTCAATATCATTTTCACTATACAACCTCTTCTAGAGCCTTCTTTTCTATCACATATACCCAGAACTCCAATCCCACTGCTGTTACTTTTTTTCTTGGTCAAATGTGTGATGGTTATAGTGTTAACAAAGCTTTCTTGGGCAAGGTCGACTCCTCTTTTCAAGGATTAACAATAACCAGGGTAGCTATGACATTGCAGTTCATTAGAACTCTTTATCAGGATTTCTGTAAGATGACGACTTTGAATGTTGCATTTCTTTTCTTGCTTGGCTGGAAAAGGCAGTTTTTGCAAATATATTTGAGAGGAAAATAATCTGTAGCAAAGTGAGAGTGGGGGAGGCATGTGACATGTTATATAAGCTTCTAAAATGTCTTCTTCCTTCATGGATACAATTGAGAAAAACCCTTCTATGAATAAAAGTCAATTTCTTCTGGAGGTGGGGTTAGCTTTAATTAGATACTTGATGGTGGCCTTGAAATATAGTTCAGTTGGTAGAGTGCTTGCCTCACATGCATAAGGCCCTGGGTTCAATCCCCAGCACCTCAATAAGTAAATAAATAAATAAATAAATAAGAAACCTGATGATATGTTTGATATGAGCTGTTAATTGACAATCCACCTTTTGTTTGCCTCAAGGACAGTAGGATCAACACTTTACCCAAATTTGTTTGAAATTGGAGGCAGATGATGTCACTGATGTACCAAGACAATATGAAAAGGGCCACTAAGCATTGTGAGGATCTCTGGAACAAGCAGAGAAGACACCCAAGCAGTTCCATTTAGCTCAAGTGAAGGAAGGGTTAGTGGCTTTGGTTTTGTTGTGGTTAGGACTTGGGACTGGGGTGAGGGTTCTCATGCATGAGCTGCAGTTTGCATGGTTTAAACTCCCTGCCCTACCTCTTGACAACAAGAGAGGTATCTCCCAGACATTCTTATGGCCTTGCTCAAACGTGGGGCAAAAAAGGAAAAGGGGAGTAGGGTCTGAAAGCAGTCAATCATAAAAAATCAAATCAGACTCTGTTTCTGATGTTTCATTGATGACTAAATTGTGTCATATTTTTCAAATTGAATTTGAACTTATTTATGTAAACCATTATAATGTTTTATGAGGGCTGCAGTCTGAGACCAAGAAGGGAGGTGAACATTCCACTGAACACCTCATTTAAGAGCTCAGCATCATGTATTCTTTTTAATTTTTTTAAAATTTTGTTTTTTATGTTGTAGTTGGACACAATACCTTTATTTTATTCATTTATTTTTATGTGGTGCCAAGGATCGAACCCAGCACCTTGCACATACTAGGCAAGTGCTCTACCACTGAGCCCCAGCCCCAGCCCTAGCCCCTCAGCATCATGTATCCTGAGATATGAAATGAATGCCTTGGTTACTATCTATGATATCTGTAACTCCTGGAGGATAAAGAGTATCCTGACAAGACCTTGCATTGTGACATTAAGTATATGCACAGACATGTGTGACCTTGATTTGTATTTTGTATATTTGTAAGGCAATAAATCTGGATTCTTTACCCCAAAGGGGACAACCTTGTGAGAGGAGTTGTTGTTGCCATTAGTTGGACCAAATGGCTACACTATAAAATATGTGGACATAAATCCAGTTGTTGCCCAGGATATTTTCTTGTGCTCCATTTTCTCATCATTCAAATGATACCAAAGGGCTCCCAAGATGGTTATTGAGTCTGGAAGATGCCTGTGCACTTGTTAAGAAACTGAAGACCATAGGTGGGATATGCCTGAGGGACCAGTTTGGCTCCATCATAAAAATATCATTTTCATTTTGATAAGGAAGTGTACTAGTTCCATGACCAAAAGCATATCACATATGATAGCCTCCAGAAGGGCCTAGTATGCAGACCATCATCTTTTGCTGTATGATGTATAGCCAGGAGAGTAGGGTTTTTTTTTTTTTTAAATGAGATGCCCATAGAAAACTTATTATCCACCAGAGGTAGTTCAGAGACTCCAGGGGGCATGAGAGAAGGCAGTTAAAATCTCCATAATGAAGAAATCTCTGGATGTGACTGCATGTTGTGTTGCAGTTTAGATAAATTCTGGAGCTTTTTTTTTTTTTTGGAGGAGGCCCCATTCAAGATGGGATGTTTTGCCAGTAATAGTATGCATGAGCATAAGTAAATTTGTAAATAAAGAATATATTGCCTCTAGAACCCAAAATTGTCAAAGAGATATTGAGACAATTTTCAGTGCCAAATATTTAATTTTATTTCAGTTTATGGCTCAATGAGTCAAAGTACCTATACTACTACAGGTACTAAAGGATATGTTAGGGTAATGGGCATCACCACCATGGAAAATTTTGCCAAGGCAGTAGTTCTGATGGTTAAGGTGAGGAATACCCATTTATTCTCTATCTTATGTCCAGAAACTTTCCTAAAAGTATGGAGGATCCCTTATTTAAATTTAGTGAGATTCCCAGGTATAACTGCAATTTGAAACCTAATATCAATTAAAGCCATGAAAGTTTGCCAATTGATTCATTTTGGCAGATGTTAAAATTAATCCAGAACCTATATTCTAGAGCAACAAAAGCCAATCAGCATCCTTTCATCTTATTTGAGTAAATTTTGGGTATGCAATTGGGTCAAACTGCAATAGTGTTTCAGCTTCTTTTTCTTCCCCAATATTATATATTTTTGTTTACTTTGGTTGGTTACTGGATATGCCTCATGGGGGTTAGGGGAGTTTGCATGGTTTATGGTCATATCCATAAGTTTTCTCCTCCTGAGTGTCCCAAATCAATATCATTAGGGTTAGAGCTCTTTCTTATGGCACTTATTTTTTTTTCTGGGTCTAAGGACTATAGACTTAGGTAAAGTTTGAATTAATCCTTTGACATGTTCATCAGCTGTGGCACTCAACAGAATCTAGTCTTCATTGGTCCATTTTACTATTATCCAATAGGGCGATGGTGTCCTTTTGTCTCTTTAACAGGTGGGGGAAGCATTTAGGGTATAGGTCTATGCTATAGGGGTACAATGGGTGTTTCCCCCTATGATTCTGAGGATAGGGATCTTTGTTATACCACAAGCATTTAGGATCCTAATGAGCCATCCATTTTTAGGAATGTAACTTCAGGATTACTCAGATCATTATGACCATGCAATGGACCTGCACATAGTATCAGTTTTTCCCCTGAATCCTCTATAGAATGGAACCAACACCTGGTTAAAACACACAACCAATGGCTACAGTCATTTACCTGAGTCAAGCATCAGTCACAATTTGTGCTGCAATCGAGACATGTGATCCAATCTGAGACAGCTCTAGCTTGACATACCCAGCCCAGGACTACTTTAAGGAGGTCCCTGATCCCATAGTCTTATCCCTAAATGCAAAACTTCTGACAGGTCACTTGGATCTGGAGCTGAGGCTTGCTGAATGTAAATGCATCACAAAGCAGCAGCGACTTTAATTAAGCTCACTAGCAGGCAGCAGCATGGCTCCAAGGGCACACTAGGCAGCAGGCAGTAGCTCCAAGTTCATACTTGCCAGTAGGCCATAAAACCAGTCAGTAAGCTGGAAGCAAGAGAAGAGAGACCTCCAGAAGGCAGTGGTCATTCCTTACACTATCTGGCTCCTAGTACCACTTGTCAAGAAGTTCTCTCACAAGAAGTTATACTCCATGTATGGATGATGTGTCAAAATATATTCTACTGTTATGTATAACTAAAAATAAAAAATAAAAAAGACCTAATATGATTTTTATGAATGTGAATAATAATGTATCTCAATTCAGATGGGCTCTTCATAAGTATCTATTTTGTCTGATAAAATATAATCTTTATAAATATTTTTTCAAAAAAAAGAAGTTCCTTCTCAAAGGACAGGATCAAGGCCTTCACCCCTGCCCTAAATTGGTCCAGATCTCAAGATAGATGATACTAGACTTGCACCAAGAGGTTATATTAGGTTTATTATTTACAATATGAGCCTTTCTTAAAAGAGTAGGACAGGCATCCAAGCTGGTCCATTTGGCTCAAGTGAAAGAGGATGAATGACTCTGGATATTAGTCTGATTAGGGGATGAGTCAGAGGGAAAGTGTTTTGCACATGGCCAAAGTTTTTTTGGGTTTGAACTTCCTCACTGGCACTAAGTGAGGTAGTGCCTGCATTTTCTTTTTGACTTGCCTGGATGTGAGGCCATAGAGGATAAGGGTGTGATAGAGCATGAAAACTGTCAGCAATCAAATATCAAAAAATGGAGTTAGATTTTTTTTTGTTACAATTTCTTCCTGTCACTTCAGATGATATACTACATGCACTAATATAGTTAATGGGGAATGTAAGATCAATAAAATGATGAAACTGCCAAATTACTTCAAGGGAAAAATATCATATATTGAGTTCAGAAGAAATCAGATGGGAGACAAAAATGATTACATACTACAGAAGCAAAAACAGGGCTCAGGAATGAAATGACTTTTGCCAAAGGAAACAGAGCATTCTTTGACTATGTCATGGTCAGTTCCTAAAGGCCTCTAGAATGTTGAGAGAAAGTAAATTGCTAGTATTTTCCCATTTAGTTTCAAGGTAGGTCAAGGCCTTAAGAAAGTTCTTTATACTTAAACCTCAAGCTCCCAGTATCTCTGATTCATTTGACTCCTTAGGCTAATCAACCTTTATGGTGTCGGGCAACCAAATTTCCATCTCTGAAGCTACATCATCTATGGTGGGTGGCTATTAGCTAAGGGTGACTACTGAGCACTTGGGAGATGATAAATATGATAGAGTTGTGCAGTAAGTATAAAATACACTTAGATTTGAATTCGTTTCTAGGGCTGCCATAACAGAGTTCCACAAATCCAGTGGCTTCAATAGCAGACATGTATTATCTCATAGTAATGGAAGCTGTAAGTCTGAGGTCAATTTATTGGTATGATTGGTTCCTAGAGAATCTGGAATCTGGATTCTATGCTTCTCCCCTAGCTTCTAGTGATTGGGTGACAATCTTTGGCCTTCCTTGGCATGTACAAACATCACCCTGATCTTTGCTTTGTTCATAAGATACTCTCCATATGTGTATGCTTCTGTCTCTGTGCTCAAATTTCCCTTTTTATAAGGGCATCAGTTATGTTGGTTATATTCCACCCTAATGACCTTTTAACTCCATCATCTGCAAAGTTTCTATTTCCAAACAAGGGTCACATTCAGAGGTACTGGGAGTTAGTACTTCAACATCTTTTTGAGCGATCCAATTCAACCAATAATGGATTTTAAAGATCTAGTATGATGAAAAAGAATATAAAATACCTCCTTAATAAGTTATTGCTAACTGGGAATTAGAATGAAAAACACTTTAGACAAACCAGATTAAATGAAATATATTGTAAAAATTCATGACACCTATTTCTTCTTTTTAAAAATAAGTTATCAGAAAAATTCAAAAACTAATGTGGTTTGCATTTGTGGTATAGGTTTTATTTTTATTACACAGGACTTCTTTAAAGTGAGTGTTGACAAACTAAGATCCACATACCAAATTCTGCCCACTGCCTGTGTTGCAAAAAAAAAAAAAAATTTACTGTAACATGGTCATGTTCATTAGCGTCTGTATTGCTTATGTCTGCTTACATGCTACAATGGGATATTTGATTGCTTGTAATAGACATCATATGGCTTACAAAGCCTAAAATTACCATCTGACATTTTTTAAAAAAAAATTTTTTGTAGTTGTAGATGGACAGCATGCTTTTATTTTATTTGTGTATTTTTTTTTTTTAATGTGGTGCTGAGGATCGAATACAGTGCCTCCCATATGGAAGACAAGCGCTCTGCCACTGAGCTACAGCCCTAGCCCTCATCTGATCTTTTTAAAAAAAGTTTTCTTAAAAATATTTTTAGTTGTTGAAAGACCTTTATTTTATTTATTTATATATGGTACTGAGAATCAAACCCAGTGCCCCACATATGTTAGGCAAGTGCACTACTACTGGGCTACAGCCCCAGCCTCTATCTGATTTTTACAGAGAAAGTTTTCTGACATCTAGTCAAGCATGACTCTGATCTTGTCACTGCCCTGTTCAGAAACCTGCACTGTCTCACTATTGCTTATTGGATATTCTCTAGCCAGTCTGCCCTAGCCTGGATCATGCTTCACCCTTCTCAGTGGTCATTACAGAGTAAGCTCTTTCAGGCCAAGGACTGAAACCTTGGCTCCATTTGTAGGGCTCTGGCTACCTAGCCACTGTCTGGCATTCTAGGGCTGTAAGAAATATTTCTAGAATTAAGTGCAAATGTCACAGGTACTTGGTTAGATTTAGGGTGGGGTGTGAGGAGAGGTGATGGTGTAAATAGAGCTGAACCTGACCAAGCTTCCATTGCCTCTCATCAGGTGAGTGAAGGAAAACTCACATCCAGGCAGTTCCAGGTTCCTCCTGTAGGCACTTTAGGGTTGCATAAGTTTGAGCTACTACTGCTGCTTTTGATAATTGAGGCTATCATTTTATTGGGAGCTTAGCATGCCCCAGGTCTTTTGCTAAAGGCATTATCCAAGGCACTATTTCGTGTAATCTTTCCAAGCTGGAGAGGTTGGTACGGTCAGTTCTGTTGTAATTCTTGTTTTGAAAAATGTGAATTTGCTCTAATGTGATTGATATGTTAGGGAACATTTGGGCATATTATGAACTTCGTATTTGCTTATGTGCTATCTTTTTTTTTCTACTGGAAATGCTAGGTGAACACAAGAAAACTGTACCTAGCTGAACTGAACCACATAGGAATTCACAAAGCATGTGCATATGTGTTTGTGAACACACACTTGCTTCCAACATTCACCAGCCACCTCAATTTGCTGAAATGTGTGGTATGAGCACAGCAGTTCACATCTGCTGCTACAACGTTCTGACCCTTTTCAAGTCTTCCTCTTTCTATCACTTCATAAAAACTCACACACTGCAACTCTTCCAACAGCCACTTCCACAAGCAAACTTCAGGTCTTTTTAAATTGCCACATTTAATGTAGTATTTATATGTGAAATTGTGATGATGTTTTTATTAGGTCCTTATCTTTTAAAATGAAGTTCTTGAGTGTTATGCCACTAGCCCCATCTTTCTTTTTAAACATTTTTTAAAATATTTTATTTGTTCTTTTTAGTTATACATGACAGTAGAGTACATTTTGACACACACACACACACACACACACACATATACATGAAGTACATCTTATTCTTCTAATTAGGATCCCAGTCTTGTGGTTGTACATGATGTGGAGTCCATTTTTCCCCATAAGCTCTGTGGCTGGCTTCTAATGTACAATTTTACATAGAGTGGTGATTTTTAGAAACACATATGTCACATTATAGCAAAACTGATCATGCCATAATTATTTCCACTTTGCACATAGTAAGACTGATGGCTTCAGAGGCAGAGTGATTGTCCAAAATCACATAAATAGGTGGTTTTGAATCCATATCTCTTTGCCTCCATAGCTTAATCTCTTAACTATTTCACTCTATTGGTTTACAGCCTATATAAAATCTGTACTTTTGGCAATCTGAGCTTTTAAAACAAAAATTTGAGAGACTTGGTAGAAAGTAGGCAAAGGCCTTAGTTTACTTGGATGCTTTTGTTTTATTTTGATTTTTTGTTGTTCAGGGGTTTGACAAATACACCTCAGGGGTTTGTTGCTCTCAACATTTCTTCAATTTCAGTACTGAGGGTGAAGGGAATATTGGAAGCAGCGACTGAACAGGAACCTCTTATGGAGGGCTGGAGAGGAAATCAATTCTCTTCTTGCCTGGAGATGCAAACCTAATGGAAAGATCTGGGCGTCATAGGAAACCAGAGAGTGAGTCAGCAAATCAATGCTGGTTTGTTTTTTGAAAGCTAATGTGATGCTGTGATGTGTAATAATAACAGGAATACAACCTGCAGGAATCATAAAATAACTCCTTAGCATTGATCAAGGCCTTATTAGAGTGGTGTGATCAGCTTGGGGTCTGTAATTGAAGAGGGATGTGAAGAAGTCACAGAGGAAAGAGGGCTGTAGTGGCTTGTCCCTGAATCCTTTGTGCTTCAAGGACTCTGCACACAGTCTTCCCCACCAACTGTCACTTCGGGACTGAGCATGGGAGGAGGGGGAGGTGTCAGAAGGTTAGAAAAAGTAAGCCAGAAAGTCAGAGGCCAGGCAGTGGAGTTGCAAAGGGACACAGTTAAGTCCATCCTCAACCAGGAAGTGCTGCTGACACTTGCAGCTTGGAGTCAGAGTGGGCTTGGTAAGGGGGAACCAGAGCATATTACCAGGTTGAACTGAATCTGCCCCAAGAGGCAAGTGTGAGATCACAACCAAGGATGGACTTGGTTGCTAGGAATGCTGAAGTCTTTGGTTGGAAAAACCAAAATCATTCATAAAAAATCAGAATATGAAAGCAATTTGTAATTATTATAAGGGATTTGGAAAATAAAGAAAAACAAAAGAACACTAATTTTATTAATTAATACTAAAATACTACCTAGAGATAAGGCACTGGTAACGTTGGTGTTTTTTCTCCCAGGCTCTTTTCCTTATGTGTGTTGTTAAAGGACTCTGGCTCTGGATTCAGACTGCTTGGGTTCAAATCCTGGTTCTGCCACTTAGTAACAATGTGTTCTTTTTTTAAAAAATAGTATCTTTATTTTATTTTATGTGGTGCTAAGAATTGAACCCAGTACTTCACACATGTTAGGCAAGCACTCTACCACTGAGCCACAACCCCAGCCACAGTAACAATGTATTCTTTAGCACACTCATTTATCCTTTCAGATTTCCAGTTTTCTTATCTATAAAATTTGGGATATTGCCAGTGACTGTCTCACAAGGATTGTGGAAGATTAAAGATTAAATAAAGTATGCATGCTATGTAGAACTTTAGCTTAAATATTGGTACATTGTGAGTACTCACTCATGTAGTCATTTAATGGCTATCTTTTATATGCTAAATTATATATATATATGTGTGTGTGTAATATATATATATATATATATATATATATATATATATATATAGAGAGAGAGAGAGAGAGAGAGAGAGAGAGAGAACACAAGCAAATGCATACTAGGGGCTGCTATGTACTAGGCCAAGTTCTAGGCATTGTATAGACTGCAATAAGAACAAAAATAACTATATGCATAGTACATATGTAATTTTATGTTTTACTTTATCTAATTATATATGCACATTCCTTTATGTCATTAAATAGTCCTTTAAAATATCTTTCATTGACTACATAGCATTCCCTTATATTAATCAATCCCCAATTGTTAAACATTATGATTGTCCATATTTTTCACCATTATAAATGAGTATCACTGTATATAATTATTATTTTATTGGATTTGTATCCCCCATAAATTTGATCCCTAGAAGGGATTACTGTATTGACAATTTATGATACAAAGAACTAAATTGCTTTTCAAAAAAGTTTTACCAATTTCCATCATCTTAGATGGTTTCCTCCAATTACTACTTGACTTTTATAAAGGAGTCTTTTTAAGGTCTTAGAGGAGCTTATTTCATGTTTTCTGGTGTGAACAGAGTTTGTAGGAAAAGGGAACATTATGGAAGATTCAGAGTATGCAACATTTTCTACTATAGCCAATCAAGGACTGATCTACCATGGGTTGAGGGGATGTTGCTAATATACAGGACAAAGGTTAGGTGAAATTGTCTCATGGTCCTTCTTTCCATTATCCTCTTTAAGTGTTGACCTCTTCCTTCCCTGTGGGCCTAGTGCATTCTCAAGAGGGAAGGAGATATGATATGCCACTAATACCTTAGTGTGAATGAGTTGAATGTGCTAGAAATGCTGGCATTTCAAATAGACTCAAGAATCCAGAAAAAGGAATTTCTAGTGCTCATATTTGGGTACCACAATGGGAGGTGGGAGGTAGTCATTCTCTGATGTATCATAATATGTAAGAAATTGTCTTCTATTTGCATAAAAGTGAATGAGGTGTTATATCTGTTTCCAGGACCTTACAATCTAGTGGGGGATACTAGAAAATACCCATACCTACATGTCTGAAAAGAAAGCTGAGATAATTTCTTTAGGGACTGAACATGGAACACATGAACAAGAGTCAAATGTGTAATCAAGATTTTGGCATGAGCAACTAGAAGAACGAAGGTGCTATTTACTGAGCTGGGGTAACCCTTTCATAGGTGTTGAGCAGAGTCTTGGGTAAAACCCAGAAAGAATTATGTTCCCAATGTCATCATGGGTGGTAGTGCAGCTTTTGTCATGCTCAAAGGCACCTGGATCAAATAAGGATGTGGGGCTAAATATAGCCCATATTTTGCCAATCATAATCATGAATTTCAGGACAGGACTTTGTTCATAAAGAAGAGACAATAGACATATTCTAAATTTGTACCAAGGTGCCATATGAGCTACTACTGGCCCTATGTGAGTCTGGTGAATAAGAATGAATAAGAATAAGCTCACGACTTCTGGAGAACACAAACTGCTGGAGGGTTGGTCTGTTTTATGAGAGATCCTGAACACCTTCTAGACAGGGGTGGTCCCATTTGAGAATCACTGGTAAGGCCATTGGGAGCTTTTGTCAGACAATGACAAGGTCTTCTTAGTAGTTAAGTATGGACACTCTAGTGGTTTTAAAATATAGTACAAATTCTTTGATATAGTTCCCATGGGGGGGCAATGTCTCCTGTTGCTATATCTTGTAGTGACTGTTTTGACCCTAAATAATAAAGGAAGTGATCCTAGGTGACTTCCAAGGCCAGGCAGAGAAGACCAGTTAGTGTTCACTATGCATTCTTGGAAACAGAAGCAGCACGTAAGATGTCTGACTACCTGAGGCTACCAAGCTGTGAACGCTCCCTGGTGAACCCAGCTTTCAAGTCATTCCAGGCCAAATGTCAGACATAAGAGTGAAGAAGCCTCTAAATGATTTTAGTCATCAGCTCTTCAAATCTCTTCTCAGCTTTTCAGATATCAGGGAGTGGAGAAAAGCCTTCCCTGCTGTGTTTTTCCAAAATCCTGATCCCTGGAATCCATGAGCATAACAAAATGACAGTTGTTTCATACCATTAAAGGTTCTATGGTGTTATGCTATGCAGCAGTGGATAACTGGAGAATTCACTCTGGCTTCTCAATGGACAATGAATTGGAGAGGCCTCGAGTGGAACTGGAGGGACCAGTAAAGAGTTGCTGCTTTAGTCAGGGTGGCCCGGACTAAGGCTGTGGAAGAGAAGGTTGAGAAAAGCATGTACACTGGAGATGATAGGAAGTCAAATCAAAAGGACTTAGTGATAGGTTGAGGGTATGAAATAAGGGAAAGAGAGAAGTTCAGGATGATTTCTAGGTTTGAGCTTGAGTGAGTAACTATATGGTGATATGTTTAAAGAGGTAGGAGAAACTGAGGGAAGAATAAGTAAGCCAGGGTTGGAGGGTTGGCAATGGTGAGTTCTATTTTGGACCTCAAAGGAGCTCTTTAAGGGGTCCTGACAAAAGAAGATAGTGACTTAGAATGAGACATTTACAAAAGGAAAGAGAACATAAGAAAGGCCAGATTCAAAACCAATTAGAAATGAGTCAACAGACTTTAAAATTGATTGGATTCTTAGTACACGGAGAAGAAAATTCATAAAAGAAAAATACAGTAAATTAGATTTCATCAAAATTTGCAACTCCTCACCAAATCATACTATTCAGAAACTGAAGGTAAGCCATAGACTAGGAGAAAATATCCACGACATATATAGAACAAAATATTTATGTTCAGAATATATAAAGAACACATGCAACTCAATAATAAGAACAACAACCCAATTGATAATGGGTATGTGATTTGAGCAGTTACTTCCCAAGAGAGTATGAATGTCTAATAAATACATGAAAAAAATCGCTCAATATTATTAGTCATTAGGGAAATGCAAACAAAAACCTCAAGACACTGCTACTACACACATACTGGAATAGCTAAAATTAAAAAGACTGACAAAGCCATATATTGTTAAAAATGTAGAGCAATTGGAATAGTTACACACTGTTGGTGGGAATGTAAAATGGTATAACCACTTAGAAAAAAAAAATCTGGAGTTTTTGTATCTAACTAAGTGCATACTACCCTATGACCCAGAAACCTCACTTCTAGGTATTTATCCAACAGAAATGAAATGGAAGCATATATCCACAAAAACACTTATAAGAGAATGTTTGTAGCAGCTTTATTGATAATAGCCTCCAACTGGAAACAACCCGAATGTCCATTAGCTGGTGAAGTGACAAATTATGTTATACTCATGTAATGGAGTTCTACTCTCCAATAAGAAGGAAGGAACAACTACAGAGATGATTCCCTATGGAAGTGAAAGAAATATTAGTCAAAAGACTACAATATTATATGATTTTATTTACATGAAGAACTAGAATATGTCATGGTAAAAACACTCAGACCAGTGGGGTAGGTGTGAGTAGAAACTATAATGGGGCATGAGGAAACTCTTCTGGGGTGATTGAAATAATTCTACATCTGACAGGAGTTTGGCTTATCCTAGTGTGTGCTTTTGTCAAAACTTATCAAATGATATCCTTAAGATTTATACATTTCCCAGGTTGGGAGTATAGCTCAGTTGTAGAGCACTTGCCCAGAATGTGTGAGGTCTTGGATTTAATAGCCACTTGCACACACAGATTTGTGCATTTCCCTATATAAATTTACTTACAAATATTATAATCAAGCAAACAATGGGTGAGAAATAGATGTCATGGATGAGAGCCACCATGAGCAGTTTCAATGAATTGGTCACAGTGGAGGTTAGGTAAGTCCTTTTCTGAGGGCAGTAGCTTGCATTTACTGGTTGCAAGTGACTTCTTGGATCACTTGTTAGAAATTGCCAGAAAAGGGGCTGGGGTATAGCTCTGTGGTAGAGCACTTGCCTAGCATGTACAAAACTCTGTATTACATTATTACAACCTCAGTGCCCCCCAAAAAATGAGAAAGAGAGAGAGAGAGAGAGAGAGAGAGAGAGAGAGAGAGAGAGAGAGAGAGAGAGAAAGAAAGAAAGAAATTGCCAGCAAAGTAAATGCTTACTCTGACAAGAAAATCACCTTCATTGACCAGACCAAACAGCTACCTATTTCAGCTCAGGGAGAGCCTAAAATTCCATTGGAACACACAAAAAATGTTCTTCTTGCTTTGTTAAAGTATGAGAAGAACCATTAGGAAATTGACTCTAGTTTTGAGGTGAGACATTTCCTGAGTGAACCCAGATCACTCCAGTTCTCCTTGACTGTGCTCCTGTGCTCTCCTCCTCCCAGTTTACTATTCTTTTCCACTTGCAACAAAGCAGTTGTTAGACTTCAAATTTGCCTAAGGACTTTTCATTATGATCAGTCCAAACACAATAAGGGAGAAAGCTCTTATTCTTGCATAATTATTTTCAGTAATTAGTAGGGCTGGGGAGTATAAGAATCACTTGCAATGTCTGTGGCTTAATAGCATGACTCTGCTTTATTTGCAACTCCCCTCCAGTGCAACGATAATCCTCCAGGTATGCTCATTATACAAAAATAAAACGCAACAAAATAAAACCCCCACCCCCTCAAAAAAAATAGAAATAGCTTTCTGACAAACAGGTGAGCTCACAAGAGATGCAGTCCAGGAGAAATTGGGGGAAAATGCAATCTGTTTAAAGGAAGCCTGTTTTGTGTGTGTGTGTGTGTGTGTGTGTGTGTGTGTGTGTGTTTTGCCATGACTGCTAATGATAATCCAAAATGTTCTTTTTGCAGTATGATTTTTTCCTGCTTGTTCCCGAAGGGAAGCCAAGAAGGCAAAGAACTGAGTGATGTCACAGTAATGTTTCAGGAGTTATACAAATGTGATTTTAGAAGTCAGGCTGGCGAATTTCAGATAGGATTAAGCAGAAGCTAAGTGTCTGGGGAGAAGGAAGTACTGGATTAACATAAGTAGTTTTTTAAATTTATTTTTTACTTGTAGTTGGACACAATATCTTTATTTTATTTTTATGTGGTGCTAAGGATCAAACCAAGGGCTTCACACATGCTAGGTGAGTGCTCTACCACTGAGCTACAATCCCAGCCCCAACGTAAGTAGTTTTTGATGAATGCAAAAGAATGGGCCTGTGAACATGGAGTGAGTGTTGCTGTTTCGTTACAGCACAGGGAAGCCAGTGTTTGCATTGAAAAGACCAAAGAACTTGTCTTGGAAGTGCCACATGTTGATAAGCCAGTGAAGAAAGTGGTCCTGATGCAGCCATTCTGATAGCTGCTGTCCCTTGTCTCCTATATTGACAATGAATCCCTTTCTACTTTAGTCATATGATAACAAATGTTTACACATCAGTACCTAAAAAGGATACCAGGAGTCAGGAAGCCTGTGTTCCAGGCCTGGGCCTCTAACTAACCAATTGTAACATCAAAGCAAGTCAGCTAGCATCCTGTATCATAGTCTTATCATTTAGAAAGTGGGGGAAGGTAGCATCTATCTTACCTACCTTCCTCCCAGGGTCATTTTGAACAAGAATATAGAATAATATGTGGCGAAATACCTCATAGGAACATAATACAAATATAAGCTAGTATTATTTCTGAAATGTTTGTCTCATACACTGTATATATCTGAACGACCAATGACAATGGGTTATTAGTTGGTTATTTATAAATATTTTTGTGGAGAATAGCTGGAACGGAATTGTTTCTCTATGGCATCAGCTAATTGCCATACAATACACATCTCTGAGACCTGGAAGGGTAACTGCAATCCCATTGTCAGATGGGCTCTAGGATTTCAATGGCCAAAAGCCAAGTAGCTGCCAGTTGGTTGCTTGCACGAAGTAAGGGAGTCACACAACATGCATATTCCACTTCATCTCTGTTGTGCATGTTGGTAAAAGTTCACTTTCCACCTGGGAAGTAGAAACTGCATTCAGAAGCCTGCATATTGAAGTGGAGTTGTCTGATGCCTGGGGAGAGGAACACAGGAAATGAGATGAAGGAGTGTATCCAGTTCAGTGCCAAAAGAGTTGATGAAATCTTTTAGCCAGGCTGACTGGGATGGGATTGCTGGTTAACCAACAGCCTTGCCTAATAGGTACTTCATGCATGGATAACACATGCTTAAAGGGATGAGACCATAGCAAACTATACTTACTGCTAACTTATGCTCCATATAATCACATGTACTTTTGTTAATTCAAGTAGCACTTTGGGATCTTGTACCTTCTTTCTGCAACCACATGAACTTAAGTTATCTCTGCATTGTAGATGACACCCCTACATTTATAAAGTGCTTGAGAATCTGTGTGGAGTGTAGGACACTTGGCAGTGTTCCATCTTCTCTTGATTTTGAGTGTCACAATAGCCCTGTGCAGTAGGCACTGTGATTTTCTGTATTCTACTGATGAGAAGCAGTTCACTCCATTCTTTCCCCTTTCTCCCTGTCTGTCTCTTCACTCAAGCCCCATCTTTTCTAAGAGTGGATGCAGGTCTGGTATCATTAGAGAAAAACTGGTCACAGCTGCAGACAGCTGCTTATACTAGTCCATGAGGCATTTGGGACTGTCCCACAAATGGGAGAAGAAAAGCTAAATCGAGTGCTTTCTTTGACTAGTAAGTTTCAAGGAGTCGAATGCCTTATGTGCAAGCAGAGGGAGAAATGCTTGCAGAATACATTACTGGATTGACAATGAACAACAGTATGAGCAATGTCATCAGGCTTACTGAGAAATCTCTTAGCAATGATAAAAGACCAGAACTTGATTCAATTCATATTGACTTTACTGAACACGTACACATACTTGCTTGATGGTTCTAAATAAGTTACAGGATCAGGAATGGATTTCTGATGTCTCATAATCATAAAAACTTCGCCATGTTATAATGTGTATTCAGTAGCCCTGCCAGACCTACACCTACAGCCATTACTCACAATGTCCATCATTTAGACATTTTTTTTATCCCCCGCAAAGAATGGCACATTGGGACTTTGCATCAATATCCGTGTAGGATATTGATCTCTGCTATACTACAAAGATAAGGAATTTTCTAAACACATCTGCAAGTGTTATGAGAGGCTCCATGAGCAACTCTCATGACTTGACTTTGGAGCTGCTGAAGGATATGGGAATGCAATTAAAAGATATTTCACCATTTGGATTTCACTAGTTTGTGGCATCTTGAAGAGAGGTGCAGAGGGGAAACAATATTTGGTTTTAGATAGTAACAGACAAGCTCATGTGAAATTACTCTTTGTCAAACCTGATGTTTTCACAAACTTCAGCAGCAGCAAATGCAGCCTTTGAAGGGCCTGTGTTCATGCTCTGTGATTTGCTAGAGACAGGCAACATGCTGTGCTGGAAAGAAGGCAAATTGGGAATGTTCTCTCTGTGGTTGGCAAAGAGCTGGGGAAAATGCAAATTTCTCATTATCAATCTGAGTTTTCTTGGGACCCACCAAGAAACACATCTACTGATTATCAAGAGTTTCAGGGGATAAAAATAACATAGCAGAGTTAGAAGGATCGACTTCCACAATCAGCCACTTAACTGTATAATCTGGAGCTTCTTATTTTTATTTGTGGGCAAAAAAAAAAATTAATGCACTTAGGGTTTTAATGCCATATGTTGTTAAAGCATTTTTTAGTGTTGCTAAAGCATTTTTTGTATTGCTAAAGCATTTTTTGATACAGATGGATCTTATTGATGGGGCAAATGTGCAACAAGTCTAGGCAATATTTATGACCACTGCTAACTTTCTAGTATTTCACTGGCTTATAAAATGATCTGGACATTTTCGTGTGCTCAGGTTACATACAAAACAAATTTTTCTCCCTTGAGGAATATTAGACCAAGGAGGAGAATGACTAAAGAGCTGTTAAAGACTTATATACTCACAAGCACGGATAAAGGGTATTTTACTATGCCTTAATTCTGAGGAAGGCAGTCTAGCAAGAGGCAAAGCCCTGGGGAAGAAATTGAGCATTTCCAGTTCATATGGGAATGTGAATTTTATTCACCTATGAGAATATTAAAGACACATTTTGTGTATAATGTAATTTTCACACCAGATCCTCAGTTGGATATCTCAGCTGGGTTTCACTTGAATTTGTGACCTTACAAAGTTAAACACAGATTTAAGACACAAAGACTTCCTATTAACTCAGAGCAGTAGCTTAGATCAACTTCTTGTCTCTAAGTGTAACTTGAGATGGCCATCAGGGGATGGGGAGAAATGTGGAAGGCTGGGAATGAAAGGTGAGAATGGGAGGGTGGTAGGAAGGTTCAAGAGCCCTGGGAGCCTCCAATAAATTGCCTAAAGTAGTGCTCCCTCGATTATTCAGGGTGAGATTTTCAATGGACTCTAAGGGCAAATGCTATACTTTGCTAGTGCTTCTGACAAATGGTTCAATGTACTGTTTGCTTTGCTTGAAAACAAGATCATGAAATCTTTTTCTCCACTGCTTGTTGATCACAGTGTTCTCTGGTGTTTCAAAGGTATCCCTTGCTTAGGCCATTTTGCAGCCCCTTCCCTCCATTTTTTATAGCACCAACACCAGAGAGTCTCATTGTTTGGTTCAGGGATTTTAGCTTGGTATAATATCCTCAGCACCAAAACAATTCTTCTTCATGTCCTTTGTGGCACTGAAATCCCAAAATTTTGACACTCAATGAGTGTTAAATTAAAGGGATGTGCTATTTGCATGAAGGTAATTGATCCATGAAGCATATTTCTTCCTTAGCAATGTGGTTTGGTACATCCAGCTTATGTTGAGATGATTGCTTCCTGGGCAATAAATATACTAGAATATTTTATCAGGAGGAGCAGGAGAGGCAGCTTGAAATATATATTTAAAGGTGGTGGCAAGGATGATCAACTGGCAGTTGGTTTGTCAGTGTCCATTTATCTCCAAGAGGCCACCTGGCAAAAGGGCTTGCTCTCTTCTCTCAGAGACATACAGCAGAGCAGGAATAGAGTTTTATATCAGCAATTAACTTATTACAGTTCCAACAGCAGGTGAGTTGCAGTAAGAAGTAATTGTTGTTCTGTTTCATTCTGAGGAACCCTCGGGGGCCAGCTGGCTTCTGGCTACTCCAACTCAAAAGCCAAGTAGCAACTGGTTTCCACTGATGTCCCTTCTAGGATGTATGAATGTCTGCTGGAGAAGGCAAACTTTCTGGGACTGACCATTGCACTTAGAGGGAATTTTTAGGGAAAAAAGTTTGTTTTGTAATTCAAAGAAGAACTTCTTAATTCCTTGCTGTCTGATCACCATGAAAATTTGAAAAAGCAAACCAGATGCTAAGATGTTGGGGAGGAGGAAGAAACCCAATTGTTAAATTGCATTCAGAGCCTGTCGCACGTTACTTTCAATCTCCTCAGTGGTGACAAATCTCTGTCCTCTGAGAACAGGCTATATTTGAACAAACAGCTAGAAGTCATTAGAGCCCACACTGGTGAATAAGGTGGGTGATCATGCTCAGCAATGAATGTTTTGGATTTAAAAATGAGCTGTGTCTCTCTGGTAAGGACACAAATTTTCCTGTGCAGCTTAAAAGTGAGTATTGAGACAGTTCTGACTAAAAGAGCAGCAGAAAGTTTGGAGCAATATTTATGTGCCTGCAATCAGTGTATGTTTTGCCAGGGGTGCCATTCAGAGTGGCATCATTCCCTTGGATGCAAAGTTCTTGCAGTAGGTTGCAAAATAGGAACCACATTTTACTTTTTAGTTATAATTGCATGAATGAAGATTGTGAGACCTGGAGTTCTGAAAACACAATTCTTAGGGGTGGCATGGATGAGAAAGGATCAGGCAGATTGAGTCTACTTACTAGCTCTCTTAGGTTTTCATCTAACCATTCTGTGTATTAGGCTTTGATTTAACTTTCTTCACCTGTAAAGCAGAGCAACAACAGCACCTACTTGATAATATTTTTATGAATATTGAAGGAGATCATGTACATAAAAAATTTAGTATCATGTCTGGCTTAATGAATTGTAGTTATCATTGTCATCATCATTTTTACAGCTGCTGTGCAGACATGCAGTGGTGGAGAAATGATTAGGAGATGATTTTAGGAGTATTCATTACTAAGACAGCATTGCTCTAGATAGGGGAGTTAGAAGTGGGGTAGGTATGGAAGAGAACAGGCAAGATCATGAACACAAGATGAGTCTAGGACACAGTAAGGGCAGAATAAAGGTGATTTGGGCTCTCCTGTCTCCATCTGTTTCTGGGTTTTCCATTTTTGGCAGGTTATGCTTGTTTTTTTAGGGAAGTTAGTAATGAGAGATTTATTTAGAGTTTATTATGCAAATGATTAAGGGTCAAAAAACCATATTGATGTTCTCCTCAATTAGGTTGGAAATATTTAAAACATTTAGACAATTAACTGCCTTGTGTATATGAGCACTACAACAAATTCAAAAATTCAGGCAAGCCAGGGATCACCACACAGAGACAAAGAATTCAACAACAACAACAAAAACTCAGGGTCAATGAAGTGAAATTTTATCAGAGCTGAGTTATTTTTTTTTTCTCTCCAGATTATTCTTTCCCATCGGTTTTGGGCTTTTGGGTCACTTTTGCCTTGAAGTCCCTCCTTTATGCTGGTTAGTTTTACAGAAAATAGGATGTTTACAGGTAGGCTCCGGAGTTTTAAATATGAATTATAAACATGTCTCATGCACACAGTGACTCAATGGATCTGCAAACTTAGTCAAAGGCTCACATGGTATGACTCTGAGAGAGCTCCCCTTAAGAAGGAATATGGTAGAGATGAACGGCTGCAAATCCCTGTGTGCTGCTCCTTGGAAGGAGTGGAAATTTTCTAAATATTAATTGGAAGGCAATGGTGGCAAAATGCTTGTTTTATGCTCTTCTGCCTCTTTAGACTCTTACCCTGAAGCAAAACTTACCAGCAAGATGATAAATAAGTTGAATAAACCAGGCCAAACTTTCCTATGTACATATATGAATGCAGCACAGTGAATCTCACCAGCATGTCCAACCGCAAGAAAGGGATCCTAATTGGAATAAGTTATACTCCATGTATGCGTGATATGTCAAAATATATTCTACCATCATGTATATCTAAAAAGAACAAATAAAAAATAAAGTTAAAAAGATGATAAATAAGAAAATGCTGGGGCTGGGGATTTGGCTCAAGCGGTAGTGTGCTTGCCTGGCATGCGTGCGGCCTGGGTTTGATCACCAGCACCACATACAAAGATGTTGTGTCTGCTGAAAACTAAAAAAATAAATATTAAAACTCTCTCTCTCTCTCTCTCTCTCTCTCTCTCTCTCTCTCTCTTAAAAAAAAAGAAAATGCTGAAGTTATGCTAGTGGAAGAGAGGCACATATTGAACACAGGTCTTCCCTGGGAATGAAAGGCATCCTGGGGGAGGCCTGCACCTATCCTACTCATGCCACTTCACAAATGCTGTATAATCAGTGAAATTGGCATCTTATGTTTTTTTTTTTCAGTTGTAGTTGGGCACAATACCTTTGTTTTATTTATTTATTTTTATGTGGTGCTGAGGATCGAACCCAGCACCTCGCATGCGCTAGGCGAGCACTCTACCACTGAGCCATAACCCCAGCCCTCTTCTATCTTTTATTGTGCTAAAAAACATATAACATAAAACTTTCCATCTTAACCACTTGATATGTATCATTCAGTAGTGTTAGGTATATTTCCATAGTTGTGCAAGAGATCTCCAGAAACTTTTCATTTTGTAAAACTGAAACTGTAGACCCATTAAACATTATATCCCCTTCTCCCAGCCCAATAGCCATTATTCTAACTTCTGTCTCTGTAAATTGGACTACTCTAGGGACCTCCTATCTGTGAAATTATAAAGTACTTGTCTTTTTGTGACCAGCTTATTCCCCTTAAACTTCCTTGAAGTTTATCCATGTTTAGCAGTAATGGGATTTACTTCTTTTTATGGTTGAATAATATTTCATTGTATGAATTTACCATATTTGGTTTAACCATTCATCCATCAATGGACAGTGGGTGCATCTTCACTTTCCCTTCCTTATATCCCCAGACAATGTAAACGTCAAAAGAAAAGAAGATCCTGAAAGTAGTTAGGGAAAATATATTGTAAACATTGGCAGATTGAGGTAAAAGAACATACTTTATTTAATTTGCCACAATTCTAGCTGATAGAGCTAGAGCCCACCAGCTGAAGTATATAGAATGAGAGACCATCGTGTTAAGTGAAGTAAGTCAGACTCAGAAGGTCAAGGGTGGTATGTTTTCTCTCATGTGTGGAAGCTAAAGAGGAAAAAGGAAAAGAAAAGAGCAAGTGGATTTCCTAAAAATCAAAGGAAGCTGGGTGCCATGCTATCATGTTGATTATTAAGTTGCATTAAGATCAAATGTAGACGGGATCCAACATGGCGGCCGGCGAGGAAGCAGCGACTCCAACGTCTCCACTTTAACGGGATATGAAAGACTCATCGAAACAGCTGCAGCCTAGCTACGGAGGAACTTCTAGCATAACTTCCTTAAGAGGAGAGCTGCCGTGAACTGGTAGGTTTACTCGAAGTGACAGGTTGCCCCAGAGAAGTGGATCTTGGAAGGCCACGCGGGCACAGAGGTCTAGTCCCCCAACCATCAGCCGCTCCGGCAGGCGGCTCCCCCTGGAGGCCTAGCTCTCGCCCTGGGAGAAGCGGCCCCATCCGCCCGCTTCCTAACCAGGCGGCCACAGCTACTCAGCGATAAAGGTGCCCACGTGGCGGGTGCAGAAGTTAAGTCCTGCAGACGCCAGCCACCTTTGCAACCCCCGGGAACCCTGAGTGGCTTGGCCCGCCCCGCCCGAACCGGCAGTCATCCGCCATACGGGCTCCCCCGGGAGGCCTAGCTCTCGCCCTGGGAAAAGCGGACCCACCCGCCCGGTTCCTAACCAGGCAGCCACAGCTACTAGGCAATAAAGGTGCCCACGTGGCGGGTGCAGAAGTTAAGTCCCGCAGACGCCAACCGCCTTTGCAACCCGCGGGAACCCTGAGCGGCTTGGCCCGCCCCACCTGAACCGGCGGCGGGTGCAGAAGTTAAGTCCTGCAGACGCCAACTGCCTTTGCAACCCGCGGGATCCCTGAGCGGCTTGGCCCGCCCCGCCTGAACCGGCAGTCCTCCACCATACGGGCTCCCCCGGGAGGCCTAGCTCTCACCCTGGGAAAAGCGGCCCCACCCGCCCGGTTCCTAACCAGGCAGCCACAGCTACTCGGCAATAAAGGTGCCCATGTGGCGGGTGCAGAAGTTAAATCCTGCAGACGCCAGCTGCCTTTGCAACCCGCGGGAACCCTGAGCGGCTTGGCCCGCCCCGCCTGAACCGGTGGCGGGTGCAGAAGTTAAGTCCTGCAGACGCCAACCGCCTTTGCAACCCGCGGGATCCCTGAGCAGCTTGGCCCGCCCCGCCCGAACCGGCAGTCCTCCACCATACGGGCTCCCCCAGGAGGCCTAGCTCTCGCCCTGGGAAAAGCGGACCCACCCGCCCGGTTCCTAACCAGGCAGCCACAGCTACTCGACAATAAAGGTGCCCACGTGGCGGGTGCAGAAGTTAAGTCCTGCAGACGCCAGCCACCTTTGCAACCCGCGGGATCCCGGAGCGGCTTGGCCCGCCCCGCCTGAACCGGCAGTCGGCCTCCACCATCCGGGCTCCCCCGGGAGGCCTAGCTCTCGCTCCGGGAGCAGCCCCCTGCAAGCTAGGCGAACCTTCGACCCATCGGGAGGTTAGGCCCAGCAACCTGCGGAGTGATAGAGGTGCCCCTCGTGCCTGCTGGGTAGGCGGACCTTTGACCGACCAGCAGAGCAGACCTAGGGCCTGCCAGCGTGGTAGACGGATCACACCAATTGGAGGAGGATCACAGCCACTACATGCCCTGCAAGGGTGATTATTCAACTATACAAGAGCAATATAAATAAATAGAGGGAAAATTTCAAAACACAACAGTTTCACCAAGCAGAAAGAAACGCCAGCAGTATGAAAAGACAAGGAAAGAAAGGACCACAGGCAATGCAGGTCAACTCAACTTTAGAAGAGGTAATAGGTGCAACAGATGGAATGTCAGATAGAGAGATCAGGATATACATGCTTCAGATGATCTGGAGTCTCAAGGAAGACATGAGACAGCAAAATCAGATAATGAAAGATCACATTGACAAACAAATCCAGGAAGTAAAAGATCAATTTCACAGGGAGATAGAGGAAATAAAAAACAAACAAATAGAAATACTAGAAATGCAGGAAAAAATAAACCAACTTAAAAACTCAATTGAGAATACTACCAGCAGAGTAAATCACTTAGAAGAGAGAACATCAGACAATGAAGACAAAGTATTTCAACTGGAAAAGAACATAGACAGCTCAGCAAGTCTGCTAAGAAACCATGAACAGAACATCCAAGAAATATGGGACAATATCAAAAGACCAAATTTAAGAGTCATTGGGATACAGGAAGGCACAGAGCTCCAAACCAGAGGAATACACAGCCTATTCAATGAAATAATACGAGAAAACTTCCCAGACTTGAAGAATGAGACAGAATCCCAAATCCTAGAAGCCTACAGGACGCCGAATGTACAAAACCATAAGAGATCCACACCTAGACACATTATAGTGAAGATGTCCAACATACAGAATAAGGAAAGAATTTTAAAAGCTACAAGGGAAAGGAAGCAGATTACATTTAGGGGTAAACCAATCAGGATAACAGCTGATCTCTCAACACAGACTCTGAAAGCTAGAAGATCCTGGAATAACATATTTCAAACACTGAAAGAAAATGGGTTCCAACCAAGAATCGTGTATCCGGCAAAATTAAGCTTCAGGTTAGAAGATGAAATTAAAACCTTCCATGATAAACAAAAGTTAAAAGAATTCGCAGCTAGAAAACCATCTCTTCAAAAAATCCTTGGCAAAACATTGCAGGAAGAGGAAATGGAAAATAACATTGAAAACCAACAATGGGAGGTAGGACAGTAAAGGGGGGAAAGTAGTCAAAGAGGATAACAAATCAGGTTTAGTAACATCAACAAACAAATATGGATAGAAGTACAAACCATATCTCAATAATAACCCTAAATGTCAATGGCTTAAACTCACCAATTAAGAGACACAGGCTAGTAGAATGGATCACAAAACAAGACCCAACAATATGCTGTCTACAGGAGACGCATCTGATAGAAAAAGATATCCATAGACTGAAGGTGAAAGGTTGGGAAAAATCATACCACTCATATGGACAGCGGAAACAAGCAGGCGTGTCCATACTCATATCTAATAAAATAGATTTCAAGCCAAAGCTAATCAAAAGGGATAAAGAAGGACACTTCATACTGCTCAAGGGAACCATAAACCAACAAGACATAACAATCATAAATATATATGCCCCAAATAATGGTGCAGCGGTGTTCATCAAGCAAACTCTTCTCAAGTTCAAGAGTCTGATAGACCACCATACAATCATCATGGGAGACTTCAACACACCTCTCTCACCACTGGACAGATCTTCCAAACAAAAGTTAAACAAGGAAACTATAGAACTCAACAACACAATTAATAACCTAGACTTAATTGACATATATAGACTTTACCACCCAACATCAAGTAGTTACACTTTTTTTTTCAGCAGCACATGGAACCTTCTCAAAAATAGACCATATATTATGTCACAGGGCAACTCTTAGACAATATAAAGGGGTAGAGATAATACCATGCATCTTATCTGATCATAATGGAATGAAACTGAAAATCAATGATAAAAGAAGAAAGGAAAAATCAAGCATCACTTGGAGAATGAACAACAGGTTGCTGAGTGACATATGGGTTATTGAAGACATCAAGGAGGAAATTAAAAAATTCCTAGAGTTAAATGAAAACACGGACACAACATATCGGAATCTATGGGACACATTGAAAGCAGTCCTAAGAGGAAAATTCATTGCTTGGAGTTCATTCCTCAAAAAAAGAAAAAACCAACAAATAAATGATCTCATACTTCATCTCAAAATCCTAGAAAAAGAGGAGCAAAACAACAGCAAAAGAAGTAGAAGGCAAGAAATAATCAAAATCAGAGCTGAAATTAATGAAATTGAAACAAAAGAAACAATTGAAAAAATTGACAAAACTAAAAGCTGGTTCTTTGAAAAAATAAATAAAATTGACAGACCCTTAGCCATGCTAATGAAGAGAAGAAGAGAGAGAACCCAGATTACTAGCATACGGGATGAAAAAGGCAATATCACAACAGACACTTCAGAAATACAGAAGATAATCAGAGACTATTTTGAAGCCTTATACTCCAATAAAATAGAAGATAGTGAAGGCATAGATAAATTCCTTAAGTCTTACGATCTGCCCAGATTGAACCAGGAGGATATAGACAACCTAAACAGACCAATAACAATAGAAGAAATAGAAGAAACCATCAAAAGACTACCAACTAAGAAAAGCCCAGGACCGGATGGGTATACAGCAGAGTTTTACAAAACCTTTAAAGAGGAACTAACACCAATACTTTTCAAGCTATTTCAGGAAATAGAAAAAGAGGGAGAACTTCCAAATTCATTCTACGAGGCCAACATCACCCTGATTCCGAAACCAGACAAAGACACTTCAAAGAAAGAAAACTACAGACCAATATCTCTAATGAACCTTGATGCAAAAATTCTCAATAAAATTCTGGCGAACCGGATTCAAATACATATCAAAAAAATTATACACCATGATCAAGTAGGATTCATCCATGGGATGCAAGGCTGGTTCAATATACGGAAATCAATAAATGTTATCCACCACATCAATAGACTAAAAAATAAGAACCATATGATAGTCTCGATAGACGCAGAAAAAGCATTCGACAAAGTACAGCATCCCTTTATGTTCAAAACTTTAGAAAAATTAGGGATAACAGGATCATACCTCAACATTGTAAAAGCAATATATGATAAGCCACAGGCCAGCATCATTCTGAATGGAGAAAAATTGAAGGCATTCCCTCTAAGATCTGGTACAAGACAGGGATGCCCTCTCTCACCACTTCTGTTCAACATAGTCCTCGAAACACTGGCAAGAGCAATTAGACAGACGAAAGAAATTAAAGGGATAAAAATTGGAAAAGAAGAACTTAAATTATCACTATTTGCAGATGATATGATTCTATACCTAGCAGACCCAAAAGGGTCTACAGAGAAGCTATTAGAGCTAATAAATGAATTCAGCAAAGTGGCAGGATATAAGATCAACACGCATAAATCAAAGGCATTCCTGTATATCAGCGACAAATCCTCTGAAACGGAAATGAGGACAACTACTCCATTCACAATATCCCCCCAAAAAATAAAATACTTGGGAATCAACCTAACAAAAGAGGTGAAAGATTTATACAATGAAAATTACAAAACCCTAAAGAAAGACATAGAAGAAGACCTTAGAAGATGGAAAAATATACCCTGCTCATGGATAGGCAGATCCAACATCATCAAAATGGCGATATTACCAAAAGTTCTCTATAAGTTCAATGCAATGCCAATCAAAATCCCAGCTGCATTTCTTGTAGAAATAGATAAAAGAATCATGAAATTCATATGGAATAATAAAAGACCCAGAATAGCAAAAACAATACTAAGCAGGAAGTGTGAATCAGGCGGTATAGCGATACCAGACTTCAAACTATACTACAGAGCAATAGTAACGAAAACAGCATGGTACTGGTACCAAAACAGGCGGGTGGACCAATGGTACAGAATAGAGGACACAGTAACCAATCCACAAAACTACAACTATCTTATATTTGATAAAGGGGCTAAAAGCATGCAATGGAGGAAGGATAGCATCTTCAACAAATGGTGCTGGGAAAACTGGAAATCCATTTGCATCAAAATGAATCTGAATCCCTATCTCTCGCCTTGCACAAAAGTTAACTCAAAATGGATCAAGGAGCTTGATATTAAATCAGAGACATGGCATCTGATAGAAGAAAAAGTTGGTTATGATCTACATACTGTGGGAGCAGGCTCCAAATTCCTCAATAGGACACCCATAGCGCAAGAGTTAACAACTAGAATCAACAAATGGGACTTACTCAAACTAAAAAGTTTTTTCTCAGCAAAAGAAACAATAAGAGAGATAAACAGGGAGCCTACATCCTGGGAACAAATCTTTACTCCACACACTTCAGATAGAGCCCTAATAACCAGAATATATAAAGAACTCAAAAAATTAGACAATAAGACAACAAGTAACCCAATCAATAAATGGGCAAAGGACCTGAACAGACACTTCTCAGAAGAGGACATACAATCAATCAATAAGTACATGAAAAAATGCTCACCATCGCTAGCAGTCAGAGAAATGCAAATCAAAACTACCCTAAGATACCATCTCACTCCAGTAAGATTGGCAGCCATTAGGAAGTCAAACAACAATAAGTGCTGGAGAGGATGTGGGGAAAAGGGCACTCTTGTTCATTGCTGGTGGGACTGCAAATTGGTGCAGCCAATTTGGAAAGCAGTATGGAGATTTCTTGGAAAGCTGGGAATGGAACCACCATTTGACCCAGCTATTCCCCTTCTCGGTCTATTCCCTAAAGACCTAATAAGAGCATGCTACAGGGACACTGCTACATCGATGTTCATAGCAGCACAATTCACGATAGCAAGATTGTGGAATCAGCCTAGATGCCCTTCAATAGATGAATGGATTAAAAAAATGTGGCATTTATACACAATGGAGTATTACTCTGCATTTAAAAATGACAAAATCATAGAATTTGGAGGGAAATGGATGGCATTAGAGCAGATTATGCTAAGTGAAGCTAGTCAATCTTTAAAAAACAAATACCAAATGACTCCTCTGATATAAGGGGAGGAAACAAGGACAGGGTAGGGACGAAGAGCTTGAGACGAAGATTTTCATTAACAGGGTTGAGAGGTGGGAGGGAAAGGAAACGAGAAGGGGAATCGCATGGAAATGGAAGGCGATCCTCAGGGTTATACAAAATGACATATAAGAGGAAAGGAGGGGTAAGACAAGATAATTCAAATGGAAGAAGTGATTTACAGTAGAAGGGGTAGAGAGAGAAAAGGGGAGGGGAGGGCAGGGGAGGGGAGGGGAGGGGGGATAGTAGATAATAGGACAGACATCAGAATACATCAGACACTAGAAAGGCAATATGTCAATCAATGGAAGGGAAACTGATGTGATACAGCAATTTGTATACGGGGTAAAAGGGGGAGTTCATAATCCACGTGAATCAAACCGTGTAATATGATGTATTAAGAACTATGTAATGTTATGAATGACCAATAAAAAAAAAAAAGTGGGGAAAATGTCAATATAAGTCAAAAAATTAAAAAATGAGCTCAGTTTTCTCTAAATCTTAACTTCACAGATACCAGCCCCCTCTTTATTGGTAATACAATTTCTAGAAAATTACAAACATGTTTTCATGTTGTGTAAGATTTAGTTGATCAGTAATGTGATAAAAGAGAATGTGTGTCAAAATATGTAACACAATGGCTAGTGACATAGGAGGATCAATAAATACTGAGGAAAATGATAGTTAACATGAACTTAACTATTTCATGAATATGGATTGTGTGCTTTCTATGTTTAAAGCCCTGGTGAGCATTTAGTATAAAACAGTTGGCAAGTTGGAGGGAGGTACACAACTATGAATCAGCATAGCTAATATTTCTTGCACATGTTGAAAACAAATTCTAAGACAGAATTGACAAAGCTGTTTATTTGTAAACTTGTGACCATCAGTTTTGTTTTGGCAGGGATATAAAAGTGTTGGAAAGGAGAGTAAGCTTTTTAGAGAATGAAAAAGAAAATACTGAGACAGACTCTAATTGAAACATTGTACTAGGATGGGGGCTTTCGAAACAGTGGAGATTTTTAAAATTGTCTTTAGGTATATCTGACAGTGCCTGGTGGTGGCAACATGAGGCAAGCAAGCAGTTTGAGATTATTTAAAAAGAGGAGAAATTTTTAATCTTAAGGGTACAGGAGTTATTTGGTCATTTCTCTAAACAAGTGGTGTTGATGGATTGTGCTTTTGTAATCTCTGATGGGATTAACTGAGTGGTAACTAAAGGTGTGGGGTGTGGCTGGAGGAAGTAGTTCATTGGGGGTGTGGCTATGGGGTATATATTTTGGATCTGGAGAGTGGAGTCTCTCTCTCTGCTTCCTGATCACCATGTGAACTTCTTCCCTCTGCCACACTCTTCCACCATGATGCTGTGCCTCACCTTGAACCCTGAGGAATGGAGCCGGCCTTCTATGGACTGAGACCTCTGAAACTGTGAGTACTCAAATAAACTTTTCCTCTTCTACAATTGTGCTGGTTGGGTCTCATAGTCATAACAGCGAAAAAGCTGACACATGGTCCTTATTATGATGGAGGGCTGCCATAGCAGGCAGCTCTCAAGCACCTCACAGGTGTCAGGTCCCTTGCATGTGTTAAATCATTCTAATCAGCATAGACAAACTGAGAGAGAGATACTGTTGTTAACTTAATTTTTAAATGAGGGAACCTGAGTCAAAGAGAGCTTAAATGACTGGTCTGAAGACACACAGCACAACAGTAAGTAGTAGAGTTGGGATTTAAATCCCCCACTCTGAACCCATCTGTAATATACCCCAGAATAGGTGATTTATAGGGAAAGATGAGAAAGGAAGAAAGAGAAGACCAAGACAAGTGCATGGTGGGAAGGCACTTGTTCTTTTCATTAAATTATAATTCATCCTCTTCCTTCTTCCCCTTCCTTTTCCTCTTCCTATCCTCTTTCTCCTTCCCATTAAATACTATTAATTAAGTGACCCAATTCCACGTGATATATAAGGCCTTTGGTAGCCCGAGAAAGAAGAAGTAATAGATATGTTTTTCTCAGTGAAAAAAACAGAACATTGTGTGATTTAGTTTTGGTTTGGTCATGCATTTTTCCCTATTTTAAGATAATTTGACTTTAGTTTTCTTCAATTGCTATTGCTTCTAAAGGAGAAAAGGAAAACAATTGCAGAGCAAATGGCTTCTCAGCATCAATAATCTGCATTATCATTTCTCAGAAGTCACAACCAGAGACTGGAATGAAAACCTTGGTGGGCCAGTGAAGGAAAAGAGAGGGTGACTCTCATTTCAGGCATTTGAGCAAGGCTTAGATGAACTTGATTTTGAATATGATGGGTAAAAAGGCAAAACAGAATTTTTCAAAGTAATATATTCTGCTAATTTCAGTTTAGGGCCTGCCATCGTTTGAATAGTGTTTGTCCCCACCAAAACTCACATCAAGGCTTAATTCCTCATTATAAAATTGTCAGGAGGTTGGGCCTTTGGGAGGTAATTAGGTCATGGGGGCAACATATTCATGAATGGATGGATGTTTTTCAACAGACTGTGTTAGTTCACTCAAGACTGGATTGGGTGTGAGTTAGGTCTCTTGGGACTGGATTACTTATTGGGACAGTGGGATGATATAAAGTGAGTCTGACACTTTCCCTGTTTCCTGCACATATACTTCTTCCACAGGAGCCTGTTTCCCCTTTCTACTTCTTCACCATGATCTGATGCACTGTCTGGTCTCTTGTGGTTTAGATGTGAGGTGTCCTCCAAAAGCTCATGTGTGAGACAATGCAAGAACATTTAGAGAAGAAATGACTGGGTTATGAGAGTCTTGACCCGATCAGTGAATTAATTCCCTGTCAGGAATTAACTGGATAGTAACTGAATGTACATGGTATGTGGCTGAGGAGGTAGATCCTTGGGAACATGCTTTTAGGGTATGTATTTTGTTTTTGTTGTGTGGAGTTCTCTCTCTCTCTCTTTCTTGGTAGCCATGTCCTGACCTGCTTTCCTCCTTCACACCCTTGTGCCATGATGTTCTGCCTCACCTTTGGCCCTGAGAAATGGAGTCATCCATTTACAGACTCAGACCTCTGAAACCATGACCTCCCAAATAAACTTCTCCTCCTTAAAGTTGTTAAGGTCTTTTGGTCACAACAATGAAAAAGCTGACTAAAACATAGTCCTTACCAGAAGCTAGACAGATGAAGTTCAGTTGCCTGTTCTTGGGTAGAACCATGACCTCAAATAAACCTCTTTGCTTTATAAATTTCTCAGCATCAGGTATTTTTGTCATAGAAACTGATAACTGAATGAGACAGGGCCCTAAACGCTGCGGTGAGGGTGGGGGACCAGTGGGACTTTCTCAAGAAATTTCTGCTTTCCACATTCCTTGAATTAAATACTGTGGCCTCTAAAAGGTGCTGAAAACGAATGAAACCAATTGTTCTTTTGCACCACTTTATAGGACATTTATAAGATTGTTTCTGGAAACAGTCATTTTTAGGCAAGGAAAAATGGAAAAAGAAAGAAGTTCGACCATGGAAATAGTCATGGCCACAGTCATAACTACAACCTTAAAATAAGAGATTTGAAGCTATAAGCAAAGAATCACATGAAATCCTATAAAATGTTTCTTCATGTCTTTACTTCTTTCATTCCTTCCTTCATTTTCTTCCTCCTTCTAAATGTGGGCCTGCCCCACTTATTGTCCCTGGGTATCCACCAGCACTATAAGCATTTCTCTGTGAGAACCTATGATAGATATATAGGTGGGTAGGAGCCTCAGGTAGGCAGGGAGATATTTGCTCTTCCATCTATTGCCTGTACAGGCGGTCAATGAAAAGCCTGATCATTACAGTTACCTATTATTGAACATTCATTGTACCTTGGGAAGAGCATACATCTTGTCTCTTTTAAGCCTCAATAGAACTCACTGGTGTGTGTACCATTAGTAGCATCCCCAATCTAGAAGATAAGGAAATGGGGACTCTAAGAGGTTATATAAAGTGCTCAAGGTCACACAGGATGGAGTAGGGTTTGGATGTAAACCCAGGTCTGTGCTCTCTGACCTGACATCTTGGAATTTTTCTTTGATTCCAAAGTCTAATCCTCATGTTAAATGGTAAAACCTATTCCCAGAAGAAAAGACAAGTGAAAGTATGCTTAGAACAGAAATTCTAGAGAGCTTGGAGAGTGGGTTTGAAAAGTCTGAATCAAATATAAAGATGATTACCAGTCTCCTTCCTCAGGCTCTGGGGATCTTGGCCTTTTAATGGGAAGTAGGAACCTCTGCACAAATATATGAAAAAGAAAACAGGTTCTGGAGAAATCCTAACATGTAGGATCTTGAATTCATTTTTGAACTGACCTCATTTGCTCCTCTTATTTTCAAAGGAGGAAACCGAGGCCAAGAGAATGCCAAAGAAGTGACCTAGGTGACTTAGTGGTGAATTGTGGCCCCAACTCTGCGTCTCCAAGTCCTAAGCTCTGTCTGCTCAAGCATGCTGTTTTTGTCCTGGGCCATTTCTTCTTTCTTGTGCATCATTGCTAGTGATAAGAACTGGTGCCAGCAGGATTGGGATTTGAGAGTGGGTGCATTTGCACTTGGTTAAGATGAAGGATGAACACAAGAATGATTGTTTCTCTGGGACAACTTTGAGGAAATACGGCCCAAACCAGTACTAATTCCAGTCACTGCCAGTTTGCTGAAAAACTTAAGAAGGTGTAGACTGTTGTCTATTATAGAGCAGCCATTTGATCCTGGTGCCTGATTTAAATATAGTCTGCAGTCCAAATAGAGGTACATATGGCCACCCCAGGTAAGTCCCAAGTGACTCTTGTATCTGTCACAGAACCTAAGCACATTTGGACACAATTATCAACATTTTACTTCTAATGAGTCTGATGAATCCATACACAGAGTAAAGTGTCCTGCTTATTAACAATCCCCATGGGAACACTTCGCAAGAGGTACTTTCATTCTGCCTGTCGAATGTCATAAGGTCTCCAGAGAAAGTTCAATATAGCTCTGCAAACAGAACCTGAAAAGATTAGCTCACTGAGATTTTTCGTGGCCCTATCTGCTTTCTGTTGCACATGTGTTGCCCTCCCCTCTCCCACAGCACCTTGGGAAAAGCCTCCCTACCCTGAAGAAACATAAGAGCAGGCCTGGGAAGGCAGGGGGAGCATTTTGTAAGGGCTTCTTTATCCTGACTTTTGCATTTACACCTCATTGCTTTTCAGGCTCTGGATGGTTTGGCCGGTGCTAATTGGCACAGCTGGTTTGACATTTAAATGAACCGAGTAGCAGGTGGAGCAGCTGATGGGGGACAAGACCTGTGGGAAAGGCACGGATGTGACTGCTGAGGAGGAGGGAGGGGTCTGGTGGAGCATGAGTCTTCTAGAGGCTGCTAACAACAAGGAGTAAGAGTCCCCTCCTTCATTTTCTGTCAGGACTTGCTGCTCACTCAGCCACGTAGATTCCTTCAGTGATCCTTGCAACTCAGAATCACCAGAAACTATTGGCATAGCCCCTTTCAAGTAACCCTGAGGTGTGACAGCCCAAATTTCCACAAAAGTTATTAAAGGACAATTTTTTAAAAATTTTTTCCTAAGGATGATGGGCTTTAAAAGAGAAGTCATGATGAGAAATCCTTTAAAAAGCAAAGTTTTAAGATGGCAGTATCATTGTGGTTGATGTGTACCATAGGAAAGATGGTGAGATGCAGGGTGGCTATGTTACTAATAATGGACCAAAGTTTCAGATGATTCAAGAAGTTCAAATACACTCTATTGGCATGACCCTCATTCATTTGCACTTGGACACATTTCCTAAAATGGTAGAAAGCCTAGGAGGTGCAGCTAGAGATGTGGAAAGAGTAGGGACATATACCTTTGGGGTTGCATATACCTTTGACATGCATGGGTATATCTCACTTTACAGGTATCAATATGGACAAAAATTTGAAGAGCTATCACTCTTGGATATCAAGGATATATTTTGTGTTTGTTATGACTTTGTGGTAAAGATGGAAGTATAAAAAAAGAGTAAGGAGAGTTAGAAGTCAGAATCCTGAGCCAGTTCAGCTACCAACAAGCTGTGTGACCTTGGGCAAGTCACTAACCTCAACTGGAAAATGAGGAAAATTTGATTAAGACCTTCACTGCTCAAAGTTTGGTCCATGAACCAGCAGAATCTGTATTACCTTGATAAAAAGGCAGCCTTTGCCACAAATCCATTGAATCAGACTGTGCATTTGAACAAGATCTGTAGGTGAATATAAAGTTTGTTGAAGTTTAAGAAGCACTAGACTAGACCACTTGGTCTTAACTCTGGTTGTATGTTTTTTATAAACCCTGATGCCTGGTTCCAGATCATATCAATTGATATGATTTTTCCCAAATGATTCTTTTGTATTTCATTTATTTTAATAAGCATTTTATACTGTTCACTTATGTGCCAGATACTGATCTAAGTGCTTTACAAATATCAATTTGTTGAATCTCCATTACAGCCCTATGAAGAATGTACTGTCTTTATTTTACCGAGGAGCAAAGTGAGGGACATGTTTCCTGTTTATAGTCAGGCAGGCATTCTGGCTACAGTGTTTGTCTTCTTCACGCCCATACATGGATTAGATGACCTGTAAGGCCTGGTCTAGCTCTGATATTCAGATTCTATAAGTCTCCAACTATATAACTGAGGGCTTACAATTAGGAGAAAACCAGGAACTTGAACAACAGAAACTTGAACTCATGACAAACACAAAATCAGGAACTTGAACAACAGGAGTACTTGAACAATTTGCTGTGGTGTCTTTTGGATTCTGGGAGCATGGGGTGGCTCTCCTTAGGCCATTTTTGCTCTTCCTTCCAGGATTTGTTAGTGGGCCTCTTTTTTTCCCATTAATTCCTTAAATGTTAATATTCTTTAGGGCTTTATCCTCATCTTCTCCTGAATTCCAAAGCTATATAGGCAATTACGTGCTTAACATTTCCAGGTGGATTATTTTTTTAAAGAAGTTTTTATTTGTTCTTTTTAGATACACATGACAGTAGAGTATATTTTGACATAGCATACATACATGGAGTCTAACTTCCCATTCTTGTGGTTGTTCATGATGTGGAGTTTCACTGGCCGTGTATTCATATGTGAACACAGGAAAGTTATGTCTGATGCAGTTGGATTCTTGTTGGCAACTCAACATATCTAAGACTGATCCCATCACCTTTTTGAACTCTCTTCCTGTTCCTATGTTCTGCATCCTAGTGAAAGAATGTTACCATCCATTCAAATCACTTCAGCTATAAATGTGGAACTCGAGACTCTTCCCTGTCACTCATCTCCCACTAGTCTGAATTTGAGATGACTCTCAAATCTCTGAACCAGACCTAATTCCTTAGCTACAAATCCAGAAATCCAACTGCCTACTTAAAATTTCCACCTGGGTGACCAACAGGCAGCTCTGACTCAACAAGTCTAAAACAGAACTTGCCATTTATCACCTCATAAAACTGACTGGGTGTATGGGATACAGGAGAGATAAGATCCAGGTTTCTGGCTTAGACCTTCTGGCCTAGAGTTGCCATTCACTGAGATGGGGCATTAAAAACTCTCTTCCCTTTGGGCAGGTAATAAAGAGTTGAATTGAGAAAGCTGTTTGAATAATTGACAAACCAGGTGTGGTCTTATCCTTTCCCAGTGCTGCAGTGTTTTGAAATGGACTGGACTTGGTCTTAGGTGAGTACTGGGCAGAATCCTGACTCTTAATCATTCTCAAACAGAGGTTGAGAGGGGCAGAAAGTGACTTTCCTTTCTAGGCCTACAGTTGACAGAGAGCACACACAAAGATTCATGGGAAAATTATGTACTTTAGTGCCAGAGTCCTTATTTTAACTTTCCTTAGTTTTTCTGCATTACAATCACATATTTCAGGTCTTTAAACTCGGGATAGTTATTGCAGCCAATTACAATAGCAATTTTCCCCAAGATACCGACTTTGTTCTGCAAATGGCACATTCATAATTACATTATTTTTATGCATCACCATAAAATACCAAGAGTCACCTAATATATCACTGACAAGAAGTGAGTTTTACAGAATTTAAAACAAATTGATGAAAAAGTTAGATGACTTTTTAAATTATTTTTTGGAACCAAAACAGCTGCTGCCCATGATTGAAAATGAAACTTGATTGGCTACTATCAGCATTTGGGTTTGACATGAGAAAATAGGAAAAGATCCCCAACTCAAAATTTGTAGCATTTTTTTCCAATCGCTTTTCTGCATTGTCCTTTGATCATGGAATATGGCTGCAGTCTCCTATTTCTCAAAACGTTTTCTTCTTCTGCTTTCCCCACAGAGGCCTCTTTTTTCTGTTTCTGATTCATGTGCTTAATAACATTCCTGAGCATTATCTCTGAACATTAAACTAGTGCCATTTGGGGACCCTGACTAAAACCTAGGCCTTTGTCATTGCCTCAATTTATTTTCCCTCTTTGGAGCCTTTACCCTAGCAATTTCTAAGAATACTGTTTTCTTTCCTTTCCTTTTTTTCTTTGCATGATAGACTCCTTCTTATTCTTTATATCTTAGTTTATACATTCCTTCCCCAGAGTAGTCTTCCTTGTCCTCTCTATCTAAAGAAGGCCCTCCTTTGTTCTCATTTTCTCTACAGTTGAGTCTGATCAGTACCTGCCCTGCCTGCTTTTGTTTGGTAGGAGTTTTTAAATTGAGGTCAAAGAGAAAATACTGCTGGACTTGAGGAATCTCAAGGTTTCCCCTCAAGATCCTGCCTTGCTCCTATACCCTTTCTAAGTTCTGCTTAGTCTGACCCCTCACTGGGTCTTTCTGCTGTACCCTCCTGGTATCTGGGATATTCCAATCCATTTGCTGACATGGCCCCAGGGCTATGTACTTTTCTTACCTCTTGACATTTAAATTCCATTCTCTTCTTTTATCTACTGGTACATGGCTCTTTCCTGAGAATCCACACAAGTCTTGGGAAAGCAATGGGATTTCCAAAATGTGTAGAACAGTGGTTACATATTCTATACAGTTTTATACTCAATAATGAAAAATTAATGCTAATTACTGATATATGTAATAGCATGGATGAATATTAAAAATATGGTGAATGAAGCTGTGTGTGGTGGCACAGGCCTGTAATCCCAGCAACTCAGGAGGCTGAGGAAGAAGGATTGCAAGTTAGAGGTCAGCCTCAGCAATCTAAGCAATCTAATAAGGCCCTGTTTCAAAATAAAAAGGGGCTAGAGATGTATCTCAGGGGTATAGTGCCCCTGGATTCAATCCCTAGTACTGCCAAAACAAAAATGTTGAATGAAAATAGATAGACATAAATGATAACTTGGTAGAAGTTTGGATTATACAAGTTTATGGATTTGTTAAAACTCATTGAATGGTACTCTTAAAATGTGTGCATTGCATGTGGTACAGATTTTACTTAAAGAGAAGAACCAAAACAAAAATTGAACTCTAGTTTACAATGCACATTGCAATACTTAGGGTACAGTATACTGATGTTTGCAATTTACTTGGAAATATATCCAAAAATAAGGTAGATTTATATAGGGATTGATACATATACAATAAAGTTAATATAACAACATGTTAATTGTACAATATAAATTATGGGTATCTGTGTGTTCAATTATTTCAAAATTTTTGAAATTTTAATTTATTTGCCATAAGGAAACATGTTCCAGATTGAAAACTGCTCTGTTAGTATGAATCCTTTTGTAAAGTAAGTAAGTATGAGTACTGGAAATGATTTCTACCTAATTTATCTGGTTTAGAGCATAAGGATATTTTGAAAGTTAGTCCACCTCTAATGGGTGTATTGATAGAAAAACAAGGTGTTATCAGGGTAATTATATCAGCCATAGGATGCTCAGAACCACAGAGGTATTTTGCAAATAACAAGGAACACAAACTAAAGGGTGTGTGTGTGTGTGTGCGCGCGCGCACGTGTGTGTGTGTGTGTGTGTGTGTGTGTAGAAGGATCAGTGATTTCTGACTCAAGGTACAAACCATCTCAAACTGAGGCTCCCCCCACCTAAATACCAGGCTTAAAAGGAGATGAGTGATTTTATCAAAGGCTTTGATCTCATAGCCTCAGAATGGGATTTTGGGATTGTTCTAGAAGCTAGGAGACCAGTTACGTTGAATTTCGGGGTAACCTGCCTGCACTTCTTTTGACAGGAGAGATAAGAGGGAACACAAATGCTCAGACTCTGAAAAACTCTTTCTCTAGTCTTTAGCATTCTGGGAATTCTGCTACACTATATGCTACATGATGGTGAGGACACAATATATCTTGTGTATCAGTTTACTTGGCACTCAACACAGAGCCTGGCACCATAATCAGCATTCAACAAATACCCACTAAATATATGAGTGAATGAATAATATTTGTTGGGTCTTACATTGCTAACTTCTATTCAATATATTTCAGGTCTCAGGTTTGCTACCACTTTTTATAGGAATCAGTCTCTGAAAGTCCCCCTTATATCCCAGACCATATTAAGCATTTCCATCATTGTTCTTCTAACCTTTAGTGCATTCTAAAATGAAAGGTCTTGTGTCTGTCTTCTGCACTTGCCTGTAAGTCCCTTGTAGGCAGGAATGGTGCTCATCTTGCTTACCAGTGTATTGCTTGAGCCCAGTTTAAATAATCCATAGATTCAATGCATGGATACAGCCTTTCTCTGATTTAGATAAATTGTTCTACCAAGTTCTTGTGTTCTCCTTTTCTCAATGGGAATTTTAGATCCAGTAAGAACCATGGCTTGTAACTCTTTGTTCCTTTTGTTTTGTTGGGCACAGAATGAACATAAAATGAACACAGTTCATGATGGGTGAAGACATCACGTGCAATGACACAATGATGTTTCTTCTGGATGGGAACAGCTGACACTAGAGTTTTGCCTATAGTATACAATGTCCAAACAAAATTAATAGGGACAAAATCAACAGATGTGATTTTTTGTGGCCTAGTATGACTGATGGAATGCTTTTTAATGGATCACATTAAACTGTTACCAGATACAGAGCCAGTCATTTTAAGAGGAGGTTAAGTAGAGATTGTCACATTGGCCAACATGGTTTGTGGTTTCTTGTTCTCATCCCTGTTCCTGAAGACTCCAGGGATAGCTAGAAGTGGTTGGGGACTTATCTGAAAGCTGCTATGTAGCTGGCAGCAGTGGTTGTAGAATAAACTTATCTTCTTAAAACTGTATTTCAGAAAAGACCTGGGGATTGGAGATGATTTGCCCAGGTTGTGGCTACAGGCGATGTCTTGCCATGTGGCCTGTGGCCAAAAAGAGTACAGGTGTTTAGGCACCAAGAAGAATGGCCTCTGGGTCTTGGAAGACATCATGCTTAGGCATTTATAGGAACAGATGCTGATGCAGACTAGTTCCTGATGGAAATGAACGCAGAGGCTGTGAGGTGAGGCAGCTTGTACCACTTTTGATTTCCCCAATGGTCTGCTTCCATGTGCCATGTGGAGCCACACACAAAAAAAGGATAGCTTATATCCTCTCTCAACAACAACAAAAAAAGAGATATTACTGTTGAAACAGCATGAATTAAGACTCTCATTTGAGATTTTTTCCTTCTCTCCATTGAAAACAAGTAGCTGGATTATCAAGTATACCCTTGTCTAGGATGACCATACAAATCATTTCCAAACTGACCCTTTTGAAAATGAAAGAGGACATTGTGAATAATTATGCTGGGCCCCAATCAAAACCTGGGATTATCCCAAGCAATTTGGGATGTATAGTTCTTGTAGCCTTGACCATCATCTTGGATAAGCTTTCAAACTCTCTTGAATCTCAACATCTAGCAACATGGAATGTTTAAGATGGCTGATAAATTGCAGCAGCAAACAAAGCAGCTGGGCAGATCTAACAACATAGTCTATAAGCAGCAGAGTCACACAGCCTTGGAACCAACAGATGGAGAGCATCTGCTATGTGGGCAGGATTGGTTGTTCATCCATCTTCTCACACACAGGGGAGCATGCACGAATAGGGTGATTGTCTTCATATGTAATAATGGTGGCTCACTGTCATGGAGCAATCACTATGTGCCAGGCTTTGTGCTAAGCATTTCTCATGCTTTAGTTCCTCCTATATAGTTGTTGATGTCTATATAACAAAGCCTTACATGTGTACACACAGAAAACTTTTGAGGTTAATGATCCACCTTTATATTTATTATCTTTTTGTACCTCACAGTAATCTAGGATGGTAAGAATTACTATTCCAATTGCCAGATGAGAAAACCAAGGTTCAGAGAGATCAAATAGCTTATAATTAACTGCCAGAACTTGGGACTTAAATCTGTTTAACTGAAAAATTGATATGCCTTGTGGAAACAACACCTGGTGAATGTATTAATTCAACACATATTTGCAGATTAACCATTGTGTGGCAAAGATTGTGCTAGGTAGTAGGTCTATAAACATGTATTAAGAAGTGGGATCAAGCTGTGAGAAAAGGCAGAAACATTCTCTGACTCAAGATCCTACCCTTCATTGGAATACAGGCACACAAACACATACTTTGAGTACAATAGACTACATATAATACCCTGTGTGTATAATCTTTTAATGAAATATAAACCACATAATACTGTATGATATATTAATATCATATGAGGTATACTGTCTGCCTTCCCTATCTACAAGCTATGTATCTTCAGATTCAAACAGCCTCAGATAAAAAATAATTGGAAAAATGGCATCTGTATTGAACATGTGCAGACTTTTTCCCTTGCCATTATTCCCTGAACAATACAGCATAACAATTATTTACATAGGATTTATATTGCATTAGGTATTATAAGTAATCAGGATAAGTACAAGGGAGAACGCATAGGTTATATGAGTCCTATGCCATTTTGTATCGTAGATGTGAATATCCCCAGATTTTGGTATTTGTTGTAGGGGGAGAGGAGAGTGGAACCAATCCCTTACCAATACTAAGAGATGACTGTATATACTTTGATATTTACATTTTATAAATAAATATGTAGGGCATGTACAAACTGGGGTAAGTGCACAGCAGAGGGAAAGTCAAGAAGGTTTCAAAGAGAGGATGATATTTAGGGTGGGCCTTGAAGGTAACATTACCTAGCTGTTGATCTATTGGAGAAGTGAGACAATCAAGCCTACACTTGGCAGAAACAGTCTGCACAAAGGCACAAGTGACATTGGGACATGTTTGGGAAATACCAAGTGGCTTGATGAGTCCTTCTTGGTGAGAAAGGTCCAATGGAATATTTACAGATGAACTTAAATGACACCTAGAATTTTCTTTAAAGTACTCCAGAAAAACAAAAGTTTGTAGGGTGGGGAGGAAGAGAGGAAATAGATGAAACAACAGTAGCAGAAATTGGATAATTTTGAAGCAGGATGATAGGTAAAGTGAAATCAATTTTATTATTATTTCTACCTTTGTATATATCTGAAATTTTCTCTAATAAAGGCAAATATTTTAAAGAAAAAGAAGAAGTGGTTTGGTGGAGTTGGGACAAAGTCAAGGTAGAGAAGAGTGTTCAAAGGTGAGGTTGATGAACTTGGTGTCAGGGTAGTGGTAGGGATGGGAGGATGGACTTTGAAAGTTTCTTAAGTGTTATGCTAAGGACTGGGAACTTAATCTGGTTGGTAATAGGGAAACTCTTATTAAAGAATTTTAATCATGGGATTGATGAATTCTTTTCATTTAGGATTTTACTTTCTGTGCAATGGGAAGTAGATAAAAATGTGATCTGATTTGACTTCATAAAGATCCCTTGAGCAGTTATATGGAAGGGTGGGTATGGGTAGAAGTGTAGAAGTGATGGTATGTCTTTGAGTAAACTGGTGGCAGTAGAGTTGGTAAGAGTAAATGGATCTGAGAAATATTTAGGAAACAGAACTAGCAATTGGCCAATTGTGGGCATCCTAAGAAAGGAAGGAATTAAAGGATGTCTCCTGGGTTAATGACATGAAGAATGAGGGGCAAGATGGTGCCATTTACTAAGGTAGGATGCATAAGAAGAAAAGGGTGAGTGTACCATGTGAAAGAAATGGCAGCTGGCAAAAGTTTTCAAGAGGGAATACTATTCTGGAACTTTAAATAAATTTCACAGAATTTTGATCATGCACAGAGGTTACAGAAAAATGTAATTACACTGGGAGGCCTCCAGTTCCCACAACCACTACTAATAGTTTGGAATCTATTATTTATTACTCTGTTGTATAAAAGCATTAATTATCAAGCAAAATATGGAAGTACAGCAATCATTCAGGCCAAATTCCTGTTTCTCTAAGGCCCGGAGAGAGGAAGTAGATGGGTTTACATAAGGTTACAGTGTGTAGGAGGTCAAGGTAGAGAAGTCTAGTCTCTTCATTCCCTGCTTTAAACTTTTTCTGCTGTTTTCCTTCTCAACACACCATCAGAGTAGATTATGTAGTTGGCCCTTTTCTCTCTGCCTCTTTGGACCCATTTTTTCTGCCTAAGCAAATATATGAGAAATTCCATTTAATTTCTTTCTAACCATGCCTTATGTCTTTTGTTAATGAATATACATATTATTGAAAGAATATTTTGTAGTATCTTGAGGATTTAATTTGGAAGGCATTAAAAGGAGGATTTAGGTAGTAAAAAATGTAATTTCTGAAAACGAAAAGTACAAGTGCTATTATTCATTATCATGCAGTAAACACTTTTCTCCCACTGTCTTTTGTGCTTTTCCTCTGAATTCTAAGATCTGCTCATGTCCTCCTTCTACTGACTTCTGTCAGAAGGCATAATCTAATAGATTTGCCATTGCAGTGCTAGTTGTTCTTCTAGCTATGGGGAATGCTTCACTGTACATTTGAACCTCAATCTTCCCAAAGATAGTACCTTTAATTAAGTGCACTAGTAGTGTCATTTTGGGATTTCGGTTAGTCCAATATTAAAACACTTGCCTTTTTTTCTCAACTGAAGTTGCCTTCAAAGTGTTTCACTCCATCCCAATATTGTTTAATGAGCAGATAGTTGATTCTTTTGGGGGAAGGTGGGGTACTGGGTTTTGAACTCAGAGGCACTCGACCACTGAGCCACCTCCCCAGCCCTATTTTGTATTTTATTTAGAGACAGGATCTCACTGAGTTGCTTAGCACCTCTCTTTTGCTGAAGCTGGCTTTTAACTCTCCATCCTCCAGCCTCAGCCTCCTGAGCCACTGGGATTACAGGTGTACGCCACTGGGCCCAGCTAGATAGTTGATTCTTACAGCCACCATTTCCTATCCTCTAAAAGTAATTCTTTCTGGTACCTCAATGCTACTTTATGTAGTGTTTTAGCTTTTCTTATTTTGACCATCTCTACTTTTTGAGGGAAATGGAGTCCAGGAACACTATGAACAGACTTGATTTCATCTGTACAACAAAATGTTATTGTTATTGTTATTCTTCTTATTATATTGGTACTGGGGATTGAACTCAGGGGCGCTGAACCACTGAGCCACATCCCCAGCCCATTTTTTAAAATCTATTTTTTGAAACAGGGTCTCTCTCTAAGTTTCTTAGAGCCTTGCCAAGTTGCTGAGACTGGCTTTGAACTTGCAATCATCCTGCCTCAGCCTCCTGAATTGCTGGGATTACAGGCCTGCACCATTATGCCCAGCTGTACAAAAAAATTATTTAAGCCCATACTACCAGTAAGAGTGGACATTCACAGTGCCTGATATTATTTACCTTTAAATGAATGCTTATATGTGCTAAACACTAGGCTAATGGGTTTACAGACATTATCTTATCACATATTCAAACCTTCCACTAGAGGAGTGTTATTAGTTGAATTTTGTCACCCCCCCCCAATTCATACGTCAGAGTCTTTACCTTTAGTACCTCAGAATGTGACTTTATTTGGATATAGGGTCTTTATAGAAGTAATTAAGGTAAAATGAGATCATAAGAGTGGCAGCGAATCCACCTGATTGATATCCTTATATAAAGGGGAAATTTGGATGCAGACAGTCTGGGAACATGAACATGTCCATCTATAAGACAAGGGGAGAAGCCTGGAACGGATCCTTCCTTAATTGTCCTCAGAAGAAACCAACCTTGCCAACAGCTCAATTTCATATTTCAAGCCTACAGAACTGTAAGACAACAGATCTGTATTATTTAAGCAAACTTCCCTCAGTGTGCTACTTTGTGATTACATCCCTGAGAAACTAATACAAAGGGGTACTATTATTATCCCCACTCCTCAGATGAGTAAACAGAAATGCATAAACTTAAATAATGTGTGCAAAGCAAGCAAGGGCCAAGTTGGGATTTGAATTCAGTTCATTCTAACCTCATAGCCTGCTCTCTATTCTATGTAGCTGCCTAGGGTCTCAGGCTAGCCCACAGGAGACTGATTTTTTTGTATTTATGCCAAAGACTTAAGTCACCACCATAATGTACCCCCATGAATTTTAGGAATGTATAGTAATACAACAGCCATAGAAAAACAATATTCAAATGCTTTTTGCTTTGAAGAACTCTTTTTTGGAAGACAGGGAAAAGGAGTAGCTGGGAGAAAGATACACTTATTATCGAGAAATTGTTCCTGGGACACCCACAACAATATTTCTTAGCATAAAGCTGTCAAGTCAATATTACCCAACAAACCGGCTTCTTCAGTCATTGTTACTTCCTGCAACGTAGAGCCATGGGACTCAGTTTAGTCATTTGCTGGGAAATTTCCTGAGACTGGTTAGGCCAGCACAATCTGATTTTCTTCCCATTGTTCATGTTGGAAAGTGATGGAAAGGCAGAAGTAGCCCTAAATCACTCGTATTCCACATGCTCAATCTCAGGTTTACATTACTTTCAGAGCAACAGTTAAGCCTAAATTTACTTCATGTGGATACAAAAGTTTCTCTGTGGAAACATATTGAGCTTATTAGAGACTCTCCCAGGGTAGGACAACAGTTTGGATTATGTAGCAAAACATTTCAAACCAAGTACTATGTGCTAATGGTTTATATAAATGTGATGATTAGATAAAAGGGGCCTTTGGAGTTATGCTTGAAGACACTAATTAAATCCACATCAACAAGTCAACATATTGGTCTCGTGTGGACTCGAGCACTTTGGAAATGCTTCTTTTGTTTTGATACCATTAATTAAATTCCCACACTTTGCTGATATTGAATGGTTACCTTAAAACACAGATGGCAAAAGTTGAAGCTTTGAACACCACTTCTGAGTGCATTTCCGAGCAGCGCAGTAAATGAGAACAGTTTTTCCTTTCAAGGAGCTAATTGCCTAGAATTTTCAAAATTTCATGGCAGATAGTGAACAGTTGATTCTTTCTCAACAAATTCAATCCAAATGATGCATGCTTTTACTTAACCACTACAGGCTTAACTGCAGTTTTAAATTATTCTCAATGCAGAGGCAATAAAGTATTTCAGTAAATATGTCTCAGTGGAGAAGTTAAGAGGAAAACACACAAGTATTCCCAGTAGCCACTGTTCAGGTCACTGTTTGGAACCTCAGGCACATGTGAAAGACTTATGACCTGTTATGGGCAGTATTTTTCAGAGTTAGGAGTGTATAAATATCTAGAGGGTCTGAAGAAAGATTCCAAATAGAAAGTGAATAAAGCCTACAGGGATACTTCATTTGAAAACTAAATATCTGCGACCTTGTCTTGTTGACAAAATTGGATTTCTCTCTGTTATTATGTTGTTTCCACTTATGACTTCTTTAGAATGGAAATCTAGGGAGAAAAATCAGAGACTTCAAGATGGCTGTGCCTTGGCAACAGAAGCTGCTTGCCAAAATGAAAGAATTCATTTCCCAACACTCTTTCTCCCCCTTGGCTCCGCGAATCAGGAGTTGCAAACGGCCGAAAGGATTTGCTCATTTTGCTCAGCTTGACAGAGTAATCCTAGCTTGAGGACACCAAGATGGAGAATTAAATTCACTTCAACAGGTATTGATCTAGTGATGATTATGTGCAAAGCTCTGCACTTGGTGTTAGTGAAGGGCTGCAGAAGGAGGGAGGCAGGGTATGGAGGTGACAAGGATAAAGAGACAAGTGAGAGATGATTTCCACTCTTGCCAATAATAGCCAACATTTATTGAAACCATCCTGTGCACCAGACACGATTCTAAGCACTGAAAAATTCAATCATTCTGAGTTTGACAAAGCTATGCAATACGTATGTGTAAATGTACTATAGTACATACCTATAAAGCACCAATGAAAAATAACTAAATAAAGGAGTAGAACGTATACCTGTAGAGGAAGGGGAATAGGAGGGAGGGGTGGAGGGAAAGGGAGACCCTGGGGAATGAAAAATTCAGTGCATGTATGACTATGTCAAAGTTAGCCCAACTATTAGGTACAACTATAATGCACTCATAAAAATTCATTCCACGAGTAGGCACTTTTTGTATCTTCATTATATGGATGAGGAAACTGAAGCTCAGACCTTCAGTAACTGCTGCTTCCTTCTCATTCTCCATCACAGCCTCAGCTTTCTGACCACCTAACTCTGGAGTCTTTCAGACTTAGTCTTTGGCCCTCTTCTTGGTCTAAGTTTACCCCCTTAGCAATCTCATTTACTTTCCTGGCTTTAGACACCACTTGGTTGTTTAACAAGCATCTCAGACTTAGCATGTCCTAATTGGAGTTCCTGATCTTCCTTCTCCCTCCAAAAATGCTCCCTTCCTTATCTTCCTAGTCTAAACCCATGTGAATTCCATTCTTCCTGTACTTAGGCCAAATGCATTTTTTCTCATGTCTTCAAAATTTATCCTGAATCTGACTACTCTTCATCTCCATGGCTACTATTTTGGCTTAAGCCACTGTCTTCTATTGCCTGAATTACACCCAGAGTTTCTTAATTGGTCCCCCAGCTTCCTCTCTTGGCCTCTGTTGCTATATAATATTACCACAAACTTAGCTTCTTAAAACAACACTCATTCTGTAAATCAGAAGTCCAGAGGACTAGGGTGAGTTCTCTGCTTCAGGTTTCACAAGGTTGAAGCAAAGATGTCAGCCAAACTGGGTTATTATGTGGAAGCATTGGGAATCAATCCCCTTCCAAGGTCATTCACAATGTTGGCAGAATCCAGGTGCTTGTGGCCTGTAAGTCCATGTTCCCACTTTCTATCTGGCCATTGTTTGGGGGTCACTCTTGGATCCAAAGGCTACATCCATTCCTTTACATGAGATGCTCTCCATCTTCAAAGGCAGCAGTAGTATACCAAACTCCCCTTGTACTTCAAATTACTCTGGTGCACGCTTCTGCTACCATCTGCAGAAACCCTGCTGCTTTGAAGGGCTCACTGGAGAGGGCCAGGTTCAGCAGATTAACTTTATATCTTAAGGTCAACTGACTTGGGACTTTAATACCATCTGTAAAATCTTTTCAAATCCGTATTCAGCTTACCATTCAGTTCAATAACCAGGAGACAGAAATCTCAGGGGCAGTGGAGGGGCACACTTTAGAATATTAGCAGTATGATCCTGTCAGTCATCTACTCACATTCCTACAGGAACTCCCTATCTCACTTAGGAAAAAAAATCTTACAATGTCCTCCAAGCCCTTCATGATCCAAAGTCTGTCTCTTATCACTCTGACTTCATCTCCTATTTTCTTTCTTGCACTTTACCTTCTTTTTCACTTACTTTCTCTCCTCCCAGCCACATTGAATACTTCAAGCATGGCCCCATCCCAAGGCACTTGTATGTACTGTTTCATTAGTTTGAGATGACTTTCCCTTTGATATCTACATGACTGGTTTTATTACCTCCTTAAGGCTTTACTCATTTGGCACCTTCTTGGTCAGGCCTGCCATTTGAAATTGCACCCCACCCCATAAGCCTGAACTTTTGTTTCCTCCAAATCCATTATTACTCTTGAACACAAAATAATTAAATATACAAAATACAAAATATTGTATTCTTTAGAATATAAAGTATTCTGAGGAAAATGCCATACAGGATCATCCAAGGATTCTAATATTTAGAAGAAGAGAGAAGTAATTTCTGGCTGGAGTGTCAGAAGAATCCTTATGAAGCAGAAGAGGAGAAGACACAATATACAGATACAGAGAGGAAAAGGAAATGTGAAGATGGAGTCACAGATAGGAGTAATAAAATGCAGAACAAGGAAAGCCAGGAAATTCCAGAAGCTGGAGCAGATTTTCCCCTAGTATGACCAGAGTGAGTGCAGCCCTGCCAACACCGTGGTTTTGAATTTCTATTATCAATAATGGTGAGAGAATCAATGGTGTTTTGTTGTTTTAAGCCACCAAGTCTATGATAATTTGTTATGGCAGTCACCAGAAACTACTGAATGAGATTTGAAGGATGGGTCTGATTGTTGTGGATTCTGTGCTGTACTCTGCCAATACCCTGTTAGGTCTGAAGGACTTGTTCCCACAGCTTCTGGGTTTCTGCTGGATGCCACTGTTCACCTGCTAACCTTTTATGGTAATTGCCTCTGCAGAAGAGGAGATGTTGTCCAAAGTTCCTTTCCTACAGATAGCTTGTATCCAATGACTGTTCAGCAAGGGGTAATATTAGTTATCAACTGATGAATATCAAATTACCATACACTTAATGGTTTAAAACAACATATATCTATTATCCCAGATTCTGTGGGTCAGGAGTTTGGGTGTGGTGCTATTGAGTTCTCTGCTTAAGGTCTTACAAGGCCATGTTCAAGGTGTCAGTCAGGTTTAATTCTCATCTAGAGGTGCAATTAGAATAAAATTTCAAACCCAGGTTGCTATCAGAATTTATTTCCTTGTGGTTGTAAAACTGAGAGCACTGGCTTCTAGTTTTTGCTGGCTATTACATGGGGGCTGCCTGTAGCTCCTAGAAACCACCATAATTCCTTCCCAGCATGGCTACTTAGTCAAATCATCAAAGAAATTGTTTAGAATGACTGTGGTAGCAAGACACAGTGTTATAGAACACAATATAATTGTGAAAGTTACATTCCATCACCATCACTGTATGCTATTGGTTAGGGGCAAGCCACTAGGTGAGTCCTAAATTTGGTTTGTTACAACAGCATATAAGAGCCTGATCTCCTTGTCCCAACTATCTACAACTGTGTTGGATCATCTATAAACTGCCTTTCCCTGTGGGTTTGGCTGAGATCTTGTTTTGATGGCACTGTAGTCCAGTTTTCCACTCTGCTCACTCCTGCTTCCTTCCCTTCCCTCCTACAGGTTGATTCTGAGAGCACTCCTGTGTTAGGCAGATTTTGTCACTGTGACAAAAATACCTGACAAGAACAACAATTCAGAGGACTTCTGTTTTAGGCTGGCCATCTAGCTCCAAGGCAGAAACATCATGGCTAAAGGACATAGCAGAGGAAAGCTGCTCATCTTGTAGCAGCTGGGAAACAGAGAGAAAGAGGAAGGGGCCAGGAAGAAGTGATTGACTTCCTCCAACTAGGTCTCACCTCCCAGCAGTCCATTTAGCTATCAAGAGATCAATACATCCACTGATGAGGTCAAAGCCCTCATGATTCAATCACTGCCTAAAAGACCTACTTCTGAATCTTGCTGCCTTAGGGACCACAGTTCCAACACATGAGCCTTTAGGGACATTCCAAATCTAAATCATAACAACTCCCTTATAAGTGATCTGCATTCTTACCTCCATCTTAGATGAAAACAGATCTGTGGCCAGTATTTTCATAAGTAGAAACTGAGAAGTATTCTAGGAAAAGGGAACAGATTAAAAGCATTGAATGAAGGTGTGGGGCCTGTGGGTGAGGGGACAATGGGAATGGTGCAAAGGAAGTGAGGAATGTGAGGCTAGAAATTCAGGATGGAGCCACTGTGTGGAGGGCCCTAAATGACATGCTTATAAGGATGCAGCCATTATTTATGAAGTGGTGGGGAAGCTCGGAGCACAAAACATTAGCACTAGGATTTATGAAGATGATTTTAGCAGCATGTTGTTTTCTTTAGGAGGGCCTTGTATGAATTAATAGCATGATCTCATGTACAGTGTAAAGTGGCTTCCAAGGCAGCTTCTCTTGCACATGCAGGCCCAGAGTTTCCTTTCCTAGGAACAAAACAAAGGGTGTGGTTATATGGGTTGAATTGTGTCCCCTCCACTAAATTCATATGACGTAGTTCCCAGTACCTCAGACTGTGACTGTATTTTGAGACAGGATATTAACATAGAAGTAATCAAGATTAAATGGAATCATTAGGCTGGACCTAATCCAATATGACTGATGTTATAGAAGGAGAAAATTTAGAAACAGAGAGGTACACAGATAGGAAAAGGTCATGTGGAAATGAAGACAAAGATTGAAGTGTTACAACAGAAACAAAGGATGCCAAAGATTACCAGCAAACTACCAGAAGCTAGGAGAGACACATGGAATAGATTCTCCATCACAACTCTCAGAAGGAACCAACCCTGTGGGCTGGGCACTTTGATTTTGGACTTGCAGCCTTTATGACTGAGACAATGAATTTCTGTTGTTTAAGCCACTCAGTTTGTGGTGCTTTGTTATAGTGACCTAACATATTAATGCAATAAATGTCTGTCATTGCTCTCTGTATCTTTTAGGATGCTCTGGCTTCAAACAACAGAACACTGAACTATGATCTGAATAATAATGAAATTTGTTATTTCACAAGAGAAATTCAGAGATAGGGCTGTCCCAGGATTCATTAAATTCAATGGTTTAACAGTGTCAGGGCTCTAGATTAGCTACTTGCAATCAACTGAATTGAGAGCTGTTGGAGCACTCAGATGACCCTAAGCAATGATAGAATTCATGCAAGGTATGTTTTATTTCTAGTTTATGTTTATGCTGCTTCATATTTAGTCTTTGATGTCCCAACCCTGGATGATGTGTGGTTTACAGGGTTTCAACCCTCTGAGGAACTTGGACTCCAACTTTTGTCTTCCTAGCACAGTCAGAATACTGCTGAGACTCCAAGTCGCTTTGGCTATATTCACAAAAGTCCTATGGACAAAAGTGGACCAAATGACTCTAGGTTTTCCCATCCAAAATTACATCTAAATTTCATAATTGTACACTCTTTTATTACTTCTTTGGTAATGATAGCAACATGTTCTTTTAAAAATATTGTCTTTTGAGGCTGGGGATATAGCTCAGTTGGTAGAGTATTTGCCCCTCATACATAAGGCCCTGGGTTCAATCCCTGGTGTGTGTGTGTGTGTGTGTGTGTGTGTGTGTGTGTGTGTGTGTATGTGTATCTTTTCCTTATGAGGAGAGTAGTTCAGATTTGCCTCATCTGTAATGATCATATTCATTCTATTTGTTCAAGTTTTGTCTCTAAAACAAAAAATTATAGAAGTTGCCTATATAACCATCTCTTTCACCCAAGAGGAAACAACTATTGTGAATTTTTTTTATCATTTCATATTTGTTTGTTTTTTTTTTCATCATGTACTTCATTTATTTTTTAAACATTTCTTTTTTTTTTTAGTGGTAGATGAACACAGTACCTTTATTTTATTTATTTTTATGTGGTGCTAAGGATCGAACCCAGTGCCTCACACATGCCAGGCAAGTGTTCTACCACTGAGCCACAACCCCAGCCCTGTTCATTAACTTTATTTTTTTTTATTTTTTATTTTTTTTATTTTTTTTATTGGTTGTTCATAGGAACATATCCTCAAACTATGCATAGTATTGTTCTATGTATTTTTCATCATAATGTCTTTGATATCTATTCATTTTGCTATGCTAATGGCATAGTACTTTAATTTTAATGCCACATAGTATTTCTTATATGGCTGCACCACAATTTTCTCATTCATTCTCCTGTTGATGAACATTGGGGTTATTTGTGTTTTTAAATGAGCAATCTGATCCAAGAAGATTTACGTACACAGTGGTAGTTCTCTCCAGGGTGTTTACTTAACCATACTATTTGTATCTGACTCAACAAAGATGAGAAAGCAGTGCCTTTTAGGCATACAAAAAGCTAAGATGAAAGTTTCATGCTTGAAAATGTCCTAAGGGGAATTTAAAATTCTCAGTTGACAAATGAAGACCAGATCTTGATGTCTGGAAAACTCTTTAAGTAAAATTTTTATCAAAATTGATGAAGGAAATTGGGGGCCCCATCCTTATCCAAGTGTATCTATCTGTGCATGATGCTTGGCTGGACAGATGACAGAGCTGATCACATTGTAGTGATATTGGATCTCTGGCGGTTTGCTCTGAAGAGGGCTTTGCATGCTGCAAGGTAGATGGACCTTGGTTCCATACTCTTCCTGCAACTTCCAAGCGAATCACTGTGGTTAAATATGTTTACCTTAGTTTTCTTACCCAGTTCAGTGTTTTGCAATCTTTGAAAATATTTGCGTCTTTTTCATCAACTTTGAAATCCTGTGCTTCCTTTCATACTGCTTTATTATTCCTTGATTTTCCCTACCATGTTATTATGAAAACATTCAATCATACAGCAAGGTTAAAAGAAATTGACAGTGAGCAACCACATGTTTATTATTGGATTTTATGATGAACATTTTGCTATTTTTGTTACATTAAACATCTGTCCATCTATGTCTCTTTCTATCAATCCATTGTGTGTGTGTGTATATGTGTGTGTGTGTATGTATGTATGTGTATATTTTGGTTGAATAGGAAAGTAAGATTCAAATATCTATATATTTTACCTCTAAACCCTTCAGTGCAAATATTATTAAACTCAATACATATTTATTTTTATTGAAATAAAATTTATATATAGTGAAATGCAGCAACCTTCTACCTACCATTCTATGGGCTTTACTGAATGCATGCAGCATGCACTAAATTATCTAAACCCCTGTTAAGATAGACAATGTTGCCAGCATTCCATAATTTTCCTTCATGCTCCTTTCCAGTCAATTCTTGTCTTCACCTCCCACAGGCAACCGTTGTTCTCATTTTTCTACCATACATTAGTATTTTTAAAAGCTTTTATTTGGAAATAATTTTAAACTTGCCAAAAAGGTGCAAGAAAAACAATATTACAAAAACTGTACAGATGTACTTCACCTAAATCCACCTCACATTAACATTTAATTTATTTGATTTGGCATTTGCTTTCTTTCTGTGTATACAGATTTTTTTCTGAATCATTTGAGACTAAGAAGCATGCAACCATAGATTAGTTTTGCCAGTTCTAGAGCTTCATAGAAATAGAATCACACAGCATGACTTCACTTTTTAAATTTTTATGAAAGTAAAATATTCACATAGTTAAAAAATCAATAGTGCTGGAAGGTTTTTTAATGAAAAACAACAGTCCTTTTTAACCATTCACACTCATCAGTCCTGCCCCTGAGAGTCAATCTCTTTTAACTCTTAACCACTGTTTGTGAAAATTACTTCCTTATTCCTGAAATAGGCTTACATTATTGCTTTTGTTTAGACAGTTTGTTTAGACATTGTTCTGCTTTAGATATAGATGGCCTCCAAAGGCACTGGGCTAAAGGCTTGGTGGCCAGCCTGTGGTCCTGTTGGGAGGTGGTGCAATCTTTGAAGGTGGGGCATAGTGGAAGGCAGTAAGGTCACTGGGGACATACCTTAAAGGGAATATTGAGGCCCCAGACCTTCCTTCTATCTTTCTTTGCTTCCTGGCCTCCATGAAGTAAGCAGCTTGGCTTTGCCACATGCTTCCTCTAATGAACCTCTGCCTCACCACAGGCCACCAAACAGTGGAGTTAACCAACTGTAAACTGAAACCTCTGAAATCATGAGCCAAAATAAATCCTTTCTCCTTTTGATTATCTCAGGTATTTTGTTACAGTGATGAAAAGACATTGTCTAATCATTTTATATCATGGTAGATCCATTTATGTGTTATTCCATTAATCTGTACATTCAACAAATAATTTGGGGGTTAATATAAGTTTTCATTTTTTGAGGGGGGGTAAATACCTTGCAGTGCTATTGTTAGGCCTATATTCAGTGTATGTTTAATTTTGTAAGATGCTGATGAATTTGATTTGCAGTGTCTGTGCCATCTTGCTTTTTCAAAAGCAAGCTTCAGTTGCTGTGCATCTTCAACCCAGTATTGTCAATATTATTGATTTGACCTTTTTAAATAGGCGTGTGGTGATCATTTTTTATTTCTCTATTGACTAAAGCTGATGAGTATGTTTTCATGTGCTTATGTCCATTTGTAATTAATCTTTTGTAAAATGTATATTTAAATGTATTTTTCCATTTACCAAAGTTAATTTTCTTATTGTGGAGTCTTCTACTTTTTTATTTTTGCTGTACTGGAGATTAAACTCAGGGCCTTGCACCAGCTAGTTGCATGCTTTACCACTGAGCCATACCCGAAGCCCTACCGTTGAGTTTGAAGAGTTCTTCATATATTCTGCAAGCAAGTCCTTCATCAGATGTGTGGTTTTCAAATATTATGTTCCAGTCTGTGACTTGCATTTTTGTACTCTTATCAGTATATTTTGTAGAGGAAAAGTTTGTAATATTGATTAAGCCCTATTTATTAACTATTTTCTTGTATTGATCATGCTTTTGGCATCATATCTAAAAACTAATTGCTTAACCCAAGGTCATAAACATTTCTCATACTCTCTTCTAAAAATTTGTATGGCTTTATGTTTTATATTCAACCTTCTGATCTACTTTGAGTTAATTTTTGGATAGTGTGTGGGCTTTTGGTGCAATGTTTTTTTGCATATCAATATATATTGGTACAATTGTTCAAGCACAATTTATTGAACATATCCTTTCCCCATTGAATTTCCTTTGCTCAAAATCAATTGGCCATGGGCTGAGGTTGTGGCTCAGTGGTAGAGCGCTTGCCTTGCATGTGTGAGGCACTGAGTTCGATTCTCAGCACCACATAAAAATAAATAAATAAATATATTGTGTCCATCTACAAATATATATATATATATATATATAAAATCAGTTGACCATATTTATGTGGATCTATCTATGAACTCTGCATTTTATTTCATTAATCTATGTGTATCTCTGTTCCTTTTCTTTGCAAAAACCACTATTACCTCTTTGTATCCTTCCAGAGATCTCCTATGTATATATAATTATGCATATAAACACATTTGCTTTTCTTTTTATGTCTACTGAAATAGGCACATAGCTTACACATAATTCTACACCTTGCCTTTTTCATTAACCTTATATTAAGAGATAGGTAGATATCAGTTTTATTCAATTAAATATATCATATCACAGATCTATTACTAATTATATTCCATTAAGTGGGACTATCATAATTTATTGAATCAATTTTATATGCTGAATATATATTTATATATATTTTCAATACTCTTGTTTTGTAAAACAATTCTTCAGTGCATACCCTTGTACAGCTTTCAGTCTACACACATATGACTATACCTATAGGATCGATTCTTAGAAATAAAATTCTTGAGTCAAATATACATGTTTTACATTTTATAGATTTGGTTAGGTTTCCCTCCTAGAGATTGTTCCTAAAGATTTAATCTTCCATCTACAATGAATTAGAGTATCCATTTTCCCCCAAGCAACATGCAATTTTTGTTAATCTGATGGGTGAAACATTATATCTCATTGTGGTTTAAAAGCATGTTTACATATTTATAAGTGAAGTTGAGTATTTTCTCATTTTTTTTATTTTTTTAAGAGCCCTTCATTTATATTATTTTCCTATTTATCTATAAGGTTATTTTTCTTTATTTGATTTGTAACACACACAGACACTCACACACACACACGTGCATGCACATATATAAAATCAGATTTCTGTAACTTGCTTCCAAAACGCACCTGACACAACATCTTGTGGGCAAGATAACATGTGTGTGTGTGTGTGTGTGTGTGTGTGTGTGTATGTGTGTGTGTGTGTTCCTTTGCACATGAGATACATCAGTTAGGAATATTTTTTATGAAGATGTAGAAAACCTGATTATAGTGCTTCTGTTATTTTTCTAGGGTTGTCATAACAAAATATCACACACTAGGTATTTTAAACAACATAAATTCATTTTCCCACAGTTCTGTAGGCTAGAAGTTCAAGATTAAGGCATTATTATTTGCTTTTTCTTGTGTCTGTCTCCCTAGCTTGAAGACAGTGGTCTTCCTATGTCCTTGCGTGGCCTTTCCTCTGTATGTGCACATCCCTGGTGTCTTTTATTATAAGAACATTAGTCATATTGGATTAGGGCTCTACCCTTATGATCTCCTTTAACTTTAATTATTTCTTCTCCAACTACAGTCACATTGAGGGTCAAGTACTCAACATATGAATTTTTGGGAAATGTATTTCAGTCCCTAACATTCCTCTGGTCCTCCAAAATCTATATCCTTCTTGCATGAAAAATACATTCACTCAATCCCAACAGCTCATTAACTCATTCCAGAATCAATTCTAAATCTAATCTAGATATCATCTATATCTGTGGAGTGACAGTATTATTCTTGTGTGCTAGCCTTGCTCCTGTTGCACTGGTTGGTAGCAGCATGGCCTGTGGAACCCAAGGAAGGGATAGCCTTGTCCACCAGGCCTGTGGTGGCAGTGGCAGTCTTTATGAATTCTCAATCACCTTTGGGACATTCTTGTCTTTTCTCAAATGATGTTTGGCAATGAAAGGTCTGTGTGAATCAGGAAATGGACTTTGGTTTTTACTCTGATCAAGGTAGAGAACCACTGTGGGGTTTTAAAAACAGGAATGACCTGGTATAGGTATGTCTTGAAGGTATCACTCTGACTACCCTGTTGAGAATAAGCTATAAGGGGGTGAACAGTTAAGATACTATGGAAGGGCAGCAGAATACAACATACACTAGTATGGCAGTATGTAAAAAAGTGGATGTGGAACCAATGTGATTCTGCAATCTGTATGGGGGGGGATGGGAGTTCATAACCCACTTGAATCTAATGTATGAAATATGATATGTCAAGAGCTTTGTAATGTTTTGAACAACTAATAAAAAAATAAAAAAAGATACTATTGCGATAATCCAGGTGAGAGTGAAAGATGTCCTGAGTGAGGGTGGTGATTAAGATGATGGAAAATGATAGAATTCAAATATCTCATGGTCATTGGCTGCTGCTGTGTGTGTGTGTGTGTGTGTGTGTGTGTATGATGTAGACACAAAAGCACTTACTGGGAGTCTCTGTGTAGATAGAAATTATCAACTGGTAGCCTACAGTTGAGATTTGGGGCAAAGATTCAGGCGTTTCTCCTGGGATTCTCAAATCTCAGATGTAGTATGTGGAGATCTTTGTTTTTTGCTCAGATAAGCCATTTTCTCCAACAGCAATTCTTCCTATCTTGTAGCAGGGTGGGATATAAACCTGCTGTCAATTTTGGAGCCCAGCAGGTGAGAACTTTGAAGGTAGAAACAGAGATAGAAACAGACTCACCATTTTAGGAGCAGACTTTCAAGATCTCTTTGTTTTGAGCCCTAAGACTTACCCTGGCTTTCTAGCATACTGGTATCTATTAAGTCCTGACTGTCTCCATTTAAGCTTTCGAGAAATAAAACTTCCAATTTCTTGTCTGGATGCTTGTAGCCATATGTAGATAGATATTCAACCAACATCTTATTTTCAGTTCTGCATGTCACATCTGCTTTATTGGTGCCTCTCAGAGGTTTTACAGAGCAAATCAGTTAGCCTATGTTCATCATCCTCCTGTATGGGCATTTAAAGTTGTAGTTTTCTCCTCTCTGTTCTACTTCTAAGAATCATTGAAATCTCTCCATATTGTTTTAGTCCTTATAGGTTTATTACATTTTTATTTCTTTGCTATCATTTTTAGAGACTTTAGGAGGAAAAGGAGACAAATATGTGCTGTCAAATCACATCTTTAACCAGGTGAATACACTTTTTTTCCAAATTTCATGTAACTATGCAGATGCTGATTTCCTTTCCTCACAGTGAGGACCATTGATATATTACATGGGGCAACTCTCATAGGATTTTAGTGCTCTACTTCAGAAACAGAGTTCTATTTCCAGTTATTCTATTTACTAGCTGTGTGACTATGGAAAACTCACTTAAGTTCTGTGAGCTTCACGTTCTTCATATTCAAAATGAAGGCAAATAGTATTCTATTGAGTGTGTGTGTGTGTATACATATAATTAACCTCACTTTAAACATGAAGAAACAATGTCTTGGGAACCTGATGCACAGCAAGCAGGATAACTATAGTTAATAATGTACTATTTACTTGAAATTTGCTAAGAGAGCAGACTTTAAGTGTTCACCCCCACCACACACACAATGGAAACTATGTGTAGAAGGAAATGTTAATTAATTTTATTTGGTAATCATTACAAAATATATACATGTATCTAATTATCACATTGTATACCTTGAATATATACAATTTTTATTTGTTGGTTATACCTAAATAAAGTTGGAGAAAGGAAATGGCAATGATTATTAAACCATGTCAAGAGATGTTTTAAGTACTTAATGAGTTAATTTATGTAAATCTGTTAGCACAAACTTAGGTCCATGCTTGATAAAGGTTATATATTATTATTGAGTCTCTTCTTGCAAGCAAGTCTGTAATTTTTCATCAAAGTTTTCATCAAAGTTGCTCCCTCTGCTGGGAGGGAGAATAGTTTAGTGAGTATAAGGTATGCTTACATCTCCAAGGCTTTGACCACACTAGGTTATGATTCTTTAAGTTGTATCTATTGTTTATAAATCTGAGAAGTTCTGCTTAGTAGGAGGTATTAAGATTGCCTCATTCATCTTATTATTTAGTCATTCACTCTTTAATTCGTTAATCTAACATTTGCTGAGCTTTTACCATATATGTTGGGCACTGTGTTAGAGGTTGAGAGATAGTGAAGGTGAGTCTCAGGTAGACAAGATCCTTGTTCTCAAGGAAATAGTAGTCCAAGGAGTAAAGAGGCAAGAAATGGCAATATCAAAGCTGCATAATTGTGCTGTGATAATGCACATTCTACTGCAATTGAATAACTATATAAAGTGTGTCTCTTTCATTATCAGCACAATGATTTCATCTACCTGTTTATTGCTGTTGCCTCATGTGTAGCATTGTGCCTGGTATATGTGGTATGCTCAATAAAAATCTTGTTATTAAATAAATATTATATAATGAAAACCTTTCTTTGAACTAGTTACACAAAAAAGGATGTACTTCAACATTTTCCCTTTAATTTTCACAGAGATCATTTTTGCAATGAATGTTTGTTCAATGAGTAAGTAAGTGAGCAGATTAATATTTGGCAAAAAATGAGCCAAAAGTAAGAGGAAGTACATTCTAACTTAATACATATTTCTTCAGTCACAACTATGTACCAAGCATGGTGCTGGGCATGGGTGATACAGAGAAGAATAAGACATGGCCTTTGCCTTTGAGGATCTCCAAGTCCAGTCTAGAGACAGTCAAATTAACAGTCAATTACAGTGCAGTAGAATAAGGGATGAAAATAAAGCTCAAGCTCAGAGTCCTAAGCTTGAGGGTTTTTGGGTAAGGCTATAGCTGTTAAATATGGTTCTAAAGACATGTTCCATTTTCCACAGTAAGATTCAGTAGGGAAAAATTGCTCAAAGAATTCATTTTTTTAAAGAAAGTGTGAAAATCTCATTATTGTTAATGACAATAGAATACAGAAGAAAATGGAATGAAGAGCAATATCTAAATAAGCTATCATTATATATGAAATGGAGTCATTTAGTGGTTAAGTGATGTTTGTTTGGAAGTTATCTTGACAGTTGCTTTTGGAAAAAGATGATCAAATGCAAACCAAGAATTCCAGTTAATGCCATCATTATTTACTTAGTATAAATTTACAACAACAAGAAAATATGTTAGTGAAAACAAAATATCATTTCAAGAATTGAGAGTGATTTCCATCTCTATTGTTGTGCATCACTTTTCCTTAAAGACTCTGTTTATCACTTTACTACTAGAAACAATGATTGAATTGATGAAAACTGTATACTTCCGTAGGAACAATAAAAAACTATGACTTAGAAGTCACCTCTCCATCGCAATAACAAACAGAAAGCTGAGCAAACTACAAGATCAACAAATTTTAGATTCATCAGAGAAGTGAGGTGATAGGACAAACCATCACCCCTGAAGTTGAAAAAACAAGCAGATCTCAACTTACCAGAGCAGAAATCTATGAAGAGGGGCTTTCCCCAAAACCAGTTCTGGGGTAGGAGAATCTTAACTGTAATGGACAAATTGTTGTAGGCTCAATGTGGATCAATCTAAGAGTTTAAAATTCCTAGGGAATCTAATCATAAGGAGATGCATATTTGTGAGTCTTATTTCTGGGAGCTCTACCAGGTCCTCACTATGAATATCAGAGAAAAATATCTTTGTGTTTTCAGTAGGAGGAAGTGAAAAGGAACTATTTTAAATATGACAGAACATTCTGTCCTTCTTTACAAGGCCTGCCCACAGGAGAAACTGTTTTACCAAAGCTTCACCTGGGAGATTTTATGTGAATCTACACTATCTGGGGGAAAGGAAAAACCCAACTCCAGCTTTCTCCAGGCTTCCACATGGGGGAAGAGAGATATGAGTCTTCATCACCCCATAGCCATCCTGTTTCATTAAATGAAGAGGACTTATAAGTTTTGGTGAAGTTCACAGTTCAGGGTCAGAGGCTCACCAAAAGACTAAGACCTAATTATAGAAATCTAAAATGATTCCCTTTCTTCAAACCTTCACACTACATTACTGATATAAGATATCCACCTTTCAACAAAACATTACAAGGCTTATTCAAAGGCAAACCAGTGTAGACTGGACATAGCCAAGGAAAGAATCTGACCTTGAGTATATGACAATAATAACTTCCCAAACTAAAAGGCAAAAGAGAAAAACCACTAGGAAAAAAACAGAATATCTAAAAACTGTGAGACAACTATAAGAAGTATAACATGTGTAATGGAATACCAGAAAATGAAATAAAAAAGAACAGAAGCAATATTTGAAGCAATAATGAATGACCAAAAAACACAAACAGAAAATCTTTCACCTGGGCATATCATGTTCAAGCTGTGAAAAATCAAAGATAAAGGAAAAATCTTGAAAGAAGTCAGAGAAACCATTTTACCTATAGAGGAACAATGATAAGAATCAAATAGTGACTTCTCCCCAGAAATCATTCAGTCAATAAGAAAATGTAGCGAAACATTTAAAATGTTGAGAGAGATAAACCACCAACTTAGAATTCTGTACCTTGAAAAATTATCCTTCAAAAGTGAAAAAGAAACAAAGATGTTCTCAAACAAAAACTGAATGTGTTGTCAGTTAACCTACCTTGCAAGAAATGTTAAAAGAAATTCTTCAGAGAGAACATAAATCAGAAATTCAGATCATCATATAGAAGAGAAGAATATTAGAGAAGGAATAAGTGAGGATAAAATAAAGACTTATTTTTCTTATTCCTAATTGTTCTAACAGATAAGAGTTACTTAAAATAATAAACAAAGGGCCTGATGGTGTATCTCAGTGGTAGAGCACTTGCCTAGTATGAGCAAGGGCCTAGGTGCCATGCACAACACTTCAAAAACATATGAATGGTATGTATGTTTCTGTATGAGGGAAATGAATGACAGCAATGATACAAAGAACAGGATGTAGGGATTAGGGATGTTTTATAATTATGTGGTTCTTACACTATCTGTGAAACTGTATAATGTTATTTGAAAGTGTACTTGTAAATGCTCATTACAAACTCTAAGACAACCACTAAAAAGTAGAAAAACAATTAATGTTATGAAATAAGAGAAAACAGAATCATATAAAATGCTCCATTAAAAGCATGAAAGGCAGAAAAGAGTGGAAGACAAACATAGGAATTAAGAACAAGGCTAGGGGCTGGGGCCATGGCTGAGCGGTAGCGCACTTGCCTGGCATGTGTGAGGCACTGAGTTCAATTCTCAGCACTGCATATAAATAAATAAAATAAATGTCTATCAACAACTAATTTTTTTTTTAAAAAAACAAGGCTAACAGAAAATAGTCACAAATGTGGTAGATATTAATCCAATTCTTTTAATAATCACTTTGATCATTAATGGTCTAAAAGTACCACTGAACTGAAATCAAATTCCATTTATGAATGAGTTTGTCTGGATGAATCCAACTTCTATGTAAAACTATAAAAATCTAATAAAAAATAGCTAAAAAGAGATTGATATTTTTAGAGTGGATCAAAAAACCACACACAACTATATTTTATCTAAAAGAAACTCACTGTAAATATAAAGATACATATAGATTAATATAAAGGTAGATATAGATTAAAAGTAAAGAGATATAGGATGATATACCATACTAACAATACTCAAAAGGAAGAAAGACTAGTTATTATTAACTTCAGACAAAGCAGACTTCAGAGCAAAGAAAGTTGTCATGGATAAAGATAATAATAATGATAAAGGGATTCATTCTCCAAGAGGATATAACAACATTTAATGTGTATGCACAGAGTAAAAAACACATGAGATAAAAACTGACAGGAGAAATAGGTGAATCCTACAGTACTGTTGGAGACCTTAATACCTCTGTGTCAGAAATGGATAAATCCAGTGGGCAGAAAATTAGTATGGTTGTTAGTGGGAATATAAAGAGGTACAGCCATTATGAAAAGCTGTATAGAGGCTCCTAAAAGGTTAAAATAGAATTAGTCCATGATGCAGCAGCAATCCTACTTGTGGATATATATCTCAAACCCAGGTCTTCAAGAAATATCTGCACACCCTGCTCATCACAGAATTATTCACAATAGCTAAGGCATGGAAGCAACCAAGCATCACTGCAAATAAAGGACATGTGGTTTGCATACCATGGGTTACTGTGCAATCTTTAAAAAGGATTCATGTGACATTCTATGAAATGAATGAACTTTGAGGAAATTAACTAGTCACAAAAGAAAATATACTGTATGATTCCACTCATATGAAATATCTGAATTAGTAAAAATCACAGAAGCATAAAGTTAAAAGGTAGTTACCAAGAGTTAAGGGGACCTGAGTGCGGTGACACATGCCTGTAATCCCAGTTGCTTGGGAGGCTGAGGCAGGAGGATCCTGAGTTCAAAGCCAGCCTCAGCAACAGTGACACACTAAGCAACTCAATGAGACCCTGTCTCTAAATAAAATACAAAATAGGGCTGGGGATGTGGCATAGTGGTTGAGTGCCCCTGGGTTCAATCCCCAGAACAACAACAACAACAACAAAAAAGAGTTAAGGGGAGTGGATATAGTGTTTAGTGGGCTTAATGTTTCAGTATTGCATAAGACAAAGTTGTAACTGGTGTGGTGGTGCACAACTGTAATCCCAGCTACTTGGGATGCTGAGGCAGAAGGATCACAATTTTGAAGACAGCCTCAGCAACTTAGGGAGATTCAGTCTCAATTTTTGTTTTAAAGATAGGCTTGGGATGTAGCTCAGTGGTAGAGTATTGCTGGATGCAATTCCCTGTACTGCCAATTTTTTAAAAAGTTCTGGAGTGGGGCTGTGGTTGTGGCTCAGTGGTACAGCACTTACCTAGCAAGTGTTAGGCAATGGGTTTATCCTCAGCACCACATAAAATAAATAAATAAACAGAATAAAGGAATTTTCTCCATTTACTACTAAAAAAAAATTTAAAAATATGGTTAAGGTGGAAAATTTAATATTTTTTTTTACTACAATAAAAAAAATGATGGGCTGAGTCAGGAGGAGGGGAAGAAGAAGATGACAGGACTTCTCTTCCTTGGGTGATCCTGTCAGAAAGTTTACATGAATAGAGAATATTCTGGATCCAGGGTCACTTGATAAACAAGACCAATGGGATATGATGCCTCAGGGGGAGCCTAAGGGTATGTGGTGGGGGGCATATTGAAGCAGTGGCAGGAAGAAACAGTGAACAGACCTCCATTTCCATGGACCTTGGGTTCCAACTGGGAGATAAGACACTGAGCCGCCAGAGCCAAAGTGAGATCAGGTGGGTGCACTGCAAGAAGGAGGAAATTGGGTGAGGAGCTGGGAAATGAGCAGATGGTGTGATGTCAACAGGGGACTGGCAGCGAAGGAGACCTCCCTGAGAAGACAGTTACTGAGGAAGGAGAGGAGGGCCCTGGGCTCCTGGAGCTATTGGGAAATGCCTCCTGGGTACAGAATGCTCTTCCCCGAGATCAGTGCAAAAGGAAAAGAGCCCGTGTCCTTTGGCAGGGGCTCCGGTTCATGTGCATGGATTGTGGCCTGCTCCCTGACTTTTCTTCCTAGAGTTCTGCCCTGCCACAGCATCAAGTGAGGGGATATCGACCACACAAGGATTGCTTCTGCCATTGCACAAGGCCATTTCCCTGTGACAATTCCATAACACAAACACATGTGTACATGTCCAGCATTGAGCTAACTGCTATTGGAGGATGAAAGTATTCATAAAAATAATGACCATTTAGGGCAGTAATTGTAATCCCCATTGAAAGATGAAGAAATTAAAGCTCAAGGAATTTATAATGTTGTCCACCATCTAATATTTGATAGGCTATGAGAAGTGGAAATAGGACCAGAAGCCAGGCCTTCTGCCTGGTTGTTCTGTGCTCTCCCACCACATGACCTTTCTAGACCCCTTTTATGGCTCTCTGAGGACTTCCAGGCAAGTAGGAAAATTGTAGGAGCAGGAGCGCCTTACTCTTACACATAGTTATAGATGATCATAGCACTACAGAATGCTCGGAAGATTCATTGTGCATGTCAGTTGCCCATGTTACTTCCTTAGTTCTGTCACTCACTCTGGAGGTCTCCAAGGAGACAGTGAACATTCTGGCTGGCAGCTCTGGATATCTCCACTTTTAAATTTGTACAAAGATTTACATGGCTGGACTCATTTCCTCAGATTTGGATTATAGTTTTATGTAGAACTGTTTGACCCTTTGGTTCATGGGGATTGGAAATTGGACTCCAGTTTCCCCAAACCATGGTGCTCCCGGAGTTGGAGAACTGAAAAAAGAAACAAAGCATGAAGAAATGAAGGCTTTCTACTCACTGACAATTGGGAGTTCTAGTCATCCTAAATAAACAGGCAAGCTATTGGAGATCCTGGAGCTGGCCCCATCCACCACACCTTAGTATCCTTGTTGAAAATCAATGGTGAGAATAGGATAGTAGAGTTGGGGTGAGAAAGACTTTGTTGGAGGCACAGAAATTAGTATTAAGTTTCAGAACCAATCCAGACTCTTCTTAGCAGGGTGAACCTGGGCAGGTTCTTAGCCGCTCTGATTTTAGTTTCCTCATCTTTTTATTTTGGGAGGGAAGGAAAGGGAGTAGCCACAGAGAGACAGAGATTAAGTTTAGGAGTCAGTGAAAGAGAAACAAATGGTCCATGGATGGAAGGATGCCAGGAGAACTGGCACACAAGGAGAGACAAGGGAAGGCAGAGCTCAGGAAGGCAAGTGAGAAGTGGCTCCAAAATCAATAGAAGAAAATGCAGAAGAGACATTTAGATCTGGCCTGGCAGGCCACTGGGGGACCTCTGAGTAGTTTCCATGGAGAGCTGGAGAGAGAAAGCAGTTTGCATGGGCTTGGGAAAGTGGTGGGGAAAGCAGGCAAGGAGATTTTACTTCTGTTCAGCCATGAAAGGCAGGAACTAAGAAAACAGTGACTGCTGTGTCATGATGGCTACACACTGAGAAAGACAGCCCACTCCTTGCTTCCCAGTATCACATCTAGATCTGTATCTCTTATCTCCTTATTTCCTTTTCAGAGCCTCCATTTTTTCATCCGAAAAAGAGGAAAATTCTGTTATAGATTTCATAGGTTTTTGCACATTGAAGGAGATAATGCATCTAAAATGCCTGGCCTACAGAATGAAATGACCCAATAAATGTTAGTTGCAATTACTGTGTTACTATGTTGTAGATCTGTAGAGAGGTAGGTCAGTTAGAAATATCTCAACAAGGTGGAGCACCTGCTCAGGGGCATTCCAGGTGAGATCGTTTTCTAAAGTCAAGGTGCCAGTGACTTTAGGCTTGCATGAGTCATGTTACCAAACTGACAGATTCTGAAATGTTGAAAAATGAGATTGATTAGTTAATTTGCATATTCTGGTGAACTCTGTCCAATGGCAATTTGGAACATACCATAAGGAGTAAGAAAGTGTCCCTGCCCTTGTGGATTTTTTGAAGGTAAAAGCATAGGGCAAAGGATGTCATGGCGAGTGTTGGAACAGGGAAAGCCCAGAGTGTTGTGCACCTAATCTGATCCAGGAATTTAGTGAGGGTACTATTTTTCCTTCTTCCTGCATTCCACTCTCACTAACCCCAGCCCAACCTGATCATCATTCTTGGAAGAGAAACTCTGGATCCAGGAAGTAGTGTCGGATCTACAATTCTCTCATATCCATGAATTTAGGAATTTTATCATTGCCTGTTACTGTAAGCTGGTTAGTTGAGTAAAGAACCAAAGACGGCTCAAGGACTAGGGATATAGCTCGGTTGGTAGAGTGCTTACCTTGCATGCACAAAGCCCTGGGTTCTATCCCCAGCACCACAAGAAAAAAAAATAGTGCAGTGCCAAAGATGGCTCAACCTGCTTAATTTTTAAATGAACAAATTGTAATATGAATCTTTATTTTTTTCAGTCTCTGAAACTCACTATGAGTAAAACTACTATAATAACAACATGGAGACATTCATAGCAAATCATTAGAAAAATTCCATTTTCTGTCAGCAAACACAATTTAAGCACTTAACATCTAAGCTTCTTAAGATTCATAGCTGACTAGGGAGCAATTAGGACTGGATTTTAATGAATACACATGAACTCAGAGGTTTCTACCAGGAAGAAAGGCTAACTTAGTAAGTAGTGAAAAAGGCTTTTGGATTTAATTCACAATATCACTCAGACATCTTCTTAGAATAAAGCACAATTAAACAAATCCTTAACTTATACACTAATTGCAACATGCTGTATTCATCTCCTCCCATTTACAATGGTCTCCATCATTTAGTCTGACATGCAAAATGCATGGGGGGACTACTGCTGACTTTAAATGACTATTAAACAGTTAAAATATCATCTATTCAACAGAAATAGGCATTCCCTCCCCCACAAAATGAGATTGATGAGTTAATTTGCATATTCTGGTGAACTCTGTCCAATGGCAATTTGGAACACAGCACCTATTGCACCTGCCTCTGAAGGGGAAATGAGTACAAGAAGAAGACTGCATCATTGGCTGCCTCTTGTACATCACCATTTTTCAGGGTGATAAGTACCCTGTTATGGTTGGATGTGAGATGACCCCCAAAAGCTGAGACAATGCAAGAAGGTTTGGAGGAAAAATGATTGTACAGCTTTAACCTAATCAGTGAACTAATCCCTGATGGGATTAGCTGAGTGGTAATTGGAGGCGGGTGGGGTGTGGCTAGAGGAGGTGGACATTGGGGGCATGGCCATATGGTATATACTTTGTATCTGGAGAGTGGAGTCTTTCTCTCTGCTTTGTAATCAACATGTGAGCTGCTTTCCTCTGCCACACTCTTCCACTGACCTTCAGTTTCACCTGAGCCCTGAGGAATGGAACCAGCCTGCTATGGTCTAAGACCTCTGAAACAGTAAGCCTGCAAATAAACTTTTCCTCCTCTACAGTTGTCCTGATTGGGTCCTTTTAGTCACAGTTGCAAAAAAGCTGACTAAAACATATCTCTTTTCCCGATTGCCTGGACTTGTGTACTGGCTATTTCATGATCTCCATAGTTTCAGGGTTCCACACCTAATTCCTTCTGGTAGTCCCCAAGGGTTTTCTTCCTCAGAAACAAAGTTTAAATTTGTCAGTTGGGATCCTCTGGGAAGCCAAGATGGGCTTTGATGGACAAGATATTTACTCAGAGTAACACATCTGAAAGATAAAGGGGAATATAGACCAAGGATAGCTGGGTCAAATGGTGGTTTCATTCCCAGTTTTCCAAGGAATCTCCAAACTGTTTTCCATATTGGCTGCATCAATTTGCAGTCCCACCAGCAATGTATGAATGTGTGTTTCCCCCCACATCCTCACCAACACTCTTTGTTTTTTTGTATTCTTAATAGCTACCATTCTAACTATAAATGGTGTGACTCTACTTTGTGTACAACCAGAGATATGAAAAATTGTGCTCTATATGTGTAATATGAATTGTAATGCATTCTGCTATCATATAAAACAAATTAAAATAAAAAATTGTCATACCCAAAGAACATTGGAAAAAAAGATAAAGGGGAGAGAGAGCTGGAGTAGGTGGGGAGAGCCTCCAGGACACTGTGATGATCTAGCACCTGTGAGAGGAGTGGGAAGAAGAGGGGATCAGGGTTAAGAGGCTCAGACATGGGGCTGGGGTTGTGGCTCAGTGGTGGAGCACTTGCCTAGCATGTGTGAGGCACTGGGTTCGATTCTCAGCACCACATAAAAATAAAAAAATAAAATAAAATCTACAACTAAAAGTTCTTAAAAAAAAAGAGGCTCAGAAATTGGTACAACTGGAGAAAGTCTGGGTCAGTCCAATGGAGCCCTCTGGCACGAAGCTTCCCATGGAAGAGGTTCACATTGGCTGCACTGACCGAGTCCTACCATCACTGCCATTCTCCGTCCCTAGCTGTGGGCAGCCTGGGAGAAGCAGGGCCTCAGCTCAGTGTTGCAGCGGATCCCTAAGACACCATGCTGTTCTCTCAGCTAACTGCTCTCCCTGTGGGGTCAGCCATTGCTCTCTTGTAGGGAGATTCCAAAAGCCCATCTCCAGGACTTCCAAAGGAATAAATCTAGATTGCAAGCAGTGATTCTGCAAGGTGGTTACAGGTATAAATCTCAGGATTTGGAATTTGAAATGATAGGACTTTAATACTTTGTGGGTATATTAGAATTCAGAACAAGGCTAGCAAGTAAAAATTTTCCAATGAGAAAATTCTACAGTAGTCAGAGTAAATGTAGAGTCCTTCACTAAGATTTTAAGAGGATTAATTATTAAATATATAATTTGAAAACCTCAGGAGTAACTGAAAATATTTCCTTCATATGAAACAGGATTTGAAAGCTTTATCATATAGAAATGCTTGTGATTTACCAGTTAAGTGGAAGGTGATCCATCCTGCTAAAAACAGACAAGTTTATGAAGGACTTTCCCTTTATTATGAAAATTTTAAGTCTGACTTACATGAAGCTGTTTATTGCATAAGCAAATTATTTATATTGCATTAGTGTTCAGAATGCCTATTTTCAGGAATCCCTATGTGTAACCAGGCATAAGTTAATTTTCTGATTTAATGGAAAGTGTGTTTAATCAGCATACACACTACACTTCCGATATTTCATTTCTTGTAATCCTTAAAATGGCCCCAGGAAATAGATACTGTTTTGATGTCCATTTTATGGGGCATGGAAATTGAGAGTGAGAATTTAAGTAGATGGCTCAGCTTTACCTTCCATGGAAAGTGACAAAGATTATACCATGCTGCCAATCATTATGATTTCCATAATGAATTTCCCATTTACAGGAAAGTAATAGACCTGATAATATCCACAATAATTTACGTCTGCTTAAAATTCTCCTTTATTCCATTTTGTTGTTGATTTTACATGGGCTTATCTGTTTACTAAATTGAGCAAACTATAGTCTGGTCAATTCCTTTAAATGGTATATCAAGTTTTATGTGTAAGGGGATTTTTCTGGGAAGAAGAGTCTATAAATGAATCTTTTTTTCAAAGAGAATTTGTCCCATGAGTTATTTCTTTAGATACCAACTGTTTGGAAAAATTTGGTTATCATTCTGTTATTAATTTATAGTTTGATTCCATTCTGAATTGAACAACACAATCTACATGACTTCAGCTCTTTTAAAATTGTTGAGGTTTGGGCTGGGATTGTGGCTCAGTGGTGGAGTGCTTGCTTAGCACATGTGAGACACTGGATTTGACCCTCAACACCACATATAAATAAATAAATTAAATAAAGATATTGTGTTTATTTATAACTAAAAATATTTTTAAAAATTGTTGAGGTTTACTTTATAGCAAAGGATATGATCTATGTTGCTCTATGGGCAGTTGAAAGGAATGTGTCTTATGTTGTCTTTGAGTTAGGTGTTCTACAAATGTCAGTTAGATCCTCTTGGTTGATAATGTTATTGATTTCTTGTACACCCTTGTCAATTTTTTTTATCAAGTTGTTCTATCAATTATTGCCACGGGGCATTGAATTATCTATATTGTCTATTTATCTTTTCATTTCTCTCAGTTTTGGCCTTATGTATTTTGCAGTACTGTTGTTCAGTGTATATATATATTTTAGATTGCAATGTCCTCTTGTGGAGTAATTTTATTTTGTTATTTTGTAGTCTTTTGTCTTTGGTAATTTCCTTTGCTTAAAGTCTGTTTTATTTGATATTAACATAGCCACTTTTTTCTTTTAGCCCAATATATATATTTTTAACCTTTTTTTCTGTCAACATGCCTATATCATTATAGCTTAATTAGTTTCTTATATACAGCACTTTTAGGTCCTGTTTTTAATATGCTCTGCCATTCTTTGTTTTTTTAATTGGTATATTTGAAACCATTTACATTTAATGTGATAATTAATGTTAGTGCTTAATTCTGCCATTTTATTTTTGTTGCTGCTTGTTCTCTCTTCATTTCTAATTTTCTTTTCCTGCCTTCCCATCTGTTACTTAAACATTTAAAAATTCATTTCTTTTTTTAGTCCAAATGTTCTGATATATGGATGCTAACCCACAATGAGGGATAGAAAGAAGACTAGACGCTCATTGGAATAAGACAAAGGCAGATGATGGGAAAGGAGGGGGGCCAGGAATAGGAAAGACAGCAGAAGGAATCTGACACAACTTTCCATATGTTTATATATGAATACACCATGAGTGAAACTCCATGTCCTGTACAACTACCTGAATGGGATCCTAATTGAAATAAATTATACTTCATATATGTATAATATGTCAAAAAAAATAAAAAAAATAAAAATTCATTTCTTTTTTTTTACCTATAGTGTCTTCATATAGCTTTTAAAATGGTTGCTCTAGATATGACATATATATATATGTGTGTATACACATATAATATTTATCATAGCTTATTTGTATTTTGTTTATTTTCATTAGAGTGAAACAGACTATACCTCTATTTATATCCTTGTACATTACATTTCCCCTTTTATAATGTAATTGTTTTAAATATTTTCTTTACTTACATTTAAAACTATATCAGAGAGTTTCAATTTTGTTTCAATCATTAACACAATCTTTTTAAAAGGAGGGGTAGGGAGGATTTTATTTTTACTCATATTTTTGCTTCCTGGGTTCTGCATTTCCTTCCAATATTCCATATTTCTTTGTCGTTTCTTTTTTGTTTTGAAAACTTCCTTTAGCCATTCTTTTAAGGTAGGTCTGTTGGTGAAAATAATGTTAGCTTTTCTTTATCTGAATGTCTTGATTTCCCATTTTATTTATGAAGAATATTTTCTTTGGGCATAGGATTATGGTCATCTAGTTCTTTCTGCACTTGAAAAATAATATGCTAGCTGGGTGCGGTGGCATACACCTGTAATCCCAGCAACTCAGGAGACTAAGACAGGATTATCACAGGTTTGAGGCCAGCCTCAGAAACTTAGTGAGGCCCTAAGCAACTTAATGAGACCTTGTCTCAAAATTTAAAAATATAAAAAAAGGGCTGTGGATATGGCTCAGTGGTTAGGTGCCCTGTGTTCAATTCCCAGTACCCCCTTCCCCCCGCCAAAAAAAAAAAAAAAAAGTAAAGAAAAAGTACTGTACTCCTTTTTGTTCTTCACAGTTTCTGATGATAAATTCATTGTCATCTGAACTGTATTTCCCCTATAAACTCAATGTCATTTTTTTTTCCTCTGGATCCTTACAAGATTTTTGTATTTAGTTTTTGGAACTTTAATTGTATGTCTTGACATAGATATCTTTGAGTTTATTATGTTTGGATTTTTTTAGCCTTTAAATCTATATTTTACATCTCTCCCCATATTTGGGAAGCTGTCAGCCACTATTTATGTGAGTATTTTTTCAGCCTTGAAGTTTTCTTCTTCTCCTTCTAGGACTGTGCTCACATGAATATTAGATATGTGTGTTATAGTTCCATATATCTCTGAGTAATTGTTCATTTTTATAGTCTATTTTTTTCTGTCATTCAGATTGAGTAACTACTGTTGTTCTATTTTCCAGTTCATTGATTCTTTACTCTGTCCCCTTTATTTTGCTATTGAGTCTATTGCAGTGAGATTTTTATTTTAGTTATTGTATTTTTCAGTTCAAAAATTTCTGTTTGTTTCCTTTTAATGTCTTCTATATCTTTGCTAAAGCTTCCTATTCTTTTTTGAAGTTTTCTATTTTTTATTTTTTTCACAAGTGTTTTTAATCACTCCTTGATATTAGACGATGGCTTCTTTAACATTGTTGTCAGATAATTCTAACATGTCTGTTATTTTGATGTTGGCATGAATTAATTGCCTTTTTTCATTCAGTTAAGATCTTCCTGATTCTTTTTTATAACTTTTATGATTAAAGTTTGATCATCTTTGTATTATGAGATTATGGATCTTATTTGAGCCTTCTGTTTAATTGACACCTTATGATACTGATACTGCTGATACTGCTCTGGCAAGGAAAAGGGAGAGCACTGCCTTATTGTTGCCATATGGAGGTAGAAGTCTCCAGTCAACATTTGACACCCAAGGGGTAGGATCCTTATTAATACTGGGAGTTCTGGCTTCATACATGAACTCCATTGACATTGTGGTGGGGATGCCTTGGAACCACTGGGAAATGGTGAAAGTCTTGACTATCTACTTGGCCTCTTCTGACACTATACCAGCAAGAAATGGGAGCAGTGTTTCATAACTTCCAGGTAGAGGTGGAAGTACAGGCTTCTTATGTGGTTTACAATGACCCTATGAGGGTGGAAGTTTACTATTGGTCAGCAAGGTTGAAAGTTTTGGCTCCCTGCTTGGTCTTCTCTGACACCACTCTGATGGAGATGCTGGGATGCCTTGTTAAAGCTCTGTAGGAGTGGAAGTTGATGTTCCCTATCTGATACCATGAGTGATGGTGGTGGTGGTGGAACACAGTTTTTTTCTGTAATATTCAGCTGCAATAGATTGATTATGGTCTAAAATTTTTCTTTCTTTCTAGGCTGCCCCTTTCCTGCTCTTTTAGCTAGAGAATAAGCTCATATTGTGTTTTTATTTTGTATGCTTCTATTGATGTTTTTTAAGTTATTAACATTTTCAGCTCCATTTCTGGGGTATCTGAGAAAAAAGAAAACTCAGGGAACTTACTTCTATGTCATTCCTCGGGTCGTAAGGTACCTGAGAAATCTGATTTATTTTCTCCGTGTTTCAGTGTCCTTTTATGGTTATTGTATATGTAGTAACCTGGTGTACAAGATTTTAATTATAATTACTAAAAGGAATAGGGGAAAGTATATACCTATTCCATCTTCTTAGAAGCAGAACCCTAAAGTTGTATTTTTAAATAATTCCTCCTGAGCAAATGCTGTCATTTTTCTGATATCTGGGCTTCCAAAATATCTCCAAGGGCACTGCCTAGAAATTTTTATACTGCCTGAAGTTTCACAAATTAGAGTATAATTTAGGTAAACCAGGGCTCTTTGGTAAAATTAGATATATTTCAGATGTTTAAAAGGCCACTGATTTTCAAAACTACATGAAATGGGAGTTCTGATGGGGAAAGTGGCAGAGAAGGAGAACCACGTGATTTTTAGTCATACAGAAGCACTAATCCAAGGATGGCAGTTTGGTAAAGTATCCCAGTGGGCAATTTCCATCAGAGGTGAAGGCCACGAGTACTAAGGAAGCAAGAAAAACATCAGGAAAATGCTAGATAAAGAAGGATATTAAAGATAAATACTACTGATTTTTGAAATTTTGGTTGAGGCTGTCTCTGCCTTATACAATAGTAGTTACTTTTCTTTGCTATGAAATTCTGGGTACTTTATATGTTATCTCATTACATTCCATAATGAGTCCATGAAATCAGAATTTTAATCTTTGTTTCTCCAAGGAAGAAATGAGGCATAGAGTTTAAGTGACTTGCCCAGTGTGTTAAAGATATAGATGGAAAATTTCAGATTCAAATACAGATCTGTCTGGCTTTAAAGTCCCAGTTTTAAACTACTGCATATCTTGCCTTATGTGTCTTCGCTCCAGCAGAATGTGATTCCTTTCCCTGACATTCAGGCCTCAGATTTATGGAAATAGCCCCTGAATGCATGATGGTGGGCCTTGCAGGGGTAGTTTCAAACCCTTTCATCTATGGAGGTTTTTGTTTTTGTAGACAAACACATTCTAGATCCAAAGAGCTGGCTTATAAATGACCTTTTGGAACACAACCCATTTATAATATTGAAGCAAGCTGAATTTTTCAAACACACAGAAGTGCTTCTCTCCCTCCTTTTCCTTTTCTGTCTCTCTTTTTTTTCTCTCTCAAGGTTGCATTTTCATGTCACTTAAAGGGACAATTAAGTTGGCAATCTTTTTATTTCTCTTTCAGGCAATGACCCAGTATTTTCCTTTAGGCTCATTCAAGCTCTGAGGACTATTGCAATCATTTGTAAGGTATTTCCTTTGGCTAAGAACCATTTTTGTCTATATTCTGCCATGTGATCTAATAATGGGAGTAATTGATTCAATAATCACAATAGCAGGGACCTCAGGGGGCCATTTAAATGTGGCCTGTGCTGATGCGACTGAGGCTTCATCAGAGCCAGGGTTACAAGAAATTGTGTTTTTCAATTTCAAAAACAAAAGTATACTTTCCCCTTTGGTCTTATTTGCAAGAGGCTCCCAACAATTATACCCACCTGAGGGGTGGGAAATCAGACAGTTGCAATGCAATTGGACAAAGGAAAAAAATCCTCATGATATTGGACAAAGGAACAAAATCCTCATGGTATATGATGAGTTATATTGTTATTCCAAATCTGAAGAAGTACTCAATGAAATTGAGCCTATATCAAATGGGCTATAAAAATGCAAATCTAAGGGCTCTCAGTCTTTAAGCAGAGGTCACTCACTGGGGTATAGTGTAGACATATAGAGGTCACTATAACAGCACCCAGGTTTACCTGAGATAGGAATCCAAGTAAAATAATTCTCTATAGTTTTCTTCATGTCTATGGAGTTAATTTCTTCTGTCTGTCCATTCTTCTTTCCTTCCTTATTTCTTCATTATTTTAGGGAGTTTTTAATGGGCACATATCTTGAATACAATTGTGGAGCTACTATTAACAGTTTTACAGGTATACAAAAGAAATAAAATTGTTACCAATATGTTGTCATTTAGAGAAAGTTGGAAAATGTATGTGAAAAAATTTAAAGAAATTTTACCACAGCCATGTGGGGAAGCTTGAAGAACAATACATCTGCTATGAGAACCTAAGTTGGAACTCCACCTATGGTGTTTACCTGCAGAGAGACCAGTTCAAGTAATTTAATCTTTCTGAATCTGTATCTGTGTCTTTAAAATGAGATAACAGTGTTCCTGTGGGTTCTTTGAAAAATAAAATGAATGAATGTATATAAAAAAATATAAACTCTAAGAATCACCTTCACATGACATCATTACCATTATTCTGATTGTCATTAAAAAGATAAAAGAAAACTTGCATTTCAATTAAGCTAGCCTGAAACTATATTCATTTAAAGGCTATTCCCTATATCTCATAATGCCATGTACTAGGCAAGCTGCTAAGTGCTTCACCTAGATTACCTAAATTAATCTGTGTCACAAATGCATGAGGGAGGTACTATGACTATCTCCATTTGCAGATGAGGAAGATGAGCTTCAGAGAAGCAAAGAGCCATGAAGACACAGTTGATAGGAAGCTGGGCTGAGATTACAACCTAGGCCACCTCACACTATAGTTGATTAGGAATTAGTTTTCATTTCCTTTTTGACTATGGAAATTTCAATTTCATATTAAGGTTGCTCATCTAGTGATAAACTGCTTTGGTAAAAATAGCTTATTAATTGAATAAGTGTAGCATTTCTTATTTGACAATTGTTTCACTTAGAGACATGGCAAGCAATAAATGGCATGCTCAAAATGAATGATTTGAGAAGAGTATATAAAGAGAATATTTACAAACATGCAAACAAGGTTTAGAGAAACCAAAAAGACATGGTGCTGTACTGTACCTTGAGGGTTAGTGATAATGAGGGGCTATTAGCATTTCTAAGCCTTAAGTGGCAATAGGAGGAACCAGTTACTGGAAACTTCTTATATGTAAGGGCCAAAGGACAAGAACTGTAGAGGGATATAGCCAAGCTAGGTGACTAGAGAGAGTATGGAGCTGAAGGAATAAATATGTCATCTTTACTCTCATACTCTTGACTTCCTGCTGCTGACTCCCACCCACTGGCTCAAGCTTAACCCAGACAGCAAAGGACTGTGGGTCATAATGTACACAGAGTTCATTCTTCCTGGGTATGGAGCAGATTGAAGAATGGAAAGTGAAAAGGGAATCTGGAAATGCAAAAGGAGTATATTCAGCATATAGTTATTTTTTTTCTAATAACTTCAACCATTTTGTGCTCATTGTAAAGCAAAATTCAGAATGCAAACACATGTACAATATCACCATGAACAGCTTTTAAAATAATTCTTTCGTATATATCAATCTTTCTGTATGACTTTTTTCTTCCTTTCCTTTCTCTTTGCATACATCATATACACATGAAGTTTAGAATAGGTTTACCTTCTGTCGCATATATACCCCAAAACAGGATGCAGTACCATAGACATTTATTTCTATATCAAATAATAGTTCTGGGCAAGTGTTTAGTTTGGTGGGGTGACTATCTCCCATCAGGATATTCAGGGATCCAGGTTTCTTCCATCTTAGGACTGATCCTTATATTAGAGCCTTGTTATTGTCTGAATCTAGCTTGTGGAGGGGGAAAGAGCATAGAAGAATACATAGATGTTTTATGAGCCATTTCAGCCTGCCTACATTGGCTAGAACTAAGTAATATAACTTCAAGTAAGGATGGAATATATAATTTGTGTGTCCAGACAGAAGGAATGAATGAATAGCTAGTTGCTTTGTTACAGTCATGCATGCACTTGTGTGTATATGTGAGTGATCTTTACTTAAATATGACCATATTTATACTGGTTTTTAAAAGTACATAATTTTGTGCTTTGTTATGTTTGTATTTCCCCTTCCCCACTTCTCCTTTCCACCCATATTAATACCTCCCACTTCCAAATCACATAGACAACTCATTTTGAGACCTACTTTGCCAACACCCATTCATATAACAGCATTCCACAAATGATAAATGGAGGGAAGCTTCCTCAACTTGATAAAGAACATGTACAAAAACTTAAAGCTAACATCATATTAATATTTGGAATTTCCCCCTAAGATCCTAGCCAACAAGGCAAGAATATCTTCTTTCACTACTCCTATTCAAAATCAGTCCTAGTTAATGAAATAGTATAAGAAAAAAAAAATAAAAGGCATATATATTAGGAAAGATTATGACTGTCTTTCATCTCAGATGACATGATTATTTATGTAGAAGACCCCAAAGAAACTTCAAAAAACCCCTGGAAATAATGAACAATTATAACAAAGTCACAAGATGGAATGTGAACATAAAAAAATTGATTTCCTAAAGATCAGCAATAAATAAATTGAATTTGAAATTTTAAAAACACCATTTATAATAGTATCCCTAAAACTTTTAGGTATAAATTCATATAGGATCTGTATATGCAAACAAAAAACTGATCAAAGAAATAAAAGATTTAAATAATGGAGAGATACTACATATGCACAGATCAATATTGTTAAGATGTCAGTTCTTTCCAACTTGATCTATTTGATGTATCCAGTTTTTAAGAGTCATTTAAGAGTTGGAGAAATCCCAGGATAGCAATATTACTGAATTACAAATGTATGAAATAATTCTGCTTAAGGGGATGAAGGAAAAAAATGTGCTGATCTAAATAAATTTGGAAATGAGAGAGTTGGTAAAATTAAAGACAAAAGCAACTGCACATATGCATTGTACTTGATGAAGTTGCTTCCCATGAAGGTATAGGTTAGCAATTCTGATAGAGCTACACACGTATACTGGAACTGAACAACTAAGTAAATGGATATCAGATGGTGGGAAACATTTCTCACCATTGGAGTGGGAGTTTATAGATAAGCAAGGGAAGGAGGCTAGAACAGTTCACATAGTGAGGACTATTGTGGAACACACTAATATAAACTCATGTTTAGCTTAATGTAGATACAGATGTTTACATTCAAAATTATTTATATGTGTGTGAGACTACACAAGTTAGTATATAGATATTTTCTTGTTCTGCTGGCTGAGAGGACCTAGAAGCAACAACACCACAGAAGGAATGATAATCAAGGTCCAATTGAATAGTGGTAAGTTATGTTGGTAGCATGTACCCTTGATATGATGTGATGAGAATGATACTTTATCTCTGGACAGTACTCCCCAAACCCATAATCTCCATATAATCATAAGAAAAATATCAGACAAATCCAAATAAAGGGGCATCCTAAAAATATATGACCAATACTTATTTTAACAGATCTTTAAAAACAACCAAAGTTTGAGAAACTGTTACAACCAAGAGAAGTCTAAGGAGATTTAAAACTAATTGAGATGGGGTGTTCTTGGTGGGATCCTAGAATAAAAAAGGATCTCATGTAAAAATCTAAGGAAATATGAATAAACTGTGGATTTTAGTCAATAGTAATGTATCAATATTGTTTCATTAATTGTAGCAAATGTGATGTTAAAACTATGGAAAACTGGATTTGGGGTATATGGGACTTTTCCATATTATATTTGCAAATGTTCTGTAAATTAATAGATATATTCTAAAATAAGTTTATTTTTTAGAAAAACTACTGTATATCCTTCTATACCATTCTTCATGCTCATATAATCATACATAAAACACATACATATGCAATTGTCTTGGCTTTTGTCAATTAAAAAAATGGAATCATTTTACACATAGTTCTGCATCTTACATTCCTTCCTTTCCAATATCCTGTCAACTTATTATCCCCTTCCCTCCCTGACATATGCATAATAGGCCATTATGCTGATGCATAGTAGCTGAATTTATTCCACCCTGTCTGTCTCTGTGTATGGGCATCAATTTGTTTAAAAAATTGCCACTAAGAAAAATATTACAATAAATATCCTTGTGTGTATACCATTATGTATTGGTGTTTTTACATTTATATTATCTTTTCTGAGAAGTGGGATTGTTGAGTAGAAGGGCACTTATATTTTTAATTTTATAGCTACCGCCAGATTGTTTTATCAAAAGGCCATCATGACTTATATTTCAACTGACACATGTAAGAGAATAGACATTGACACACTTAAATTGTTGCTAGTCCCTTGGGTATACTGTGCTATCTCTGTTAACATTATTTTTCATTTGTCTATTAGTGAGTTCAAGCATTTTTCTATATGTTTTCTGGCCCTTTGGATTTGCTCTTTTGTAAACTAACTATTCATATCTTTTGCCCATGCATTATTGAAGTATTTGCCTTTTTAAATTTTTCAGTTTGTTTGAACTTGCAAATGATGTCATGGATTTCTTTTTAATCCTTACTGCAGATATATTTTTATTTTCATAAAACCTATAATTTGTCTATAATATGTACATTGTTCTATATTGGGCTAAGCCTGCATGTTGACACAATTAATTCATTTAGATTTTATATTCTTTGCTTTTGAGAGCATGTTTACAGGCTTTTTGTTTTTCTTTAGGAGACATTCTGATTGATTGCACTAGGCATTTCTGATTCAGAGGCAGCTTTCTCTAAAAGCACAAATTTTGCACTGAGGTTTTCAAGTCCTGTTTCTTTTGCAATCTAATTCACTGCATTAGCTGAGTGTACATTTGGCTAAATTTAAGGCATCCAAAATAAAAGGAGAGAAGTTTTGTTTTCTTATACCTGACAGGCTGGGCTGCTTTAGTGGCCTTGCTTTGTGGTTCTGTCCAGGCTCTGGTGTCCTTATTTATTTTTGTTTAGCTTTTCCAGGGTTGTTATCATCATGCTCATGACTCGGTCTCTATTCTTGCCAGGGAGATGGAACAAAAGATCAGGAGAGGGGTTCCTTCCTTTTAAGGGCACAAACTGGAAGTGGCAGAATCACTTCTTTTCATGTCCAATGGATCAGACTGTTATCAAATAGTCTTATCCATTGGATAGATAAGAACATGAACTGAGAAATGTAGTTTTTATTCAGACTGGCCCTGGATCAGGTAAAAATTAGAGACTATTCCTACAGAAATTCTGGAGATTCTTGTAGTCTCTGCACATTCACCAAGTACCACTTTAAAATAGCACAGGACAGAGAAACACTCCTACCCTAACCCTCTACCACCTGCCTGCCTCCTTGAGAGTCTCTTATAGCTACTCCCCTCTCTTTTGCACAATTAGTAACTGTGAAACTTAGGAAACATGTATAAGCAACCATGGTTATTTAAAAGATTTCATCATAGAAAATCTCTCAAATACACAGAAATGTATTGAATACTATAATGAACTCCCATAAACCATCATTCAGCTTCAACAATTATCACACCATGGGCAATCTTGTTTCACCTAAAACTTGCACTTGTACTTTTCCCATAGTATTTGCAGCAAATACTATGCATTATATAATTTCATATAAATACAGTTATTTTAAATCTTGTTTTTCTTTAAAAATAATTGAAATACCCAGTAGCTTGGGAGGCTGAGGCAGGAAGATTGCAAGCTGGCTTCAGCAACTTAGTGAGGTCCTAAGCAACTTAGCAAGACCCTGTCCCAAAATTAAAAAAAAAAAATTAAAAAGGGCTGAGGATGTGGCTCAGTGGCTAAGTGCCCCCTTGATTCAGTCCCTAATACCCTCCCCCCAAAAAACTGACATAAAATGGAATGGAGAAAGTTAGAAAATCAAGAAAAGTGGTGATCAAGGATAAGCTTAGACTATTATTCACTCATAATAATCTTTGCACTGAAGCGAATCTTCACATGGCTTGCTCCTGAACATACTTGAAGTCTCAGCTAAATGTTACCCCTATTACTCTCTTTTATAGCTCACTGTTCTTTTTCTTTGTAGCACACATCACATTTTATAATTACTTTATTTGTTCATTTGCTTGCATGTTTCTTCAACCAGAATGTAAACTCTCAGACTCAGAAAGTCAAGGGTTGAATTTTTTCTCTCATATGTGGAAGCTAGAGCAATGTAAGGGGAAAAGAGCTGGCATCCTATATCAGAAATATAGAGGGAAGATCAATGGAGTAGAAGGAGACTGTGGGGAGGGAGGAGGAATGGTAAAGAGGAAAAATGCAGAATGAATTTGACATAATTATACTATCTGCATATATAAATATATCATAGTGAAAAAAATATATGTATATCTCACACACCCATAAAAATAGATAAATAAGTACAAGGAAGACTGGTACAGTAGATGAAGGAGAATAAGGGGAGAGAAAAGGGAAGGGAAAGAGGAGGCCCAGGGACTAAAATGGAGCAAATTCAATTCCATGCACATGTGATTATGTCAAAATTAACCCAACTATTAGATTGTAACTATAATGAACTAATAAAAGCATAATAATGGCAGGGGAGTCTACAGTCTCCATGAAGATAGGGACTAGCATAATGCTTGGCACATATTAGGACTTCAATATGTAATTATGGAATTAATGAAAAGAAAGAAGGAGGATGAAAGGAAGGAAGAGAATGAGGGAAGAAGGAAAGAGGAAGGAAGAATTTGAAGCTTTTTATAAGGTATTGATAGAGCCAGACTAAAGTAATTACTATAATGTGAAGAAGGACTACCAGTTTAGGAAAGAGGACAGCCATACAAGTAATTCCAGCACTCATGTATTCATTCATTAAATGAATATTTGTTGCACATCTTATAAACAAAACCTTGTGCTAGAAAGACTGATAACTGCTCCAGGGTGAGTAGTGACAACTGCTAAAACAGATACATTGAGAGGGGGACTCAAGGATGAGTAGGAAGGACATCAAATTTGGAAAAATACATTATATACAGAGGATAGAAAGAACAAAGGCCAAGAGGTTGGAAAGATTAAGACCTATTCAGAGTCTTATAACACATAACCATTGGGGTAAATATATGCTTTTTATTCCCATATTTAAAAAATACAGATAATGGAAAGCCATTATAGGGATTGTTGTCCAGAGATTACAAACTTTAAAAAGAAATAATTCAGAAATCAGGAAACTCAACAATTTTTTTTTTTTTACTGAGAGTAGTCTCTTTGCTCTCCTCATGAACAGCTGCTTATTTATTTGGATGATGATTATATTGATAACAATATAATACCTTAGAAGACAGTTATAGGAAATAAAGAGACTGGGCCTTTCACTAGATCTTGACCAAGTGGAAGAGCTATTGCTGTTCCTGTGACTTGTTGTAGATCAAAGATGGCAAAAAAAATTATTTGCTATTTCTCCTATCAAACAGCAGGATCTAATTCCCTTCCCCTGAGTCTAGGCTGACCTGAGTTACTTGCTTGACCAACAGAATGTGTTGGAACTGACATTCTGGGACTTTTGTGGTTGAGTTATAAAAAGCCCCACAGCTTCCACATAGCTTTCTTGGAACCAAGCCACTCTACTGCAAAGATGTCCAAGAAGGCCTGTGAAAATACATATCAGGAAAGGAACCAGGGCCCTATGCCAACAATCCCGGCTGAGCTCCCAGACAGTAGCTTCCACTAATTTTCCAGCTTTGTGAATAGGTCATTTTGAAAGTGTATCCCCCAGCTCCACTTGGGCTGCCTCAGCCAGAACCACATGGACCAATGACAAGTCTTCCCTGCTGAGCCCTACACAAATTGCAGAATCAGAAGAAAAAATGTGTTCCTGACTGCTGCTTCTACCATGGCCCCTTTCTAGTGTAGATTGTAAGTTTCTAGCATTGTTTTAGAAATCACAAAAACTATGTAAGTTTCATCTAGTAAAATTAGGAAATATAGGAAAGGGAAACTTAAAAAAATAAAATCACTCATTGTGCCACTACCTAGGGATAAGCATCATTAATTCTTGGTGCATAGCATTCCAGATATCCTCCTATACATGTATTCACACATACTTGCTGCTTTGAAGCTTGTTTATGTCCACAACATTTCTGACTACCAATAAATGTAAGTCCATGTTCTTATTTTTAATGACCATGTGTTTAATGTTTTATGTCTTATGTTTAATGACCATCTCATAAAATAAAAAAAAATTAATTTCATTTTTTGGGGGGTATATGGGTTTCTTCCACTCTTTTACTTTCATGAATGATGTAAATTTCATGAATGACTGTAAATTTGTAGCTAAGTTTTTATGCACATTTGTTTTCTTTAAGATTATTTTAAAATGCTGATTAAAGAGTCCATGAACATGCACTTTTTTAAGGTTTTTGCTAAGTTGTCTAGGACCCTGTTTCCTATGAAGCGTAACATTCCCAGATGAATCGTGCAGCTGAGTGAAGAAAAAGATTGAAACCATGACCATTTTGAGAAGTTTCAATGTGAAGTATGTGTTGGCATGAATGGACAAAATTCCAATTGACTCTAAATCCCCTGTATTAATTCAGAAGTCTATATTTCACTTCCCATGGATGCATGGCTGAGCACTTGAATGATAACCCTGAGAGAGATGAGAGTTTTCCAGTCTAGACTAAAAGAGAGATTATATGCAGTAATAATGTGCTCTTAGGTTGAATGACCAAGGTGTACATCAAATTGAAATCACATTTGAACTACTGAAATCATGTGTGCTTCATGAGGAGACTAACAATGAAGGCCTGTGTTTTCTGATAGCATCTGGGATCTGAGACGAGAGAGAGCAAATAAGGCCAAGACACTAAAGTGAGATCAAAGAGGAGCCTACAAAAGGAATTGGAAGAAAAATTTTCATTCCAGATGCTTTGCTTACCTTTAAGAGACTGTGGGCTATTGGCCACTGCTGGCCTGTCTACATATGGCAATTGAATAGTAACACAAGGCCTAAGGAGTATCATGTTGGAGAATACATGTGTACATGGTTGCAACCTCAACTCAATTTATAAATCACTATTCCTTTTTTCTTCTTTCTTTCTTTCTTTCCTTCTTTTTAAAAAAATTGTACTGGAAATTGAATCCTGGGGTGCTGTGACACTGAGTTACATCCCCAGACCTTTTAAATTTTATATTGAAACAGGGTCTTGCTAAATTGTCCAGGCTGGCCTTGAATCTGTGATCCTTCTGCCTCAGTCTTCCCAGTAGCTAGGATTACATGTTTGCACCACTATGCCTGGCTGGAAATCACTATTCTTTATTGGTGATTGGGTCTAAGTCCTGAAGCCTCATGAGAAAGGCCACATCTGCTCTGCCTTTTGATTTGAGAGCAGGGTAACCTGTGTAATCAATTGCTGAGCCTGTAGAACTGACTGTATCAAGTCCTGTTGTGACTAGATTTTGTTCTAGCTGTATTCCTTATTCCATTGCAGACCAAGGGGGGTTGAAAAGGGAACAGGACTAGGGGACCATTAGTTTGGAGGTTTTCTACGAGTTTGTGGACATATCTACATATGATTTGATCATAAATGCAGAACATCTAGCAAGCCCAGAATTTCTTCATGGCAATCCTTTAAGATTGAATGTGTGCCTGTGGGTGTCTGTCATTGCTTGGGTGGGGGGTGGCTTTCCTTTGAGGCTGAAAGTTACTATTTTCCTAGCAGACAGCATAAAAGAGAAATGAAGTAGTTAAACAGGAATATTTGAGAGTTGGGGGTAGGGGTTAGTGGGGAAAAGAGCCTTTGCTTCCCAGCAAAATGAGTTTAGTAATAGGGGGATTGGGAGTTAGTGAAGCAGGCTGGCTCACAGCTGGAACAACAGGTGATCTCTGTGCATCCTCAGATCCCACAAATGGTCCGTTGAACGGTTGACATGAGAAAGGCAGGCGGGCATGCAGCAGTGGCAATAAAGCCAGAGTGGAAAGACTCTGGCTCACAAGAAACAGGAATTTGGCAGCATGGGGGGTGGGAAGGAGAGCTTGCCAGCTTCATATACTAACTACTGAACAAATGTTGTTAAATATTTCTTGCTGTGAATTAAACTTCTCAATATAACCCTGTGCCAAGAATGTTCAACAAGACATGGTGCATAAGCAAATAACACCACTTGATTTAGTATAATATATATACCTAGGTATAACACGCACTAAATAAAGTAGAATATTCATAAAATTTTTACTGTAGGTACTTAGAGGTAGTCAAAGACAGCCAAAGGAGGGAGGGAGGGAGGGAGGGAAGGAGGGGGGGGGAGAGAGAGAGAGAGAGAGAGAGAGAGAGAGAGAATATTACTATTTCAGAGAGTTAGAGGTATCTGTTGGGGGGGACCCATGAACATGAAGTTGAGGTTATAATTAAGAAAGAGAGAAATCAGGAATTTTTCCCATCATCATTCATTCAAGTGACATATATTGTATGTCTACTGTGTACCAAACCCTGCCCCAGACTCATACTTAAATCAATGAATAAAATCTGGTCTTGGGAAGTTAGCTCAGGTGATCTAGGTTAATCCACAATGAGGGTGACAGAATAAGGGAGGGATTCTCTGTGATAGTGTAGGAAATAAAAAGCTTTTAATGAAGAGATGATATAACCAGTTGTGAAGGTAATCAACTTGGACAGACAATAGTGGACATTTGAGTCAGGTTTGTACCTGAGAACTCGGGAAAAGGGATCTTATTAGTGACCTCTGACAGCTGTGGGTAGAGGAATGAATTGTTCCCCTTAAATAGACAACAGAGAAAAAAGGAGAACTTTTCTACTCTTGTTTCTCTATTAGACCTAGTCGTTAATTTTTATAGGCAAGTTGGACAGGTGTTTGGTAATTGAGAGAGCAACACTGAGGATATACCTAAAGTGGGTTATTTCACCAAAATGGGTCCCAGTGGAGTTAGCTAGGGACACATGGCTGGAGACATCAGTTAGGAGGGAGAGCTGGTAGCAGGCTACATGGAAAGGACCATCAGGAACTCAGCAGAAAAAGACTCCTACTTCTATAGTAACCAGAGGACATACAAGGGATCAGGGTGATGAGGAGGGTTTTAGTTTCCTTGTGCAATTTAATTTATGTTAAAGACACCTCATCTTATAACCCAGTGTAACCTCAACTTTTCCAGGCCTCTCTAGTATCTGGTTACTAACAGAATTATATTAAGAGGGATAATCTAAGTGCCCTTGGCTGGTGCCTCCATCCAATTGGAGAGCTACAGTTCAAAGTCTTGGCCCCATTAAGTCTACAAGACCCAGGAGAGTCTCACAGGTGCTTAAAAATTAACCTCTGATGTGCCCTGATTCAGGCTCTAGGCCGGGCATTCTGCTAAATTTGTGTGAAGAATGTGTTCAAGAACAGAGGAAATTTTTATTTAATTTGGTACATGATAATGGTGCTGTGATTTTGTTTGAAAATGAATCAATATCTTGAAATATCTATGGATAAAACTGTATGATGTACATGATTTGTTTCAAATTAGTATGTGAAGTGGATATAAGTAATAGATAAAATAAGATTTGCCAGTTAATAATGGCTGAAGCTGAGTGATATGCATGCTGGCATTCATTATACCATTCTGTCTAATTTTATATATATAGAAAATTCTTCATAATAAAGATAGTCAGAATAGTATGTGAATTGATCAGAATAACATGTAGTCCTGTACAGTTTGTTGGACCAAGTGAATTAAGATTTCCAATTTCCTGCTTCCAACAGTAACCTGGATGCTTTTGTAGAACTTATTCAATGCAAGAGTTACACCAAAGAGACAAATGCAAATCACTGAAAGAATGTAGGGGATAAATTGCATTTATCAGAAGTTGGGAGGACCAGAAAGATTCTGGTATACAAACCTCAAACTAAGTCACTAAGATCAGCCTCAAAATAGGAGAAAACCACTCCCAATAGAATCTATTGAGAAAGTATCCAGATGCTGTCTATCCTAAGAGTTGATGTTAATGGCAAGAAAAACTTCAGTAATGCAGTTCAATTTTAAATGTTTGTGTACAAAACCACTGTGATAGCAGAACATAGTATAATGTAATTGTAATCTTATTTTATGTGTGTGCTGACAAGAGGCCAACTATGGTAAACCTAAAGAGTTTGTTTAATGCACATGTTTAGTTTTTACTGCTAGAAAGCTGGCAATCAGGTGAAGGGCTCCTCCAGCCTCTTTAGTAAGTTGTGGGGCCAAACCTTGCCTTTCTTGCTCCATCACAGGTGGTGGTAGCTCTCCTGGCATCTTAGAGTGGAGGTGCCCCAGGCTCAACACCAAGAAATTCTTTGAAAGTGGTTTCATGCCCATTGAGAGTTAACATTGCAGATGTTCACATCATTAGTGTGATTTGTTTGTCCAATTCCCAGGAACAGCTGTGAGGATGTTGGCATGGTAAAGGTGTGGCTGGATCCTGAAGCAACATCTGTGATGCAAAAAATAGATTCCTAAAAATGCCAAGTGGTTAGCAGAAACCTTCCTTTCTCTTTGGACCTGTGATGAATGCCACTTACATCTCCTCTCTTCCTCCATTGCTGCCCTATGTTGCTCTCCCATGGCATTTGAAATCTTTGAAGGGTGGTTCCCTGCATATTTAGTGGTTTGTAAACAAACAGATTTTTCACAGTGAGAGTCTGAGCTAAACTGAACTTTACAAAACTACTTGTTACAAATCAGGACCATGGAAAGAGAGGCAGCACTCCAAGGAACCTGACCACACAGGTATCATCTCTGTAATAGCTGAGAAGCTGAACTGTCTCAATCAAATCCCACTGCATGTCAGGGTACAGTTTTACCTTCCTCAAAGTACTTCCACAAAGGAAATAGTTTATCTCTCAACATATTATTCAAAATGGTAATCATATTTAATGCAGAGGATCATCAGAGGAGGAATAGTTTAGCAAAAGACCCTCAGTTATAATGTGCTTTCAGTTGACTGCCTGATTTCATGGCTAAACATTCCCCATAAAATAGAGTTGCCCAAGAAGAGAAGCAATCATTTTGCCCTTTCCTGAGACTTCACAGAAAGCAGACAAGCTGGTGAAGCTAGGGGGAAGTAGACACTGATTCCCATCCTTAAGAAAAGAATTTGAAAAGAGGCAACTGCTTCTCATGATGTCTTTTGCCCATTTAGGAGTCTCACAAGTTTGTAAAAAAGCTGTTAAAGATAATCAATTAGATATAGAGTTATTTCCCAGGCATTCTAATCCCGACACTAGACCCACCTGTTGCCTTCTCCCATCCATTCAGCACTCTGTACTCTCTTCACAACACTCATTATCTGATGTGGTGATGATTTATTTGTTTCTCTGTCTGTTCCTCAGCTAGGCTGTACCCTCTGGGGCAGATACCTTATCTAATTAATCTCTGTATGCTTAGAACTTAACACAGTGACAGGAAGAGAATAACTATTCATTAAATGTTTTCCAATGAATGAATGGATGGATGGATGGATGGATGGATGAATGGAATGAAATAAAATATCATTCTCTTCATTCAGTGTCTGGAGCTAGGAGTGGGTAGGTGAATTATTTTCTGTACAGGATCTAAGATTCTCTACCATGGAAACCTAGTACATGTTTAGTTGAACTCAGTGAGCACTTACTATGTATTAGGACAATTCTAGAAACAGTGGGGAGGAGGAACTCTGAAGAAGTGAAAAGTATTCTTGTTCCCCAAACCACATAGAAAGTCATTTGGCATATAAAGTGATAAACAAATGAAATAGTCTAGCAACAGACAAAGATGATGTTATAACCAGATAACAAATTTTACAAATTTTATACAAATGAGAGGAGAATAGGGGAGACTATGGGTAAAAGTAGAATAATCATAAACAGAGATGAGGGTAAGGTACAGCAGCAAACACAAAGTTATAACCTTACGTGGCATATCTGTACAATTCTCTTTTCCTAGGAAATTCCCTTTCTTTTTTAATATTTATTTTTTTAGATGGACACAATATCTTTATTTTTTTAAAATTTTTATATGGTGCTCAGGATCGAAGCCAGTGCCTCATGCATGCTAGGCAAGTGCTCTACTACTGAGCCACAATCCCAGCCCGGAATTTCCTTTTCTGTTCTTATCCACATGATTTTATCAAGTCTCTCACATTAGATGGGTAATTGGATTCTTCACTAGGGAACTTTAATTTAGAATCTATATATTTGCAATCTGTCTGTTGGTGACATAGTAACTGATAAAACTCATAAGAGGTCACTGTCCTCATTTTCCACCATTTATAGGACCTTGATACATAGTGAAAGAGAATAAAGCTGAAGCAAAGGCAGAATCTGTAGTGAGACACAAGACAAAAGTAGAGGTGACAAAGAGATGGTGTTTTGCTGAGTTCAAATGTTCCTGCGATCCAGCTTTATCCTTGCCCTTCCCTCAGCTTTATCCCAGTATACTTTCAGTAATTTCCATTTTCGTGTCAATCAATTTTAATTTTTTTCTTTTTTTCTCTCTCTTTTTGTGGTGTTAAGAATCGAACTCAGGACCTTGTGCATGCTAGCCAAGCACTCTACCAGTAAATTATGTCCCCAGCCCTGATAAATTTTTATGATGCTGGGGATCAAAGCCAGGACTTCACCCATGCTAGGTAAGCCCTCTACGATTGAGCTAGAGCCACAGCCCTAAATTTATTTTCTTATTAGGAGCATACCCAAACAGTACAAATTAATAGATGCACCATGCATTGAAAATGGTTTACTTTCAGAATGGTTTATAATTTGGCATGGCTAGAGAGGCTGAGGTATGTTGGAATGAGTGATGGAGCCATCAAAACATTTAAGCAGAGAAATACTATGTTCATAATTATCCTGAGGGAATTCATTGGTGAAAATGTGCATGATAGAATGGATGGAGAAAAAGACTGAATGTAGAGAGAATAGTTGTCAAAGGAAGAGTCACCTTTTGAACCTCAATTTTTCTTCACTTAATAGTAGTCAACTCCTGGAAAATAAAAGCTTAAGTTATTAAAATAAAGAACCTTAGGAAATAAACGAAACAAAAAAATTAATTGCTATTAACTGTACAGTGCTATACTAGACCTTTATGTGAATATCCTCAAATTATTCTGTAGCTTGACTTTGGTCTTTTGGTAAAGGATCTTGCCATGGATACTCTTAAAGAAAAGTTGGCATCTGGCTTTTTTTTCTTCCTCCTAACTACCCTATTGTACCTTTCATACTCTTCTTCTTACCCTGGATAACCCTGACCTAGGGTTACTAATTTAGGGAAAACAGCTTAGGTCTCAAGAAAGAGAATTTCTCTCTCAATAACCAGTATTTGTATAGAAATGTCATTGTGGATTTTATGGCACAAAGCCCAAGTCACCTACTATGTAACATCTAGAGTTGAATCACAACTATGGAAAGAGATCCAAGATTACTAATGAGATGCCTTAGTCTGCCAAGAAGCTAACTCAATATCGCAAAAAAAATTCTATTGCATGGCATCTGTCTGTAATGCTAGCCAAAGAGTTGTATAATGGGCAGTCACAATTGAAAATGACCTTCATTATGCTGAATTCATTTCTCTAATGTGTCCATTTTCCCTCATCTTACATCCAGACATTAATAATAGACATGGAAATAAATTCAAATTGTGATTCAAATTTCAGGATGTGAGATTCACAGGTGTGGTGGCTTTTCTCAGCTGAATGTGGGGGGTAGATGAGTAAAGAACCTAGGATTTAACAAAGCAAAGAACATTGTTCAGAAAATCAGACATGGACACAGCACGGATAATATTGTCTGTCTTACTGAAACAAGACTTTTCACATAATGCACCAAGAATTTAAGTGAATGATCAGGAATAAAAAGTTAACTTTCAGGAACAAAAGTCTAATTCTATGGATAGACCCCAAAATATTTTTGAGTACTGTTTCTACTTTTCAGAATTTTACCAGTGGTGCCACTGGAGCAAAAAAAAAAATTATTTGATTGTTGTGTGTTTATTCTGGCTATTTACTTGACAGAAAGGGTGCTGGACTGAGTCTCAGGAGATACGAAGTAGAGCCTTAGCTCTGCTATTTATGTCTATCCATATTAAGGTGTCACTTACACTTGTGCTTTAGTTTCTGCAACTACAAAAGGGAATAATAATCACAGCACATCTTACCTTGCAGGATTGTTAGGATCAAATGATATAATGAATGTGGAAGTGCTTTGTTAATTGTGAAAGATTAGTTCTTATTGTTTTTGTCAAACTGATTATTTCAGAGAACATGGACTCAGCAGAAAACTAGTCAACTTTCACTCTATTGAAGTCCCTATATACCCAGAACTTCATGTTTTACACATACTAAGTTTCTCTACCACCTTTACTCTTAGCTTTGTCCCTAAAAGCTTTCAGTCTGAGTCTCCCCAGCTCTCTCATGCTACTAACGTGTGTATAATTTGATAAAAGGTATTTGTTGTGTATTGAAAAATTCAGGCTGGGTCAGTACAACACCAAATCAGGTGGAATTCAGTGCTCAAAGTCACCAAGTAACTTAATTGGTCTTTACAGATAGATAGCCTCAATCTCCTAGCTTAAAAGATAGTAGCAAGCTCATGTCATTTTTGCTTAATGCAATATCTGAGGGAGTAATTTCTTTTTTTTTCAAAAAACTTATTAGTGCTTATAGATATCCATGAAGGTGAAATTCACTGTGATATAATCACATATGTATACAGAATAATTTGGTCAAGCTCATCCCATTGTTCCTCCCTTTTCCTGGCCCTCCGTCCTCCCCTCTAACTTCTTCCTTTACTTTACTGATCTCTCTTCTATTTTCATGGGACTCCCCCTATCTTTTCTTATTTATTTTGTCTAGCTTCCACATGAAAGAACACATTTTGACCCTTGACTTTCTGATCTGGGCTTATTTCACTTAGCATGATGTTCTCTAGTTCCACCCATTTACCAGCAAATACCATAATTTCATTATTTATGGTTGAGTAAAACTCCATTGTATATACATATCACATTTTCTTTATCCATTAATTTGGTGCCAGGTAACTGGACTGGATCCATATTATCTATTTTAAAGAATGTTCCATGTGCCACAAAAATAAAGTGAATTTGGTTGTAAATTAATGAAATATTCTATAGCTGTATGTTGTGTTCACTTGATTAATAAATTTTTATTTTTGAAGATTATTTACTTAGTTTATGTCTGGATAACCTATCCTATGGTGAGAGAAGTGTGCTGAAATCACCCAATATTATTGTATTGTGGTATATTTGATTCTTTATATTGAAAAGATTTTGTTTTCTGCATGTGGCTACACCAACATTTGGGGCATAAATATTTACAATCATTATTGTTGGAAGATTTCTTTAATCAGTATGAAATGACCTTCTTTATCTCTTCTCATTAATTTTAGCTTGAAGTCTACTTTGTCTGATATAAGATTGGCTGCACCTACTTGTTTTTGGTCTTCATTTTCATTGTATATCTTGAAAACGGTGTGCATTCCCTTAGGATATATTTTAGTGCCTTCAATTTGGTCTCTTAATGTTTTTCAATTTCTTGAATAATTCTGATCTCTTAACATCTTTATTGTCAATCTGCCTTTAAAGTGGTCTGACTTATTGGTAATGATTTCAACTGAATTTGTAATTTGATTTATTGACTCTTTCATTTCCAGGATTTCTGTTTGTTTCTTTTTCAGAATCTCTATTTTTTTATTTAAATTATCTTTTACTTCCTGTATTTTCTAAGTTCATTTCTTACATCATATATATATATATATATATATATATATATATAGTTGCTGATGGACCTTTATTTTATTTATTTATATGCAGTGCCGGCAAGCAAACCCAGTGCCTCACACATGGTAGGCAAGTGCTCTGCCACTGAACCACAACCCCAGCCCTCTTACATCTTCTTTTAATACATTAAAATAAGCATTTTACTATAAACTTTCTAAATTTTTTCTCCAACATTTCCTCCACTGTGGTATCAATTGTCAGTTGTTGAAGTGTTGTGGGCTGTTTGGGGTGTTTATTCCCTTGATTTTTCATACTATTTGTATGTCTGCCCAATTGCTGGGATGATTATCACTTCTACTCTTATGCAAGAAACTATTTAGTGAGTTTCTTTCTCTCAAATGCCCTAGGCTAGGCAAATATCCAGGTATTAATATTCCCACTCAACATTATCTTCTGCAGTTCCCAATATCAGTGCCACTTTGAAAGAAGATACTAAATCCTAGTAACTTCAATCACAGACTAATAAGCCTTAGGGGGAAAAAGACTTGTTGAAATGTTCATCACAGTTCCCTTAATCTGGGTATAAAATTATAGTAGTGTTCTGTAATACATTCAGAAATTAATTATTAAAGATTGTAAAATTACTATTACAGGGCTGGGGGTGTGGCTCAGTGATATAGAGCACTTGCCCAGCACATGTGAGGTACTTGGTTTGATCCTCAGAACTACATAAATACATAAATAAAATAAAGATATATTTCCATATTCAACTAAAAAAAAATTAAAAGTAATACTATTTCATTATATAGGGGCTGATAAGGGAAGGAGAGAAAATTTGGGCAAAGGAAACAAAGAAAGACCTAAGAATTCATGACTACTAAGTCTACATTAGACCAGATAATTTGCAACTGCTAGAAGAAAAGATAGAAGTGAATAATACAAACGAAGTTTAAAAAAATAAAGAAAAAGATTGGGCATGGGGGAATATGAGGCAGGAACAGGTAATGCAAGAGGAAGAAGACATACTAAGAAGAAGAAGTATAAACCTTACTTGGGAAAACAAAAATGGAATAATTTTAGTTAGTTCTTTAAAACATTAGAAGAAATACAATCAAATGGGTTGAAGGCACAATGTTAAATAATAGGGAAACATCTATTGATTCAAAATGAAAAGTAAGATCAAAATTAACATTATCCCAGGAGCAAGGGAGCTAGAATATTGATACATCAACTCCAGAGAGTTGCTGGTTGAGAGTTTCTTCAAGGCAGGGTTAATTTCTCAGCACTTCCAGTCTAAGAAGGAGCAATAGATGACTGTGACCTTGTTCTGCCCACTGTACAGAAAGAGGAGAAGCAGACAACGATGACCCCAGCCTGCCCTGTGGTAGGAACAGAGCGACCCTCTAATCCACATTCCTAGAGAGGAAGACATATGGACAATATGAATAAGCAAGGGAAGAAAGTGCCTGAAACAAGCCAAGCTGATACAATAATTGATTCCATTGACATCACAGTAGATAGAATGTCAGATAAGGAGTTCAGAATGTACATAATTAAAATGATCTGTGAAGCAAAGAATGAATTAAGAGAGCAAATAAGGCAACAATTGACTGCTCCAACAAAGAGGAAGAACAAAGAGAAGGAAATACAGGTAGCAAAAGATTACTTTGAGCAAGAGATAGAGACTCTGAAAAAAAAAAACCAAAACAACAAAAATCATTGAAATGAAGGAAACAATAAACCAGATAAAAAAACTCAGTAGAAAGCATCAACAACAGACTAGATCACTTGGAAGACAGAACCTCAGGCAATAAAAACAAAATATATAATCTTGAAAATAAAGTTGACAACACACTGAAGATGGTGAGAAACCATGAACAGAACAGCCCACAATTATGGGACAACATCAAAAGACCACATATAAGATTTATTGGGAGGAGGGCACAGAGATACAAACCAAAGGAATGCACAATCTCCTCAATGAAATAATATCAGAAAATTTCCCAAACATGAAGAATGAATTGTGAAATCAAATACAAGAGGCTTTCAGGACCAAATGTACAAAAAAACATCAGTTCTACACCAAGGCACATTATAATGAAAATGCCTAGCATACAGAATAAGGATAGAATTTTAAAAGCTGCAAGAGAAGTTTCAGATCACATGTAGGGGAGATCAATTCAGATCTCAGCAGATTTCTCAATCCAGACCATCAAAGTCAGGAGATCCTGGAACAACATATACCAAGCTCTGAAAGAAATTGGATGCCAAAAAGAATCTTATATTCAGCAAAATTAAGCTTCATATTTGATGATGAAATAAAAACCTTCCATGATAATTAAAAATTAAAAGAATTTACAACAAGAAAGCCTACACTTCAGAATATTCTTGGCAAAATATTTCATGAGGAGGAAATGAAAAACAACAATGAAAATCAGCAAAGGGAGGAACTACACTAAAGGGAAATCCAATCAATGGAGAAACCAACTCAAGTTAAAAACCAAAAATAAACCAAAATGACTGGGAATATAAACCATGTCTTAATAATAACTCTGAATGTTAATGGCCTAAACTCATCAATTAAAAGACATAGACTGGCAGATTGGATTTTTAAAAAAGCCTTCAAGAGACTCATCTCATAGGAAAAGACATCCACAGACTGAAGGTGAAAGGATGGGAAAAAACATATGACTCACATGGGCCATGTAAACAAGAAGGGGTTTCCATCCTAATATCATATAAAGTGGACTTCAAACCAAAGTTAGTCAGAAGAGAGCCATACATCAACAGGACATAACAATCATAAATATTATGCCCCAAACAATGGAGCATCTACGTAAATCAAACAAGCCCTTCTGAATTTCAAGAAGCAAATAATACTGGGTAACTTTAACACAGCTCTCTCACCACTGGATATATCTTTCAAACAAAAACTAAACAAAAAACTATAGAACTCAGTACTACAATCAATGATTTAGACTTAACAGACATATATAGAATATTTTATCCATCATTGAGAGAAAACACTTTCTTCTCAGCAGCACATGGATCCTTCTCTAAAATATACCATGTTATGCCACAAAGCAACTCTCAGCAAACACAAAAAAATAGAGATACTACCCTGTATTCTATCAAGTCATAATGGAATGAAACTAGAAATCAATGATAAAATAGAAAGTAAAAGCTAATCCAACATCTGGAGACTAAATAATGTGATATTGAATGAGCAATGGATATCAGATGACATCAGGGAGAAGATAAACTATTCCTAGAGGTAAATGAGAACACCAATACAACATATCGAAATCTCTGGGACACTATGAAGGCAATGCTAAGAGGAAAGTTCATTGTGTTGAACTCATTCATTAAAAGAATAAAAAGTCAACAAATGAATGAACTAACGTTACATCTCGAAGCCCTAGAAAAAGAACAACAAATCAACACCAAAAGTTGTAGAAGACAGGAAATAATTAAAATCAGAGCTGAAATCAATGAAATTGAAACAAAAGAAACAATTCAAAAAATTGACAAAATGAAAAGTTGGTTCTTTGAAAAAATAAATAAAATTGATAAACCTTTAGCCATTTCTAATGAAGAGAAGAAGAGGGAAAATTCAAATTACTAAAATTCATGATGAAAAAGGAAATAGCACAATGGACACTATTGAAATACAGAAGATAATTAGAAATTATTTGAAAAATTTTACTCCAATTAAATAGAAAATTTTGAAGACATCAACAAATTTCTAGAAACATATGATCTACCCAAACTGAATCAGGAGGACATACACAATGTAAACAGATCAATTTCAACTAAGGAAATAGAAGATGCCATCTAAAACCTACCAACCAAGAAAAGCCTAGGACCAGATGGATTCTCAGCCAAGTTCTACAAGACCTTCCAAGAAGAAATAATACCAATACTCCTCAATGTATTCCATGAAATACAAAAGGAGGGAATTCTTCCAAACTCATTCTATGAGGCTAGCATTACCCTGATACCAAAATCAGACAAAGACACATCAAGTAAAGAAAACTTCAGACCAATATCCCTTATGAACACAGACACAAAAATATTGATTTTGATCTTACTGCTGCCCTCTCTGAAGTGCACAGATCACAGGTCAGTGGGCTTGTTTCTGAATACACTACACAGTGGCTGGTGTCTGTGGGGTACTCTTCTGTAAGTTCCTTCACGGGGTTTATTGGCATTGTGTATATGCAAGGTTCTCTACTGGCTGCTTGAGGTTATCCTCAGTAATTGCATAATAGAAGAAAAATTAGGCCCAAATCTTCATCATGTCGAATTTGGCCTTGACTTCCTTAACAAGACTCTTAAAGTGCAGGAAGTAAAATCAATAATCAATAAATGGGATGGATTCCAACTAAAAAGCTTCTTAGCAAAAGAGACAATCATTGAGGTGAAGAGAGAACCTAGAATTTGAGAGCAAATTTTACAACACGTACATCAAATAGAGCACTAATATCCAGGATATATAAAGAATTCAAAAAACTTAATACCAACAAAACAAAACAAACAACCCAATCAATAAATGGGCTAAGGAACTGAACAGACACTTCTCAGAAGAAGATATACAAGTGATGAACAAACATATGAAAAAACATTCAACATCTTTAGTAACTAGAGAAATGCAAATCAAAACTACTCTAACATTTCATCTCACCCTAGTCAGAATGGCAGTTATCAAGAATACAAGCAATAATAAGTGTTAGAGAGGATGTGGGGAAAAGGGTACACTCATACATTGTTGGTGGGACTGCAAATTGGTGCAACTATGTTGGAAAGCAGCGTGGAGATTCCTTAGAAAAATTGGAATGGAACCACCATTTGGCCCAGCTATCCCACTCCTCAGTCTATACACAAAGAACTTAAAATCAGCATACTGTAGTGACATAGCCACATCAATGTTTATAGCAGCTGAATTCACAATAACTAAACTGTGGAACTAACCTAGATATCCATCAATAGATGAATGGATAAAGAAACTGTGGTGTATATACACAATGCAATGTTACTCAGCATTAAAAGAAAATAAAATTATGGCATTTGCAGGTAAATAGATAGAGTTGGAGAATTTTATGCTAAGCAAAGTAAGCTAATCCCCCCAAATTAAAAGTCGAATGTTTTCTCTGATTAATGGATGCTGATCTATGATGGGGGGGGGGCATGGGAAGAATGGAGGAGCTTTGGATTGGGCAAAGGGGAGGGTAATGAGGGGTTATCGAGGTAGGAAATATGGTGGAATGAGGTGGACATCATTACCCAAAGGCACATGCATGATTTTTTTGCATGAATGGTGTGTCTCTGCACCATGTACAACCAGAGAATTGAAATGTTGCACTCCATTTGTGTACAATGAATTGGAATGCATTCAGCTGTCAGGTACAACTAAGTAGAACAAATAAAATTAATAATGATAAAATTGACATTAGAGCTATTTACAATAATCCATGGTGAAATGGAGAAATTTCTTATTGAGTCTTCTTGGTTTGGATTTCTTCAGGATTTGGGACCTTTAGAAGATTCCCACTATTCTTCAGTTTTACTTCTATTTCCCTAGGTGTGGAGATAGTGATCACACCAGCTCACTTCTCGTTCAGTTCTTTCTAGGAGACCCCCTCTGATCTTTGGTGTGTCTAGGTACCTACTAGCTTTCTGTTGGGTCTAGGTACCAGATGAAATGATCCCCAATTGTCTATAACTTAGCAGCCAGGTTATTTGTTTTCAGAGGGTGTAGTCCTCTGTGGCATTCTTAAGAAAAGCTCCATCTATTCAGTGCTGTCAGATTCAGTGTGAGCTACTCATATGCATTTCAGGATTTGGGGAGTGTGGTGGTTAAATGTACAAGTCTTGTATCTTGTTTGATGTGCTGTGTGGCTTGTGGAGGGGTGCAGGGCTGCTGCCCTCTCTGAAGTACACAGATCACAGGCCAGTGGGCTTGTTTCTGGGCACACTACACAGTGGCTGCTGTCTGTGGGGTACTCCTCTGTAAGTTCCTTCGTGAGGAGTATTGGCATTGTGTATGTGCAAGGTTCTCTACTGACTGCTTGAGGTTATTCTCAGTAATTGCCTTCTGTGGGTCCCTGCATCTGAATGAGAATTGAGGTAACTGGCAACTCTAGGAACCAAGGCTGTAGTTTCTCCTAGAGGTGCTGGAGCACAGGAGACAATTCCCTAGTTGCTATGGATTTCTCACCAGTCAGTTCTTGTTTATCAGACCAGAGGACTGAGCCTGCATGCTTGGAAGGTTCTGTACTGCATCTACTGGCTGTTTCTGTTGGGTGCCTGTCACAGGATGCAGGGTTCAATGCTACTGTGCTAACTGCTGTGGGATGCTATGCACCCACTCCCCTCCACAGGGTTTTCTTTAAAGTGGCATAAAGCTTAGTGGATGTCTGCAGGTATGAGCTCTGTGATTGCAGGTTCTTGGTAGGTGGTCTGTGGGGGCAGAAGCCTCCACTCTGGCTGATGTGTATCACCAGAGTGCTACTGTCTTGGTGACTGAGATAAAGAGATTTTTGGGCTGCCTGCATCTGAGCCCCTATTGCCTGCAGCTGTGAATCACAAGTGCCTACTCCTCTCCACAGAGATTTCTTTGGAGAAACTACTATCTAAGTAGTTTGTGGTTATCTGCAACTGTGGGGCCAGTGGGTGCAGGTTCTCTGTGAGCCATTTGTGGCACAGAAGCCTCCAGTCTGGTTGGTGCAGGTCACCTGGATTTTACCCTTCACTGTGATAACGGGAGGATGTCAGTTTTTGCTGGAGCTCCTGTGGAGGGTGTGGAGAGTACTGTTTGGGGCTAGCACTCCCCAAGAGTGATTAGCTCTTAGGTCAGCCCCACCCTACTCCCCTTGTCTGGGGTGAGGGGAAGAGATTTTGATAGGCTTCTGCTAACAGCATCTCTCCACAATTTCTTTCTAGGTGAATTACTTTGGCAACCAATTTCAGAGGTATTCCCTCTGGTTTTATTTGTTACTATATGAAGGTGGGGAGAAGCTGTGTTGATTTAATTTTCTAGGGAGCCTGGCTAGCTGTGGACTCTACAAAATGGCTGCCCTGCCTAGCCCAGCTTTCTGCCCACAATTTGGGTTAGCCTGCTTGATATCTTTCACTGTCTTTGCTGCTTCTGTCCCACTTTAACTTGGTCTGTTTTTCCTTCCAAATGTTGTTAAGGAAGTAAGTTTATGTGTCTCCCTCTCTCTGGCTCTTCGTTATTCTTCCCCACATCCCTACTCCTGTCAGGGCTTGGGGTTGAGGAATTGTGTCCTTATTTTCTGCTCTGGTAACTAAACTCCAAGTGCCTCCAACTTTCACAAACTTTCCAATATTGAGTTTTAGAGTTTACTCTATCACTCATCTCTCTGGTCAGCTGTTCATTCACTGTTTCTTTTTGAGCTGTGGAGGGGTAGAGGTTGCTGCCTAGATCTGCTCTATCATCTTCCTGGTAAGGTGTCTTTTATAAAAAATAGTAGAGATGTGGTTTGGAGCATAGCTCAGTGGTGGAGTACTTGCCTAGCATGCGAGAGGCTTTTGGTTCAATCCCCAAGATAAATTGTGAGTCAATGGGGCAGCACCAACGACTCAACTGTGTAAGTGAGGCAGTGGGACCCAATAAGTTATGATTGAAACTCCAAGTCTGGAGCTCTTTTCTCTGTACATTCTGGACATAGTATTGGAACCCACAAGTTGAGGACTCAGGCCCAAAAGTCCTCTCATTTCTGATGCCAATTGTAAGTCCCCTGAAGGAATGATTTCTTAATGGGATCTCTCAAAACACAGATGAATGGAGAGTGCTTCCATTTCTATGAAAACAGAAATTATAACAGGAACTCTATTTATTTCCTTTATCAAATGACTCATTCATTTGCTGCTGAGAGGGCTGTTTGTCTTTTTAGGAGAGTAGCCTTTGCTTAACAGAATAATAACTGTCCTGGGCATTTTTCTTAACAGAATTATCACACACATTATCTCACTCAAACTCATTTTACAAACACCTTCTAACTCTGTCCTTTCACCAAGCTTCCTGAGAATATTTTGTCATTGCTCTATCTTCATAATTGCCTCTTAGTCACTTTTCAGGTTCTCTCCCCATCGATTGAAATTGTCTTGACCTGACCATGACCAAATACTATTTAATTGTTAACTCCAATGATCTTTTTTCTGTTCTTCTCCGACTCAGACTCTTGGTAGCATTTGGTTATTTTTTATTGTTCCCCACTTGGTAAAACTTTCATCTCTGGAACATTCTTTACCATTGTTCCTTTGTGCATTCTTCCTCTTCTGTACCTTGGAAATTCTTGTTCTTGAGAGCTGACTCCTGGCATTTTTGTCACTGTATGTTCCTTCACTGGGCTTTGTCATCTTCTATTATGTCTTCAGTTATTACCTCTAGGTACACATGATTAAATCCAATCTCAGTTCCTCTCTTTGAGCGAATAGCACCCACTTCTAAAGTTTTACTACACTTTGCTGCATGGATAGTTGTGGGCACCTCAAACTCAGCATGTCCCAAACAAATTTATGCTATCTCAAACCTCTTGTGTTATTCCATGATTTGCCCAATTGTTTGAACTAGAATCCTTTACTCCCCACTCCATTTTCTCCACATTGAATCAAACATTGAGTCCTTTCCATTCTCTTCACATTAGCTACCACTTTCTTAAGTTTCTGTAATATCACCAAATATCTTTCTATCTGTTTCTATGCTCTGTCTCTCCTTCCTCCAATGCAACTCCAAACTGCTGTGATCTTTCTAAACACACAGATAGGCATTCAATACTTCTTGAAATTCCTCAATGACTTCTCTTTTTTGATAGGTTACTGTCCAAAGTCCTTATCACAGCCCTCCAAGATTATAATATAGCTCTATATTGAAGCCTCATTTCTCATCCTCTCCACTTGTGCTTTGCAACCCCCTCCAACTGCACTACACCATCTGCTTTTTCCTCAATACAACTCACCCTTTAGATTGTTTTGTACTTTACAACCTGAGCAGAGATGGAACCCAGGGGAAAACCAAGTCAGATGGCAGAGGAAGAGAATGAATGACTCCTATAGATTTTGTGATTTCTTTCTCTGTCTTCAATTAATTTAATACAAATATCATCATTCCCATTTTATTTTATAATTTTAATTAATTTTTATTTTTTACACAAATAGAGCATAACTTCTCATTTCTCTGGTTGTACATGACATAGAGTCACACCATTCAAGCAGTCATACCCTTACATAGGGTAATAATGTCTGTGTCATTCCACCATCTCCCCTCCTGCCAACTCTCTTTCCTCCCCCACCTTCTGCTCAACCCAAGTTCCTCCATTCTTCCCTTGCCCCCCATTATGGATCAGCATTCACTTATCAGAAAAAAACATTTGACCTTCTTTGGGTTTTTTTTTGGGGGGATTGGCTTACTTCACTTAGCATACCATTCCCATTTTAAAGACAGGAAAACAGGCACAGAGACTTACTAGTAGTTTCACAGCTAGGACTGAGTGAACACTGATCCAGGTCTGCATTTCAGGTGTTATGACAACTGATTCTGTATTCTTCCCACCTCCTTAGAAGAGGTTTAAAAGCTTCAAGGAATACACTAAACACATTTCTTCTAAGATATGAAGGACACCAAATGTACTGAATGAAGCCAGTTGCCTGAGCCTTACTTTTTGACCTGAAATACTAGAGTCCTTCTCCAGATTGAAGCAACTAGCTGCAGTCCTCAAAACATCAGAATAACATATTTTGCATACAAAGCATTTTTATTGAAAAAGAATATCAATTATCAATTAAGTTAAAAACTAAGACTCTAACAATTAATATAGTTACAATCCCACGGCTTTCTTGTAATTATGGGAACTTCTCCTGCTTATGCCTACAGATATAGGGTCATTTCCCCAAAGCTGATCTTTGAGCCTCCAGGGTTTGGTTTTATGTGTGCCTACCTTCTTCCTAAAGTAGCATTGTCAAAATTACCAGATGGTGTTAGCCAGCTATATCTGGAAAGAGGCTGTGGAAAACAAAAGAAAGTATTAGGACTGAGATGAAAAATTGGAAGCCTTAATGCACATTGAGTTTCAAGAAAATCTCTGCTAAACTTCTAAGGCTATAGGATCTGGCTATTTCTAGAGTGGAAATACTCTGTGCTGGGGTCAGAGGGCCTGGCAAGATGTTTGCTTTGATTTCTATTTTATTACTTTCATTTTGAGATTAATTTGGAGTAACTGATAATGTTTGACATTTTGTTTTTGATATTCTGCTGTATTTTATCAGAACATAAGTAAGTATGTTGAAAAAGGTTTGTGTTATTGTGCTTTGTTCACAATCAATGGGACAAACTTTCTCCCTGGAGATCCATATCCAATTTTATGAGGGTAGTTCCAAAACTGGTATTTGTGGATGTTCATTTAAAACACACTTTGTTGAAATGTGTCTGTTATCTTTAACAAGGAATATATGAAATTTTAATTAGCAATTTTGAAATTCCTTTATCTAAAGATATTTGTTGGCCAATACTTGCTGATCTTGTAAGGATAAGGAAGTGGTACATAAAATATATGAAGAACTCTTATAACTTAATAAAAAGACTTAGTTCAATTTGAAAATTTTGAATATTTTACTAAAGAAGATATATAAATGCCTAACAAGCACATGAAATGTTCAACATCATTAGTCATCAGGGAAAAAAAATCAAAACTACAGTTAAGAGACCACATTATACCAATCAGGATGGTTACAACCCCCAAATCAAACAATGACAAGTGTTGGCAAGGATGTGGAAAAATTGAAGCCCTCAGACATTTCTAGTGAGAATATAAAATGGTGCAATTACTAGGAAGCAGGAAAGCAGTTCCACAAATGGTTAAAAACACCAAGTTATTCTATGACCCAGAATGGTAATTGTACTTCTGGGAATGTGCTCAAAAGAATTGAGACCAGAGACTCAAACAGAAATTTGTATACCACTGTTCACAGTAGTATTATCCACAATAGCCAAAGGTGGAAACAATCCAAATTTCCATCAACTGATGAATGGAAATAATAACGGGGTGTATCTATATAATGGATGAATCTTGAAAACAACGTGCTAATCAAAAAAGTCAGACCAAAAGACCACATATATGATTCTACTCATATGAAATATTCAAACAGACAAATATATAGAGACAGAAAGTAAACTGGTTACTTAAATCTGGGGAAGGGGATGGGAAATTGTCATGTGATTGCTAAAGAGTATGGGAACCTCTTTTATCTTTGTGGTGCTGGGGATAGAATGTAAGGCCTTTCACTTGCCAGGCAAATGCTCTATCACTGTGCTACATTTACAGTCCTATGGGATCCTTTTTTGAGGTGATAGAAATATTTCAAAAGTGGTTGTGATGATTGTTGTGTGGTGAACATACTAAACACCATTACATTGCACACTTTAAATGAGTGAATTTTATGATATGTGAACTGTTTCTCAATAAAGTTTTTACACTAGCTGAGTCAATACTGCGACAAAGTCAGCAATTTATTGTGCAACTCAACATTGATTCAGTCAAAGAAAATAATAAAAACCATATGTAAATTAAAAAAAAAAAGAAAATGCTTGCTGGCCATAATGCTATCTCAGGTGCTTGGGAACAAGAGTACAGAGATAACTAAGATTCAGAAACCCTCAAGGAACTTATGGTTTGAGGAGGCAGATAAGAAAGGAATCATCTATCAAGAGAGAGTAAAAGAAGTCTTATAATGGAATGTGGGGCTTCTCAAAAATAATGAATATTTATGACAGATGCAATTAAGGAATGCTTTAGCTGGGAGGCAGAATGGAATCTGAATCTTCAAGTGTGAATATGAATTTGATTCAGTAAACAAAGACTCAGGGTGGGATTGGGGCAAAGATGGGAAAGGAAAATCATTCCTAGCTGAGGGATCAACATAAGCAGAGGAACAGGGGCCTGCAGTTATCCGGCATAATGATGGAGTAATTGGGAATTGGATGGAATGTAAGTAATGTGGATCAGTGTTATGAGATGAATCCAGAAAGGTGAATTCCTGCAGGCCTTGATTTCCCTGGAGCTTGGAATATTACCTGGGATAGGACTCTTATCTCATACAGCAATGATGTGGTAAAGCTTTTAGTAGGAATCATAACATGGTATCTATAACTCTACCACCTATAGCTATACCTTAGGCAAATCTCCTAACCTCTCCAGATCTTAATTTCCTTAACCTGAAAACGAAGACAAAAAATCCTATTCATTAGTTTGTAGCATTGATCAAATGAAATGGGACTGAAGCAGACACTGGGGCTGGATAATTCAGCATTTATTGTCAGCTCCTTTCTCCCTTGTCTGCATCTACCACAGAGGCTTAAAAAGCTTCCCTTGGAGCTTGAGGTGGTCACATGACAGTTAATGATACATAAACAAAAGACAACCAAGGGGCTTCTAGCAGAGCTTTTCTTTCTTGGAGAAAAGTTACGGACATTGTTAATGCTGTCTGCTTCCCTCTAGCCTCTGCCTTGAAGGCAGACATGGTACCTGGGGCTCTAATAGCCATCTTGCAGCTGAATTACTGGGAAAATGAAGATGAAAAGGGGACACGTAAGGATGGATGGTAGTACAGAGGGACTGGTAGAGAGACTAGACTCTTGATGGCACTGATGGATAAATGCCAGCAACCACCTACCTCTGAACTTATGTGAGAAAAACATCCTTCTACCCAGATGAGTCATTGTTAGTTGGGATTCTTTTCCCTGTAGCAGAAAGCATTCTTGCCTGATGCTGGGTTCATGAAAGCATTTTCTAAAGCAAAGTGATTTACAGAGATAAAGAATGATTTTTTGGAGAAGAGCTACATGATTTCAGTTACATTTTGAAAGCAAGGTAAAAAATGAATTAGAGGGATGAATTGTTGCAGGGAATATTAGTGAGGTAGCAGTGACAATAAAAGTGTAGTGGCAATGAGGGTGGGCAAGGGGAGACAGAGACTAGAAAGAGCATGCAGAGAAAATGCATACGACCTCACAATTATTGGACATAGGTGGCAGGCTATAGAAGTGGGAGGGCGTGATGATGCTTTGGAAGATTTCAGCCCTAATTACTGAGAGATGGTGCAATTGTAAACCTACATTTATAACTTAAAAATAAGCCCAATTTCAAAAGAAAGCTATGAGTTTAGTTTTGGACAAACTGACCTTGAATTAGGCAATTCAAGGCACACTTAGGAGAGGCTCTGGAAGTTCTTAGTCATCAGTATACAGGTGGCAGCTAAAACCATGGGAGTGGGTGGGATCACTCACAAGGAGTGAGAATGGCAAAGGAGAAGATGGTCAGAGATGGAAACTGGGGGCCAGGGATGTCTACCTTTAAGTATTGTGGGAAAATGTAAAAATCAGTACATAAGGAACTAAGGAAGTATTCAGTCATTCAAAAACACATAATGAGTTCCTTCATTGTGCCAGACACTGGGCTCCAGCCTGACCATTCCAGAGAGAGAGAGAGAGAGAGAGAGAGAGAGAGAGAGAGAGAGAGAGAGGAACCAGCAGTGTGTGCTGCTGGGTAGGGTGGGGAGTAGGAGTGGCTGGACAACAGTGTCAGACACTGAAGACAAGTCAAGTGGGATGAGAAATGAGGAACTCCTTGCTTCAGCTACATTCATCTAAATTCCTTTAACAGGAGTTTATTGTTAGCTGTAATAGCCTGTCTGGAAGATAAATGCTAAATTAATTTGGGAACTGACTTCTAAAACTCTCAAGTGGCCTAAATCATTTAAAAGAGGTTCAAATTCTATTATGTGAGATTGAATTGGTTTCTGCAGGTGGTTGTGCAACATTCTCCCCTAGAGATCTGTTTGTCAAATATGGTTTCTGTCCAGTTCCTCCTAGGAGCAAGAATAGTGGTGGTGTTAGAGCAACACTACTCCATCAAGTTCTCTGTTAATGTCAATTAGGGCTTCTCACTCTGAACTTGAATAGAAATTAGTGCTTATGCTGTGTGATATACACCTGATTCATGTGTTTTTCTTTATTTGTGATATGGCTGTTAATCTTGTCTCCCTAAATAGACCAAAAGTTTCTCAATAATAGAGATTGTCTTTTGTTTCTCTCCTATTTCCTACAGGGCTGGACAGAGTAGGCTTTCAATAAATATTTGATTATGTCATGGCAGTGCGGTCAGGGTAGTTTTATAAAATGCCAATGTGCATATTATAAAATGTATATTGCTTTTTGTAAAGCTGGCAATCTTTTAAATCCAAATATCCATGACCTATCTAATTCCATCAGTATTGGGTATCATTTGGAAGGATGTAAAAAAAAGCTCACCAGGGAACTAGCCCGCATGGATTGTCTTGGGCTGCAGAAGTAAGCAAGGGAGAAAGCGATCCAGCTTGGATAAAGCTCAGCACACTTGGCAGCAATCTCCCAGCTCTGTAGGGGGAAGGTTGGAGTAGTGTCAACAGGAAGGGAGATATTTCAGGAATCCACTGCAATGTTTAAGAACATGTGTTTTGTGGTCTCTATGGGCCCAGTCAACAACCACAGGTGCATCAGAACTTTTTTCTTTAAAGTAGTTCAATAAATATTTATTAAGCTTTTATCATGAGGGGCTATATGTATCCAGCCATTAAATATTGCAACTGCTCACTGCTCAATATTAGGATATTCATCTCTTCTCATTCTAAACGCTTTCCTTAGGTGATTTCATTTACAGCCTCTGCTTCAATTACCACCCATAGGCAGATGACTCACATGTTTGTATCTTCAGATCAGAATTCTGCTCTGAGAATCAGACCTATACATCTGGCAGCCAGCTTGACATCTCCTGTTAGATGGCTCCCAGAAATTCAAATGTTCAAGGGATAGGATAGGCAGAGATAGTAGAATGAATCTGACCTAACTTTCCTATGTTCATATATAAATATACCACAGTGAATCTCACATCATGTACATCCACAAGACACTAATTTTAAAAACTACAAGTTAATAACAGAAAGATCAGAAGAGTAGAGGGAAGGGAAAAGGGAAGAAGGGCATGGAAAGGGGTAGTACTGGGGACAGAATTAGAACAAATTATATTCCATGCTTTTATAATTATGAATTCTAATGTTATGTATAACTAAAAAAATAACTAATGTTTTTCCATCTCTCTCTACAATCCTATTTAACCAAACCTGGCCTTTTTCCAGTGTTCTCTGTCTCAGCTAATGACACTTTCATCCATTTTGTTTCACGAACCAGATATCTAGCAGTCATCATTGACACATTCCCACATCATCCTCATATCCAGTACTTCAGGAAGTCCCAAAGCATCACTTCAACTTGCAAAATAGAGCCACATCTTCCCACTTTTCTCTATTGTCACTGCTCTGCTCTCACCTGGCTTGGACCATTACAAGTTTCCAAACTGGTCTCCACACTTTCACTTTCATCTCTTTCAAGTTTAATCTCCACCCAGCAGGCAGAATGATCATTTTGATGCACAACCTGATCACGCCACCCTTTGATGGCATACTCTTTGTCTTAGAATGTAGAACAAAACAATTTACTTAGCTTAAAATGCTTCAAATGATTGGGCTTTCCTTTAATGTAGGAGGCATATTTTTGCCAGTTAACTCAAACAGAATTTTGAAAGCAAACTTAGAAATCTTTAGAATTACAGCATCTTTGGAAATTTGAGTATTGCATAAGGTTTAATTTTCCATATAATTTAAAGTTGCTCCTTTAGTTTATTTAGGCCTTAAGAATAACTAAATATATTCATGTCTTTACTGAACTTTTTCCTTCCTCAAATGTTAATCACATCTGCAAAATGTTCACAGGAACACCTAGATTACTGTTTTATGGAATAGCAGGGGATGGTAGTCTTGCCAAGATGGCATATTATACCATCACACTTATAAAGCCAATATTCATAGCTGACACTCATTCTAATCCATAGACAGAAGAAAGGCTTTTCAATAGCTATTGCCTTTAGGGGTCATAGAATGTTTGGTTCTTTCTGGGTTACACAGTCATGTTCCAGATGATTAAATCTACTGGAAGCCCAAACTACAGATAACTGAAGTAGTTCTATATGGTACTTGGAATCCTCATGTTAAGTTTAATTTTGGTTTCAAAATAATGAATTGTTGGATAAATGCAATTATAAATATGTAGGTATATACAGAGGGCTGTAGGCTTTCAAGGTTAGATGGGGCCTCAAATGTAAAACAAAGTATGATTGGGAAAAAGGGGAAAATAACTGGAGATACAGGAGAGAGGAGAAAACTCTAGATTGAAATAATGAGAATCTTCACACCATGATTGGAATGAACTGTTTGTAAGAAATTCTGTCAAGAGTAATCCATCCTTGAGGTTTAGGTATTTGGACATGTCATCAGGAAGAAAGCATTCTGAAAGAATCTATGAACTTGAGTATAGTGACATGCAATTTAGGAAATATTTTTAAGAAAAAATAACAATCACCAAACACTATGCCAAATGCTTTGATAAGGATTTTCTATTTACTTCTTAGACAAGATTTTGTAAAGGTAAGAATAAATGGACCATATCACCATCTCAAAGCCATAAGCCCTTCTTAAGTAATATTGTACATGGAAATGAAGCTGTGCTTGAGTAAACAAACATCCCTAAAATATGATTAAGTTACACATGTGTTGATATTTAGAGAATACAGTAAGATTGTAGAAATGTGTGAGTTTCTTTCTGTCAGGGAATTTTATGACTAAATTGTCAGGCGGACTGATTTTTGTTAAGGGTGATGTGAATGTAGATGGGCCAGTAGTACAGAAGAGAAGGAAATTGAGTAAATTTGAGGCATATATCACTAAGCATCTCAGGAAGGATGAAGTCATTTCAGTGGGAGCAGTTCTGGCTAACTGATCCCAGAATGGTGGCCTCTTAGAAATGTTTGATTCAGAAATCCCAGTGAGCATAATCCAGAAACACCCTCTGAATCAGGTTTTTGGTCACTGGGACTGAGGAGTAAATATGGGGTCCAAACCTAAAGAACCTTGCTTCCCCTATACCCAGGGGAACTGACTTTGGACTATCATTGGAAGTAAGGATGGGTTACAACGTATAAGTAGGAGAGCTCTGTTAGAGTCAAATCTGAAATTGATATAACTTACATGTAGTTTGTGCTTCAGGATTTTCTCACATAGTCCAAGCCCAGCTTACCAACTCCTTCATTATAAACATCCCTTACCCTTTCCTTTCTATGAGTTTCCTTTCCTTTTCCTGCCATTGAGCCCCTCTCTTCCTCATCTACCACCCATGCAGTCATCCCCAGACCCCATAAACATTGTCTTTTTCTTCTCACTCCATGTAGGAACAACAGAAGCATCAATCTCCTGGGGTTCTCATCCTCCCATTTTCCCCCCTGAGGAACAGCATTTCCTTATTTCTGAGTCTTCCCCACCCAAATTTCCAGTGGATGTGTGTCCATATTTAAGGATGCAGTAGTGGGTGGGGTAGGGGCTAGAAAGAATACTCATCTTTGCCTTGGACTCACTGGCTTTGTGTCCTTGTTCTACCTCTCAGAACTTTGATATCCTTATCTATAAAATCTAAATAATAGCGATATCTGCCTTGCCTACCTCAAAGGGTTGAGAGAAGCAAAAACAAACTGAGTTAATGGAGAAGAAAGTACTTTTGTCAACTCTAAACACATATATGCCAGATCCTAAGTGGAGACAGAAAAACATAGAACCCAAGACAAAGACATGCTGAGAAGCTTAGAAACCAAGGGAAAGAGAATAAACAAAATGGATTATGAAACTTTGCTTTGAGGCTTGGGGCAATTTTTTTGTTGTTTCTGAGTGAAAGCAATGTTCTTTTGTGAGCTGAAAACAATCCTGATCAAGGCTAGGTAAGTGCAGTGCTACTGATGCATCTGTATCCATAAGCTTTGAAGTAAAATTAGACATTAAAAAACCCAACAGTGCCCTCAGTCTCTAAAGGCCTGGACAATGACCTAAAGTTACCTTCAGCTTCTTCACAGAAGTCTCTTTCTACCTGCTTATTTTTCTTAATTAAATCTGATTTACCTTAAGCATCAGTCCTCAAGATAAACAAACATGACTTACGCAAGTAAACAGCATTTCATTTGCTGGTTTTATAATATGAAAGAACACTGACACATACATATTTTTAAAGTATGTTATTTTCAATACGCTTTTTGATATTTAAATTAAAAAGTGACTTCACAGTCAGGTTTGGTTTTCAAAACTTATTTTGTTCAAACTTGCAAACATACAGCATTTCAGCCATATTATGGAGTAAATAGAGTTCTGTAGGCCATTTTGGACTCTAAGCAGGGAGGAAACATGTTGATAATGAAGCATAAAATTAAGAGTCAGACCTTGTTTTGGGTCATAGTTCTGCCACTTACTTGCTTATGTGACCTTCATTTTTGTGAGACTCAGTATTCTCCATAAAGTGGAGATAATGCTTAACATTTTTTGGGTTGTGGATGGGTTATCACTAGAAATTATATATACTTAGTTTCCCATATCTGCCCTAATAAATTCCTTCAGTGTATTAAAACAACAAATTTATTTTGCTACAATTCTATAGGTTAAAAGTCTGACTTGTGTCTCACTGAGCTAAAATCAAGGTGTTGATTGTGGAAGTTGCCTTTTGGAAGTTCTAAGGAAGAACCTGTCTCCTTGGATATCTTCATTTCCAGAATTCTTTGGCTGTTTCAGTAATCATCAAAGCTAGCAAAGTTTCATTTATTTGATTCTTTCCTAGTCACATCTGCCTTCTACTTCTATCTGCCTTCCTCTTTGTGGTTTAAGGATCCTTGTGATTACATTGAACATATCTGGATAATCCAGGATAATCTCTGTCCATTCAAAACTCGTTTATTAGCAACCTTAGTTCAACATGCAACCCAATTCCTCTTTTCCATGTAGCTTAGTATATTCATAGATTCTGAGGTTGAGGATGTGGATCGCTTTTGAGGGCTGTTGTTTCTCTTGTTTTATATATATATATATATATACACACACACACACACACACACAGCTTTAAATTTTTTGAACTATTTTATATTTGCAGAAAATTTGTAAAGGTAATATAAAAAGTCCCCATAAATCCCTTACACATGTCTCCTAATGTTAGTATCTTATATTATAGTGTTATATTTGTCATAATAATGAAACTAAAACTGAAATTTTACTATTAACTGAACTGTAGACTTCATTAGGATATTGGCAGTTTTTCTATTGATGTCCTTTCAGTGTCCCAGGATGCAGTCTAGTATACAAAGTTGCATTTAGAAATCTATGACTTTAAATAACAATCTTATCATTTCTACAATAAACTATATGCCTGATTCCAACCTACTTATTTAGTACAAATTTTAAAATTTCCTGTATAAACAAAAAAGATAGAATTATCTTGTACTTTAAACATCCTCAATTCTGTTCCTTCCTCCTTTTAAATGCATTTATTAGGTACCTGCCATGATCTATGTGTTCTTCTAGGCCCTGGGAATACAAAAATGAATGAAACAGATAAAAGTCTCTGCCCTCCAATAGCTTACATTCTAGTGGAGGAGAAATGGAGCCGGAAGAGCAAAGACAATAATCAATACAAGTATGGAGAATACATAGTCTGTATGATGGTGATAAATGAGGGAAAATAAAGCAGTTAAATAAAATAAAGAAAATAAAGCAGGATCAGATATATAGAGTTTTGAGCATATGTGGAGCAATTTCAAGTAGTGTGGTCATGAATGTGATGTGAAAAAGAGGTGAGAGAATGAACCATGGGGCTGTATGGTAGAAGATTGCTACAGGCAGAGAAAACATCTGGGGCAAAGAAACTAAGGCTTCCTAATAGGTTCATCGGCCAGGGCTACTAGAACAAAATGAATGAGATCAGAGAGGTAATGAAATATGGTGCCAAATTATATACAGCCTCACTCCAAGGACTTTGGCTTTGACTTTGAGGGAGATGGGAAGCTACTAAATATTTTAGAGCACAGGTGAGACATGATCTGATTTCTTAACAAAATCAACTCTTAATGCTATGTTGGAAATAAACTGTAATGGGGTATGTCTTTCAGGAAAACCCAGTAGGAGGCTACTGTAATAATCCAGCTAAGAGGTGACATGACAGTGGTTCAGACCAAGGTGGTAGTAGAGGAGGTGGTGGGAAGGAGTCAGATTCCACTTATATTTTGGAAAAAAGACAGAATTTACTGATAAAGTGGATATTAAGTGTGGAACAAAGAAAGGAATCCAAAGTGGTATCACAGTTTTGGACTTGAGCAACTGGAAGGACGAGATACTATTTACCAACAAGGTGAGACTACTAGACCTAGGAGGCTTTAACCATGAGTATGAGCTGAAGAGTTCTGCTGAGAGTTTGTTTGTGTCCATGTTAATGTTGAGATGCTATATATGTATCCCAGTGGAGCTCTGAAGAAGGTAATTGAATATACAAGTTATGAAGTTCAGGGACAGGATCTAGGCCAGAGGAATAACTGGGAGTTGTCAGTGTGTGTATAGTATTTAAAACCATAAGCCTGAATGAACTGATCAATGAAGCTAGAGGAGAGAGAGAGAGAGAGAGAGAGAGAGAGAGAGAGAGAGAGAGAGAGATATTAAGAAATGAGTCCCAAGGAAATGGCAATATTGAAAGGTGACAGAGGTAAGGATGAAGCAGTAATGGAGACTGAGAAGGAGAGGCCAGTGCAGTGACAGAGGACCAGGAGATTGTGGAGTCCTGGAGGCCAGTTGCAGTAATATATACAGAAAGAATAAGTGATACATGGTGTTATTTACTTCTAAGTTCAAGGGGAACTGAGAAGTGACCAATAGAGGCAGCAAAGTGGAGGTCATTAGTGACCTTGACAAGAGCAGTTTCATGGAAGGGGTGGAGGGGAAAGACTGAGTGAAATGAGTTTAGGATAGAATTAGCAGAGAGAAATCCAAAATGATGACCTTGGTTAGTAATGTGCAGATTTTCTGTAAAAGAGAAGAGGAAAATGGATAGTAAGTTTAAAAGCAAGTTTTAAGATGGGAGAAATAACATCAAATTTGTATAATGCTGGAATTGTTCTGTAAAAAAATTAAAAAAGGCAATGTAGGAGAGAGAGAGGAGAAAATTTCTGGGACACTGTCCTGAAATAGAGGAAATGGGATGGGACTGAGTACATGAGTACAGATGGGTATGATGAAATAAGATAAGGGTCCAGGGAGTCATAGGTACAGAGGAATTATGACAATGTGCCATGGAATCCAAGCTGTGTAACAAAGGAAGTAAAGACTATAAAGTAGCATGGAAATGGAAGGCGATCCTCAGGGTTATACAAAATGTCATATAAGAGGTAAGGAGGGGTAAGTCAAGAGAATACAAATGGAAGACATGATTTACAGTAGAAGGGGTAGAGAGAGAAAAGGGGAGGGGAGGGGAGGGGAGGGGAGGGGGGATAGTAGACAATAGGACAGACAGCAGAATACATCAGACACTAGAAAGGCAATATGTCAATCAGTGGAAGGGTAACTGATGTGATACAGCAATTTGTATACGGGGTAAAAGCGGGAGTTCATAATCCACTTGAATCAAACCGTGTAATATGATGTATTAAGAACTATGTAATGTTATGAACGACCAATAAAAAAAAAAAAAATAAAATAAAATAAAAAAAAAAAAAAAAAAAAAAAAGACTATAAAGTATAAGAAATGGTGAAAAGGAGATAGGATTGATGAATTACAAGTCCTGATGGAATTGAAGGATTGCTGGATATGGGTAGTAGAGGGAATAGGTGGAAAAAAATAAGAAGTGGCATAGAGGGATGCACAAAATTCCGACCATGAAGTGTGCTGTAGCTACTGATAATAATCAGCACTAGGTTATGGTCATGGGAATGAATGGCTGAAATGCGAGGGGCAGGCAGTAAGATGGGTCAAAGAGAGGAGGTCAAGGAACTGACAGTCCAAGAGGCAAGTAGGATTTTCTGTGCATTATTGAAATCACTGAGAATTAAGGCAGATGAAGTGTTGGAGAGAGTGAAGGCATGCCAAGGGGTAAGATATACATGAAGCCCGCCATCTGCAGATGACCACAACAAGGAGTGGGTAGTAAGTGATGTGGTCTGATGCCATGAGATCAAAATGAGGGTATTTAGATGGAGGAAAGGAGGATGGTCTGTAAATGGCAATTGAAAACAAGAAGGACAGCCCACTTTGCTTCCAGATGCAGTAGTGTGTGGAGGGGGGCTTCGTAGGAGAGAATAAAGCAATAGGGGAAATGAAGGGCATTCTCAGGGGAGAGCTGTGGCTTAGTCAGAGCAAAAAGGTGAAGGAAATGTTCAGGGAATAGAACAATATTATAGAAAAACAGTTTAGAGAAATGAGTGGACTTTGATGTAAAAATATTAGGTCCATTGGGTGATGGCAGCAGAATATTATCTCTCTGTGCCCTGGGCTGTCTCATGTCATATAGTTTTCTTACAGACTTGAAAAAGGAACCTTAGGGTAAAATGGTCAGTATGTGTCTAGCAGTGGCTATGAGAGAAAGGTCCTTCATCAGTCAGATCAATCCTGAATTCTGCAAGGAAGGTCTGTCACTGCAGCAGAGAAGCAGGACTCATCAGAGTGCCATAACTTGGCAACTATTCTTTGAACTCATCGAACAACTCTTTTCCTAATTTCTATACTCTTCAAACAACCTTTGGACTTTAATTCAGTTTTCCAAGTTATCTTTTCTTTTGACAGCAAAGCGCTGGCTGGCTGGCAGTTCCATTTCTCAGTGTAAATTAATCAATTGGCTTCCCATTTAATCAGTTAGTCTCCTATAAATTTAGTTAGCATGAGTCAGTCCCCTGAAGCCTGATTACCTCTGTGTGAATGCCATAAAAATCAACTTTCTGAATTTGTTAAGCTGAGGGCCAGACACTGGCACTCATGATGACCCCAGTAATGTGGCCCAGCCTGAAGCAACTGTGTCTGCTTTCCTCAGACATTTACCTTAATTCTATTGTACTAAGAATGGGTCAAAAAGAGAGTGAGGCTCAATCCTTTACAAATGCCTTATTTAAACAATGAAAACCTGTTGATATCAGATTATTTATTTTTATGCAAATATGATATGAGGTGCAAAGGAATAATGTACTTTGCTAAACAATTTGATGAAGTTCACACATCTTCTCCTCAAGAACACCTGCCGGGGCAGCAAGGTATCTTGACTGGCCCTTTTTTTGGAAAAGTAGAACCCATGTGGCTAAGAGAAATATAATAGTGATAGATTAGAATTATCAGTCAACAAATGGCTGGACCCATGTTTTGAACAGAAATATTTATGGCTTGAAGCACCCGAGAACCAGCTAAGTCTCATCTGATGTTATGATCTGCATGAATGAATATTTAGGTCCTTTCTGACTCTAAAATCCATAGTTCTATGATGAGGATATATTGCTTTCTTTCGTGGTAAAGGGAGTGGTCTATTCATTGTCTGAAACATCAATTCAAAAAGTTAATAGACCCAGCTACCTCAATTTCTCATTATTAAAGAAAGATGATTATCTCAATCTATTTTTCTTGACCCTCCTATGTGTGTGTGCGTGTGTGTGGAGAGAGAGGTGGGGGGAGGAGAAGGCTCACAGTATTGTTGGGTTAAAACTGAAATCATGAGGAAAAACAATCAAAGTAAAGTTGGCTAGGGCCAAATGAGGCTGTGAAGAAAGGAAATAACCGAAAGAAAACATGTATGATTCCCTACCAAATGCTGATAATGAAATTCAGGAGAAAGAAGAAAAGAGCTCTGAATGCTACTGGGTTTATTTGACCAAAACAGGCAGAAGAGGAGCCAGCATGGGATGCCCTTTAGGACAAATCCATCTTGCCATCAGATTTTGTATGGCCAACAAGCTAGAGTGTTTTGTTGTTGTTGTTTTACATTTTCCTAATAGATGGAACAAGTAAAAAGAACAGTGATACTTGAAAACTACATGAAATTCAAATGTTAGCATTAATAAATTGTATTGGAACACAGATATAGCCATTCATTTATGTATTGTCTATGGATGCTTTTGCCCCAGAGTGGCAGAATATTTGTGACTAAGTCTCTATGGCTCACAAATCTCCAACTATTTAATATCTAGCTCAATATAGGAAAGATTTGTCAATTCATTAGCTAGAATGATGAATTGGTGTCTGGTTTTTGTTAAAGGGCAACTGTTTATCAATTTGCTTCCTAAAACTCAAAACTTAAAATGATTTGGGAAAGGATAAATGGATATTTAAGTGTTTTTCTACTTGTTTATTCTTTGATAAAACTCTTTCCCAGTAAATTTAACTACAAGTAAGTCAAATTGTCTCTCTCCCCAGTGGAACTCATAGAAGTTGAGCACCAGGATGTTGGAATTGAGAATCCAAAATATTGTTTGGAATTAAGTTTTGAGTTTTGTCCAATAATGTGAATATTAAATATCTATCTGGAAGAGAGAAGAGCAAGAAAAAGAGAAAGAGCTTGAAAGACCTTTTTATAATAGTGAATTTACAATCAGAGAATAGGAAAGTGTTTTTTAGACATTAAAAATCCGACTGCTGGCCAAGTGTGGTAGCACATGCCCTTAATTTCAGCTGCTCAGGAGGCTAAGGCAGGAGGATTGTGAATTCAAAGCCAGTTCAGCAACTTAGTGAGGTGCTAAGCAACTCAGTGAGACCTTGTCTCTAAATAGCATAAAAAAGGCTGAGGATGTGGCTCAGTGGGTAAGTGTACCTTGGTTCAATCCTTGGTACCAAAAAAAAAAAAAAAATACTGCTAAAGTTAAAAATACAGCAAAAAGGCTAAATAACAGAATGGGTATAGTCAAAGGAATACATTATTGAAAACTCAAGTAGACAAAATCTTCCAAAATATGAAATCAAAGGACAAAAGGATAGAAAGTATAAGAGAAAAATTGAGGCAGGTAGGATCTACGAAGCTCCATGAAGTTATCAGTACTAGAGCTCTTTTTATCTTTCTATTGCCACCATTTTTAAGGTATAATTTCCTTTTTGTTTACCCACAGTTAAGAGTGGCTTTTGGGGTTCCAACCATCTTGTCCATGATTTAAGCAGACAAATAAAGGAAATGGAAGGAAGAGTAAAATGGACACCTCTCAAAATTTTGTCAATTCTCTTTAAGGAGGGTTTCTAGTAGCACAGTCTTTAATTGCATTGGCCAGAAATTGGTCATGTGGCCATACTTGCCTAAAGAAAGGCTGAAAAATATAATGCTTATTCAAGCAGCAGTATATGCTACTAAAGATTGAGGTTTAATTTCTAAGGAAAAAAGAAAACTGATGTGGGCTAAGCAATTTACAGTCTCTTCAATAAATCTTGTTCTTAGGCAAAATGACATTCAAGCATGAAGGTAAATATGTACTAATAAATTGGGTATTTTATTTTCTTTCTTCCCTCCCTTTCTTCCTTTTCTTTCAACTGGGGATGGATCCCAAGGGCACTCTATCACTGAGTCACATTCCCGCCCCTTTTTATTTTTATTTTTTTTAGACAGTGTGTCACTATGTTGCTAAGGCTGGCCTCAAACTTTCTTTCCTATTGCCTCAGCCTCCCAAGTAGCTGGGATTGGAGGAGTATGCCACCATACCTGGTTAGTAAGTTTTATTATTCATGATCCCACTCTGAAATACTCCAAGGTATGGTAAAATTAAAAAGAAAATACAAAGCTGGGCATGGTGGTGCATGCCTGTAATTCCAACAGCATGGAGGCTGAGATGGAAGGGTCGCAAATTCAAAGCCAGCCTCAGCTTTGGCAAGGCACTAAGCAACTCAGTGAGACCCTGTCTCTAAATATAAGATGAAATAGGGCTGGGAATGTGGATCAGTGGTCGAGTGCCCCTGAGTTCAATCCCTGTTGCCCCCCCCCCCAAAAAAAAAGTAAATACAAATAAAGAGAAAGACATGGCATACAAGAAACCAGTAGTGTGCTGATAAAGGTTTAACAATAGATTCTCTGGGATAAAACACCTTGATTTGTATCGCAGAAATCATTCCTCCCATGCTGACATTAGGCCACCCAAATGATGTTACTGAACAAAGAGTTAGAAAGAAATTTAACAATTGGCTCTTGTGAGCCAGTATGAGCTGGCTGCAGCACAGCACTGCAGGAAACAATGATAAACATCAAATGTGAAAGGCAAAAACTTCAATTAGGTTTAAATCATTGCTAAAGCTTATGACAGAAGCAGTGAATAAAAATCTGGAGTTGAAAATCTTAGATTACCACCTTGAGAGAGGAGGTAAGGGGATAGCAAGGCCAGAGAGGTTAGTAATAGCATACTAGAGATCTTATTTAGAGAAAGGAAATGGTAGTTTATTAATTATAGGTATATACAGAATAATGTAAAGATTAAGTGGTTAAGATTTTTAAGGTGACTACTAAAAAAGTAGAAATAGAATGCCTAACTTCCAAACCACTAAAGGAAAAATAACGGGACAAAGAAAACTCCATCATCATTCTTTTGGGATGTGCAGTATCTCTGAATATTCTGCATATGTATGGAAAATTGCTTGACCTGAAGAGTCTAAGCCTTTCCAGTGTAGAAGCCAGAAAGTTGCTTTTCCAGCTTCCCTTGCAGCTAGAATATAAGTATGTGACCTGGATCCAATCAGATATACCAATTAGATCACATGACACTGGGGATTGGAAGGAGAAGGTGCCATGCAGACATTCTGTCATAGGTAGAGGTTGATATGTTCAATTTTCCAGAGAGAGCAGTAGCATATATTGAGCACCCAGAACTCAATAGTTGCATCAGAAGAGTCTCCACAAGAGGTGTTGTACAATAGGATTTGAATATTGTCACTGACTATGAAGGATCCAAGCTTGTTTCTCAGATCATTTTAGAGATTCTGTGATCTATCCCAAATACATAAATAAATTCCTTTTTCATTGTTGTTTTAAACTAGTTTAAATTATTTTTAAATTTTTTCAACCAAAATTTAATTCACAATTTACACCTGCAAAAAGGCAGAAAAAGGGAAGAAAAAAAAGAAAGTGATGTCATGATAAAGAGGAACATTAGATAGGAGGGATACATTCAAGCACCAACAATACCAGTAAATGTCAATGCCATGAATTCCAGTATTATTTTTCAGATTGTGTTTAAATATTTAGTATACGCAGTTTATAAGTGATACAATATCTAGAACAAAATGATGAAGAAAATTTGATAATTAAGACTTGGGATATATATATATATATATATATATACACACACACACACACACACACACACACACACACACCCTAGATATCTGTATCTATACTTGTATCTACTTAAAAGAAATCTGGAATCAATTAGGATACTGATAGATGAAATAATAGAAAAGAACTTTAGTATACTCCTGTAGAGTCAAAAGCCCACTATTATGAACTGTGTTGAGTCCCTGCCCCAAGATTTGTACATTGAAGTCCTAACCCCTAATACCTAAGAATGTGACTGAATTTGAGAATGGGGTCTTAAGTAATTATGTTCAAATTAGATCATTAGAGTGGACCCTAATCCAATACGACTGGTGTCTTTATAAGAAGAGGAAACTTGGACATAGGCTGACACAGAGGAAAAACCATGTGGAGACTTAGGAGGAAGACTGTTAGCTACAAACCAAGAAGAAAAGCCTCTAAAGAAACTTACTCTAGGGCTGCAGTTGTGGCTCAGTGGTAGAGCACTTGCCTAGCATATGTGAGGCACTGGGTTCGATCCTCAGCACCACATAAAAATAAATAAATAAAATAAAGGTATTGTATCCATGTACAGCTAAAAATGCTTTTTTTAAAAAAAAAATCTACTCTATTGACACCTTGTCTCAAGCTTTACTCTCCCCCCCCTCCTCCTCTTCCCCCTCTTCATTTTTCTCTTCCTTGCAGTACTGGGGATGGAACCCAGGGCTTCACGTATGCCAGGCAAGTGTTCTATCACAACTCCATCCTTTTGTCTCTGACTTCTAGCCCCACAAATGTGAGAAAATAAACAGTTGCCAAGCCAAATAATTAAAAAAAAAAGACTTCAGAAATATACAAGACAAATACTAATATATAATTTAATGAAAACAGAAGAACTTCATATTAAAATCTTTGGTAGTGGCTGAAACACTACAGAAAAAACTAGACTCTTGAATGTTAATAAAAGAGGAAATTCTGAAAATTATTGGAATAATTATCTAACTCAAGATGCTTGGCAAATAACATTAAAACATACCCAAGGAATGTAGATGGAAGGAATTAAAAAGCATATGAACTTTTCTAAAATGGAAAATAAGCAAAAGGAGACTTGACCAATAAAACCAAAGGTTGATTCTTTAAAAAGACTAAGAAATTTAATTATAAAAAAAGATTTGGCAAATCTAATTAAGAAAAAACAGTCTTCAGAACAAGAAGAACATAATAGATAAGGAAAAATTAAAACATTTTGGAGTCCTGAGTATACCTTTTTATAGTTTGGACTCCTTTTTATGTTTTAGTTGTAGATGGATGCAATACTTTTATTTCTTTATTTGTATGTGGTGCTGAGGATTGAAGCCAGTACATCACAGTTGCTAGGCAAGCACTCTACCACTGAGCTACAACCCCAGACCCTAGTTTTGACTCTTAAAAGCATGTTAACATTTTATATATACTAAAAATGAAATAAAATCAGTAAGGATGAAGAAACTCTTAAAAATTTAACACAAACAGAGAGAGAGGGGTGTAATTATATATCAAACCAATAACATAAATAGCTCAGGAAAAAACAAAAAGTCATCCAAGTCACTTTTGACCATATACCCTCCATCTAAAGATTTTTTTTAAATGTAAAGAAACCTTGAGGTTTTTTGAGTAGCTTTGTTGTTGATAATGATGGCAGCATGGCAATTTTTAAAACTGTTTTGAGTATGTTTGTGGACTGAGCAAATGAGTAAATATATTAATGTTTCTGGGAACCAGGATTCTCACTGTGAGTGAAGGAGGATTTACAGATGTCAGTGTGAATTCATCCCTAACTCTGCTTACTGAAAGGGTCTAGAAGTAGTAACACTCCAGTAGCAATGGGCAAAGATAGTGCTAAGATCTTGTTCTCTAAATACTACTCATCAATAGAAGGATGCAGAGCCCTTTGGGGAAATGGTTGGTTCTCAGGTAGGTGAAGGAAGTAAAACCAACTGGGAATATCTTCTTGTAACAAGAAATATGACAGTGATCAAATACTAACTGGATGTGTCCAAAGGACATAGGTGCCAGCTTGAAGGGTTTTTACAGCCAAATTGGGAGCAATTTTCCCATCAAAATGAAGCCATGAAGGTAATAGATTTAGCACATAGAATACAAAAGAATCCATGAATCTAAACTGATACAAAAAAACTAAAATCAGAAAAAAAGAATCAATAGATTTAAAAAAAGAAAGCAGAAGCAAACTTTTTTCTTCACAATAGAATGCTGACTAATATGTGCAGCAGGAATGATGGAGCTTGACAGCAGCATTTGTAATTAACATAATAATAATTGATTAAAGCAAGAAGCCTAAACTATTTGGTGCAAATATGCTGGAAAGCAAGTTTTTCCCCCATAGATTACTTACTGTGGATTATAAATGAAAAGGAATTATTTATGGTGGAGAAACCTGGTAGACATCAGCTTAACCAAGTGGTTAAACTGAATTACCACAGAAAAGGGGGACAAACTGATGTCATATGTCCCCTGCCCTGATTCCCTGAGAAGGGCACAGCATCACCTTTGTGTTAATTCCTGTCCCAATTGCAGAACCTGAATACAATTGGAAGCATCAGAATAAGCCAAAGTGGTGGCCATTGTACCATAGAACTGACTTGTCCTGTTCAAAACTGGTAATATGATGACAGATAAAGATAGATAGGCTCAGGGGCTGGGGTTGTGGCTCAGTGGTAGAGGCCCTGTGTTCAATCCTCAGCTCCACATATAAGTAAATTAAATAAATAAAGGTATTGTGTCCATCTACAACTAAAAAATATTTTCTGAAAACCTCTAAAAAAAAAAGGCTGGGGATATAGCTCAGTTGTAGAGTGCTTATCTCACATGCACAAGGCCCTGGGTTCAATCCCCAGCACCACAAAAAACAAACAAACAAAAAACTTCTAAAAAAAAAAAAAAGAAAGAAAGAAAAGATAGGGAGGGCTGAGGAACTATTTCCAGGAGGTGACAGAGATAGGACAACTAAATTCAATAGATGTTTTTTGACTGGAAACAGGATAAGTGGGGAATGCTAAAAATAATTTAATTAAAATAATTGGAGAAATTTGAATTTGGAATGTCCATTAAATGATAGTATTCATTAATGTCAAAGGTATGGAATTTGATCAGTTTATTGTGGACATGTAACAAAAAACCTTTTTAGTAGACATGAACTGAGGTATTTTGTAGTGAAGGCATTAACAACTGCAACTCACTCTCACATGGGTCAGGAAAAATATTGTATGTGTACATATTTATAAACAAAGCAGATATGGAGTAATGTAATAATGTTATTTTTGAAAGCTGCTGTTTATTACTTTATTCTTATGAATTTGATGATCCAAGGATAAATTTCCTGAAAAATATTTTCAAGTTTCCTCCACTAAGATTTTCAAATATGAATAACTCTATCACCATTGAAGTAGTTTAGAAAATGCATAATTTCTTTCTTATATCAACTATTCAAGAGCATACAGAACAAGAGGAGACACAAAGGCAGGTCTCATGTCAATATGAAAAACCTTCAGAGGTGTTGTCTGCTTTATGTGTTCTCACTAGCACAACATTGTAATAAATAGTTCAATGTACTTGATGGATGGTCAGCCTGGGAGCCAGTGAACCTGGTTCTGGCGCTAGCTCTACCTTTTGGTGAGGTGGGCATTTGAGCAAGTCATGTAATTTTTCCTAACTTCCATTTCACCCCAGGAAATGCTAGAGCCTGTTAAATGAGGCTAGTGATGTTTGCTTTTCCCACTTCACAGATCTATCATGGGACTCACATAAACCAATACTGCAGCAAATGAAAAGCCCCAGACCCATAGAAGAAATAGCGATGATGAGTTCAGGGAAGCCATGTGCATCTCGGGATTTGACTTGTATTGGTAATTCCTTTTCTTTTGTTTTTCTTTTTTTATTTGTTTTAATTAGTTACACATGACAGTACAATGATCTTGACATATCATACATTTGAATCACATGGGATATAATTTCTCATTTTTTTGAGTGTACAGGTTGCAGAATCACATAGGTCATGCAGTCACATATATACCCACAGCAATAATAATGTCTATTTTATTCTGCTGTCCTTCCATTCCCCCTTTCTCTCCCCTCCCCTCCCCTCCCCTCACTTCTCTCTACCCAATCTAATGTGACCCACTTCTTTTTTTCCCCCTCACATCATCATACCTGTATTCTGTATAACGATGAGGGTCTCCTTCCATCTTCTGTGCAATTCCCCTTCTTCCTCCCTTTCCCTCCACCTCTCTTCCCTGTTTAGTTGTATCTTGTTCTCATGCTCTTCCTCCCTACAGTAATTCCTTTTCAACAAACGTTTTCTTTTAAAAATTGTCACATTGTGTTTAGTTTGTGAATCAGAAAAAAAAACCAATAGTGGAATTTCCTAAACTTTTGTATGTTTAACATTCACTCTGCCTTGAAACAGTTTACATAAACAAGGAATTCTCTTTTGTTTAAAGGGGCAGTGATTCGTGTGGGTATGTAAATATATAATTACTCTTTAATTTTAATGACACTCCAAAATGGGCTCCTGACTCTTCTGAACCAGGACAGATGTCCCTCCCCATGACATTGTATTTCTTTGTCTCTTCCCTGTGAGACATAAACTCCCCAACAAGGAAGAAACTAGATGTGGCTCATTCATCACTGTCACCTCAGTGCCTACATAGTAGGCACTCAATAAATATTTGTTGAAAGGCTGTTCTGGTTGAAGAAAGATAAATGAACACAAATCCTTGCTAAAAGAACAATTATCTTCTTCCATGAATACTTTTAAGCATGAATAGTGTGCAGTTCTCTTTGCTGAACAACATGGGAGCTACAGAGATCATCCCAGAAATTTCAGTTTCTGACCAATTACCCAGCGTCCAGGCTGGGTCATTTTCTCTGGATGCTGGGAAGTCAGTGTTTGCAGAGTCACTCTGCCACCTTTTGGCTGTACCTGGGAATTGCACCTACTCTGACCTTGCCCCTCAACTGGACAGGAATCATGACAACTTGGTCCACAGCTCTGGGACAGCAGCATCATTTGTGCATCCATTGCACAGACACTCACTGAATGCACACCTCGTGTCAGGTTCTGTTCCAGGAGCTGGGGACATAATTAGGGGAAAGCACACATGACTCTTGTCCTCAAGGGGTTTATAGTTTGGTTTTGGAGTGGGAAGAAGGTAATAAACGTGTAATCACACAAATCATTAACTACTGATATGTACAGGATTATGGAGAAGAAATGCAAGGTTCTGTGAGTGTCCTGTGTTCTTATCTTCCATCATCCTTGAAGCAAAAACTGGCATTGCTGGACTCTGCCACCACATCTTAAGCTCACAAAATGGGAATACAACACATTTTGTTAGCCTAACCAGAAAAGCAGGACAACACATGCTCAGGCTTAAATGGGAGTGAGGAAACATGATCAGAGTGACTGGGATGATTCATCAGTGAATTCAACTTTTCATAATGCCCGGGTTCGCCTTTTGTCTAAACCCAGACTGCTAACCAAACTAATCCATTTAAAGTGACTTATTGCCCCCAAATTAAACACTCTTTCTTTAATAATAATAATAATGATGATGATAATTGCGGACATTATTGAGAGCATACTTTGTGCCAGGCTGCTAGGCATTTTAAATGCAGCAGCTGGAATAACCTTCATAGCAACCCCATGATGTGGGTATATTATTGTTCCTGTAAGGACAATGATGGTGAAAAGCACAGGGTCTGGAAAGGACTCCATGCCTTTGAACCTGGGTGCCATCTACCAGCTGTGTCACACTGGGCCATTTACTTAGGTTTTCTCTGTTTCTTTTTTCTCATGTATAAAATGTGGATTCTAAAAGCAATCTACAGGTTGATGTAAAGAGTGAACAAGTTAATTCACTTAAAACAGTGCCTGGCACACAGCAAAGAGTCACCAGGTGCTAGAAACCTTTTTTTTTTTTTTTTAACAAAGGAGAGCATTTGGATCTCAATAACCTTCCCAACCTCCCAGAGCTACGGAGTGGTGCAGATGATGAGAATCCAGGAAGTCTGATTCCTGAGCTGGCCTGCACACTCGTCCACTATGCTATTCTAAATACCCTGTTCCTGGCTACCTTCTGTTTCTCTGGGAACAGAAGTCTCAATTGACTCTACACAGTAATATTCTTGAATCATTTTGCTGAGCCTGGGTCTTAGCTGAACACTGGAAAAAGTAGCTTTTCAATAGGTACTTGCTATTTCATCCCCCAAGAGATCATATAGGTACATTGTGGAAAGAACCTCTCCTTTTGACATTGATGGAAGCACTGGAACAGCGAAGCTTTCAATAACATTATTGTTTGCATGCAATGTCTTTTGGAACATGATGTAGTCCTTGTGCAAAGAACATGAGCTCTGAAGCCAACCAGATCTGGATCCCAATCCCAGCTCTACCATTTGATCCCAGACCAGGCTTTTGTCTGATCCTCAGTTTTCTTGTGTTGCAAATGAATATAACAGCTACCTCATAGAAAGAGGTATAACAAAATCAAAGAGTTCATATATATATGCATATGTATATATACATATGTATGTGTATAGCCATATATGATATGATATATCTCAAAGAACTTGGCAAAGTACCTTAGTTGAGGATTTAAAAATGCAACTCCGGGGCTGGGGTTGTAGCTCAGTGGCAGAGCACTTGCCTAGCATGTGTGAGGCACTGAGTTTGATTCTCAGTACCACATAAAAATAAATTAATAAAATAAAGGTCCTTTGATAATTAAGAAAATATTTTTTTAAAAAATGCAACTCCTTCCCATCATGAGGTTAGTTTCATTACAAAAAGGTGAAAGAGCTGAAGAAAATCCAAACAAATGGTAAGCAAACATAGAAATCCAAGAAAGGAACATAGGGGAACAGGAAGAAAGGCAGAATGGAGATGCAAGTAATTTCATTCTGGGTTCAAGGCAAAAGTCCAGAGTGAGGGATAGCTTCTTTGCAGGGTCCAGCCCAATCTGTGATCACTGGAGCCCACAGTTCTCACAGTGTAGGCACCATCTGGGAGAAATGCACTGATTTAGAGCTGCGGGCCCTCTGAGAGGAAGGTTAATGGCAGGGTTAAAGGAAAAGGCAGGTGGAACGTGTCTCCCTAGCCCACTCCTCCTCTTGCCTTAATGAATGCCAGCTCCAAAGGCTTTCTGTTCCTGGAGCCCAGGCCACTTGCTTTGGATACCAAATCAAACTAAATTAGCATCTTTTCAGATGCTTTCTTGATCACTTAGTTTTATGGAAAAATACCAAGGTGGGACTGATTCTGGACAAACCTCACGATTTCCCCTGAACCGTGTTTCTGCTGTTTGAGGTCTGATTAGCTCTCTGAGTGCATTGGAAAGAACTACATAAAGTAGATTGGAGAAAAACTCTGAGCTTAGCCTAGAGATTCAGGACTCAGGCTGTCCAAATTGCATTGACACAAATGGGAGTTCGAACAAGACTGAAGTTATGGAGAGCTATATCAGGTGCAGAGCTGACAGCCAGACTTGAGGTGTCTCAGAGGTGAGGTTCTGTGATATTTGTTTTTCTGAGGTTTGCTGTGAAATGAGCTGGAGGCTTCAGTTGTCACGGTAATGGCAAGAGGCTCCATTTGAAGCTTCTAGGGAGGGCGTACCAAGTAAATACAAGCTACTTCTCCCAGCGAGGAGTCTATGCCATGGAAGGAACGTTTGTCATGGTTCTGCTATAAAAACTACATGGTCACAGCAATGTGGTCTGGTGGCTTTCACATCTTTAGACCCCAAAATGGAGCCAATGATAAGTTATCTCAAACAAGCTTGATGTTGGTAATGAAGCATTTATCGAGTGTTGAACATTCAGTGAAGCATTGTGAAAGATCCAGAAGAAGAAATGATCTGGCCTCTCCAGCCCATTAAGCCTGCAAAGCAAATAAACTACTATGTTTGAAATTAATCTATGAACAGTGAAACAAAAAGCTAAAGAGCCAAATGGCATTTAGAGAATGTAGTGGCTTGAGATGGTGGGTACTGAGAGATTGCAGGGTTGGGTTGGCTCGGCTGCATGACATGAGCGATAGGACCACCCAACTGCAGCCCAAGAACTAGATCGGGGAGAGATTATGTTGGGGTAGGTAGTATGGGGATGGCAAGATAGGTCTCATAGATGGGGCTAAGGAGTTTGCATAATAAGGAACAGGATAGATGGTAAAAAGATTTTTAAAGAACTGGCGCTTTCCTTCCCTCTGACCTCATCTCATATGATGTGATCCCTACCTCTCACTTGGTGGCTCTGCTTCACATGCTCAGGGACTAGATGGCTTCCTTCTTGTGGCTCTGAAATCTTCAAGAATTGGAATGATCTATCCATTCTTTTTTATCCAGCAAGTGGAAAGTCACATGTTGGAAGGTTTTATAGATCAGTCCTGAAAGTGGTCTATTTCACCTCTGCACACATTCCATTAGCTATGACTCAGTCAGATGGTCCCATGTAATGGCAAGGCAAGCTGGAGAATGAAGTTTGGCTGTATGTCCAATAAAAGGAGGAGAAGATGGGGGATGGTGAGCACTCACAGCCTCTGCCATATGTCTCTATGACCGTAGTGATCCATCTCACCAACCTTCCCACAGTTCTCTCAACAAGTCATGGTCCCTCCCACCCCAGGGTCTTTGCAATGATTGTGTCTGTGTCTTTTTTAGATGACACCCCTGGCTGGCTGATGAGAAGTCATTGTCCCAGAAAGTCTTTCCTGTGTCTTTTATAGGAAGAGTCTCACTCCATCACATTTTACTCCTATATCTTCATAACTCTGCAAAAGCAGGTGCAGTGCTGCTTGAAATGACTTTGTTTATTGTGTGTCTCCTCCTGCTTCAATTTAGCTCCAGGAAATCAGTGACCTTGTGCATCTTGTTCACTGTCATATCCTCCACATCTAGGACAATGCCTGGCTGTGCTAGCTGATTTAAAATCAGTTAAAAGGATAAGGAGAAAAAAGTTGCCCAGCAACAGAATACACAGTAAGGTTAGAGATAGGTAAACTAGTTGGCATTCTGGTCAGTTGCAGTGATAGTTAACGCTGATGCTTTGTTTACTATGAACTGGATATAGTTTAAGTACTTTACATTATATGCATTATCTTATTTAATCCTTGTGGTGACTCTATGAGGTAGACAAGATTAGTACATATATTATACAATTAAGGAAACTAAGGCACAAGAAGTTAACAGCTTATCCAGATTTCCATAGCTGCTAAGTGGTATGGGTAAGATTAACCCCTGTCTGGCTCAGGACCCAGGATCTTAAACCAGTTCACTACACTCTCTTTCCCCTTGTAAGGGGGATGGTGTTAGGAACCTGGTCTATGGTATTGGTGGTGGAAATTCACACTGGACTGGAGAAATGGGCAAGTTTTGGAAATCTGGAATGTTTATCTGAGATATGGTTTGCTATTTTGGTTAGCAAAGGAAAGAAGCTCTCAATGGTAGGTGTATCTGCAGATATTCTACAGGCACCTTTAACTGGGTATGGCAGGTACCCTAACACTCACCCATTCCATACCCAAAGATTAATCCACTTTGGGACACAGTGAAAGAAACAAGAATAGAGGTGGGAATGATCAGTCAGTTGGAGACTCATGAAAATAAATCAGAACAGTAAATTCAGAAGCAGTGACGGCCACATAACAAGCCAACTCCCACCACTCCCAAAGAGTTGATTTAATGAAAGTTGAATCATCTCCACCTGCCTCCTCATAGCAGTTACAAAAACAAAATTCATATAAAAATGGAAATTCTTCTGCTTGTGAGTGGAAAAGCATGAGCAGTGAGGAAATGTGTGATGCACTTCTCTGAAAAACACCACGGATCTTGAACTCTATAGTACAGAAGTTAAATCACCTTTGCTGACTCTTCCCCTGCTCAATCTCTAATTTCTGAACTGTCTTGGGACCTAGTGTTGGTCTTTTTTTCTCTGTTATCGCCCTTACTTTACCTTCTCCCCAGGTTAGTTCATTGAGCTCCTGGCTTCAGGTTCCCCCCATATACTGATAATACCCAAATATATAGCTCTAGCCCAGATGTCTTGTATGAGCTCCACACTCTTTTGCATACATGCTTATTTGCCATCTCAACTTGGGATATTTAAAAGGCATCTCAAACTTAAAATAAAAACAGAACTTTTGAGCCAGGCATAGTGGGACTGGCTCAAAATCTAGGGACTCAGGAGGCTGAGGCAGAGGGATCACAAATTCAAGGCCAGCCTCAGCAACTCAGTGAGGCCCTAAGCAACTCAGAGAGACCCTGTCTCTAAATAAGATATACAAAGGGGCTGGGAATGTGGCTCAGTGGTTAAGCACCCCTGGGTTCAATCCCTGGTATTAAAAAAAAGCAGAACTTTTGTACCCTCCCTTCCAAACCTGCTCCTTCCCCATCTTAGCAAATGGCTTCAGTGTACATATAGTTTCTCAGACTCCAAATCCAGAAGTCATCTCTGATCCTCCATATTTTCCCCATTCATCTTCTCCCACTCCCTATCCAAACAGTTATCAAATTCTGCCAGCTCTAGCAGTCTGGGGTTAGTTCACTCCCCTCCTTTCATTTGCCAACTTCTTAATTTAAGTTTAGATCATCTCTTGCCTAGATGATAGCAATAGTCTTCAATAGCTAGAGGTGCCCTTTGTGTTCATGTTGTTTTCTAAAATATTGTAGGAATGATCTTTCATAACCATCATTCAGTGAACTTGATGGCACTGTACTATAGTCGAATATATTGTATGAAATCCTGTTTAATTTAGTATAGATACAGATGGACAAATGTATTAAATACTTATTGATAAATATATACACATGGGTTTGTGCATATCATATATTTTCTGGCTATGTCATCTGAGAGGGCCTGGAAGTAATGAAACTCTGCTAGCAATTAGAATATGCAGTGCAGAGACCTTGGCTTCAAATACCATACTCCAACAAAAGGAACCAGGGCTCCTTGGAGAAATGGAAAAATACAAGATGAGCATAGACTATCTTATAGTGCCAGAGAATAAGAAAGTGTTAATAAAGAAAATAAAATAGAGACATCAAAGAAGGTAAGAACCAATCTGAAAGAATCTCAAAAAAGCCATAGCTGGAACAAATGGAACAATAAAATAATGTAGTGTTTTGGATTATAATCCAATGCATAAAATATATATCTACAAATGTATGGATAAATGATTGAGCAAAAAACAAGACAAATGGTGGAATAAAGGGGGCAAATCTTCCTTAGAGAAGTCCATAGATAGATAGATAGATAGCCCCTTTTGAGATGTGGACTTTAGTTCCCCTCCTTGGGAGCAGGCTAGACTGAGGCTACTTAATTCTACAGCATAAAGTATGGAAAAGGAAAAATAGCAAATTTATAGTGTAGAAACCTGGCAAACACTCCCTTAATTGAGTGATGAAAGTTAATATCACCATTGATGGCATGTGGCTCTCTACTACATGCCTCTGATACGATGCCATGAGAAGTGCATATCATTTCTGATTATGGGTCTTTCAAAAAACCCACATCCTGAGACTAATCATGAGGTGAAAATATCAAACAAACCCAGATTTGGATTACTCTACAGAGTATCTGACCATGACTCTTCAGAATCCTTAGTTTTCAAAAGCAAGACCGAAGAAACTATCACAGACCAGAAAGAGCAGGGAGATACAGTTGACTAAATGCAATGTGGAATCTTGGATTTGATCCTGGAACAAAAAAGGAGCTTAATGAAAAAAAACTGGTGAAATCCAAATAAAGTCTTAAGTTGAGTTAATATTTATGTACTGTAGTATTTTAACATATTAAAACAGAGGAAACTAGGGCTGGGGTTGTGGCTCAGTGGTAGGGCGCTCACCTAGCACGTGTGGGGCCCTGGGCTCAATCCTCAGCACCACCTACAAATAAATAAGTAAAATAAAGGTATTGTATCCAACTACAACTAACAAATAAATACTAAAAAAAAATTTAAAAAATAAAATGGGGGAAACTGAGTTAAGGTTTATAAAAATTTAGAAATTTTCTGTACTATCTTTGAAACTTTTCCATCAGCCTAAATCTATGTCAAAATAAAATATTTTTCCAGTGTATTAATAGGCAATATCTTTTTTATTGGTTCTAATTAGTTCTACATGAGAGCAGAATACATTTTGATTCATTGTACGCAAAAGGAGCACAGCTTTTCATTTCTGTGGTTGTACACAATATAGAGTCACACCATTCATGCAATCATACATGTACTTAGGGTAATGATGTCCATATTATTCCACCATCTTTCCTACCCCTATGCCCCCTCCCTCACCTCTGCTCAATCCAAAATTCCTCCATTTTTTTCCTTCCCTCCCCCATTATGGATCAGCACCCTCTTATAAGAGAAAACATTTGACCTTTGGTTAAAATATTTATTTTAAAAAATGATTCAAATTATGTGGCTTTTTCATTTAAAACTCTTCAAATGTTTCTCTTTGCATCTATAATAAAACTCAAACTCTTGACCAGGCCCTCTGAAAATTCATCATGTACTGCTCTCCCATGTCTCTTACGCAACAACACAAGACTAGGATTTTCTCAAAGATACCAACCTTCCTCCATCAGAGTCCATTCCTAAACCTCTATCTCTTAGAAGCAAACTCCTCCCAACCCTGTACTCTCTCCCATGGCTCAATTTTACTCCCTTCATGGAATTCCAGATAATTTGAAACGTTGTTGTGTATTTGTTTTAATACAGCTAGACTGGAAGCTCCTTGAAGTCAGTGGTCTTACCTGTTTGATTCATCTCTGTGTTCAACACCTGGTAGGCAACAAATAAGTATCTAGGGAATGAAGTGATCTTTGGATGCTTCTGAAAGTCCCATTCTCCTTTAGGATCACCATCACAACTGTCAAGAGGCAGGAAAAAGCAGGAAGACTGAGACATTCATGTCAGCTGGGTTTGAGAAGAATGTCAGATATCTTAGAGTCACACTGAAGGAAAAAGTGATCTTTGGTTGGAAGAGAGCTGCTTAAAAACAAAGGACTTAGGATATGGATCTTAATCCTGGGTGTCTCAGAATAAACTGGAAGAGGTTGTTAGTTACAGATAATCTGATATGTAGCCAGGATTGAGAACCACTTGTTTAAGGGAGAGCCATGTGTAGTGGTACACACCTATAATCCCAATGGCTCACACCTATAATCCCAGTGGCTCAGGAGGCTGAGGAAGGAGGATCATGAGTTCAAAGCCAGCCTCAGCAAAAGATAGGTGCTAAGCAGCAAATATAAAATAGGGCTGGGGCTGGGGCTTAGTGGTTGAATGGCCCTGAGTTTGGTCCCCAGTACCCTCCCCCCAAAAAAAGTGAGGAAATGGGTCTTTTTGATTTGTAGGGACTTGCTCTAGGAAAAGGAAAGGTAGAGAACATTCTTTATGGTTCTAGGTACAAGGTTATCCAAGCCAATTCATTATGATTGGGAGGTATTCAAGACTATATTCTTGGGGCTGGGGTTGTGGCTCAGTGGTAGTGCTTACCTAGCATGTGTGAGGCACTAGGTTCAATCCTCAGCACCATATATAAACAAATAAAATAAAGATCTATTGACAACTAAAAAAATAGTAAAAGAAAATTTTTTAAAAAGACTAAATTCTTCTTTTAAATCTCAGTTGGTCCTCATTGTTACCTAAAATGTTACCAGGATAATCAACTTTTGGGAATTAGGCATGGAGCTACATATGGTGTATGGAGCCCAAATATCCTTAATTTGTTTAGCTATATAATACAAGAAATCTTTTTTTTATTGTTGGTCATTCAAAACATTACATAGTTCTTAATACATCATATTTCACAGTTTGGTTCAAGTGGGTTATGAACTCCCAATTTTACCCCGTATACAGATTGCTGTATCACATCAGTTACCCTTCCATTGATTGACATATTGCCTTTCTAGTGTCTGATGTATTCTGCTGTCTGTCCTATTCTCTACTATCCCCCCTCCCCTCCCCTCCCCTCCCCTCCCCTCCCCTTTTCTCTCTCTACCCCTTCTACTGTAAATCATTTCTTCCATTTGTATTATCTTGTCTTACCCCTCCTTTCCTCTTATATGTCATTTTGTATAACCCTGAGGATCGCCTTCCATTACCATGCGATTTCCCTTCTCACTTCCTTTCCCTCCCACCTATCAACCCTGTTAATGTAAATCTTCGTCACAAGCTCTTCGTCCCTACCCTGTCCTTGTTTCCTCCCCTTATATCAAAGGAGTCATTTGGTATTTGTTTTTTAAAGATTGACTAGCTTCACTTAGCATAATCTGCTCTAATGCCATCCATTTCCCTCCAAATTCTATGATTTTGTCATTTTTTAATGCAGAGTAATACTCCATTGTGTATAAATGCCACATTTTTTTTATCCATTCATCTATTGAAGGGCATCTAGGCTGATTCCACAATCTTGCTATGGTGAATTGTGCTGCTATGAACATCGATGTAGCAGTGTCCCTGTAGCATGCTCTTATTAGGTCTTTGGGGAATAGACCGAGAAGGGGAATAGCTGGGTCAAATGGTGGTTCCATTCCCAGCTTTCCAAGAAATCTCCATACTGCTTTCCAAATTGGCTGCACCAATTTGCAGTCCCACCAGCAATGAACAAGAGTACCCTTTTCCCCGCATCCTCTCCAGCACTTATTGTTGTTTGACTTCCTAATGGCTGCCAATCTTACTGGAGTGAGATGGTATCTTAGGGTGGTTTTGATTTGCATTTCTCTGACTGCTAGCGATGGTGAGCATTTTTTCATGTACTTGTTGATTGATTGTATATCCTCATCTGAGAAGTGTCTGTTCAGGTCCTTTGCCCATTTATTGATTGGGTTATTTGTTATCTTATTGTCTAATTTTTTGAGTTCTTTATATATTCTGGTTATTAGGGCTCTATCTGAAGTGTGTGGAGTAAAGATTTGTTCCCAGGATGTAGGCTCCCTGTTTATCTCTCTTATTGTTTCTTTTGCTGAGAAAAAACTTTTTAGTTTGAGTAAGTCCCATTTGTTGATTCTAGTTGTTAACTCTTGCGCTATGGGTGTCCTATTGAGGAATTTGGAGCCTGATCCCACAGTATGTAGATCATAGCCAACTTTTTCTTCTATCAGATGCCGTGTCTCTGATTTAATATCAAGCTCCTTGATCTATTTTGAGTTAACTTTTGTGCATGGCGAGAGATAGGGATTCAGATTCATTTTGATGCAGATGGATTTCCAGTTTTCCCAGCACCATTTGTTGAAGATGCTATCCTTCCTCCATTGCATGCTTTTAGCCCCTTTATCAAATATAAGATAGTTGTAGTTTTGTGGATTGGTTACTGTGTCCTCTATTCTGTACCATTGGTCCACCCGCCTGTTTTGGTACCAGTACCATGCTGTTTTTGTTACTATTGCTCTGTAGTATAGTTTGAAGTCTGGTATCGCTATACCGTCTGAATCACACTTCCTGCTTAGTATTGTTTTTGCTATTCTGGGTCTTTTATTATTCCATATGAATTTCATGATTCTTTTATCTATTTCTACAAGAAATGCTGTTGGGATTTTGATTGGCATTGCATTGAACTTATAGAGAACTTTTGGTAATATCGCCATTTTGATGATGTTAGTTCTGCCTATCCATGAGCAGGGTATATTTTTCCATCTTCTAAGGTCTTCTTCTATATCTTTCTTTAAGGTTCTGTAATTTTCATTGTATAAATCTTTCACCTCTTTTGTTAGGTTGATTCCCAAGTATTTTATTTTTGGGGGGGATATTGTGAATGGAGTAGTTGTCCTCATTTCCGTTTCAGAGGGTTTGTCGCTGATATACAGGAATGCCTTTGATTTATGCGTGTTGATCTTATATCCTGCCACTTTGCTGAATTCATTTATTAGCTCTAATAGCTTCTTTGTAGACCCTTTTGGGTCTGCTAGGTATAGAATCATGTCATCTGCAAATAGTGATAATTTAAGTTCTTCTTTTCCTATTTTTATGCCTTTAATTTCTTTCGTCTGTCTAATTGCTCTGGCCAGTGTTTCGAGGACTATGTTGAACAGAAGTGGTGAGAGAGGGCATCCCTGTCTTGTACCAGATCTTAGAGGGAATGCCTTCAATTTTTCTCCATTCAGAATGATGCTGGCCTGTGGCTTATCATATATTGCTTTTACAATGTTGAGGTATGATCCTGTTATCCCTAATTTTTCTAGAGTTTTGAACATAAAGGGATGCTGTACTTTGTCGAATGCTTTTTCTGCATCTATTGAGATGATCATATGGTTCTTATTTTTAAGTCTATTGATGTGGTGAATAACATTAATTGATTTCCGTATATTGAACCAGCCTTGCATCCCATGGATGAATCCTACTTGATCATGGTGTATAATTTTTTTGATATGTATTTGAATCCGATTCGCCAGAATTTTATTGAGGATTTTTGCGTCAAGGTTCATTAGAGATATTGGTCTGTAGTTTTCTTTCTTTGAAGTGTCTTTGTCTGGTTTCGGAATCAGGGTGATGTTGGCCTCGTAGAATGAATTTGGAAGTTTTCCCTCTTTTTCTATTTCCTGAAATAGCTTGAAAAGTATTGGTGTTAGTTCCTCTTTAAAGGTTTTGTAAAACTCTGCTGTATACCCATCCGGTCCTGGGCTTTTCTTAGTTGGTAGTCTTTTGATGGTTTCTTCTATTTCCTCTATTGTTATTGGTCTGTTTAGGTTGTCTATATCCTCCTGACTCAATCTGGGCAGATCATAAGACTTAAGGAATTTATCTATGCCTTCACTATCTTCTATTTTATTGGAGTATAAGGATTCAAAATAATTTCTAATTATCTTCTGTATTTCTGAAGTGTCTGTTGTGATATTGCCTTTTTCATCCCGTATGCTAGTAATTTGGGTTCTCTCTCTTCTTCTCTTCGTTAGCATGGCTAAGGGTCTGTCAATTTTATTTATTTTTTCAAAGAACCAACTTTTAGTTTAATACAAGAAATCTTTATGGTTGTGCTTCTCAAGGTATGGTCATTGGTTGTACTTCATCAGAGATGCCTAGTGTGTGTGTGTGTGTGTGTGTGTGTGTGTTAGAGGGTATTTAAAATGTAGTTTTTCCAGGCCTCAATACCAACTTGTCACTACTCACTAAAATTTAAAAATCTAATAAAATTTTATAATATGGAGCTGAAAACATTTTTTTCAGGACCATTGTTTTTCAGAAAAAAATGTTAACCAAAGGTCATACAAGTTAGAAAAATAAACCTAAATTCGGTTAATTTCTTCAAATTAGTAATGACCTTTGTGGGGTGTGATGGGGATTGAATCCAGAGCTTGCACATGTTAAGTAAGAACTCTCATCCTCAGATCAAAATTCTATTTCCAAAAGAGCAACAAATCTAAGGCTATTCAGTATATATAACAAGGAATGAAAAATTGTACTTCAACTCTCAGCTATGAACAATTAAAGAAGTTAAAGACTGAAAATAAAGTCAATAAATAGAAAAGAGTAACAGGATAAATGAACAAGAGTAATATTCTCTCACAGTTATATATTTTTATGTACATAAATTATATTAAACTTTACTCTTTAACATGCTTTAATCTTCAGTTCCATCTATATTGCTGTGATAACAGAATTTTCTTCTTTTTGAACGCTGTTCAGTATTCTAGTGTGTGTGTGTGTGTGTGTGTGTGTGTGTGTGTGTGTATCACATTTTCTTTATTCATTCACCCTCTGACAGACATTTAGGTTGATTTTGTTTCTTGACTATTGTGCTGCAGTGAACATGGGGGTGCAGATATCTCTGAAAAATTCTGATTTCATTTACTTTGGATCTGTACTCAGAAACAGGATTTAGCTGAATCATTCAGTAACTCAATTTTTAGGTGTTTTTTGAGAAACTTCCATACTGTGGTAGGCAAATAAACTATGCACAAAAAGACAAATACTGTATGATTCCACTTATGTGTGGCATCTAAAAAAAGAAAATATCATCAAAAAGAGAATAAAAATATGGTTACCCAGAGACCTTGAGAGTGAGAGATGGGAGATGGGAAAAGAGAAATAAATGTTGCTCAAAAGGATCAAAATCTCACTTATATTGGAGGAATAAGTTTCAGAGATCTATTGCACTGCATGGTGACCACAGTTTATAAACATGTATCTTTCAAAATTGCTTAAAAAATAGATTTTAATGTTCTCACTACAATAAGTTAGTGAGGTGATGGATATGTTAAAGAGGTTGCTTGAATCTCTCTCTCTCTCTCTCTCTACAATATATAAACAGATGAAAATTCCTTTGTGCTTCATAAATAGACACAATTATTGGCAATTAAAAATCTTTTTTTTATTTTTTCAAGATTATTTATTAAAGAAGTCACTTTATTTGCTGGTACATTCTCATGTGTACTAATATTGAAATTGTAAGTGGGGTGGGGGCGGCTGTAGCTCAGTGGTAGAGGGCTTGCCTAGCACATGTGAGGCTCTGGTTTCGATCCTTAGCACCACATAAAAATAAACAAATAAAGGCATTCTGTCCATCTACAGCTACAATAAAACAAAATAAAAACCTTTAAAAAAAGAAATTTGTATGCCTAATACTTTGAAATCCAGCATATCCCATAGCTTGATAAGAACAGTGTATCTGCCTTAGATAATTGTGATTTTTTTGAATTAAAAATCAATTATTAAACATGATTTTTAAAATCACTTTAACCCTATCTCAATTTCTTGCATTCTTATAGTCTCAAAACCCTCTTTTCCTAACCTTCAACACATAAAAATTTTCAGCTTTCTGCTCTGAAAATACAGAAGCCTTTAAATCTCTGTGAAGAGGAGAGGTTCTGTTTTCATAGAGTAATACCCCTATCTGCTGGCCTTCTGAAATATTGCCACTGCAGACAAAAGGAGTTTGTGAAGCCAAAGCAAGATGGCTGTAACTCCCACCCACCCCCATCCAAAACCAGCCAGGTCCACAGAGTGCATGGCAAGCCCATGCTGGTCAGTTTCTCATCAAGGGTCTGCTTCCCTGGGAGCCTTGATGAATCCCTACCCCTCTAGGGTGGATGTTCTTGCCACTTCACAATGGTGTTACAGCATGGGTCACATGCTGCCTTGGAATTATCCTGAAGGGCAGATGGATTTCCCCCTGTGAGGAGAGGAATCAGATCATTTCTCAGCATTGGATCCCAAATGCCATCACAGTATCTGATATGTTAAATCCTCAATAAAACTTTGGCTTGAGCAGAAATTTAATTTAAAGTATAGCATCCCAAGTTGTTTAAACTTATGCATTAACTACCTGATGAGATTTCACCTTCGGTTGCAGCTGGTTTTGCAAAACAAACATTGTCTATTTGTATGATTTTCTTTAAGCAGCTTTTAAACAGAGATACAAATGAGTTTTCTCATAATGACAATGGTCTTACTTTAATCCTTGAGCAGTAAAACTTTTTTTTTTGAAATAACAGTGAATGCTATGTGAAATCAAGATCACTTGATTGTCAATGGTAAAGAGAAAGCAGTGATGTCTCACACCAAATGCTATTTCAAGAACAATGAATAATTACATTCAGGGAAGCTCCCTTACTTTCCTAATGGGATTAGCCATACACGTGCATTCTAGACACGTGGAGAAGGAATACATTTGCTTAACACTTCAGCTCTGCAAGGCAGTTTCATGTGTACTTCATTTTAGTCTCACAATCTGCTTCTGAGTGAGGTAGAGGAGCTATCAGTGTCAAGTGCCAATTGCATCATGGCTACAGAGATCCTAAGTAATATGGCCAAAGTGGGTCAGAGCCAGGACAGGGCCAGGTAGCTCCCTCCTTCTTCTTAGGAGGCACAAGGGTTAGTACTTCCTGATTGAGCCACATTAATCCTTTAGAAAGCAACATTGAGACTAAAATATTATATGTCAATGTTATATGCCAGCATGTGAGATCTTTATATGTACATGAAACCTCTGTCCACATGGGACCATTTTCTATTGGGAAAGGAAATCTCCCTTCTATTGGGAAAAGACATCACTGCTTTCTCTTTACCATTGACAATCAAGTGATCATGATTTCATATATCATTCATTGTCATTTAAAAAAAAATTTGACTGCTCAAGGATTAGCCACAATTTTCAGAGTCCATTAGTGCTGTTTCCATTGCTACTCTTTGGAATTTAGATAACTCTGCAACAGCTCTTTCTGAAAGAACTGATTTGTGGATGGAGTGGCAGTTCACATTTGTGTGGTCAACACTGTCCCTCTTGTGGCACAGGCTGCTTTGAGGGGGGCAGACAAGCTGATGTTGCTCTTAGCAATCTTCAGAGTTTCCAAAACAGGGGACACCAACAATTTATTCAAGTTGGTTGTTTTTGTAAATCCACGAGTTTGAAAGGCTCTCACATGTTATTTAGTCCAGCCTCTCCCTTTTAGCCCCAGACAAACTGACTCTCCCAGAGGAGAAGTAACTTGTTCAAGATCTCACAGACAATGGCAGAACAAGAGTGCAATTATGACCACCTATTTCCAACCCCATGCTCCTTCCTTTGATTGTAACTGGTCAGAGTCAGCTGTCTTCATATTTTATTATAGCTAATACTATTATACAAATACAGTAGCTAACTTCTATTGAGCACTTACTTTTTCAACATTATCTCATGTTTAAACCAACTTTGGGGTGGCGGGTGTAGCTCTGTTGCACAGCATCTACTTAGCATGTGCAAGGCCCTCAGTTCCATCTCCAGAACTGCAAAATAAAACAAAAACCTGAACAGAGCCTAGTGGCACACACCTATAATGTCAGTTTTGGGGGGAGGCTGAGGTAGGAGGATTGCAGCCTCTGCAAATTAGCGAGACCCTGTCTCAAAAAATAAAAGGGTTGAGAATGTAGTTCAGTGGTACAGCACTCCCGGGTTTAATCCCCAGGACAGTGTGTGTGGGGAGGAGGAATATGCTTTGTTTTCAAAATAAAAAGTAAACCAATTCATTCATATCCTCTCTCTCTCTCTCTCTCTCTCTCTCTCTCTCTCTCTCTCTCTCTCTCTTTCTCTCTCTCCTTTCCTTCTCTGTCTCCCCCCCCCATTTCTTCCTGCCAAGAGAAAAAAAATATGAAAACTGGAACTAACATTGATTTTTATCACCTGGTGATGGCTCCTTTTGAAATTTGGCTTTCTGGGGTCTTCTGTTCAGATCTTGCAAAATTTTCCCTCTCAGCCAGCTATCTCCACAGTTGGTATTTCATCTTATCAAGAGAACAAATCCTAACCTTTAAAATATAGCCAAATTGTACTTCGATCTGAGTTTTTAATCTCTAGATAAAATGTACTCAAATGACCAAATTTACTCATTTATTTTTTCCTCATATAGTGTCCCTTCATTTCAGTTTCCCTTAATAAATATCTCTCCTACCCCATGTAATTTCCATCTCTGCCTTTGAACAGCTTGATAGAGGAGCCTTTTTTTTTTTTTTTTTTACAAGCACAATGGCCTTGGCCTTTCTAGGGAAGACAAAGGGCTAAATTAAAGGCACAGCTGGTAACTTGCCACTGGCAGGGGTGGAGAGACCTAGTTAGTATGCATTCATTTACCTCTGCCCAGTTGGCTGGCTTGTATCACTCTCCTTTCTCTTGTCCAGAAGGCTGGAAGTAAAGAATAACTAGGTTATTCATTGTACTTCCAGCAGCTGGGGCTATAAGCAATTGCCGGATTTCTCTCCATTTGGACAAAGGTGAGTGAGCCTCAGACCAGGATCTCAAGAGCAAAGGAAATCCAGAATGTAAACATCAACTTTCAATTTCACTTGCATAATTCCTTCTTGCTTACACATTCCACAGCTTATTTTCTACCTCTGCAGATGCATAATCATGTTTTGGGAGATAATTCATGTTTTGAGTGCATTATTACTACTTAGTATAGTCTAAGAGAACTCCTTCATTTGTTCCTCCATTTGTAGAATATTTAGTATGTTCTAGGCACTATGCTAAACTCTCATATAGTCAAAAGTGAATCAAGAAGTCCCTGCCCTGGAGAAGCTCTTGTTTCACTGGGGTAACTGATAGTTAATCAGGTTTTGATGCAATGTGGTAAATGCAGTGATAAAAGATGCAAAGATGAGAGATGGTTGAGCACCTGCATTTTGATAAATTAGGCATTTGTGTGTGTGCACACGCATGCGTTTGTTGTATGTTATAAAAGGAAAATGAAAGTTGCTGAAAATGTTTACATGATATCTTGGCCTCCTGCCTTCAGCCACTGTTCCTTTCAGGTGGCCTGTAGAATAAACATATTTTATAGGACTGATGATCTATCCTGAGATAGGCTCACTAAGAGATGGAAAAATCAACAGTGTATTAGAAAAACTTTTGTTACCATTTCAGAAAATGTTCAACTGTTTTCTTGACACTCTAAAATATTGGAGCCACACTTTCCTGGGTTCTTGGACAACATTTATAGTTTAGAGAAATACAGGATGAGGTCTGTTATGAATCCCCATTTATTAAAATTCGCATCGTTGGAAGTCTGATTTCAATCAGTCTTGACCTAAGGTCTTACAGATCCTGGAATCTAGTATATAGGGAAATGCTTCCTGAAACTCTATGGTCTCAGAATTGAATCATAACCTAAAAGAACCCTGAATAAAAGAAACAAGTGAGAGCTGGAGTTGTGGCTCAGTGGTAGAACACACGCCTAGCATGTGGGTTTAATCCTTGGCACCACATAAAGATAAGTAGATAAAGGTATTGTGTCCATCTACAACTAAAAAATATTTTTAAAAAAGAAACAAGCAAAAAAAACCCACAAAATACTTTCAAAACATTACCAATATCAGAAAAACATGGAACTTTTGGACCATCTTAGGCAGGTTAGTCCTGTGAAGTTGGCATTATTTTATAATGTTTATTGGATTTTAATTAATTACATAATAGTAGGCAATACACATGCATAGGGTATATAAGCCACTCAGAATTCCTCTCTTATAACAACTACCAGGATCAATTTATTGCATATCTTCTTAAAGATATTCTATATATCTATAAGCTTGTGTGTACATACAAGCACATATAATGAAATGTGGTAATAATTTTTCCTATGGATACCCAGTTGTCCAAATATCTGTTACAAAAGAAACCACATGATCTTCAGTGATATAAAATAATAATTTTATCAAATACAAAATTCTCAACTATATTTGCATCTATTTCTACATTCTAACCATTTCATCAGCACCACCATAAGTTCATGTGCCACATTGTCTTAATTGCTTAAGATAAATTAATTATGCATTTTAACATACCCCAAGTGCAATCTCCTTTATTATTTTCCCCCAGAAATGTTAGGCTATTCCAAAAGGCTCATTGTTATATATTTATATCATTTGGCAATTCTTTTCTAGATTAATGGAAACCTGACCAGGAATATTACTGCACCCCTTTGGTTTCCCTTCAGTATGTGTCCATAGAGCAGGTGCTTGGTAAATGTGACCAACTTCAATTTAATTGAGTTAAATATAGAAAGGTAAATATTTATCATGATAATCTTGAGAATTGATCTAAATGTTTTATGAATCAACAACAGACCTTGTACTTCTAGCCCTGACCTTGGTCAAGTTACTTTGCCTCTCCAGATCTTAATTTTATTATTAGAAAAAAGAATTTTTGAAAAGTCTGTGACATAGGGCTGGGGATATGGCTCAAGTGGTAGAGCGCTCGCCTGGCATGGGTGTGGCCCAGGTTTGATCCTCAGCACCACATACAAACAAAGATGTTGTGTCCGCCGAGAACTAAAAATAAATAAATATTAAAAATTCTCTCTCTCTCTCTCTCTCTCTCTCTCTCTCTCTCTCTCTTTAAAAAAAAAAAAACTCTATGACATAACAACCAAGTAATTAGGAAAAGGAACTTTCAAAAACAAAAAGTTCCCAGGAAAAAGGATTACAGTCTTCAGAATATTGGGATGGCAATTCATTAATTCCAGTCAATTGTTTCATTTCTTTCATGCTTCTGATAAGAAGTAAGTGTCATATAGTTAACCCTTCTCTTTCTAATACTTGCTGACCTCCCATTTTAATAGTGTTGAAATTTGGGAAATATAGGATTATGTTATTGAGGTAGAGACTGGTAGGTGTTCAAAGAATCCATTTCCTGTTTTTGAACCCACAGGGAGATTATATTTTCCAGCCTCCCTTTCATAAAGTTGGGTCGAGGTGACTGAGTTCTAGTCCATGCAATTTGAGTGGAAAGGTTACGTGCCACTTCCTGGCATGACTCCCAAAACATCCCATGAGCTCCTTTGTTCATTCTCTGTTCTCTTGTCAAACAGTTGCAAAGCATCCAGTAGAACTCTAAGGCTGTAAAGGAGAGCAAAGCCAACAGCTGCAAGGAGTCTGAATCCCAGAGTTTGCATTTAGAGAAGAATTGCCTAGGAGAACTTCTGGGCATATTTGAATCATACATATTTGCACAAAAGAAACATCAACTTTGACTATGCAAAGTCAGAGATTTAGGAATTAACTAAAACCGTCAGTTAACTATTAGTCTACCCCAATTAACACAGTGATCTATGAGGTTGATACATAGCATAATGACTTCTGAATAGGGGTGCTTAGAAAATGTTTGTTGAGTTGGTTATATTTGTCCTCATTTTAATCTGTCTTCATTCACAATTTTCAGTTGGCAATGTTTTTAGATATAGGGTTGAGGTTTCAGCATAAGTTCCAACCCTTGTTTTGTGACACCTTAGCTCCAGGAATCTTAGATGATATTGATATTGCAAAATAAAATTTGTTTTGGGGGCTGGGGATGTGGCTTAAGTGGTAGCGTGCTCGCCTGGCATGCGTGCGGCCCGGGTTCAATCCTCAGCACCACATACAAACAAGGATGTTGTGTCCGCTGAAAACTAAAAAATAAATATTAAAAATTCTCTCTCTCTCTAAAAAAAAATGTTTTAATTACTGTTTTTGTGAGTATGTCCTACAATACTTTTAGAATCAAGGTTGGTGAGAGTGAAAATAGGGGACCCAGTTGCCTAAAAGATTGGGAATCTCTGCCTTAGAATAGGGTTATATGTTCAACATTCTCATAAGGTTTCAAAGACAAATGATTTAAAGCTTACACTTGACAAGACCATCGTCTACCTCCAGAGGGAACTCTTTTTCACCCTTATAGATGTGATAGCTCTTTGTACCCTATAAAATAACAACAACAGCAAGCCTCAGAGGTGGGGTTTTCCTTAGGTATTGTATTCTAGGGTCTTAGAACTTTCATATTCAGGAAACTCCTCTTTGGGGAGGATCAAATAAGACAATATATGTTGAAGCCCTTTGTAAAACATTAAAGTACTATACAACTATAACATTATTGTTAACCATTGTTCTGCCATTAAAGCCTATTTCCTCCTCTTTTGCTCTTTTAATCAGGGAACATAATTTTCTTTACTGAGCAGCCACTTGTAAAAAAACAGCACTTGAAAGGCAAATGAGAAATATCTACATTGCAGATATAAATATACCAGTGCTTGAGTTAGATGAGTGTTATATTCCTGAAGTAAGCACTATAAATTAAAATGGAAAAAAATCAAAGCTAATTTTCTATAGAAAACATGCTATTGGAGGTAATATGGTGGAGTCATTTCCTAATTCTGATCTGCACTTTTCTTATCATTAAAGTAGAGGAAATAATAGTACTTATCTGGAAGTATTATTGTTGTTAAGTGAGATAGTACATGCAACACACAGAGAACAATATCTGGTACCCAGTACTCAATAAACTATAGCTCTAATATACTGTTTCTCCATGACTAGCCACATATACATCATATCTAGCATCAAAATAACACAGGTTTGCCCCTTTTGCCAGATAATCATTTCCTTATTAAGGCTCCTGTACATGTGATATAAAACTTAAGTTTATATGCTTTTGTCTTGTTAATTCATTGTTTTAAGAGTTTCATCCATGAACCTAGGATAATTGAGGAAAATATATTTCTCTTCTCCTACCCTATGGACTGTATGCCTCTAAAGTTCATATTTTGAAGTATTAGTTTCCAACGTGGTGGAATTTGGAGGTGGGGCCTTTGGAAGGTAATTGGGTTTACATAAGGTTATGGGGGAAACCCTGTGGTAAGATTGGTATCCTTATAAAAGGAAAAGGGGACATGAGGTTTTTCTTTCTCTCTTTACATGTAGAGATCAAGGAAAGTCCATGTGCAGACCTAAGAGGGCTATCCTTTCCTCACTCACCTATTATAAGAGCCTTCTACCTTTCTTTGCTTACTGGCTTCTCCTTCTCCTTCTTCTTCTCTTTCTCCTTCTCCTTCTCTTTCTTCTTCTTCTTCGTGGTGCTAGGGATTAAACCCAGGGCCTTGTGCATGTGAGGCCTACAGGCTTCTTACTAGTAGCATCAAAACATGTTCCATTCATTCAAGTCTTTAAAAACAAACAAATCAATAAGCAAAATTGTGCTGAGCCTGGGTCCCCCCCCTACCTATTGTCTTAGCTCTTTATCCCCATTTACAATCAAACTTCCTGGGAGTTGTCTCCCTTCAGTGTCCTTTGGAAATGCTCTCATTAAAGTCACAGCCAGTCTCATTATTATTAAAACTTGGGGACATTTTTTTATCTGTATCTTACTTAATCTTTCTTCATTGTCAGTGAATCCTGACCACTTCCTTCTGGAAATTCTCTTTCCCTGGTCTCCCAAGATACCACCTTTCCTATGTTTCTTCCTTCATCTCTTCTTTCTTTGTCTTTGGCTAGCCATCTTTATCTGGATGTTGCCTAAATAGCTATACTTCTTGGGAATCTATTTAGATCTGTTCTCATTGTAAACATCCTGTTTAGGGCAAACTCTCCTGCTCTCGTGACTGATAGTTCTTCAAATTAGTATCAAAAAATGAGTTCCAGACCCATACACTTAATTATCTGTTGGAAAATTATCCTGAAAATCTGATAGACTTCCCACCTCAATATGTACAAAATTGAAAGCATCACCCAACTCCCAACCTTCCCCCAAACTCCTATGTTCCCATTTGCCTACATCAGGACATTTGGGTCAGAATTGTTGCTTCTCTTTCTTTCACCCTAGCCATTTCTTTAACAAGTCTGATACTTTTACCTGAAGTGATCAAGAGCAGGTGCCTGCAACTAATGGAAAAATCTTGGGGAAGTTGCTTACTCTCTCTGAGCCTCAGTTTCTCTGTAATGACCACTTCAGAGTTGTTGTATGGATCAAATGAGATAATTCAGACAAGCTGTATGCTACAGAGCTTGCACACATAAATACTTGCTATTGTAATTAATTATATCCTTCAGATCTCTGCTAGAGTCTGGGAATATTTGTGTCCCCCCACCAAATTTATATGTTGAAACCCAATCAACAAGGTAATGGTTGAGCCCTCATGAATAGGATTAGTGCCCTTATAAAAGAGACCTCAGAGAACTGCTCTGTCTTTTCTACCAAGTGAGGACACAGTAGGAGGGAGCCATCTATGAACCAGGAAACACGTCCTCATTAAGCACTGAATCTTCTGTCACCTTGATCTTGGATTTCTTAGCTTCCAGGATGGGATAAATAAATTTCTATTGTTTATAAGCTATTTGGTTTATGATATTTTGTTCCTGAAGCCCAAATGGACAAAGACAATCTAACTTGTATACTTCTCTTTATCCTTCACTGACACTTTTCTAGTTTAGGCCACCTCTATTTCTCACTTGAACTACTACAATAGCCCCCATCTGATCATTCTGTCTCTATTCTGGTTCCCTAGCAATCTATTTTCCATGCTACAGCCAGGAGATATTTTTGAAAAGCAAATTTGATTCTCTTCCCTGATGAAACCTATTCAATGGCTCACTATTGCCCTCAGGACATAGTTCAAACTCTTTAACTTCTCTAGTTTCATGTCTAAATCCATCATACCTTTGTCTTATCAGGGACTTTTCATATCCTTTAAGTAAACTACCTTTCTCTACTCTTTGTGTTTCCTTGGCTTGGCACTTCTTAATGTTTCAACTCTCACTTTGGAGATCACTTCTTTCCTGTATTAGGCACCTTTCCATGCTCCCATAGTACCCTGGGGCCATTCACTCCTATATCTTCCTGTAGCACTGAATTAGCAGTGCGTATTTCTATGACTGTCTCTCTAAAATTCTCAGTCCCTAAAGGGAGAAATGTACTTATCCCAGTCTTGGAGGCTGGAACATCCAAGGTCAAGATGCCAGGAGATTCGGTGCCTAGTGAGGACCTGTTTCCTGCTTCATACATGGCACCCTCTCACTCTGAACTCACATGGTGGAAAGGGCAGTATATTCTCAGCACTTTCTACAGCTCCTGGCTCATCATAAATGCTCAATAAATATTTTCTGGATAAATAAAATATTTTTAAAATCAATAGTCCAATTTCATCTAGAAATAATGTCATATGCCGTAATTTCTTATTCAACCACAAATTGTATACTTTTTCACCTTAAAGCTTTCTAAAATATATGTAAATCAATGTATGAAGGCAACAAAAAATGATTTTCTTCCTCTCCTGAAGAATTTTTGCCATTGATGACCAGCTCTCAACTCTGCAACCCTGCCACACACATGCAAATTATTTTTTGTCTAATTGGAAATATCAGATACTTAATAACAGAACTTTGATACCTAGCACAGTACCAAGGAAGTGCTGTAATTCGAGCTGCAGAGTCTTGTGTACTATGTTGTTTCATAGTATATTTAAGGCAAAAAGTCATGATCTCATCATTTGTGCACTGTCTGTTGTTGAAATGTTGTAAGAAAAGCCTTGGGTATAATTGATTGGCCCCTGGAAGAGAAATCAGAGTAAACTGCTACAAGGTGGAGGACTGGCTAGAATATCCCCTTTCACGAGGAAGAAGAGGCTGATTGTTCCATCTCTATGCTTGGGTCACTGCAATGCTATTAGGGAGGATGATATACAGATGCTCCTCAACTTATGATGATGTGATGTCCCAGTGAGTCCACCATAAATTGAAAATATCCTAGGTTGAAAGTGCATTCAATCCACCTAACCTACCAAACAGCATAGCTTTGTGACATGGTACACCATGTTCCACAGTTTCCCCTCATGACCATTAGGTTGACTGGAAGTTTCCCAGCATCATCAGAAAGGACTATATTGCGTACAGATCAAAATTCAAAATTTGCTGGGCACAGTAGTGCATGCCTGTAATCCCAGCAGCTCAGGAGGTTGAGACAGGAGGATGGAGAGTTCAAAGCCAGCCTCAGCAAAAGCAAGGTGCTAAGCAACTCAGTGAGACCCTGTCTCTAAATAAAATATGAAACAGGGCTGAAGATGTGGCTAAGTGGTCGAGTGCTCCTGAGTTCAATCCCTGGTAACAAAAAAAAAAAAATCAAGTTATGGTTTCTACTGAATGTATATTGTTTTATGTCATTGTAAAGTTAAAAAATGTAAATCAAACTATTACATGTTGGGGACCTTGTATATATTTGGATGACTTTTTCTGTCATCCAAATATCCCCTGGAAAAAGGTTATTTTACTACCTCAGAAGTTGGAAAAATACACAGAGATCCAAGATTTTACAGGCAAAGACAGTGAAATTGGACATGTTGGTGATATTTTATGCTCAGAGTATTTCCATCAACTTGGCAAACGTTTTTTTTTCTGTTTATTTTGTATTTTAAATCTCTTAAAAATAATATCTGAGATACTGACTGTGGCCAAGAAGTAAAAGAATCTTGGCCACACTACAGAAAAGGGCTACCCAGTCACGATTTGGATCTGAACTGGACAGCTGGGGTATGAATTCCCAGGTCCAGCCAGTTGTCACACACAGGCTGAGCTGTAAATATAGACAGCTGAGAAGGGTGTGTGTGTGTGTGAATGAAGAGAAAAATACATGCAGATATAGAGATACATGGTCACCTATCAATTCAAATAGTCAAGCCCTCAATTCTTTCAATAAGCATTGTATGCTTTCTGTGTACTGTGCTAAGTACTGAATTGCCTTCAGTAATGATCTCATATTTGTAACCAGAAAAAGAGTAATTGTGCATTTGTGTAGATGTGCATGTCTGTGTTTGTGTGCTGCAAATTGACAACTGGTGGCAAATGGGAAAACTCTTGCAACAATTTGAGAATACATCCAAATGGATGTCAGAGAATGTCTCCCTCATCCCTTCTTCTACTTAAGGGTGATAAAGTCAGGGTGGAAAGAATGCTCATCTTTCTTTCAATCTCATATTCAAGTTAGAATTCATGTCATGAACTACTCAAGTTCATTTCAGAAAAAAAGTACCACTTGCTTCAAAATAATTCAGAAAACCAGAAACCCAGCAGCTGTGGAATTTCCCTTCTTCATTCCTATCCATTGCAGCATCACAGATGTGCCAAGGCAGTGGGAAGTAAGTCATAGGAAAGATCCCTGTTCTTGGAGAGGTGACTCTACTCTATGGAGTAATGGAGGATGTGCTGCATCCCAGTGATATATTTTTCAGCCTTAGAGAAAATGATTATATTTTCTTCTGAAAAGAAGATTAGAGCTTAACACTACTGGAAGCCAGGGTTACATATGACTTTGTAAGCTCACATTGTAGTGCGGATAGTAGAATATTTCAAGAAAATATTGGAACTTCTATACACTATATCTCCTTTTTTCAGAAAATGTATTGGTTTATTAATTTTTAAAATATGATAGTATTAATAGTATGAAAAGTATTCTCTTTGAATATGTAATATCATTTCTATAAATGGTACTAAAAGTGGTTAATAACAACCCTATGTTCTCAAAATATAGTAATGTTTCTGAGTTTGTCTACATGATTAGTTTTAATTGACACATGATATATATATTTATGGAGTACAGTGTAATATTTTGATACTTGTATACCTTGTATAATGATCAAAGTAGGGTCATTAGCATATCTATCATCTCAAGACATTTATCATTTCTTTGTATTGGAAACATTCAAAATCCTGTCTTCTATGTAGCTATTTTGAAGTACATAATAAATTATTGTTTGTCATTATAGATTCTATCTTTTAAGCATCATTCTCCAGCATTCTTTTGCAGATTTAAATTCTGATGAAGAAGGGCCTTCATGACTTGACTGGGCTTCTGTTCACCTGACTTGGAAAAGGCCATCAGAGCCTGAGCCACTGTGCAACTTGGATCAGTGTTTCTTAACAGGATTTCCTGACAAGAGATGGAACTTGATTTTGTGGTTCATAAAGCATTCATATTTTGTGGATTTTATAAAAACACACAAACATGTGAACACATTGCTAGGGCCCCTCCCAGTGATGCCTCCTGAACCTCAAACTAGTTTAACTTCATAATAAACTGTTTCTGTTTCCAGCATTCCTAAAGATGGTCATACATTGAATAGGAAGGACATGAGGAGGTTGGAGAAAGGGAAATTGGTGATGATAGAGGTCAGTATATTAACAACAAACGAGGTATTTAGAAATGAAAAATCTTCATAGTGCATGAAGAAGCACAACATTTGGAAAGTCTTGAAAGCAAGGTGGACATAGCTCTCAGAGAGTTCTGATAAGTTCTGTTACATGTTTTTGTTCTCCTGGCCTAGTATTCAGAATGCCTTTCTGTTCCTTTATAATGCTCTATGGATAAAAGTGGTGCAATGCAAGATGGCCACTTAAGAAAACCTGCATCATTGATGGAATAGCCAGACACTTGTGTTCATCTCTCACAGCTGCTCTCCTCCTAACCTCATGGATTGTACTTCTGACTATTGTTTGATTACGTAAAGGAGAGAAAAGAGCTCATTCTTTAAAGTTTATTGATGATTGGCATTTTAAAGCGCTAGAGAATTTAATGGTGTTACATGAATTTGAATTCATGAAGGCATTAAATGGTGCTCTTTTAAAAGCTCAGATGTAACCCATGAGGTGACTATATACTTTTTCAAAGGTCAGTGTTCCAAAAATCATAACACAGTAAGTAGCTAATAATTTTGGAAAACTAGGGAGAAATTTAAAATACATTTACTGAATGTGTAATCTGTGCACTGCTGGCACAGCCATTGTCTCTGAACAGGCGTTGTGTTGGTTATAATGTAGCTTTAGTAGTAAGGACCAATTTCCAGGGACAATTTCCTTCTTGAAAGATTTCTAGAATACAGGTAGCTGTTTCTTAAAGGGAACCTGCTGCATGAAAACCCAAACTTTACAAAGTGAGAAACTTAGGGGGTTATCGATGATGAGCTAAGTTATTCTTCCCTTAAAAAGAGTAGTCCTTGGGTTTCTTTAAATACAATAATTCTCTATTGTATTCAAATTTGGAAGAAGCCTCCTATAGCTGTGGTCATGAACAGACTGTGACTTGGGAAAGCCTCTTCTGCACCTCTTTTAGCCCCAGTTGTCTCTGGCAAAATGAAGATTACAAACTTTGAGACTAGTTGTTCTGGGGATTTAATGAAATGATATATGGAGAATTGACCAATGGAGTGACTCACTTATGATGTTTATTCCATCCATATTTTTCAAAAATGTTATTTGGAAAATTTCTTGTAAGGCAGAAAGACTTGCTTCCTTTGGGTCCTTTGAATTATTTCATGAATGCATTTTTTGTTGGTTTAAGTTTATTAATGACAGTTATGGTGGTAATAATGAAAACTCTACTTATGCACATTTCAGTGGAAATATTTGTGGTGACTGACTTAAATGTCATTTTATGAACCCATTGATTCAAAATCATCTCCAGACACAATGGTTTCAAAATGCTAAATAGAATATACTTTTTTTAAAGAAAGAGTGAGAGAGAGAGAGAATTTTTCAATATTTATTTTTTAGTTATCGGCGGACACAACATCTTTGTTTGTATGTGGTGCTGAGGATCAAACCCGGGCCACATGCATGCCAGGCGAGCGCGCTACCGCTTGAGCCACATCCCCAGCCCCTAGAATATACTTTTGATTGAGAGTTTCTTGCTTTTATTTTAGTTTTTGAGTAGCATGAATCAATTGCACATATTGATGTGTGATACTTCAACAAATGCACACAGTATGCACCATTCAAGTCAGGATAACCAGTGTTTTCATCTCCTTATCATTTCTTTATGTTTGGAGCCTTCGTGCTCCTCTCTTCTAGATCCTCATAAAAAGATGTTAATAGATTATCATAAACTATAATCACTGTGCTGCAGATCTCCAGAACTTGTTTTTTTTTAAAATTTGTTCTAATTAGTTATAAATGACATCAGAATGCATTTCAATTCATTGAACACAAATGGAGCACAACTTCTCATTTTTCTGGCTGTAAGCGATGCAATCACACCATTTGTGCAATACATGTACATAGGGTAATAATGTCCATCTCATTCCACCCCCTCCCTGCCCCCCACCCCCTCCCCTACCCTCACTCCTCTCTGCCCAATCCAAAGTTCCTCCATTCTTCCCTAGCCCCTGCACATTTTGGATCAGCATCTGCATACCAGAGAAAACATTTGGCCTTTGATTTTTTTTGGAATTGGCTTATTTCACTCAGCATGATAATCTCCAACTCCAACCATTTGCCTTCAAATGCCATGATTTCATTCTTCTTTAAGGCTGAGTAATATTCCATTGTGTATATATACCAGGATTTCTTTATCCATTCATCTATTGAAGGGCATATAGGATCTATAGTTTACTATTGTGAATTGAGCTGCTATAAACATTGATGTGGTACATCACTGTAGTATGCTGATTTTAAGTCCTTTGGGTATAAACTGAGGAGTGGGATAGCTTGGTCAAATTGTTGTTCCATTCCAAAATTTCTAAGGAATTTCCATACTGCTTTCCAGAGTGGTTGCACCAATTTGTGGTGCCACCAGAAATTTATGAGTGTACCTTTTCTCCCACATCCTCACCAACACTTATTGTTGGTTGTATTCTTGATAATTAGCATTCTGAATGGAGTGAAATGAAATCTTAGAGTAGTTTTGATTTGCATTTCTCTAATTACTAGAGATGTTGAACATTTTTTTCATGTATTTGTTGATCGATTGTATATCTTCTTCTGTGAAGTGTCTAGAACTTTTTTTCTAATTGTACTTTGATACCCATTATTCAACCACCCTGAAGCATGAATTATATTTCTGTGTGTCCTCAGTAAATTTTATGTATTCTCAGATTGTTCCTCATTTAATTTTCCTGGACTAGACATTGAGTTTCTTAAAAGAATAGGGAGGGATTGGGCTTGTGGCTCAGTAGTAGAGTGCTTTCTTGCATGTGTGAGGCACTGTATCTGATTCTCAGCACTGCATATAAATAAATAAAATAAAGGTTCATTGATAACTAAAAATATTTTTTAAAACCAAAAGGAATGTTTTATTCATCTTTAAAAACCCAGTACCTAGCACATAATATGTTCTCAATAAATATGTGTCAAATTGGCCATGAGTTCCTCTACTTAGCTCATAACAGGAATTTTTACTTTATTTTTCAAGTATTGGTCCGTTTTCATTCTGCACCCTTTCCCTAGGCAGTTCCTCAGCTGTGATTACCTTCTATTTTGTGAAGATTCTCACATTTCTGTCTCCACCTCCAGCTTCTTCTCTGACCTTCAGAATGGACATTTTCTACCTGCATATCAAAGATACTTTGAAGTGAACACATCGTCATCTTCAATTCCAAGCCAATTCCTTTGTCTGCCTTACATATCTCTGAAAAAGATGTCACCATCCATTCAATCACGCAGCCAGAAACCCTGTAGATATTATGACATATTTATCCCCCATACTTTCCAGTTAAGTCAACAAATTCTGCCTATTTTCTTCACCCATTTGATCGCTTTAACTTATCCTCTTTCTATTCCTATTGTCACTCTGGGTCAAACCGTTATTATTTCTCACCTGTACTTTCCCCTCTTTTTCCTGCTCATGAGCAATGTCATGTTTAATGTTTTCTTGTGAACATTTCAAACATAGAAAAATAGACTAGTATAATGAAAATGTATGTATCTATTACTGAATTTAATCATGCTTAATATTTCCAATATTTACTTCATCTTTCTTTGTATTTTAAAGTAAATTACTAACATAAATACCTCAAAATAAGTCTGTAAAAATTAAAGTTACTTTCCTACATAACCACAATACCATTATCATATCTAAAATATGACCAATAATTTAATAACATGTAATACTCAATTCATATTAAAGTATCCTCAGTTATCACTAACACATCACTGAAATCTGATCAAGCCAAGAAGATCCATTAAGGATCATCTATTGCATTTAAATTTATTTTCATTTAGAGCATTAGCATCTGAAACATTACCCCCCCCAAATACCTCCACATTTTTTAGACATTTGTCCTGTAGAATATCTCACTTTGGGGATTTTTCTATTCATTGCACTGTGATGTTCTTTAACTTGCTCCTCTAGCCTCAGCATTTTCTGGAAACTAAAAGATTTAAAAGGTTTGATTGGATTCAGGGTAAATATTTTTTAAATCCTGGTTATGGACTGATTTGTTTCTCCTAAATTCAAATGTTGAAGTTCCAACTCTCCACTACCTCCATCTATATTTGGAGCTTGGGTCTTTGAACAGGTGTTTCAGTTAAAATGAAGTCTTTAGAGTGGACCTGAATTCAACCTAACTGGTGTCTATGTATGAAGAGAAAGACAAAACATACAGAGAAACTCGAAGGATGGACACATAGAGAAAAGGCGACATGAGGAAATAGCGAGAAGGTGGCCATCTGCAAGCCTAGGAATGAGGCCTTAGAAGACACCAACACAGCTAACACCTTGATCTCCAAACTTTATCCCAAGAACTGTGAGAAAATCAATTTTGGTTCTTAAAAAAAATTCACATTGTGGTAATTTGCTCTGATAGTCTTAGCAAACTCACACAAACTTTATAGGTAAGGTTTTTTATGTTCATGTTGCCTTCCATCAGAACGTCCCACAATTAGAATAACAGTGATAGATCACTGAGCTCATGTGGGAACAACCTGATCTCTCTATGGTTCTGCCTTGCAAGCTGGAAGTCAACATCGGGCAATGCTTTGTCTTTGTGCAGTGATCCAGATCCCCGTAATTGTTTCAACCAATTGTTTTAGTATAGCTTCCATTGATGATTTGGCCAGAATCAATTGTTTATCACCTGGACTATTTTGACAGCTTTCTGAAACATCTCCTTCCTGTGATTCTTTCTCCTAGAGTCACTACTTGTCCATACCGAGCCTTTGTATGAGTTAGAACAAAGAACCACCTTTAAGTAGACAAACCCCAGATTCTGGGCATATGGATTGACTGGAAGAGCTCAGGCTGGATTACAGCCTCCACTTGCTCATCTGTAAGGCCCTATTGTGCATGAGCAGCCTGCACAACTGTATATAGCATCCCTGCTTCCCTTGCTCCACTGCATTCTCCACAACAGGGTCAGCAACCATCTGATCATATCACTCACCTGCTTTAAGCAAATCTTTGAATTAAATTTAAAAAGAAAAATGTTTAAATGACCTGCAAATCAGGTCTTGCTTTATCTACCTAACTAGATTATAAGCTCCAGAAAAAACAAAACTGTATGTATGTTGTTGTCATTTTAATCCTTATCCATCTAAACTACCTGGAACATGATAACTTGGTGGTTGTTGAATGAATTAATGAAAGAAAGCAACACAGCTTAGTATTCTTCAAAATGGGCATACTGGTGTGAACTGCACAGCATTATTGGGGGAGATAGGGACAAAAACAATGTGCATGGCACACAGTAGATGCTCAGTAAATGTTCCATAAAGCACCTAAGCTATTCATAAATTTACAGAGGTATTTTTCTTGGTTGTATTAGTTCAAAGGTAGAAAATCATGAAAATACTCTCTAACACATCTAAAAATAATTCTATATCATCACCCGTGGTATACCAATATTTGTTCTAAAGTACAGGCATGCACATCAAGAGCATTTTCTTCTGGCAATAGAAGCTTCTACTTAAACACACACTCTTCTATTCAATTTCCAGGTTCTAGGAGAGTGGTTTATTTAAGGATCTCAGGAGCAGCCGTTATATCTGTTGACTCTTTCATGGTTGAAATATATTTTGAAAGATCAAGATTCTACTATGTGTGCTGACATGATTTTTTTAAAAAAAATCCAGATGCCTAATAGTGGAGTATGAATCAAATTCCTCTCCTAAGGTGTGGTAATAATCTTTGTGGTGTAGGTCAAAACCTGGTGAAAGCTGGTGTTCTACTTAGCCCTTAATCATTAGCATCTAATGGGATCTGTAAAAATGCTAGGAGAGCTGGCCTGGGGGACTCACAGAGGAATAAGACCTGATCTGAAAGCCTTTGTCAGGAGCCCTGAATCAAAGTTTGCAGTTGCCTGAGCTTTGAATCCCTCCCTCCAGTCGTCCAGTGATGCCGTGCTGGTGGCGTTGACCTCAGGGTCATTCTTTTTTAAACAATTATGTTTAATTTGTGAATGCGATTTCCAAATGAAAAAGCTCCCCTGCCTTCCTCTGCTTTCCCTCTGTGGAAGAATGTGTGCCTTTGCAGGCATCCTGTCAGAATTGTGCAGGGAGAATTTCGGATCAGGAGACAGGGTCCCACTTCCTGGATACCTCTGAGAAAAGAAAAATGAACTGATAACATCAAAGTAGGACTTGGAGCAATAGGGCTTGTTTTCTGAGTGTGAAAATTGCCAAAGTGTCTTAGGTTATCATCTACTTTACTTCTGGGTTTTGTTGCTCTGACCAGATTGGGCTAAAAGTAAAACAGGAGGTGAAAGCCCTTACTTCTGTTTGTTAATCTTTCTTCTTCTATCTTTTTTTTAAGCAGTCCTCTTTTCTTTTCCCCTCTCTTTTGCCTCAATAGGAAGAAAAAAAAGTTTTGTCAGCACTCCTGTTTCTTTTGTGGTTTTCTTTTTCTCAGAAGTCTTTTTCTGCTTTTATCCTAATCCCAGTCATGCATGAGAGAACAGTTGTCTGTCTGTTCTGCTAGTTTTGAATCAGTGGGAATCCCTCTTTGTTCTCTTTCTCTTCCGAACACAGAAAGGTAAAAGAGTAGAAATAGGGATTGGAACTCTTAAGAGAAACCTATATTTATTTAGATTTAGTTCATTTTGGGGGCCATGGCAGTAATAATTAAGGAGTTACAGTGAATGGAGTCCAGATCTCAGTTTCCTCACCTAGAACATAAGCTTTAACTGGTATCTCTGGGGAATACGTTTTAACCACGTGCTTCCTATTTCTGTGATTCTGAGAATCTGCTAAAATTCTTCCATGTATAGGGTTGCCTGCCCACTTGGGTCTGACACTTTGTAGCAGTTGCTTTATGATTCAAACACCACCTACCTGAGGTGGTGCCTGCTTGGGGTTTTGGAATGGACTTCATGATCAGATTATTTTAAAATCACACAGGAAGATGTGCCTCTCTCTGCCTTTTACCAGATCACCAAAGAAGATGAGGCAGCATTTTGTATTTAGATTTTTCTATATTTGCGATTTTTTAAAGGCATTCAGAAGTGAGACTTGAACTTTGGATGAATACGTGAGGGCTTCATCCTTACAAAACAGCCCTTTCTGATGTGGTTATCCAACATGGGCTTGCTACGGGTTGTCATGGTGATAGTGTAGGCCTGAAAATGTTCACAGGCTCAAACTATGAAGTTTTTCAAAACTGTTTTGATTAATTTTTCCTCCACTCCAACTTCTCTCTCACTTCAACTATTTTCTCTTTTGTTTCACACTTGATTTATGGCAGGTTGCTGTCATTTAAATAGATGTGCATTTTGAAATTCCTCCTTTCTTTGCTAATGCAAAGAAAAAAAAATAACCCATGCAAGTCATGCTCAAAGAGTTGGTTATTGTTGCTTGCTGGATTTCGACTCTCTGTGGTTGTCGGGCCTAATTCAAAGTAATTCAGGCTCCACAGTGGGGGCAGTGCATAGCTCCACAGGAAATTATGATAGCAAAAGTCTTCCTGTCGAGCTCTGCACTTGGCACTACAAAGTGCCTCGGGCTGCAGCTACCTGAATAGGGTTGAATTAGACCAGACAACCGCATCATCCCACTTCTTAATCTATTAGAGCGATATACAAGTGGCAATTGTTGATTGCAAAAATGGGATTAAGAGGCTCTTCAAGTGAATTGATTTTCTTGTGAGAACAAAAAGAGGAAAGAGAAGCCTTCGTTTGAATCACACAGCCAGAAAGTTTCATGAATGGGTTCCACTCCAAATGTTAGAATTAAAGCAATCAGTGAGTCCCCATGGGGTATGCAGGTGAGGGAAATAAACTGCTGGAAAATAGGAAATCATGTGCAAAACCCAACTATCAGGCATCTGCATTGCAAGACTCCCCAGAATAAAGTCGCCCCTGGAAAGCTACCTTATAATGTAACACAGACAAATGATTTGTGGTGGTTCCTCTTTGGCCTCACACACTTGTGTGGGCTTTAGCTAGAGTTTGCTGGGCTCAGGTGAGTCGCACACATTTTTCACAGTACCAACTCTCATTTGCCCCTGATGACACTTCCCTCCCTCTCTGGTCAGCAGGTCTGTGCTCTCTGTTGGAAAGTTTCCCCGTGGGTCAAATCTCTTTGAATGCCTAAGTTTTTGCTTTTGAAGTGTCCTCAGATTTTTGACTTTGATTATTTTGGAAAATGCAAAGAGATTCTCTGCCAGTTGGATTAAAATTCTGTTTCGCTTTTTCCAGAGTGCCCTTTCATTTGGAAGGACATCTCTCATAGTTATCTGGCTTCTGATGGCCAAATGGCACAGTCAAGCCTCCTCCACAGGGTCATTGTACAGTCCTGGAAAATATTGGTTCTGTTGATCTAAACACTCATGATGCTACAACCTGCAATAAACAACCTCAAGTGGACTGCAAACCTATTGGGATCCTGAAAGAACACATAGGATATACACATGAACTCCCATATCCTAATTTCTAAAATGATCCTAAGGGTCATTCTAATGTTGGTTGATTTCTATGGCATATCATGCATCACAAATGTATCTACAATGATCATTTATCTGGCAGCTTTAGCTGTCGAAAACTCCATGAGTGTGGAGAATAGAAATGACACACTGATGCCAACTGGGGAAAAGAAACTGACCAGAGCAGATGGGGTAAGCCTCCTATTACCTCTGCCTTTAGGATCATGTCACAGACTAACCAGCAGCAAATAATTTGGAAAGCCCCAGCCCATTGACAAAACAATTGGTGACATGCAGTTGAAATGTGTTAGAAGAGGCTCCTGTTTGGGAAGGTAAACATAACTCTAAGTGACAATGAACTCTCCACAGATCTGAGACTTCTCAGAAGAAAATCCTTGTCAAGGAATGTAGGAAATGAAAGTGTCTGCCTTTTCCCTCACCTATCAGCCTTGGGGGTTAGGGAAGGATGTGGTAATGGGGGAGGCCACCTTTGTTTACAAGCACAAAGGGGATCCTCTCTCCAATCTTCAAAGGTTGCTTCAAAGACCCTTTGGGGGAAAGTGGCACAATTTAGACATTTGACATTCCCTATGCATACTGATGCTGTGACTTCAAAAGCCCTATCTACCAAGCTGGTTAGGGAGGTGTTATTTATTTATTTATTCCAGGGAATGCATTCCCCCTCTTGTTTTGTTTTCTTAAAACCTGTAGAGTCAGTTGCCAAAGGCCAGATGAGAAAGTGCTTGATGGAGAGTCTGGAAAAACTGCTGAACCTTGGATCCCAATTTACCAGGAGCACTACTTTTGGCAGTATTTTCCAAGGCAAGTTTGAGGGAAAGACACAAACAAAAGGAAGGCAGAGCCAGAGGACCCCAAACAGCCAGCAGCACACTGGCTGGTGCAGTAAGTTTGTTCTGTTTTATTCCAGCAGTTCACTCTACAGTCCTCACCTTGGCAGGTGCATTTTTTTTTAAAGGGAAGCTCTTGTTTAGACAATGTTTGCATAGACTCACAAATTGAGAAACTCTCCAAAGAAGAAAGAAAGAACATGTGCATTTACATGAAAATATAACTGATAGATTTCATGTCCTCCCTTCTTTGCATATTCAAGTAATTCTCTTTCTGGGTGTATTTCACTTGCAACAGCCTTTATTGAAAGCTTAATTCAGAGGAATCACAGTCTGTTAGGTCTTTTCTTTCCCTCTGGATTTTCTCTAAACCCCGAAAGCAGAGGCACTGGCCTGCATATAACATACCAAGTACGGGATACAGTAAGTAATAATTGGATATTTATCATAATGTTGCTTTCCTGGAACGCTATTCATTAACTGTCCCATATTTAATTATGCCAAAATTAGCACGGGGGAGTCTTTGGCTAGTGTATTTGCACATGTCATCAATTATGTCCTAATAAATTAATTTGCTTTTCAGGATTCACCAGAGGCACTGGTTGGGCCTCTGCGCTCCTGCTTGACTGTTCTGACTTTGAACAGGTTTATTCAGCTGCTGTCTGCTAAGCCCTACAGAAAAGCACAATGGCTGCTGATCGGCCTTTTATGGTTTATTGGAAACTGGTGGTCCGCACTGCGGCTCTGGTCAGTGATTAACCCGCAAGAAAACAAACTACACAAGGCTAAGTTGATGTTGGAGGAGGAATGAGCTCACTTCATTAAGGCTTGAAGAGGAAACCTTTTCTCCTTCAGTGCTTGTTCAAAACTTTTCAGGTCTCTATTTAATCACGTAATTCTCTCTAAGTAGCAAGAGAAGCCTGCTGCACAGCAAGTGGTCTTTTGCAACATGACAACTTAGAAAGATAAATTATATATAAATATCTTCATGGTTTTGTGCAGGGAGGAAACCAATTTTAGTATTATTCTGTGAAACTAATTTACTTGTTTCTTTATTAAAAGAAATAGCTGGGTACGCTCCATGCTATTTCATGTGCACAAACAATGGTCTTCATATTTCTTCTGGGCTCTGTTTCTTTGATAGGGTTATTGAAAATTCAGGTGAAGGGTGCCTCCCTCACTCCCTGTGATTCTAAACAAGGATTTGAAAGAGACTCTGGAGGAGGAGAGTGAGGGCAGGACCTCTAATAATATAGATTATTGAAAAATTAGAAGAAAATAAATCTCTTCCCAGCTAGAATAGAAGGTAGAACAGGTCTGCATGGTATGGGTCTGTTTCAGGAAGTGCAGCATTTCCCAACATCCTCTAATCTCTCTTTTTCTGTCAACCAGCAACCTCAACCTTTTAGGTCATGAATAAAAATCATAGCAGATGTAGATGCTTCAGGTCAAGTTTGGATGATTCCCCACTCTAGGACTAGCTGGGGTGGGACAGTGAGTCTTCATTGCCTTGAATTAAAAGTCAATAAAGATGAAATATCTGAATCTCAAAAGATTTTGGTGGTGCTTTGTAATTCTGCATTGAAAGCTATAACTATTACTGTCATGATTTGGGTAATATCTTGCCCTCTGTATTGGTATATTTTTCCTATAAACATAAGGATAGATACTTCATAGTCCACCTACACACATGCACATGCGTATATGCAGGTGTATGCATTCTTAAGACATTGTTATGGAAGAGGTTGAATTAATCAAGAGAGTCCATAATGAATTGATACATTGCATATTAGGGAGAAAAGTTTCACAAAATCACACAAAAAAAGTTTCACATACTATCATCAAGTATGTGCTGATCTTCAGAAAACTTATAGTCATATAAAGCATAAGAATAAACCAAACTGAAAGGAGAGGAAGGATTCTACTGTGCCAGAACCCAGAGCCTCACAGTTGTGCATTACTGGCTGCTCTGCTGGTTGCCCTTAACTGGGACTTTATTCATAATCCTTCCATAAACACTGATTGGCACCCTGATTACAAAGTCTGCCAGCAGGACTGAGGCTCCAATTTTATGATTTCTTCCATCCTCCACCATTTTATTTGTATCTCCTCCTCTGCTTTCCATGTTTCCCCCTACCTCCACTACCTTTTGTTGCAGTGAGAAAGTTTTTACTAACATCTCTGGCTTTTTTTTAAATTTCTGGCTTGGGCCCCATCTAAATAATCCCCCTCTATGATCTTATACAGTGACTCCCATTATTATCTTTCTCCATCACTCTTCAGTAGCAAATAATGTGACACTGTCCACTTGCTGATTTGTTGAGATATTCCCATTTAACTGTTAAATTCTCTCTTATTGCCTCTCAAACTCTAATATACACCAAATATTACCTGAGGAATCTTATGAAAATACAGATTGTGATTCCAGAGGTCTGGGGCAAGGCCTTGGATTTTGCATTTCTAATGAGTTCCCAGGGGATGCCTATGCCACTGATTCTTGGACTACACTTTTACACAGGATTTACCCCATCCCACTTTTTTTGGGGGGGGGGAGTACCTGAGATTGAACTCCGGGGCACTCGACCACTGAGCCATATCCCCAGCCCTATTTTGTATTTTATTTAGAGACAGGGTCTCATTGAGTTGCTTAGTGCCTTGTCATTGCTGAGGCTGGCTTTGAACTTGTGATCCTCCTGCCTCAGCCTCCTGAGCCACTGAGATTATAGGCATGCACCACCACCCCACTTTGAAAAGCAAGGTGTTACATGTCAATGCTGGGTTGTTAAACATTCAAACACTTTTAACTAGGTGCAGACGTTTGAACAAAGTTCTTGAAGATAGTTACAAAATGCCCTAGCTTCAGATATACATGAAAGTTTCAATGTTAACTAGGTTCTTTTAATGTTCAGTAGAAAAGATTGCCAGTGAATACACATGCTTTTCTATATTAAAAAAATTAAACTCAATGATAATTAAAGGAAAAGAAAAGACACAGTTTGTGCCAAAGTCCACAATTTGGGGAAAAGATTGGAACTCAGCAAATGACCTATCATTATGGGATTTTTAAATGTTAAGAAAATTTACTTCTGAATCACATCATTGTGGTGTTATTGTGAAGAAAGTGTTTTCAGCAGACAGAATATTTTAGTTATATAATGGCATTTCAGAAAAAGTCTTTTAATAATGCCATAGTATTTATTCTAATTCATTTCAGTTTCTGTCTTTCTAAATGCCAAGGTCTATTAGAATGAATGCTGGAACAGCAATATAACTTAATCTAGACTGCTGTTTCCCCCTCTAACTCCTAGGACTTTTAGGGAAAGATTCTATAAATCCACTGTAAGTGATTTTTAAGGGATTTAATCATTCTTACTGTGAAATATTCGTATGTATGTGTAACCATAGTACATCATGCTACAATTTACACCATTATTATTGATTGAAATATATATACCAGTGTTGAACTTGGCGACACGGGACACTCAACCTCTGAGCCCCATCCCCAGACCTATTTTGTATTTTATTTAGAGACAGGGTCTCACTGAGTTGCTTGACATCTTGCTTTTGCTGAGGTTGGCTTTGAACTCATGATCCTCCTGCCTCAGCCTCCTGAGCCGCTGGGATTACAGGCATGCACCACCATGCCTGGCAAAATATATTTTATTTTTAGTTGACACATAGAACGTGTACTTAGTAATTGGGGTATAATATATCATTTCAATACACATATACAAATTATAATTGTTAGATCAGGGTAATTGGCATATATATGATTTCTTTGTGTTGGGAACATTCCAAGCCCTCTCTGTGGTATATTTTAAAATATACAATTAATTTCTGTCAACCATAGTTACCCTACTATGCTAGAGAACATTAGAAGTTATTCCTCTTATCCAACTACATCCCTGTATGTGTTAATCATCCTTACCATCTTTCCTCCATTCCTCCTCTTCCACACTCTTGCCAGGCTCTAGTAATCACGATTCTACTCTCTACTTCTATGAAATCAACATTTTATCTTCCACAGGTAGGTGAAAATATGTGGTATTTGTCTTTCTTTTTTATTTAGTGGCTCTTTTTAGTTATATATGACAGCAGAATACATTTTGGTATAATTATACAAGCATAAAGTATATCTTACTCTAATTAGAGTCCCATTCTTATGGATGTACATGATGGTGGATTCACTGTGTTGTTTTCATATATGTATATGGGAAAACTATGTCAGATTCATTCCATGGTCTTTCCTTTGCCTATCCCCCTCTCTTGCCTCCATTCCCCATTGTCTAATCTTCTCCACTTCTATTCTTCCCCTGGCTTATTTCACTTAATGTGATTTCCTTTAGTTGCATCCATGTTGCTGCAAATAACAGAATTTTATTTTTTGAGGCTAAATAATATTTGTGTGTGTATTAGATTTTCTTGTCCATTCATCTATCATGGATGCTTAAGTTGATTCCATTCTTGGCTATTGTAAATACTGCTGCAGTAAACATGCAAGCAAATGTTTCTTTGGCATAACATACTGAATTCATTTCTATTGGACATATACCCAGTGGTAGGATTGCTGCATCATATGGTAGTTCTATTTCTATTGTTTTCCATTATGATTGTATTAATTTATATTCTCACCGACAGCTTATGACAGGCCCCCTTTCTCTGCATCCTTGCCAGCGTTTCTCATTTTTGTGTTTGATAAAATGATAAAAGTCATTCTAACTGGAGTGAGATAATATCTCATTGTGGTTTTGATTTGCATTTCCCTGATGATTAATGATATTAAGCATTTTTGTCATATACTTACTAGCTATTAGTATAGCATTTTTTTGAAAAATGCTTTTTATTTAGATCCTTTGCCCAAATTTTAATTGGATTTTTTAGAGTTTTAGTTGTTTGAGTTCCCTATATATTCTGGATATTAATCTCTTGTTGGATGAATAGTTCACGAATATATTCCCCATTCTCTAGGTTGTTTCTTCACTTTGTTGATAGTTGTTTTTTTAAGAGAGAGAGAGAGAGAGAGAGAGAGAGAGAGAGACAGAGAGAGAGAGAGAGAGAGTTAGTTTAGTATTTTTTTTTTCAGTTTTCAGCAGACACAACATCTTTATTTTATTTTATGTGGTGCTGAGGATCAAACCCAGGCGAGCGCGCTACCTCTTGAGCCACATCCCCAGCCCTGATAGTTTCTTTTGTTATACAAGAGCTTTTCAGTTTGACATAATTTCGTTTGTCAATTTTTTATTTTTTAAGTCCATACTTTTGGGATCATATCTAAAAAGTCTTGGCCCAGACTAATGTCCTGAAGGATTGCCATATGTTTTCTTCTAGTAATTTCATGGTTTCAGGTTTGACATTTGAAACTTGGATCCATTTTGAATTGAATATATGTATATATTCAATTGAAATACACACACACACACACACACGAATGGTGAGACAGGTATCTGATGTCCTTCTTCTGCATGGAATATCCAGTTTTCTGAGCACAATTGATTGATTCTAGGGCTGGAGTAGGGAAGGTACAAGGTGAACCTGGAATATTTTCTTGTGCCAGAAAGAAAGGAAGTATTCAGAGACTTGTGGGTTCTAGTCAAAGGACACAGGAATTGGTTCAAAGGATTGTCATGGGCCAGATTTAACCGAATTTTAATGCCACTAACAGTGATCTTGGTAATGGTTTGTAGTATATTGAACAAAAATAATTGATGAGTTTGAAGTGATGGAGTCAAAAGTGTTGGAGAGGAGAAGGGGGAAGTTGACGGTGAAAGGAAAGCTCTTCCTTTTAAAGTAATGCTAATTATCAAATGTATGAGAGATAATAGAATTAGAAACTATTTTCTAATTATTAATTATTTACAGGGCAAAATACAATTAAATAATTGTTATTGTAATAATTAATATAGCAAGGATTATTACTGGGTGTTAAAACCATTGGGTGAAAGATAGTTTGGGCACAAGAATATTCACATGGTGTCAAGGTATCATCCCACAAACCACTTACCAATTCAAAAGGAATGACATAGTTTTAAAATGGAGAGTTGTGATATTCATTGCTTTAGTTAAGTGATCAATCTTAGCATCACTAACATGAAATTATATTCCTGTTGGTGTGATACAATAACTACACAACAGCGCACATAAAATACTTTTGCCAAGAGTGTTTAACTGAAATCTAATCATCAGGATATAACCAGACATCCAGAATGTTGGATATTGTATAAGATAACCAGCCTAATTCTTGGGGGGAAAAGTCTATATCAAGAAAATAAAAAGGGAGAAGGGATCACTGTAGGTTAAGAGACCAAATAGACATAACATTAAATGCAATATACAAAACTTGATTGGAACCTGGTGTGGGTAAAAAAAAGCATAAGAGGCATTTGGAGGACAATTGGGGAAACTTGAATATGCACAGTAATTTGATGATTTTATAGAATGATTATTACATATGTAGGGTTTAGTAATGTTGTTGTAGTTATGTGGAGATTGTCCTTGTTCTTAGAAGATTCTTGCTAACATATTTAGGGATAAAATGTCATAATGTCCATAAGTTGTTTGCAAATATTTAATACATGTGATATGTAATATACTTACACATGTGACATCATATATCACAGGTACACATGTATATACACATATGTGTACATATCACAGTGAAAGAAAAACCAGATTTAGTAAGATGTTAATGAGTGCAGAGTATGCAGGAATTTAATAATCTTTCAACTTCCTGAATATTTAAAAATTCTCAAAACAAAAATGTATGGATTGGGGACTGGGGTTATGGTTCAGTGGTAGAATGCTCACCTAGCACATGTGTGACCCTGGGTTTGATTCTCAGCATCACATAAAAATAAATAAATAAAATAAAGGTATTGTGTCCAACTACAACTAAAAAAAAAAAATTGAAAAAATATATGGATTGGAGGGAGGAAGGACATCATCCAAAGAATTGCTGTAAAGGAAGGAGAATCAGGGTCACAAAATAGGAACAAGGATTACTCTGTAGTGAGAACCATGGCCATAATTTTGCTACGTGGCTTATAAAGTAGAGATACTGGTGCATTCCTGCTTTTGATCCCTGAACTGAATTGCTATCCCTGAACAATGGACAATGCTATTGTCTCCAATACAGTTTTTTCCCCACTTTTGCTTTTGTGTGCCATTAGGTAGCATGCCTCTGATTGGCCATGCTATGGGCCATGTGCTCACACTGTAGCTACTAGAAGTGTTTGGACAGGCTTTTTTTTATGGTGAGAAGTAAGCTCTGCCTCGCTCAGAATTGTTTGGTGAGACATTCCACAAACATAATTCATTCAAACATTAGAAAGAAATTCATAAGCTGTCTGTTATTCTAGGCTATAAATCATGAATAATCAGATAGTATGAAGTTACTTGTATCATGTCCCTTTCCCCATGATCACTTATAATGCCCCTTCATTTCTAGTTCAAAAACTTAATTGGACTTTCTGGCCCCAGGAATTAGATAAATAGCAACCCAGGGAGACCACAACTAGACTTTGGAAATTAGAAAAGTTGAAACAAAAAGATAAACAGAGATGTGTGCCTATTGTGAAATTAGCCAGGGTTCATACCTCATGAATATAGAGTAAGTTATTTAGAGTAAGTTGTATAGTCCAAAGAATGGTTTTTATAAGCCTAAAGTGTGTCCCTAACTTTTCTCAGGAAACAAACAACCTTTAATTAGTTAAAGGTCCAGAAGTTAGAGCATGTTATAAAAGTTGGATGTCATATGTTTGAATAGTTAAATGGGAGGAGAAACATGGAGAAAAAGAAGTACTATGACTTCAGCATAACCCTGGGGAAGAGTGCCCTGTCAGGCTAATGTGAGTACTTCTATTTCCTTGATAAGTCTCTCTCTATAGTGATAAGGGTGACTCACCAGACTCCCATAGCTTGATGAAATTATTTCTCAATTCAATTTGTTGTAATCATCATCAACAACAGCCAGTTATTGAGCGCTTCTTGTGTGCTCATTATTGCAAATACGAAGATAAATAAGGCCCTTAAGGCCTTATAATCCACTTGAAGAGAGAGAAGATACACACTAAAGATAAATAACAATAAAAGGTAACACATAAAGACCAAATGAGGAGTACAGACAAATGCTGAAGAAGGTCAGAGTCGGGACAGAATTCTGTGGGGTGGTAATGACAGGAAATGGTTAGTAGAGAAAGAGTTAGATTTGCTTTCAAGCAGTGGGGGTGGTATGGGGCTACCATGACAAGTAGGACTCATATCACAGGCCAAGGTGGTTTAGGGAGAGGAGTGGTAAGGAAGCCAGTCTTTCTGGGAGAAAAACATACAGATGTTATAGATTTTATGGCTAGGTAAGCCACTGGCCTTGAAGAGTACTTAATCCAGGTAAGGATTTGAAGAGGTTACCACTAGGTGAGCTAAGCTCCTCAAAGCTCTCCCTCTGTTTGTACTATTGAGCCCATATTCTGACTGCTTGGGGAACTTGCTAATTTACCTGCTCTTTGTCCAACATCTTATCTTCTCTAATTCCTCCCCATGTCTTCAAAATACACAGGTCATCCCTACCCCTAATTTATTTTTGTTTTCCGTCTACTTCTTTTGTGTTGTTTGTAGATTCATTTTCCCACATAAATCTTCTTAATCTGAAGATATATTTATTTGACTTGGATTCTTTTTTATTTAACAATATTTATTTATTTGTGGTGCTGGGGGTTGAACTCAGGGCCGTGTGCATGCGTGGCAAGCACTCTACTAACTGAGCTATATCACCAGCCCTTCAGGACATTTTTTTACTTGTTTTTTTCTCCCCTGTTGTTTTTGTACTTCTAATTCGTCACCTACAAGTTACTTGTTAATCCCCTTGCATTATGAACAGTGCTCTCTTACTGTGGAAAAAGTATTTTCTAAGTATTCCAGAGGCGTTTTTGCCATTAGATCAAGTAGCCTGCTTCAATATTTTTTTGACTTTGACCCTCTGTTTTGGTACCACTTTAATAATGTCATTTTCCTGCTCCCAGAAACCTTTACTGGTTTATTGTTGCTTTGAGAACAAATTTAAATTTCTTAGATAAAGATATAAGACCCTTCAAAATCTGGTCTCAACCTTCCTTTCAGTTTCATAGTAATAACTACCACTCATTGAATGCTTTCCATGTGAAAGCCTTTGTGCTGTTTTTTTATGTGTATGTAGTGTCATATATTGCAAAACTCTTGTGAAGAAGGTTCTGTTAACCTCCCTACTTTATACATTTAGTATAGCTTATACTCTAGTTTAAGCCTCTCACATGAAGTTTATAGTTGTATATCTTAATGTGTTCTTGACATCTTCATTTGGATGGATATTACTTATTTCAAACTTAAAATATTTAAAACTGAACTCTTGATTTTCCACATCCTTAACTTTTTCTTCCTGCAGTCTTTTTCCATTTCAGCAGTTTATAAGTCCACTTTTCAAGTTTTTCAGGTCAAAGATTTTAGAGATACTTTTGATTCCTTTCATCTGTCTAAACTATACATTCAATCCATCAGGGAAGTCTGTTGACTCTGCTATCAAAATATGTCCAGAATACAGAATATCTCACCACTTAGACCATTGTTCTGTATCGCAGTTCTTCAACACAACCACTCCAGAGGGATACTATTAAATCCACCATGTTGTATCATTTCATTGTTCAGAAACTTTCCAGTGGTCCCCATTTCACTCAGTGTAAAATCTAAGTCTATATCAAGACTTATTGTTTCCTCTTCTATACTGACCCAATCATCTGTTCCTTTCTCCCTCATCCACTCTTCTCTAGTGACTCTAGACTCTAGTCCCCCTTCACCTCCCTCTCTCCCCTTTCTCTCTCTTTTCTTTCCTCCTGGTACTGGGAACTGAACCCAGGGGTGCTACTACAGAGCTACATCCCCAGTTCTTTTTAGTTTTTTATTTTGAAACAGAGTCTTGCTAAGTTATTGAAGCTGGCCTTGAACCTGTGATCCCCTGCCTCAGCATCCTGCATTGCTAGGATTACAGGTGTGTGCTACAGCACTTTGCTTGTAGTCTTTCTTGAATGGTCTAAAATATTCCTGCCATGGGACACTTTTTTGTGTCTTTTCCCATTTTATTATTGCCTCTGCTACAAATGTCCTTCCTCCAAGAAATCCAGAGTTGTTCATTTGCTTCCCTTAGGTCTCTACTGGAATGGTAATTTGTTGAAGAAGACCTCTCAGACCACTTGTGCAAATTAGCCAATTTTCCCCTCCTATATCATTCTCCAGCACTTTAACCTAATGTGTTTTTATTATAGTTAGCAGTTACCAGTAACTGATATACTGAAATATAGAATTTTATTTTCAATATGCATTTGGTTAATGAACAAAAGAAAGTGAGTGCCCAAAGGAAATGGCAGAGCCAATATTTGAAACCCAAAATACCTGGCTCTAAATCTTATTTTCAAATCACTAGATGCCTTTTGTTTCCTTAGATAAACTTTCCATTCCAACCACACTATGCCAGTTTCCACTAAAGAATCTAGTACTTACAGAACTTATTTCTACTATCTAACAATAACATTGTACTCATTGACCTAAATAGCACATCAAGGTGAATATAATTAACAATAATGCATTGTATATCTCAAAATATTTAGAAGACTTTTGAATGTACTCATCATAAAGAAAGGATGAAAGTTAGGGTGATAGACATGCTAATTACCCTGAGTTGATCGTTACCTAATGTATACAAGAATCACATTACAACACATAAATATGTAAAAATACTATGTGCCCATCAAAAATGAAATTAATTTTTAAAAGAACATAGTATTAATAAAGTAGCATATTTTATCTTCTTTCCTTTCATAAGCATAAACATACCAAAACCAATAAATTCCAAGTAATATATTATCTAATACACTTTTAAATGCATATATAGGCTTACAAAAAGTAAAGGAAGTCCTCACAAAAGAGAAATGAAGAAGGAACTGAAAACTATAGATGCAAGTCTTAAATATTGGAAAACTGAATCCAGCAATATATAAAAATGATTCCACGTCATGAGCAAGTAAGTCTATGTCAGGAATGCAAGATTGGCTTACCATTTGAAAATCAATTAGTGCAATTCATCATATTAAAAATATATGAGTAAAAACAGAAGGCCATCTCAATACACACAGGAAAAGCATTTGAAGCCAAAAGGAGTGACGCATGCCTATAGTGTCAGCTACTTGGAAAGCTAAGTGGGTGGATCTCTTGAACTCACTTAGGTGTTTACTTATGAGAAATAAAATCATATGTCCATGCATGGATGTTCATGGCAACTTTGCTCATGTGTTATGTGTTCAGTTGTTCTTCCATCACTTTCCTGTTTCTTGGAAGGCAATTAGTCTTTCCCTCTCAGGTTAACATAATAGGTCACAACAGGAAATGACCTAAATGTCCATTAACAGATGCAAGGATGAATAAAATGTAGCATATCCATATAATAATATATTACTCAGCAATAAAGGCAACAGATTAGTGAGATATGCTAAAACATGGACAAATCTCCAAATAATATATTTGAAAGTAGTCACAACCAAAAAGTTCACACTGTATGATTCAATTCATATGAAATTCTAGAAACAATAAAACTAATCAATAAATGATAGAATAGTTCATATCAGTCGTTGAATAGGGCTGGGTATAATAGATTTGTTTGGAAAGGAGCACAAAAGAAATTATTAGGGTAATGAAAATGATCTATATGTTGACCATGATGATGAGTATACTGCTATAACTATTACTTATGGCTCATAAGAATATACACTTTAAATGGGTGCATTTAAAGTATGTTAATTATAACTTAATAAGTTGATCTTTTAAAAGACATAAAAGATAGAGTAAGGAAGTCCAACATACCATCTACTAGGATTCCAAAGGGAGAGAATATAGAGAATTGACAGGAATCAATATTTAAGAAGATAACCACTAACAGTTTTTCAGATGAGCTGAAATATATCAATCTTGACCTCAGGAAGCACAAATCTCAGTCAAGAGAAATAAAAATTAAATCCATATTTAGACATAAATTCTTAAACTCCAGAATGCTAAAGACAAACTAATGTTAAAAACAACCTGAGAGGGAAAGACTAATTGCCTTCCAAGAAACAGGAAAGTGATGGAAGAACAACTGAACACATAACACAATGGAAAAATATCACCATATCTAGCCAAAAACGGACTTCACGCTAAAATTCTATGCCATTTAAAAACATTTTCAGAAAATAAATGGTGGCTATAAAGTTTTATGCATATGTAAAATTTGATCAACCTGTACTCAATATTTATGCAGCTTACCATATGAAAGTTATACCTGAGTAAATTTTTAATTTTTTTTGACTTCTTAAAAATTGCTGTATGTACCTGCCAAAAAAGCTCAAACTTTCAATGAAATCAACATAAAACCAAATTTAAATAAAAAATTTAAAAATGTTTGCAGGCAAAGGGTTTGAGTTTTTACTACTCATAAATTTTTTACTAAAAGGACTACCAAAGATGTACTGTAAAAATAACTCAAAAGGAGGGAGTGATATGTAACAATTGAGAGGAAAGGAAAATGGTAAAACTAAAATAAGGAATGATTCTATCAAACAGCAATAATAATTATAGTAATATATTTAATTGATCATAAAATGCACTTTAAAGATCTTTTTAGCATTTCTAAAATTGGGATATACCTTTTATGTTGATATGTCCTGATTTAATTGGAAGCACTTTTTCTTTCTTTTGAAGAAGATAAAATAACACCACATCTTATAATCAATGATAACTTTGATTCACCAAAATGCAATAATAATTACTAATTGAGGGAACATAAAAAGAAAGGGAAGCAAAATTATTTAAGACAGGATGTTGGGATTAAAATATTCTGAGATCCTCTTTTACAAAGACAACAGAGATTTCAAACAGATTTAGACTTTATTATGACAATTGTCAGTATCAAAATTTAAAGGAATCCTAACTACATAAAATAAGCACCCCAGGAAAAATAATTATTTCAAGAGACATCAAAATATAATCTTTTGAGTGTACATTCCAAGTGGAACATATCCAATGGGCCAAAAGATCCATGAAGAAATTTCAAGATTCATTAAGTCTATTTTTTGGGTAGTAATATTGTTCTTTTGAAAATATCAAAAAATGCAACATTTTAACATCATTAGGATCTGAGACTTTCAAGAAAAGAGACAGAAAAGTATACAATTAAAATGATTAATTCAAAACCCTGTAACCTTAATTATACAGGGTCTACATATACCAGTTTCCTAGTTCTTTTCACTGAAAACAAGTAGACATAATAAAATCCAGTAGCAATGAGCACCATTAGCACTCATATTGTAGTTTCTGTTTTTAACACTAGAAACCAAGGGCTCCTTGGAAGAATAATTCATTCAGGTTTGGGACACAGGAAGTAATCTGAAAGGATTAGATTCCTACTCACCAGAAATGGGATTATTTGAACTGTAACAAGTATAGGGACTTAGATGGATCAAAATTCATAAAATATGTAAAAATCAATGAGTCTTTAATAATTTTCATAATATGCACAACAAGATTCTGGGAAGAGGGATGAATAAGGCATGACTTTTTAATGGGCATGAATTTTCTTTAAGAGTGATGGAAAATATTTTGAATTTAAGTAAAGGTGATGGTTATACAACATTGTAAATATATTAAATGTTACTGAATTATGTAATTTAAAATATTCAAGCTTATGTTATATGAATTTTACCTCAATAAAAAATATTGTGATGAGTACACATCAGGTAATTGCATGCTTCCTCTATTTTGGGTTATTTTTTGAAAATTCTCCTAAAAACTACAATAGAAAATTCGGCTAAACTATAATGAAAATATTATATGTGAAAACTTAAAGGATACAGGTAAAGAGGTAGTTAGAAGCGAAATTTACAACATAAATGCTTCTATAAAAGTGAGAAAGATTGAAAATTAATGAGCTAAGAATTCAGTTTAAAAAAACTAGAATAAGAACAAAAATATTAGAATAATAACAAATGAATAAATTGTAGTATTAGAAGAAAAAAGTTATTAAAATAAAAAAGTAGGGGGCTGGGGATGTGGCTCAAGCGGTAGGGCGCTCGCCTGGCATGCATGCGGCCCGGGTTCGATCCTCAGCACCACATACCAACAAAGATGTTGTGTCCGCCGAGAACTAAAAAATAAATATTAAAAATTCTCTCTCTCTCTCTCTCTCTCTCTCTCTCTCTCTCTCTCTCTCTTTCTCTCTCTCTCTCTCTCTCTCCTCTCACTCTCTCTTTAAAAAAAATAAAAAATAAAAAATTAGGGCTGGGGTTGTACTCAGTGGTAGAGCACTTGCCTAGCACATGTGAGGCACTGGGTTCAATCCTCAGCACTACATAAAAATAAATAAATAAAATAAAGGTATTGTGTCCATCTGCAACTAAAAAAAATTAAATTTTTAAAAAAATTTTAAACAATAATTAAATGGAAATTAAATATATGGTAGTCATTAAAGAAAAATATCTCTTTGACTAACAAAATAGACAATTTTAGCAATATTAATAATGAGAAAAGATAGAAAGCATAAATAAGGAAGAATAGGAATGAAAATAACTATAGTGGCATCAGAAATTAAATAGGTAGTAAGGGGTTATAATGAAAAGCTTAATGCCAATTAAAACATACATAAATCTGTTAAATTCCCAGGAAAATATGACTTGACAAGCTAAAGAAGAAATAGAGAACCATAATTGTCTTCTAAATTTCAAAAGAAAAAAAAATCTCTCCACAAATATAGCATCAGACCCATATACCTCCATTAATGATTTCTACAAAGAATTAACAGAATGCTAATCATGATCTTATATACTCACTTTACTAGGAATTTAAAAGAAAAGAAAGCTCTCTAACTCCTTTCTAAGTTCTCCTTGCCTGATTTAGGACTATTTAAGAAAGGAAAATTAAGGCTGATTTCATTTCCAAACATTGATATACATCTCCAAAATGAGCACACTGAATTAGTAAACTGAATCAAGTAAGGTATTGAACAAAATATATTATGACCAAAGATTCTTTAAGCCAAGAGGAAAAAGAAGAGATTAACATTAAAAATGTATTAATTTGTGACATCACATTGAAAGATTAAAGATCTTGTACATGGTGGTACATGCCTATAATTCCAGTGGTTCAGGAGGCTGAAGCAGGAGGATTGCAAGTTTGAGGTTAGCCTGAGCAATTTAGTGAGGTCCTAAGTGAATTAGTGAGACCTGTCTCAAAACATAAAAAGGGCTGGGAATATAGCTCAGTGGTTAAGCACCTGTAGGTTCAATCCCCAGTACTCTCCCCAATAAAAAGATTAAAGAAGATAAATTGCCAATGTCTTGGCTGGGCACAAGATCACGAGCCACTCACAGCTTTGTAGATTCAAACAGCAATTCTTTATTCCCGAACTCACACCGGCCTCCACACACGTTCAGGGGAAATCTCAGTTCTGCCGCCACCCCATTCACCTACTCCACGAGGCCTTTTTTCCAAATACTTTTTGAATCTCACGAGAACTCAACGGGAACTCAAGCAGCAGGAACGCCCTATTCCCAGCAGCAATAATCTTCAACCTCCAACTTCCCTAAAACCCATATTGTCTTAAACCAGGAAAGCCCTAAACTTGTCTTAAACCGGGAACGCCTTAAACCCAAGGACGGGATACTCCCTAAAACCTGATCAGCTCTAAACCCGGATCCGCCTTGGTCCTTGAGCAAGGTCATCTTACTAAAGCATACATGCAATGTTCCAGCGAATGTCCTCTAAGCAACATGGGGTACACTGGCAAGGAAATTTCGATGCGTCAATCCTACTTGGCAATGGCGCTCAGCAATAAATCATGATCATCTCAATGGATCCAGAAAACATTTCACAAAATTTAACCCTATTCCATGATAAGGGGGAAAAACATCACTTGACAAATAAGAATAGAAAGGAACCTTCCTAACCTAACACTGAATATCTACCAACAACAAAAACACAGCAAACCTCATTTTTAATGTTGAGATATTAGAAAAATTCCCATTAAATTCAGAAAGAAGACAGGGGGTCCTATTTAATGATGATTATTGAGCAAATTAATAGTTTCCTTGACAGTTAATTGATTTGTGATGATGTGGTGGCAGCCAGCCTTGAGGCCCAACTTGTTGCTGGCTTTTCTTATTTCTTTCAGTAGGCACAATGGGCATTTAAGCAAATCCCTGCTATTAAAATGCAGTATCAGCAGAATTATTGGCTGAAGGAATATTGGTTTAGATTGAATAAAAACTAAACCAATGACACCACCAAATGTACTCTTCACACAGCTATTGAATTGGTTTCTTCCACCTTGGCTCACTTGCTCCAGGATCCTGCCTTGCTAACCATTCACCACTATAATTAACTGCAAGGCAGCCAGCTGTGCCAGCCCCAGATTCTCTACTGATTCTGAAGTGGTTTGATGGGACTTCATCCAGTATAGGTGCTCTACACCAGTGTCACCAATCTAACACAATCGAACACCATCTTCATGAAGAATTAAGTGTGCGGTACAGTTCTAAGCAATGCTTAGAGATGGATTTTGCTTGTGAAATTGGGGGTACCTCCCAAAGCTGAGAGAATTAGGGATGTGAGGATGAAGCTGGTGGGGCCTTTTCCCCTTCTGTCTTGTATTTCTGTATAGTCTTAAATACACATAGCTGTCTTTATGAAAAAGCTCTCCCTTGTGAAAGAAACTGAGCAGCTGGATCTGTGTGAATATCCAGCCTTCTTGTATTCTTTCCCATTCTAATGTCATCCGCCCATCTTTCTCTTAGTTTTGCCCTTGCTTCATCAAAATTTTCATTGAAATATACTATCTCACAAAATAGGAAGGCCAGTGTTTTAGTCAGCTTTTTAGTTGCTGTGACAAAAAGACCTGACCAGAACAATTTTAGGGGAGAAAAAGTTTATTTGGGGGCTCATGGTTTCAGAAGTCTCAGTCTATGGACAGCAAGCTCCATTCCTCAGGGCTCAAGTGCCGCCACCCCTCGCCAGCAAAGGAAACACGACACAGGATTCTTCCTTCAGCAGTTTATTCAGGCCTTTGTTTTGACATGTCTTTTAGCTTGTTTCTCTCTCTACTCCTGTGTGCCCCAGCCTTAATAAAGCAGATAAAGCCCCAATGCACAACTGCCACGTGGACTTTTCTCATAGGGTGCCAAGTCACAGCGTGCCAACTCATTCTGATAAGGAGTTGTTTGTCACAGACTACAGGGGAAACCAGCGCCATCTTGTAATGGCGGCCACAGTTCACAGAAACGGCTCACCACACTCAAGGAGAGGCAGAACATCATGGTGGAAGAGTGTGGCAGAGGGAAGAAGCTCACATGATGATCGGGAGCAGAGACTAAGCTCATCTCACCAAATATATACCCCAAAGCCATGCTCCCAAAGATGCCCCCCACCACACCCTACCCTCCTTCAGCCACCACCCAGTTAATGCCATCAGGGAATAAATTCACTGATTGGATTAAGATTCTCAAAGCCTTATGTGAATACATGACCAGTGTAACTTCACATCAGGTACAACAATAATGGGATGGTAAGTAGAAGAAGTTATACTTATTCTATGTATGTATAATATGTCAGAATACACTTTACTGTCATGTATACCTAGAAAGAACAAAAAAATTTTAAAGATTGGAGATAAAACCATGGGAGATGTGCCTGGGGATGTTGCTCAGTGGTTAAACATCACTGGGGTCAATCCCTGGTACCAAAACAAAAACAATAAAGCAAAAATTCTAGGACTTTGGCTTTTATTTTATTTATGTGTTTATGTAGTTATTGGTTTTTGTTTTTTAAAAAATACCTTTGTTTTTTAAATGTGCCTGTTGTAGCACTTAGCTGTCTTTGGTTGCAGGCGATATAGAAACTAATTTTGGTTAATACTAGGGGACAGATTGGCTGCAAGGTTGATGAGTGGCCCAAGGAATTAGAAAAACTGAATAACCAAGCCTCTAGAAGAATCATAACTGGCAGTTCTATTACAGTGTGTTGTTACAATTGTTCTATTTCATTAGTAGTTATTATTTTTAATCTCTTACTGTGCCTAATTATAAACTAAACTTTATCATAGTTGTGTGTGTATACGCAAAAACAGGATATAGGGTTCAGTATTATCCATGGTTTGAGGTAGCCACTGGGAATCTTGGACTGTATTTCCTGTAGATAAGGGAGATTATTGTATACCTTTTCCTTGATCATGTAGAAATCTAACTACAGTACACAAAAGCACATTCTAAGTGCATTAACACCTAGAGAGTGCTTAGTATTGAAGCATACTTTAGTCATAATCACATTTAATGTGTACTTTTTATTAATTGAGTCCCCTTGAGGCTGTAATCATTTGTCAATATTTTCTGGCTATTGTCTTTGTCCTTGTGCCAAGCTTCAATAGATAGAAATAGGATATCCTTTCTCTTTGCACTATAATCCATCCAGATCTGCATTGTTGTCACTATATATACACATACATACATATATACACATACCAGGGATTGAACTCAGGAACACTGGACCACTGAGCCACATCCCAGCCCTGTTTTTAATTTTATTTAGAGACAGGGTCTCACTGAATTGCTTAACACCTTACTTGGGGGAGGCTGGCTTTGAACTCATGATCCTCGTGCCTCAGCCTCCTGAGTTGCTGGGATTACAGACATGTGCCACCACACCTGGCCCTAAAAATATTTTATCTGATACATAAAAACATAAATTGTACATATTTATGGAGTACCATGTGTATGTCTCAATGCATGTAATGTTTAAATCAGGGTAAGCATATAGACTGTTTAGGAAATAAAATCCCATTTTCTCTTATATAATTTAACCCTCATAATAACCTTTTTGAAAAATTTTTATTCCATTTTACAGATGAAGAACCTGAAGCTGGAGAGGGTAAGAAACTTTCTTAATATCACACAACTAGAATAGTTAAGTGCCAGTGCCAGGATGTGAACCCAGGTCCTCTAATCCTCAAAGGTCATTTGTTGAACTTTATTTTAAATATAATATCCATAGATAAAAGCACCAAAGTCATAAAAGTATAATCCCATGAATTGCGAGAAAGTGAACACACTTGTGTGAGCCTAACTCCATGCCTAGAAGGCCTTCCTTCTGCCTCCTTCCAGAAACTGATCCTTCAAGAAAATAATTGTCTTGATTTATACTGGCCTAAGTCAGTATAGTCTTGTAACTGTAATCTTGTGGAATCATCCACTATGAATTATGTTATGTAGAACTTCTTTTTGTGAGAGATTCATCCATGGTATTAGTTATTTGTAGTTCATTCATTTCATTGCTCTTGTAATGTTCCATTGTATGAATATAATGTACTATAGTGTATTTATCCGTTATATTCTAAGGGAATTCTATTCTAACTCAAGGGACATCTTCAACAAAGAACTGAGAAAAACCAACTGTGTGCAGCTAGTTGTATGTGTCAACTTGCATAGACTATATACCCAATTATCAAGGTGCTACAGTGAAGCTCTTTTGTGGATGTGATTAACATCTACATTCAGTTGACTTTAAGTACAGAATATTCACCTTTATAATTGGGTGGACCTCATCTGCTCTTTAGAAAACTTTTGAGAATAAAGCTGTGGTTTCCCCTAGGTAGAAGAAATGCCACCTGTGATTTGCATTGTAGGTCCCAGCCTGAGGGTTTCCAGCCTGCTGACATGTCCTGTGATCATGGTCTTGCCCAACCAAACCCCCCAAATTACCAATGCCTTGATATATACATATATATACACACACACATACACACACATTACATACAGAATATATATATATATATATATATATATATATATATATATATCCCCTATTGGTTCTGTCTCTTTAGTAGACTCTGAACTGATAACACTGTAATAACATTGTGGCACATTTGTGCAATTTAATATGATTCAGCAACACAAAGAAATTGGTAATTAATTTCTTGCAACAACATGGATAAATCTTAAATGCATTTTGCTAAGTGAAAGAAGCCAGACTCAGAAAGCTACATATTTTATTATGCCATTTATAGACATTATGGAAAGACGCAAAATTATATGGATTGAAAGTGACTGTTGATTATCAGGGGATTGGGGTTAACTATGAAGGGGCCACATAAAAATAATTTAGGCTAGCAAAACTGTTATGTGTGGTAGTAGAATGGTAGATAAAATAACTCTGATTTTGTCAAAATCTATGAAACTGTACACTGCAAAAAAAGGAACTTTAGTGTATGAACATTTTTAAAATGATTAACCAGAAGGAATGAGTTAGACATCACTACCTTAAGGACATGTATGAAGACACGAATGATGCAACTCTACTTTGTGTACAATCAGTGACTTAAAAAAATTGTGCTCTATATGTGTAATGTGAAATGAATTGCATTCTGCCATCATGTATAACAAATTAGAATAAATAATTTAAAAAGAATAATCAGCCAGAGAATGACCAAAATCCCAAACCATGACACCACCAAATACTGGCAAGGACATGGAAGAACAGGAACTCTCATTCATTGCTGGTGGAAATGCAAAAATGAAGCAGGTAATTTGGAAGAGTATTTGGTAGTTTCTCACAAAATAAAACATACTCTTCTCATATGACTCAGCAATTGTGCCCCTAAGATATTTACCCAGATAAGTTGAAACTTATGTTCACACACAAAGCCTTGCATGTTTAATGGTGTTTTTTATCCATAATTGCCAAAACTTGGAAGCAACCATCGAAACTGTGGTACATACAGAAAATAGAATATTATTTAATGTTATAAAGAAATGAACTATCAAGCCATGAAAAAACATGGAGGCAACTTAAATGCATAGCACTAAGTGAAAGAAACCAATCTGAAAAAGGTATGTTATATGTTTCCAATTATATAACATTCTTAGAAGGACAAATCTATGGAGATAATAAAAGGTTCAGTGGTTGCCAAGGGTTGAAAGGGAGGGAGGGAGGAATAGGCAGAGCATAGAGGATGCTTATGGCAGTGAAATTATTCTCTATATGACTGTAGTGGATATATGTTATTATACAGTTGTTAAAATTCACTGAATTACAACATTAAGGGTGAATACTAATGCAAACTATGGACTTTGGATGATATTCATATATCAATGTAATTTAATCAATTATAAAAAATTTAATGGTCTGGTGGGATGTTGCTGATGTGAGTGGCTAGGCAGGTGTTGGGGTATGGGTATAAGGGAACTCTGTACTTTTTCTTCAATTTTCTCTAAAAAAATTAAAACTTATTAGTTAAAAGAAAAAGCCAACCAGGGCATCAGGGAATCTCAGGATATAGACCAGACTGTGCAGGTGGTGACAAAAGAATCCATTTGTGCTACAAATGTATGAGATAAGCCTCCCAGAAATGGATAGGGAAAAGAAGAAGCTGGCATACATAAATTTGAAAATGTATTTTCCCTGAAAACAGACTAAATTCAAAAAGAGTTGTACATGAGCATTCTATTGTAGTTGTTAGATTTTTTTCTCATGGAGATATGAATCAACAATTCTGAAATGACTATACAAGTATTATGAAGTTAAACAAATAATGTAGATAATAATGTAAATGTAGATAATGAGAGATCAGAAAAAAATTACCAATAAGCAAAGGAAGGATGATAAAGTGAATAGTTTCATGTTAGATTAAAGTTGGAGACATTATGAATTAATATATATAATATATATACATATAGAGAGAAAAAATAAAAATGTTGATATGTATGATACTTTCTTTAGAATATATATATTCTTGCTCTGTCCACTGAAATGGCCTAGAAATTGAAAGCCCATTAACAACTAGCATCCTCGGTACTCAGATCTTATTTTCTAAATATCGTTCTTCAGTTTAAAAAAAAAGGAGCCTTGGAGAAATGGCTGCTTCTAGAGCTGGGGTAGGAAAATACAAGATGAGCTCTGTGCATCATGTAGTGACAGAAAGTGCTGAAAATAAAGATAGACAGCCAGGATGGAATGGAGGAAGATAGAAAAAAAGGAAGGGAGGGAGGGAGGGAGAAAAAAATGAAAGACACTGTCAAGGGACATAGAAGCTAACCTAAAAGACCTCCAGATGACTAAGACTGTGACAATTTGAGCAGCAAAACAAATAATAATATTGGAATATATATAACCTAAAGAATAAAATAAATACCCATAAATTATACTGGTATAAATAAATAATTGAATGAATGAATAAATGAAGGACAAGTGACATATTTTCTTTAGAGAAAGAGTCCAAATTATCTATGCACATTATCATCTCTCCAGAATGTAGAGCTTAATTTCCATGACCTTTAGTATGGATTGGACTTAGTGATTTACTTCCAGTGAATGAATATGGAAAGAGAGAAATAGGAACTTTATAGTGGAGAAAACTGGTATCATATACCATAACCAAATGATCAAATTTAACATTATATTGAAAAGTCAAATTAATACCACGCACTCCCTGATATGAGGCATTAAGTAGGACATTTCACATCTGAGTTATTTTAAAAATAACTATTTTTAAAAAACATAATGTCAGTATAATCATGAGAAAACACCAGAGAAACCCTAATTGAGGGTTGTTTCACAAAATGTGTGACCTGTACACTTCTAAACTATCAAGGACATGAGAATAATGAAATATAAAAAAAACTACCACAGGCAGGAGGAAACTAAGGAGATATGACAACTAAGTGCAGTGTGATATTCTGTATTGAAACCTGAAAATAAAAAGCATTTAAGTGGAAAAACTGGTGAGATACAAATAAAACCTATGGTTAAGTTAAGTAAACAGTATCAGTGGTAATCTACTAGTTTTGACAGCTGCACTGTAGTTAATGAGAGGTATTTAGTGGAAGCTGATTGAGGAGTCTATGGGAACTCTGTATGATCTTTGTAACTTTTTCTGTAAACCTAAAATTATGAAAAAATAAAAATGTCTTTTCAGTAAGCTAAATATTTGAATAAATATTTCTCCAGAGAAGATGTACAAATGGCCAGAAACCACTCAAAAAGATGCTCTAAGTCAGTTATCAACAGGGAAATGAAAATAAAGCACAAGAATTAAAATCAAGAATCAATAAATGGGATTATTTAAAACTAAAATGCTTCTTCACAGCAAAGGAAACAATCAAGAACATTAAGACAAAGCCTACAGAGTGGGAGAAAATCTTTGCCACCTGCACATCAGATAGAGCATTAATTTCTAGGAAATATAAAGAACTCAAAAAATTTAACACCAAAAAATTCAATTGATAAATGGTTAATATGAATGGTCAACAAATGTATGAAAAGACTTCAATATCTCTAGCAATTACAGAAACACAAATTAAAACAACACTGAGATTTTACCTCACTCCAGTCAGAATGGCAATTATCAAGAATGCAAGTAACTAAATGTTGGTGGGGATGTAGAGAAAAAGGTTCACTCATACATTGTTGGTGGACTTCAAATTAGTGCAACCACTCTGGAAAGCAGTATGGAGATTCATCAAAAAACTAAGAATGGAACCACCCTATTACCCAGCTATCCCACTCCCCAATATATAACCAAAAATCAGCATACTACAGTGACACAGCCACATCAATCTTTATAGAAGCACAATTCACAATAGCTAAACTATGGAACCAACCTAGGTGCCCTTCAATAGATGAATGGATGAAGAAATTGTGACATATATACACAATGGAATATTACTCAGCTTTAAAAGAGAATAAAGTCATGGCATTTGCTGGTGAATGGATGAAACTGGAGACTATCATGTTAAATGAAATAAGCCAGACCCAGAAAGTCCAGTTTCAAATGTTTTCTATGATATGCATAAACTAATCCAAAATAAGAGGGAGTTAAAAAATAATGGAAGAAAGATTAGTGGAGTAGAAAAGGGGGATGTAGGGAAGGGAGGCAGTATGGGATAAGCAAAGACAGTGGGATGAGTTTGACCTTAACTTTTCTTTGTACATATATGAATATACTACAGTGAATCTCACTATCATGAACATCCACAAGACACTAATTTTAAAAACTATAATTAAATAGCAGAAAGATTAGTAGAGTAGAGGGAAAGGAACAGGAGGAAGGTGTAGGTGCGGGGAAGAGGCCATACTGGGACTGGATTAGAATGAATTATATTCCGTGCTTTTATAATTATGTCAAAATGAGTCTTATTGTCATGTGTAACTAAAAAGAACCAATAAAAAAACCCACAATGACATACTACTTCATGGCTACTATGGTAGCTATGATAAAAAAGACACAACAATAAGTGTTAGTGAGGATGTGCAGAAACTGGAGGCCTGGTACATTACTAGTGAAAATGTAAAATAGTGCTGCTGCTGTTGCTGCTGCTACTGCTACTGCTGCTGCGGAAGCTTGGCAATTCTCCAAAAGTTATACAGGAATTTACCACCTGAAGCACCAATTCCATTCACCATGTTTTTGTAGGTAATATAAGTATTATGACTGAATTTCTTCTAAATTTCCACAATTAGAGCTATGAATTTGAGAATGATTAGCTTGCATATGGCAATTGGCATTATGGGAGTAGATGAGTCTCCCCAGCTTTCTAGCTTTATTGACTAGGTGGATGAGAATTCTTTCTACCTACTTAAATGGAGAAGACTGGAAAAGGAATATATTTTTCAGGGCATGGATTCAGGAATTCTGTTTGGGGCCATTAAGTTGCAGATGCCTGTAAAAACAAATGTTAAACAGGTAGTTTGATTACATGAGACTGGATAAGTCTGGTTATATAAACTTATTTTTTTTGTAAAGTTGTTCCAGCCTTTATTAGTACACACTGTCCAGAGGTATGTTCTATTTTCTATGGTTGCTTTAGAAATGGTTCCCCTGGGTATATGAGCAACAATATTAAAGTTTCTTCTCTCCTGTATAGTAATTATTGAGATGATGTCATCTGCTACATGAAATACAGTGTCACAGTCACTTCACCTGAGATGATTGCTTTCCAAAGGCATTTTCAACCTGTTAGTGGTCATATTCCAATACAGTGCTTGGTCTGGAGGAGTAATTTTGCTACTTGAAGAATTTCTCAATTTCAGGTAAGGATAGACAAGGTGGCCCAACCCACCTGGAAGTAGAGCTCAGCTTGAGGGTTGATTTTGACTATTCCTGGATACTGTGAGTAGACCCCACAGTCACTATGGGCAGTATCTCAGCAAATTCATCACTAGCACTATTCCTCCCACAAAGTAGAATATTACAAAAGGGTGATTCTTCAGTTCTTGAGCCCTCTTTATGGAATGGTTATTGGGGTTTTCATCCCAAGCTGACTTGTTCCAGATAGTTGAGTCTGGGAAAGGTGGTTTTATTGTCCTTAAAATAGAGGTTTGATGGGATAGCCAAATTCAAATGGACAAAGTCAGCTGGCTTAGGAAAGTCATGAAAACTAAACACAGTGTCTGATCCTAGATTGAAAGACAGTTGCTGGGGCTGGGGTTGTGGCTCAGTGGTGGAGTGCTTGCCTAGCACGTGTGAGACACTGCGTTCAATCCTCAACACCACATAAAAATACATAAAGGTTAAAAAAAAGAAATCTATTTTTAAAAATTTACTGTAAAAGGATATGTTTGGCAAAATTTGGACTGTATATTAGCTAATAATATTATATCAGTGCTAAATTTCCCACACCCAATCATTTAAAGAGATTTATCCAAGAGGATATATTTGTTCCCAAGAGATTCACAAGGAAATATCCACAGAAAGAAGTACAGAATATCTGCAGTTTACTCCTAAATGGCTCATCAAAAGCAATAGTAATGATAACAATGATGTATATATGCATATAGATGGAAAGTGATGAAGGAGAGGGTTTGGTGTGTTAGAAGTGGCAAAATGTTGTTGACCATGAATAAATCCACATGAAATATAAGAGTTGATATTTGCTTGAAATTCTTCTGTAGGTAAAAATTCTGGCTTAGGAAACCAGAAAATAGAGATTTATGAAGGAAAGAGGAAGAGTCAGATGAAAATACGGCATGAAGAAGGATGACAAAGGCCAAAGAAAAGAAAATGCTTCAAGGAGAAGGGAGTGGCACACAGCCTAGAGCTGCCCTGGCCAATATGGTAGTTAAAAGTCATGTGTGACTATTTAAATTTAAATTAAATAAGTTATAAATTTAGTCCTCTGTTATATTTGCTACTTTTCAAGTTCTCAGTAGCCACATATACCTAGTGGCTATCGTACTAGACAGCACAAATACAAACTATTTTTATCACTGCAGAAACTTCTATTGAACGATGTTAATTAAAAATCAAGCTAGACAGGAACCATAAAGTATCCAGTAGAACTTAATGGTATGGAGAGCATGGGCAGTCTTGAAGAGAATAGTGTCAATGGAGACACGTGAGTGAAAGCCAGAGTGAGAAGTTACTGGAGATGAGGAAATAGAAGTAACAAGTTAAACAGCTTCTTCAAGAATTCTGACTGTTAAAAAAAAAAGTAATGGGCACTAAGATGCAAACTCTGCATTGCCATTTTTTTGCTAAAAGTTCTGAACCCCTTTAAATTTGCACAGGCAGAATATAATTGAGTTCTTACCATAAAAAAAAGAATTTTGACTATGTAGTAAAAACAAAATCTTGTGTAATTGCTAACAAAGAAAGTCAGATGGGAATTTTTAAGGTGGAAGTTTTAAAACCATATGGAAATTATTATTTAAATGAGAAAAGTAAATAGTCATTAAAGTGAAGTTGCTGAGAAGGTAGCTGAGACTTAGAGCTTGGGTGGCACAACTAACCTTGGAAGAGTCACATCCTTTCCCTTTGAATAGGAGAGAAGAATGGGAAGAAGTGCAGGTAGGTCTATAGATTTTGGCAAAAGGAAGGTTAAGGAATTTCTATCTGATGCTTGAAATTTTTTATGTAACTTTGAAAGTGCATTCATTTATTATTAAGATTTCTTTGAAGACCACTGTGCTGTGAGCCCTTCTCCCCAAGAAACAAGGAGAATCACTGGCTAGCACTGTAATAATAAAAACTGCTCTCTCTCTCTCTCTCTCTCTCTCTCTCTCTCTCTCTCTCTCTATCTCTGTGTGTGTGTGTGTGTGTGTGTGTGTGTGTGTGTGTGTTCAGATATGCCTGCTTTCTCAGAAGCTGTCACAGCAAGGGATGTGTGAGTGTAACCCAGGGATTGGACAAGAGCCACACAGGTGGGACAGATACACAGTCAGTGGTCCTCTGTCACATGAGGTCTCAGAAGAAATCACAAAAGCATCCATGAGTCAGCTTTGAATACCCTATAGGCCCAGATTATGAAAAGCCAGTTTACAATAGAATTAGTCAAAGAAGAACTTCCTGTCTCCCTTACCCATTTTTCTTCTTGTTTTGCCTCTTAACCAGGGTGGCCAGACATAGCAAATCAAAATACAGGATGCTCAATTAAATTGGAATTTGAGGTTACCAGTAAATACTTTTTTAGTATTATGCATTTAGCATTATATACCATGCAATATGTGCTTTAGACTAAAAAATTTTCATTGTTTATTTCAAATTCTAACTTAACTGATTATCCTGTATTTTATCTGTTACTCTATCCATGGTCAAAAACTACTGTTAGTGAGATGAGAAGGCTAAAGGTCTGAGGTAGAGAAAGAGAGAACCATAGTCCATTTACCAGCTGTAGACCCTTCACCTGTAGCAGGTTCTAGCTGGGGTAGGACAAGTAGCTAGAACTTGAAGTTGAAAGCCTTGCTTATTATATGGGATGGGAATTCTAGGTAACCGCTTAAAACTGTTCTGTTCCTTAAAGAAACAGAAAAGATGAAAACAATATTGAAGGTAGTTCATGATTTCATTCCATGACTTCTGTTTGATTTATGGATAGCATTTATGTGTACAAAAGAAATAAATCAGGTAGTATGTATACCAAACTGCCGACAGTGCTTATTTCTCACATCACAGTGGACTTTTCCCTTCAACTCTCTTCAATTTTATTGTCTGAATTACAATAGATATGAATTACTTTGATCCTCAAAGTTAATAAAGATTTGCTAGACTTGTTATTTCCCGGTTAGTATTTTCTGAACATCTTTTCATGTGAATATTATTATCAAAAGTGGTTTCTCTAGGTGCTTCATATCCCACTAGATGCCTAGCAAAATGTATTCAGCCCCTGATTCAAGTTATCTTCTCCTTCTTGAATACACATAATAATGCAATGAAACCCTTACAATTTACTCTTTGTGCACATATTTACTTATTACCTTAGAATATATTCCTAGAAATTGAATGGCTAAACCCAATAGTTAAATGTATGTTTTTAAGAGTGACAAAATATCTGCTTAAAGGCTGCCTATGTAGACCAACTACCGTGTAAGTAATTATTAATATGCATCTCATTGTTTTGATTGCCATTTCTTTTAATATTGAAATGAATAGTTTTTCAAATGTTTCTTGGCCATTTGTGTTTTTCTATTAGTTTGATGGATGCTCAATGGATGGACGCTAAATTGATGGATAGTGGCAGAATTATGTTAACTTGTCCACACAGGCAACCCCTACAATGCAGGCACACACACACACACACACACACACACACACACACACACCACAGTGTGTTACCAGTCAATAAACAGTGATTGAATAATTAATACATGAATAGATTATTTAAAGAATGCAGTCAAAGGAAACCCTCTTACTTATTTGGCTATCAACATCTTCATGATTTATTCATCCATACAACAAACTACTGTGTACAAGGCTCAATGCTAAGCCATTTTAAAAAAGTAATTTCAATCAATAAAAAAATTGTAAAAATTACAAACATTCCAGGAGTAGATTGGCTATATAGCTTCAGTGGAAGAGCTTTTGTGAATTGACCAATGTTCTAGGTACTTTGAGGTTTATATACCAACTTTAATTTATTTTTATTTTTATTTTTATTTATCTTTTTGGTACCTGAGATTGAACCCAGGGGCATTTAACTACTGAGCTACATACCCATAACTTTTTATATTTTATTTAAACACAGGGTCTCACTAAGTTGTTGAGCCTAGCCTTGAGGTTTTGATCCTCCTGCCTCAGCCTCCCAAGTCACTGGAATTATAGGCATGCACCACTGCACCCGGGCCCGACTTTAAATTTTTAAATAGTTGTTGACAAAACCATTTCTACAAGATATTATGCAAATGTTTCTGGGTCTTCTTAAACATGGTACTCCATACATGCAACTATACATGTATGGGATCCAAGGGTGCAGAAATAAGTTTGTTACCTTGATTGTTACCTTAATTGATGGAGGTGCCTGAGAAACTTTTGGGCATCATGCATCTCACTGTCCCTGCCACCATGACCAAAACTCCTCTGTCCTATCATCAAATGTCTGCTGTTTCTATTGCCAGTGACTCCTGCCTTTTTCTTATTCCTTTTCTCTTCAGTTGCTTCTCCAATGCCTCTTGACTTTCAAGTGTAAAAAATGACATTTTCTATTTATTGCCTATTATCAATAGTGTAATTTTCCTTTTGGGTGGTAACCCAAGTAGTTGCCTCACGTTTGGAGTGCTTCTTCAGTTGTCCTTTTGGCCCATGTTGTTTGATGCTGGTTGTGAACAAGTTGTTCTTTCACTATCAAAATGATTTTGAACTGCTTCCAAGTCCATGAGAATTCTAGAAGTCCAATTACCAAACAACATGTGCATTGTCCTCTTGCTGGCATCATGTGAATGTGAAATTTTATACAAGGGGACCTCAGTGTGGGGTTGAATCCACTAGTGGCTCTTTTTTTAAAAAATTCTTTGTAAGACGTTGATGAACCTTTGTTTTATTTATTGATACGTGGTGCTGAGAATTGAACCCAGTGTCTCACACATGCCAGGTGAGTGCTCTACCACTGAGCTACAACCCCAGCCCCTCCACCAATGGCTCTTAAAGGGTGATTTGATAGATTTCCAAGTCAGTTCTTCTCTTATGCCATTGATAGGAGTTTCTGAAGAAAGTTCTTTCTGATATTTTTAATACATGTTCCTTAGAAATTTTCTCATCAGTATCTGGATCCATCAGTCTCACTGAGGGATGTGATCATCTTTCTGGTCTCCATCTTTCTCTGGTAGTTTTAAGACTTCAGGGAAAGGAATCTTCAATTTCTTCACCAGAGTTTGGAGTCTGCTTTCTAGGACAAATTGAGAGTCTCCATTTTCTTATCAGTAAAGAAGTCCTGAATCTGAGGATGAAGTTGTAACCAGGAAGAAAGAAAAAAAACAAAACATGTTTTAGTAACCCTGCCATACGCAGATGTGAATGGGAAGTAAAGTCACATTGTTAAAAGAAAATCCTCAAGTTTTGAGGTCTTGTTGTCTTTGACTAGAAATTTTGACAAACAAAATTTAGCCAGGTGAATTTTTGGGGTGGGGGTGGGGGGAGGACAGGTACTGGGGACTGAACATACAGGTGCTTAACCAAACATCCCCAGCCCTTTATGTTTTTCATTTTGAGACAGGGTCTTGCTAACATGCCAAGCCTGGCCTTAAACTTTTGATCCTCCTGCCTCAGCCTCCCGAGTTGCTGGAATTACAGGTGTTTTCCACTGTGCCCTACAAGAATGGTTAATTCTTTTTTTTTTTTTTTTGAGAGAGAGAGAGAGAGAGAGAGAGAGAGAATTTTTTAATATTTAATTTTTTAGTTTTTGGTGGACACAACATCTTTATTTTATTTTTATGTGGTGCTGAGGATTGAACCCAGCACTCTGCTCATGCCAGGCGAGTACGCTACTGCTTGAGCCACATCCCCAGCCCAAGGATGGTTAATTATTAATGAAATGTTTGAGTCTCTTTACCACCCATTCAGTGTTGTTGCAGTACCTCTTTCGTCTGACAATGTACTCAGTTATGATGTAGGAGTGGGGGTGGAAGAACAAATCAGGGAATGCTGTGGAGGCTGCTATGGGAAAATCCCAAAGGCTGAGATGAGTGGGGAAGGCAGAGGGAGAGGAGGGAGGGGAGGGGGCTACCCAGGCCTGAGTGCTATGGGCACAATGCAGTGGTTACAAAGATAAGCAGCAAGTGCTTTCTGTCAACAACTGAAATCACCACCAACACAACAAAAAGCAAAGTCTTTCCTTCAAGATGATTCCACCTGCCTTTGACACCAGGCGTCACACATCTGGCTCACTGGTATTTCATTGAAGTGGCCGCCTGTGTAGAGTTCAGAGCGGAAAATAATGAAGTAGGTTTTGCCTCTTCCCTTTTACAGTAGCCCCCAAAAGAGTGTACATTTGATAAGGGCCAAAGTCTGTTTGTGAAAAGAAACCTCTGAGGGGAGATAGAGCACCTAAGACCAAAGACCTTAATTTTGCCTCAAATTTTGGCTATACTGTTTCTATAGAGACCAAAGGGAAGCTGTGGCTCCCCACTCAGCTATTAAAGTTTAGTGCATTGAAAACTGTCTTCATGCTGTGATACCCTTTCAGGGAGGAGAATAGGGTCTGAACTAATCCATGAAAGTTGTCATGCTATGAACTAGTAGTCAAGCTTTTTCCTTTCAATTGAATCTAAAACTATACTGTACTTCACACTTGATTGGTCCTTCAGATGGAAGGATTCAATATCCCTGCTGGAAATCAGCTCGTCTTCTTCACACAGTGCTGTTGAACGTGGAAAGAACTTATTTCTGAGGCACAATTACCAGCTCTAACATATGAAAAGTCGTAAGGATATTTAATTTTTTTCCTTTTCTTAAATTTTGATCAAACTCTTTAAAATGCTAACTTTTATTTCCCTTCTGGACAAAGCCTGTTTGTTAGACTGTGTCTCTATGCTTGGGCTTGCTGTTTGTCAATAAGATGTTGGGATCTAAACATGCTCACCAGCCTTTCTTTCCTCGGGATGATAGACAGACATACAGCATAAACGTATCGAGGACAAAAAATATCTTCTGAATGCAGCCGTCAGCGAGCCATTGAATGTCCTGTAGCAAAGGTAATGGGTCACTTATTTACCATGAAGACTGGGACGAGAACTCAAGGAATCTGAGCGGTGCTATGCCAATTGTCTAAGGGAAAGGACGCTTTTCCTTTCCCACTCAAAGAGTTAGCTTTGTTTGTTTGCACATGTTTTAGATCAATAACTGGTAATAGTAAAGGCAGAACAAAAGCTCTAATAACCATGAGCCATCTGCAGTGTGAATCGACATTTCCCAAGTTAAACACTACGTCTTGTGAGTGAATACATACAGTGGATATGATTTTTTTTTAATCGGGGGAAAAAAAAAAAAGCCTTGTCTCGCTACACCAAAAGGGGGCACCAGGGTATTAAAGAAGTTATGTTTTCAGAGTCTAAAAATGAAATTCTGTGAAGTTTGAAGAGGTTTTTAGTATAAGTATTGCATACATTGATTTTTTAAACTTGTTATTTTAAAAAGTTGATTGAGTGATTTCAAGTATTTTGATAAGACCCTTTTAATACCTGAATGGAATTTTCTGTTGGTGCGGAGTCATATCTTTGGAGTTTGACAACATAAATGCCAAGTAAAAAACACATATTTTATTTGACAAAAAAATCATGTGAAGAAAAATCACTTATTTTGTCTTATTAGAATACTAGAATGCTATTGACATAAATATAGTATTTTTCATGGAAGTTTTGGGTTATTGTGTCTTTAAAAAAATTGTCTCTTCTTTGTTGTATAAGACACTTGGTAAATGTAAGAACATTTGTTTTGTGTATGTGTGTCTGCATGGGAAATATCAGCATTCTTTATTGGCTTTACTTAGAGGTTGCAAAAAGTGGGGATCTGTGGGTTATGGAAAATAGTAGCTAATTTAGAGATTGACTATCATAGCTCCCAGAATTCAGAAGGATTAAATAAAGACAATAGAAAGCTTTTTTTTTTTCAGAAAGATTTTCAAAGTGCACAGTTTGGTTAATGCTACCTTGTTTCTTTGATTTTAGTGAAGGGAACTAGGTGGAAGAAAACTGAGCAAGATAAAATATTTTTAATATGGTGGTAAATATATGCAATGCTAATAGATGTCTCTTTTGCTTTAATGTCACCTATGAAGACTAAAAACCAGTTCAATTTCTAATTTTGTTAGTGATTAAGTGCTATTTATGTTGTTTTTCTCATCACCCTGATCCCGTGCCCCTTTCCCTCTTCCATGTGAAATAGAGACCTTTCATATGTAATCAAATCTGAACTGGTTGGTTAGCTAATAATTCCTCTTAAAAATGGAAATCAGTGGCTGCATGATCCTGTTTTCTCTGTATCTGTACCCTTTCCAAAGATGGCTGCAATCTAAACAAAATGAGATGTCTTTTCACAGAAAATATTTTCTCCTTTAATTTTTACATGTCCAGCCACAGCTTCTTTTGAGACAAAATAAAGAAGATAAAATGATGAATTTAGTTGAAATCATGTTTTATAGTTCAATTTTTACCCAGCCTTAGTTCTTTCTGTTGTTTTATGCTTTGTGATGATTTATGGAATCATGTATTATGCAATGCAAAGCAATTTACTAGCTGCTATTTCATCCCTATAACTTTTATGAAATATGTGACTAATTAGTATATTGTTTAACTGGGAGAATTAGATTAAAAAACAAACATCTTTCAGGTTTATTTGAAACATATGGACTTTATTCAACTGAAGTAATTATTCAGGTACAATAAATTGTGATGTGTAATGCTGGAAGAGAGCTGTAATTTTATTTTAAAACATGGCAATACACAAGTCTTTATGACTGTTGTTCATCTGAAATAAAAATAGAATAGGATCATTGAATTTCATATCTTCTTTTTATTATCACCAGTGTAATGATTAGCATGTACTGAAATGTTCGTTTAAAGGCAAGGAAGAAAAGTTACTGTTGCTTTTTGTTTCTCCCCAACATGTATCATAAAGGATGTTTGGTCTGATCATGTAATATTTTAAAAATGATCAACAAACACTGTTTTCAAAAATGTATTTTTTCTATTTTTTAAAAAAATAGTAGTTACTTTGTTATTAATAATTGCACTATGTTACTTCTGCTTTGTGGAATTAATTTTCTTTTTTCAAGGTAATGCTTTGTAAATTATTTCTGTACAAAATACTGTATAGATATTAATGGATATATTTTATCTCTGTATACTCTTAAAGTCCTGCCACTTTGACAAAGAGTTGATATGACTGATTAATTCAGGTGTTGTACATTTTTAGAGAAACAGAAAGCCAGAATAGCTAAAAATCTGAACATGCCATTAAGCATGATACTAATAACCAATGTTTTGTCATGGCCTCAATGTATGCTTTAGTAGTTGAGTTTCAAACCATGTTCCACTTTGAAGAAATAATCTTATGGCAGCATCTGTATGAGGTCAGAACAGGCAAAATAGTAAGAAGTAGGTCAAATTCCAATCTATGTTTTTCAGCTCTTTTGTCTGTCGTTTCTTGTGACAAGATTTCACATCAGTAAGCCGCAAAGTATTTCTCTGCCTTTATTTTAGCTTTTTTTCTCCCCAAAAGTCAGTTTGCTGGTGTTTAAAAATCTATCTATCCATATGCTTAATGACGTATTTTTGTGTATTTGCAAGTCATCTTTCCATGGAAGCAAATTAGTAGCCAAGTAGAGTTTATGAAAGAACCTTGAAACACAGAAAGATCTCTGATGGGGATATTCTTCTTTAGCAAAGCTATGTCTGGACTAAAAAAAAAAGAAAAAAAAATAATCAAAATCACAGCTGCTAGGATCCCTGAACTGTATGTAGGGATTTCATATTAGATATGTCTTTTTTACCTTCTTCTTCCACAAATTGATTTACCTACACAGGACAATCTGTGGGAGTTTTCAATCACAAGTTTTACCTTTTTTTTTTTTTTTCCCCACAATCTAGCTCGATCTCTACATGAAGGGTGAAAGGGACATTTTGGCCTCTTTGATTATAAAGACATTCAAGAAGTATAGAAAACCTGATGGAATTAAATGCAAACAAGAATTTTCAAAAACAAGTAATTAAATACCAAAATTTCCTTTTCAAATGAATCTCTATGTTATTCTAAAAATCAGACATTCTGCAGAAGAATCTTGCCAAAAGAACTCAACTTCAGGGACTAAAAATGTGCATCCTAACCAGGTTCCTGCAGTACCTTCTAAAAGTTGAATTTTTATATTGGGGGCAATAAACTGAAACCACAGAACTGAATTGGATTCTAGAAAAATCATATAGACCTACATGTTTTTATTTTCTCTCTAAAATGGACAAACAGAACAGCTGAGATAAAACTCAAGGGCTGGTTTGGCTTGTCATTCGGCAGAGCTGTAATCTCTAAATTCACAATGGACTTTCTAGCTGAACCGGCCTTCACGCACTTGTTTGTTATAAATTGTGGTGTTATTTGTCAGTGTTGCTTGAGTAATGTGATAAGGAGTAGGAATGCCTAGAATTAAATTAAAGAATTGTTCCAAACTTCAAAATTTAAAACATTTCCCTGAACTGATGTGGAGACAATACCAATCTCTCTATTTATAAAATTGAATTCTCTTGGTTTGAATAGTGAGAAAGAAGGTGCTAATCTGTAGTTCTGAGAATGGTCAATTATGCCCTGTGCATCAGATGGGGCCTAATATGATTCTCAATAATTGCCAAATCAGATGCACATGAATGTAGTTTTATTATTTACTCAAAACCCATTAATGCAGTGTTCATATCAATGTGGATTCGCTCGGGTGCATTTGCAAATAAGTTTGTCTATATGGAAATGCTCCACCTCACCTTACAAAAAGACATTTCAGATCTGTTTTAAATCACTGGTACTGTTGTTCTGATTTCCAATGAGCTGGTTAGACAGAGCAACTTAAACTGGAATCTCTCAGGAGTCCTGTGCTTTGTATTTTTAATAAATTTTTTCTTAACCATTTTCATTTTTTAAATTTCATCAAGTTCCTTATCATATTCTGAGAAAGTAGACATGCATGCCCATTTTTCAGTTGAAGAAACCAAGGCTCAGAGAAGCTAAGTGAGCCTCACTAAGTCAAATGGCCAGCTAGTTGCAAAGCCATCAGCTTCCTGCTGTTAAAGTTGGTAGCCTGTAGTCTTCTCCAGTGGCCTCACAGATGATGCTTATTTGGCCTTTGCATAGTATTAAAAATATTTTTTAAATATTAGTTGTTAACACTTAAAAATTGGGAGAGATTTCACAGATTAAAAAATAAAGATTTCTGGATTTGGTGGGAGAAAAGCTTTGGCAACCCTGAATCATCATGTCTGCATGTCAGACACTCATTGGGACTGAGTCTTGGTTTTCACATCCCACAGAGCAAACTTCTTCCACGTTGCCACAGTTTATACCTGGATGGCCTTGGTACTTACCTGGTCCTGTGAGCATTTGAGTTTATAACCTCCCACACTGTGATTATCAATAATTATCAACCTTTCTTGCGTATGAGGCCCCATTTTAAACTGAAAACAAACAAACAGAAAGTTTGCTGACTTCTGGTCTACATCTTTGGTTTCCCCACCAGGCAGAGAAATCTTCAAGGGCAAGAGCAGAGTATAATTCTTCTTTGAGCCCTTCACCCCAGAATGCAGCACAATGACTAGCATACAATATGCCCTCAGGAAATTACTAGGGCAGAGAAGACACGATATTTTCTTTATGACTAGAGTTACCACAATGCCAATCTGTGGAAAATTTCTATCAGTGGAATTGGGAGAAGGAAATAAATTCCAATAGATTTCAGAATTGCAAATCCTAAAAACTCCTAATTAGAAGGAAAAAATTTAAATGTGCATTTTGCTCATTTGATCTGGAGACTCCATCTACAAAACCCCAAACAACCATGAGTAAAATGTATCTGAGCTGATGTTTTGGATGTCTGTATATGTAAATGTGGCCTCTACAGACTGACTATGGGAGCCTTGGCAGATTACTGAGTACAGAACAATCACATGAGATGCTTATATCCTTGTGACTATGGCCTGAAAAGTGTCATTTTTCATTTTCCTAGTTTTTAATAATTTCAAGGTGCCAGTCAGCGCAATGCCATGTATATGTTATTCTAGGAGTAAGAGAGACATAGAATATATTTATCTATAGTAGCCTCTCTCCTCCTCAGAGCTTTTGCAGCAGATATGATCCATATTATTCCTGGAGTATTCACACTCACAGAATTAGAGAATATTATCCAACATCACATTACAGTTATAAAAATAGAGACCCAGAGAGACTTGTCCAAGGTTTCTGACTCCCCTTTTATAAATTCCATGTGTTTTCATTAGATGACAAAGTCCTTTGGTGCAGAGATTGGGCCTTATCTCTCTTTTTTTGAACCCAATCCTGCACTTAGTATAGTGAATCTTGCATGTCTTAGGTGCTGAGTCATTTTGAGTTCGTAGAAGTCATGACATTTTCACACTGACTTGTGATACAAAAGCTATGGCAATTTCCTTGTTAGGCTCTCATTTCAAGACAAGAGGCCTTCAGCATGGCTGCACACTATGCTTCTCAGCTGAGCCAAAGTCAAGTACTTGATGACAAATAAAATGGCCACCGAAGGCATGCTTTTGAAAAGGATTTGATTCTCTTTAAAAGAGCTTTCTTGTAGGTGTAGAGAGGGCAGGATATTGTGTTTTTTCCCTCTTATTAGTGACCTGATAGGTGTTTTAAAAATATTATACACAAAATTTGAAGGGTCCAAACTGATCTGACTCATTAGATTTAATGAAATCCAAGAGAAAGGATTTCCTGAATCCTGAGGCCTTTCCTATTATCCTTTACCTAGTTCTTTATAAGTGATTTTTCAGCTAGTAAGTGCCAGAAATAGGCACATCTGCAGAGAGTGAGCACATTTTCCTCCACAATGTGACAATGCTATCTGACAGCTATTAGAACTTGAAATTCAGGGGCTTGCAAAGTAATTCTTCAAGTGTAGCTCATTTCCAATAAAAGCATTCAGTGTTCTGTTTTTTTTTTCTTCTCTGTCTCTTCATTAAAATTCATTTAAAATTTCTCTTCCATGGAAACACTTTTGTGTTTCTATAATCATTATGTATGTGCTTTCTGATCTTATGCTTTTTAAAATAATTTCTTTTGATACCATAAGATATTTTTGTAACTTTAATACTGGGACAACAGGAACATGGCATGTATAAATGGTATACTTTTAAGCATCTTAAAATCATTCCATTTTTATTCTTCTTCACATTTGTTTTTTGGAGTTTCCCTCTCCAAACTCTTTCCGGAAGGAACTGCTGAGAGATGCTTAGAAGGGCAACTCAGTGCTTTGGTACCTTCACAAACAGCTACCTTCCAAAATGGCAGCAATCATCAGCAACCAGACAATTCTTTTCCTCTCCAAAGAAAGCATTGTTCTACTTTTAATCAAAATAAAATGGGTTGCAGCTCTGCTGCTTCTAGCTAATGAAAACTTCAGAAGTTACTTAAGCTCTCTAGACCTCAGTGTCCTCGTCTATAAAATCAAGGGTCCTATGAAGGACCACAGGGTTTTTGTGAACATTAAATGAGCTAATGTAACTGAAGTGTTTTGCCCAGTGCCCAGCACAATAAGTAGCATTTAAAAATTATTATCAGTAATAATGTTTGATTTCAAGTTCAGTCCTAAGTGGTGTTTGCAACTTTGATGAGGGCCAGGAGAAAAGGAAGTGGCTACTCTGGCTGCTGCTATAAAAAGATGCAGGGCTTTTAGAAGTACAGTCAGTCCATAACTATGCTCTCATCTTCAGAGGAAAGGCAAGAGACAACAAGCAGGCCTTCACAAAACCACCCTTGATTGCAGCAAAACAAGCCCAAATAGCTCCAGTTCAAAGCTACTGGAACTAACAAGGTGGTTGGCTACAGCATCCGCTGGCCTGCCCTGGCCCTTCCCACCTACTTTAGTTAACTGTCTTTAAGGCAGCAAGGAGGTGGTACTTCTGTACCCAAGAAGCCATCAAACATTCAACATAATTTTTTTCTGGGAAGGGATTATCTTGTGAACCTAAAGGGCAATCTTCAGCCAGTTTTATGTGTAATCATTTATCATTTTGCTAAGCACTCTTGAAGACCAGAGGAACAGTTTGCCCTCGAGAGCTGCAAAAAAAAAAAAAAAAACTTCAACATCTTTCATTTTCAAAAGTAAAAATTATTTTAGAGTTTCATTTTACAGCCATTCTATGCAACAATGATTTTAGACTTGGAAAAATCCATATTGCAATTGGAAGTGGCCCATTTGGTATGTCTGGGCATTATGTCTACCTGTCATTGCCTTGATGCCCTCTATAGCACCAGATATGCCTTTCGCTTAGGGAGGAGAAATGAGGAAGTGGCAAGAAGGAGAACTAGAACTAACACGAGCAGTCATTTGTTAGGCATTTACCTTATCACAGTATTACAATAAATGGCTCTCATTAATTTTTCAATCCTTCCCAACAGCAATATGTTGCAGAACTATGATCTTCATTTTAAAGATGAAAAGTCAGGCGAAGAGAGGTTAAGTGACTTTCTTAAGAGTTGCATGGCTGATTAGTAATAAAAATGGAGATTCCAGGGGCTGGGGTTGGAGCTCAGTGGCAGAGAGCTCGTGTAGCACATGTGAGGCCCTGGGTTTGATCCTCAGCATCACATAAAATAAAATAAGGACATTGTGTTCATCTACAACTAAAAAATAAATATTTTTAAAAAGTGGAGATTCCAACCAGGCTAGTTGCACTCTCATGCCCACTATTTTAGCCATTGTACTATATTCTTTGGATAAATAAAACACATCCCCTTCTGCCCATTCTTCATGAAATCAGTTCAGTGTTGCTCTCTCATCTTTGTCTCCAAGGACTTTGACCTCATTTCTCCTAGTGGGCTGACGAATGGAGAAGTTGGTGATAACTTGAGGCTACAAACTCTACTCAGGTCAGGCCAAACACATCCTTGCCTCTGTCTGAATCTTGAGTTAGATAAGATGCTCTGCTAGCTTCAAGATGAAATTTTGCTTTAAAAACTGCTCTGCTATTTGAAATTGATGGGAACCTAAGTGATTCTGACCCATAGTGTCTTCTTCTGAAAGGGAATAATTCCTACCTCATAGATAAGAGAATTTAAAGATATCATGCATGAGAGAGAGAGAGAGAGAGAGAGAGAGAGAGAGAGTCAGTGTGGGATACTGCACAGAGCCCACATGACAGCAATCTGAAAAGATTGAATTTGAATTGCAGCTTCCATGACTCACCAGTTCTATGACTTGAAGAGATTTGCTGAAACTTTCATTGACTTGTCTGTGAAATGGGGAGTAATAGCTGAGTGAGGCGCTACATGTCTGTAAGCCTAAGGACCTGGGAGGCTGAGGCAGGGGGATGGCAAGTTGAAGGGTAGCCTCAGCAACTTATTGAGTCCCTAAGCACCCCTGTCTCAAAATAAAATAAAATAAAAAATGGCTGTGGATGTGACTCCATGGTTCCTGGTAGCAAAAAGAAAAAAAAAGGAAAATGGGGAATAATAACATGTACCTCATAGAGGCTGCTGTGAGGACTAAGTGTGAGTTAATATGGGAAAAATCTTCAAATAAGTCCTATCCCATAATAGCTCTTCACTTTTTTTTTTTTTTTTGCTTTTATGCAAGGTATTTGGTGTGCGTATGTGGGCACACACACAGCAGCTTTTATTGTTACAGTGTTACCCAGCAATTCCCCTTGTCTTCTAGAATAGTCTTAGCCTACATGTAGTTGCTGAGAACTCCTTAAACAGATGTACCTTAGATTTTAAATCCCAAGCAATTTTCTATAGTTTTTTTTTTTTTTTACTTAAATAAAGAGCTGTGGACCTTATGCCTTTACATTATTATGTCTAGGCACAGCAGGCAAAGAGAGAATAAGAGTCCATGTCCCCAGGACTTAGGTATGTGCTGGGGCAAAGGGACAAAAGAAGATAGTCACTCTAGAGGAGCTCTCTTTGGAATAGTGATGACTTCCCATCCACAGGATTTCGAGAACTAGGTGTCATAGCTCCTTCCTCACAGGCCTCCAGCAGGCCTTGGAAAATGGTCCCTTTCTCCTAAGATGCAGGATGGGCAGTATACAATGTTCTAAAGGATACGGAATGTCCACCCCAGATCAGATTCCCTGTACAGGGATAGATGGAGTGTTGAGGGGAACAAGGCCAGCTTTTCATTCAGGTGAAGAAACCTTCCAGAGGGATGCTGTGTGCTTCATAACTGTGCCTGATTGTTGCAGTAAAATGTTAGATTGGGCCTGGCTGCCTACCCGCGCAGACTGTGAGCCCCATGAAGATGGGGACTGAGGCTGTTCACCATCATACACCTAGCCCAGTGCTTGGCACAAAGACAAGGAATGTTTTCCTGAATGAATACCCTATTCCTCACTCACAAGACCAAAGGAACCTAAGAGGAAGAAATGGCTTGTAGAAATACTGTCAGGGCCCATGTGATTAGCCATCCCTAAAAGGAGGGGATAGGAGTGTAAAGTCCCACCATCCAATTTACCCTCAATGCAAACTTAAAAAAATCTTGTCTAAAATCTCCTTTCTTTTCTCAGCTTTTCTGCCAGACAAAGGCAATTTAGGCCTGCCATTGGTTTTCCTCATTTCGGGTTACAAGGTTTTTTGTCAATTTTCTTTTTCCTACAGAAACTTGATTGCGGCTGGGTATAGCATTTATGCAAATTTCAAGTGCCACTCCTATTTGTCTCTGGGTTAACCTAATGGTTTATGTTAATCTCAATCAGGTCTGCCACACAGACCTCTTATCCCCTTCACCTTTTACCTAATTGCCAATTTCCCTCAAGGACCTGGCTGTAGAGGCCCCCTCAGATTCCTTCTTTCCCTTCCTTCATTCGTTCCGACACTGTTGAACATCTATTCCATTTGATTGTTCCCAGAAGCAGTGAGTGGGTGATTTCATGTGTTCCTGTCACATAATAACTACATGCAACCACTATGAAACTGCCTAATTATTTCCTAGATGTTCTATCTACACAGTTATACCCAATAATGGGGTGACCAGAGCTCACAAATGCTGTGTTGATTTACCTTTAGGGGGAACAACTGGGAAGAGGAATTGGAGGGCTTCTGGTGCTGGTCATGATCATTTTTGTGATGTATGTGCTGGATACAAGAATGTGTTTAATTTTTGAAAATTCATCACATGAATTACTTCTCATTTGTGTACATTTCTATATATAATTTATACTGCAATAAAATTTTCCCCAAAAAAGGGGTCTGTCAAGGCCCGTTTATGTAATAAACTCCCATGCTGGGTGATGTAGGAAATTCTTTTCCCTTCTAAAGAAATAAAATAATAAAACCTGAAATAGGCAAAAGACTCTCTGGGTTTCACCTGCTTCAGCCCACCTCATCTTACATGGCTCAAGTGGTTTCCTGAGCACTTGAGCTTTGTTAGGTATCCTCTCTTCCTTTGTATTGGTATTTGCCAATTTCCAGCGAATTCATCTGGACTCAAAGCAGGGACCTAGTTCAGATATTTGTGACTGTCCACAATAACAGCATGACTAGGTACAAATGTTCAATTTGGAGCTACAGACAAAATAGATCCCAATAATCAGGCAGGATGGAAAGGGAAGGATCTTCCATAATCAGGATGGATTTGTTTTTCCTTATTCTCCCATTTCTAGTCCTACTTAATGTATTCTTGGCTCTCACATGAACTCTAGAGTCACTAGTTTTCTAAATTTCACACTGATATAATATAGTTTCTCCTTTGAATTAGGACCAGTAACTTAAATACCTATCCAGGTTTGATGAGGCTGTCACTTTAAAGAATCAGTAGACCCTGGGCATTTTTGATATAACATTCATATCTTCAACTATTTATGAGTGAGGCTTCAAGGCTCATGACATGTAGTAATTTGTAATTTTGCTGAGGCATAAATTTGAATTGCACACACTTCAAGGCTGGTGTGATGGAGCAATTGACTTAGTAAAATGTGATGGTTCTTAGGAGAAAATAGAAGTTTTATGGAGGAAATTATATGCCAATTACATAATTGTGGGATTTGTGAATTGGAGAGGGGGAAACGAAATTTTCTGGATGCCCTTGCTGACTGTCATGAGTGTGTTGTACTTGATTTTCCTTCAATGAAATTTAATCTTCAGTATATGTATCTCTTTAACATTCTTTTTATTAAAAACTTTCTTATCTGCAGGGCATACAAGTAAATATTTATTGGAGTGTGGAAAGAGATTCAGAAGAAAATGACCAGCTTTTTATACTGAAAGAGAGAGAACAAGAAATGACATGAAGTAAATTGAGGATCAAGAAGCTTATCTTTTAGTCCCAATTCTGCACTGAATTATTTTTCTTTTGGTAGATGAACTGACTACTTCTGTGATTTTGCACAGCCTACTTTCCTTCTCTAGTTCTCAGTTTACCTAATGTAAAGTGAGGAGGCTAGAGCAGATTCTCTCTTAGATGCTTGCACATATGACCTTATAGGAATTTCTTACTCAAAGCTGTATTTCTGTATTCATTTCAAGCTCTGTTCTTGATGATCTTCCCCCAAAGAGATTTATAAATGTCATTATTGAGTATTCATTGAGCTAAGCCATCAAAACACGAGCTGCACTCACAAGCAGCTTTTACCCCAGGAAAGATATGGACAGTTCTTAGAAAACAATCAGATTTAAATAAGAAACAACCAATCGAGCAAACAAAGACTCATATATTTGCATGGATTTAGAATCTTTTCCAATTCTTTGGATTTTATTTTGACTGTAAAAACAAAAATATTTTGCACTTGCTAATATTTCTTCTGAGTTTTAATGCTCAGGTTCTAAAACTAGACAAGTGGACCAAGGATCTGTCCTTTTTTTCAGGAATCTCTGTGAATGAAATGCAGTAGCCAAGAAGGGTAGCAGCCTCAAGAGTTGGGGGTTGGCAGGTAGGGATGGTGTCCAACTTGGAATCACAAACTAAGTCAGAACTGGAAGAGAAAAATACAACATTATCTTTCACTAGGTGAGGGAGGAAACTGAAGCTTGAAAAAAAGAACTGACTTCAATTCAACATTTATTTCAAATATATTGATACAAAATGGAATACTAGTCAGCCATAAAAAGGAAAAAGTCTGACATTTGTGTTGAACCTGAAGGACATTGTGTTAAGCAAAATAAACAAGGCACAGAAAAACAAATACTACATGATCTCATCCATATGTGGAATATAAAAAGGTTGATTTCATACAAGTACAGAATAGAATTGTGGTTATCAGGGCCTGGGGTGGTTGAGGAGGGGTTGGATAAATTTTAATCAAAAGATATATCAATTAGATGAGAAGAAAAAGTTCAATAGATCTATTGTACAACATTAATAACATATTGTATTTTTGAAAATCCATAAGTGTTCTCACCACAAAAATAATAAATATCTGACATACTGCATGTGTTAATTAGCTAGATTTAGTTGTTCCACATGTGTATATATTTTAAGGCATCATGTTGTACATGATACATCCAATTTTATCTGTCAATTAAAGATAAATTTGAAATATATATTATTTCAAATATATGTGCTAAGCCTATGATGTGCTAAGTTCTGGAAACACAGCAGTGAACAAAGCAGGAAAAATCTTAGTCTTACAGAGATGACTCTAAAATTAATGAGTTACACAGATAAATATGACAAGAACTAGAAAGGAGAGGCATATGGTACTCATGGGAGCATGGCATGGAATGCCATGCTTGACCTGGTCAGGAAAATCAGTAAATTTCTCCCTGATGGAATGAAACTATAGTATAAGAGTTGAAGGATAAATAGAAGCTAGCCAGGTAACGTGACCACAGCTTCTTGGAAGGCTCTGAGTTCAGATAGAACATAGCACAAGGAACAGAAAGCAGACCATTTTGAGTAGAGAGGAGGGCACTCATGTAAAATTAGTGCAAGATAAGGATATAGCCATGGGTAGAAGCCAGTTGTACAAGGTCTTTGTCCATAGAACAATGGAAAGTCATTGGAAAGTTTTAAACTAGAGAAGGACATAGTTAGATTTTTTTTATTTCTAGCTACTAGGGGGTTAGAAGAATGTGACAGATAAAGTTGGGGAGCAAATTTGGGTCCAGTTGTAAAAGGGTTTAAACAGCTGATTAGGGAAGTGGACATAGGCTGATAAGTGGGGGTATATCAGAAATAGAGGCTTCCAAACTGGATCCACCCAAGAAGCCAGTTGTACCATGAATGTGGTAAGTTAAAAATGGAAACCCTGATCTTGACTTGGTATTTTCTGAAATTGGCAGCTTATTCAGAGAATCAATCAGCTAAATTTCCTGGTCTTCATCTAATAAGAAATGTGATGTTATTTCCTCAAATATTTAAGTCACTGGACAATATACCAAAAGTATAATTCTCTCTTGTATGCCTGTAATTCCACACAAATAGATCCCTGTAATCAATCCAGTGGCTAGGTTCATACTACTAGTTATATAATTCTGTGTAGCAAATTACTCAAAAACTTTAGCTTAGATGAATACACATCATTATCTCATAGCTTCTGTGGATCAGAAATTCAGGCATGACTTATCTAGGTCCTCTGCTTCAGAGTCTCTCACAGGCCACAATGAAGGTTGATGTCTCATTTGAAGGTTGGATTGGGGAAGAATCCACTTCTAAGCTTTGTGGTTGTTGGCAGAATTCAGTTCCTGGAGGGTTACTGGATGGAGGGCCTTGGTTCCTTGTTGGTAGCTGGTGACTACTCTTAGTTCTTTGCCCTGTGGTACTGTGTATCCTGGTAGCCTGGAAGCCAAAAGAAGCAATAAGAACTCTTGATGCTTATCCCCAGGGACTTTGAAATCTTGTACAGGCAACATCTGTTTATAGGAAACAGTTGGCAAACCTGTATATGACAGACTGTAATTAAATGCCTACATGTATGATAGTAGGCCATGAAGGATTCATAGAATTTTGGTGGGGGTTATTTAATACCACACTGAGTAGGAAGGCATTATAGATGAGGTGTATAGTGTATGCGATAATGTGAAGACAGGACAAGTATAGTATATTCAGAAAAAAATAGTGAGTCCAGCAGCCTGGATGGAAGATAGGGTAAGTTTTTGAATGTAATAGAAAGCAGTCAACCCAAACATCAGATTCTACATCTGCCTTAGAGATTTAAGGGAAAATCAAAGTTGTTTGAAACAACATTCATCATCTCTTGAACAAATGTTCCTGTCAATGTCCAAGAGGGTGACCATGTGACTGATTGATCCTCAAAGGCATACATGTTGATGGGTATGTATTCTGACAAGAACTGTGCTTTTTTTGGTGTTGTAGTGTAATTTTATTTAATTAATCATCCTTACTTTCAAGATGTTTTTTTTTTTGAATACTCTCCTTCCAGAACAAAATAATTGGGCAGTAGCTCTTTCTTTTTCACTTTACATTTCTTTTGTTCCCAAATGAAAATGAGAAGGCTTTTTCCTGCTGTTGTATATGATTTTCCTTTGAGGTCAATATCAGAATATCTTTCTCTCCTATCCGGTCCCTGAGCAGATTCACCTCACTTTTGGTATACAAGACTGTAAACTAACATAACAGCCATCATTGTTAACTAGTTGGAAATGACAGAGGTGGTGCGTTTTATTTCTAGTTCTCTATGGGGATTAAAAGTGACTTGGGGAAATTATTTGCTTTGTTCCTTTCCCCGGAATAGTGACAAGTAACATCTGATAAATGTGCCCAATAGATGACTGAGTGCAATACCAATGATTTTTAAATGTGACAAGGAATTTAACTTGACCTGGTACAATTTTACCCAGTTCCTTTTGCAAAATGAGAAATCAATCTAGATGCGAATTGCATTTGTATCATTTAAAACTGCTCTGGGGGATCTCCACCTCCCAGGTAGAGGCTCCATACAACAATAAGCCAGTTTATCAAAGATGGGATTTACTGCTCGTTGTTTTTCTATTAGGGAGGAATTACGCTAAGCCCAGCAGCAGACATTTTGTGTTACCATGGCAGCCCATATTTCCTGCAGGGTTGTGACCCCTAATGACTACAGTGGGAAGGCAGGAAAAATAGAGACTCTTTGAAGATTAGTAAATAAATGCATTACTTATGCAAACCGTCTAGGAGATGGCCCCACAGTCAGAGGAGAAATGAGGAAGCTCTTCAGATTGAGCAAATGGTTATATGTAAATATCAGCATTGGAAGAAAACAAATCACCTTTCATTTGATTATTTCTTTAAAAGTCTGTTTGGTTTTATAATGAAAGTAGTATAACTGGACTTCATACTGAGAAGAGTATTCTTGTGCATGAAAATACAAACGAACACTGATGCTTTCCTTTCACTCCCAACAACTAATTTTTCCCCCATTGGCTCTTAGGATATAATATGGCTTTTGGAATGATTTTTCAATGTTCCTGGATGGGTCTGATGGGGGAGGGGAGGAAGTGAGCATATTCAACTTTATGTATGCAGGCCACCTTTTCTTGTTGAAAGTGATTTGATGTTATTTTTAAGTGACTTGATTTGTCTTAATTGACCTGCTCATTTCTGAACAAGAAGTTGAATACAAGATAAAAAATCAAGTATGGAGTAGGGCCTATAATTTTGAAGGTATTTTCTTAGAACATGTTTTCTTTGAATTCACATCTACATTAATTCATACAAGAAATATGTATTTGGTACCTACTACAGTACTACTGTTTCAGAAGGACTGTGTTCAGTTGAAACTGGATCTAAATGTCTATTATTTAGGTATATTAAATGCAAATGGATTGTATTTTCTTGCAATATCTTTTATTGCTCTTCAAATAAGTAGTTTTCTTGAGCATAAAGAGAAGGAAAAAATGGTATAAAGTAGATTAAGTACACAGTTAAGATATTGTGTATTGGTTTTTCTCACAATGTGTTTGTATAAAAAGCACTTGTTTACTGGAAAGCTGTTACATACTAGGCATTGGGTATGGAGTTTTGGGCAAGACCTGACCTTTGTTCTCAAGAAAAAACACAGGATAGCTATGGTTCCAGTAACTCACTTTGAGTCAAAAGTGTGCCCTGCTAGTTTTCTGCACCCAGGAGAGTGTTTCCAGTGGTGTGGATTGATTTGTGCTGACTTGTCAGTAGCCTGCCACGTATTCTCCTGGTATCAAGAGCATAGATATGGGTGAGGCACTTCCTTTTCTTCCTCAGACTTCCTGTATTGTCTACTATATCTTCTGTGCAGTCTCTCCATTCAGTATGATTTTTCAAAACTTGATATTCTATTGTTGATATTTGAAAGTGGTAGGAATACTGTTATTTTATTTTATATATAACCTCTATCACTTCTTTAGGGATTCTGATACACTCATCCTTTATGCCCCCTCACCTCCAAAAAAGATTGAAAAATCAATGGGAACATCAGTCTAGAGTTAGAAAACAGCCCCCCTTAAACCTCCATTCTTCAATTTTAACTTTAATAACTTTTCACAGGTCACAAATGTAGCTGCTGGATGAACCAGCCAATATTTCAAGTCTTTGAAATTCCTTCACCAAAGGTAATCAAAATTTTAAAGTTACTACTCTGAGAGGCAGCATTTAACATCAAGCACATGCATGAGGTAAATGTCCCTTTTCATGAAAAAAATGAAAATTTCAACTGTGAATATAAACTCAAACCATCATTGCTCTTCAGCATAATGTTATGAGGTTTCAGTGGGCATGATGGTGCATGCTTGTAATCCCAGTGGCTCGGGAGGCTGAGGCAGGAGGATCTTGAGTTCAAAGCCAGCCTCAGCAAAAGCAATGCACTAAGCAACTCAGTGAGACCCTGTCTCTAAATAAAATACAAAATAGGACTGGGGATGTGGCTCAGTGGTCAAGTGCCCCTGAGTTCAATCCTCGGTACCTCTCCCCAAAATTATGAGTTTTCATTTGGAACAGTCCATTTCTTGTATGCACAAATCTTTTCATATCTATTCCTTTTCCATACATTCCCAAAGATTGCTGAAGAAGGGAAAGAGGTTGAGATTCAACAAGATCACAATGTGAGGGGAGTACCTTGGAAAATAAGAGTGGCCAGTTGAGTTGAACACCATTAAGCACCGGTATTGTGGCTCCATGCTAGCCAGCTGAAGGGTGGTAAGCCTTGACTTGGCTGACTTACCTGTAGTCGATTGTGCTTGTAGCTATCATTATGAGTTATCCATCTCATGGCGTCTGAAGCAGCCTCCTATTGCCGAGCTGGAAGCCTGAGAAATAAACACCTCTATTCATCAAGTGAGGGCCCAACAGACCATAACTCTGTTCCTATCTTTCCGAGACAGCAAATTAGCATCATAAGTCACAGTGAAAATATTTATGAAAGTCTTCTTCCAACTTAGGACTGTTTGATTCTCTGATAAACTTTCAGCAGTTTCTAAAAGAACTCACTTAGTATTCTGTCCTTTCTTGCCTCTGGCTTCCCATAAAATAATTCTGCACAACTTCCTAGACCATGCCTTGAGCAGGAGGAGACAGTCTTTCTCTCTGTCCCTTTGCAAATTCGCCTGAATGATAAGGCTTAATTGCTCAGCAGCTGTGCAGCTGTCAAACACAGGGCTGGGAGTGCGCTAGGGATTGGCAGCAGGGAATGGGCATATGGAGGGAGTCGTATTGGTGAGAGTGAGCTTGTCGCCTCCACCCTGCCTCTACCTCTTTTTTGCTGGTTCCAGGCAACTTTCCAGACAACCCAGTGCACTTGAAACCTCAAGAATTGGAATAGCCAAATGTGGGCTGTTCTTGACTGCAAAAGAAAAGGGAGAGGTGCAGCTCATCTTCTGCACATCCTCCTGTGTGAGCCTACCAGACCTGAGGTTTGGTCCTGTCTGCAGCTATGATGTCAAATAGACCTGGGAGGAAGGCTTCAAATCTGTTACTGCCTTGGAAACAAAATATTAGCTGGAGGGGCTAACAAAGAAATGGGCAAATATTCTTAGTGGGTCACAGATTATAGGGGAAAATCTTTCAAAATCATATGGACTTGAGAGCAGCTTTCTTTGCTGGGCCGGAAGTGCTCGTGATGGAAAATAGATTTTAATGGTGTTTGTTGCATTCAAGAGTTACTATTCAAGCAATCTCTGTGACAAGCCTGCTGGTGGAATCTGATGGCAATTCTACAGGGAGGAAAGAAAAATAGGGCTGTTGAAAGAAATTGGGGCTCAGAAAATGGAAGAAGACAGGAGAGACGACAGGCTGATTGATGCAGCATGTGGAGCTACAGAATGGCTCCCAAGAGAGGATTCCAGTAAGTGACCAGGGGTGAGTCAGCCAGCAGATGCTTGAAATCAAGGAGCAGTTGTGAGGAACGAGTTCATTGGAGGACAGAGTCACTGTGTCAGCAGGGTTGGAATGGCTGGGGCAGGCAGGTTTGCTTTGTATATGATCAAACTTTACTTTCTAACTGCAAGTGTAAAATATACTGATAGTAGGAATTTTGGAAAATATGGAATGTCATATAGAAACTAAAAATAACTCATGAACCTACTACCTAGCAATAACACTATTAATATTTGGAGCATGTCCTTCTGGATTTTTCACTCTAAACCCATATATATATATATATATATATATATATATATACACATATATATATAATATATACACATATACATATAATATATGTGGTTTTGGAGTGGAAAATTCAGAAATATATATATATATATATATATATATATATATATATATATATATTATATATATTGTTATGGTTTGGATGTGAGATGTCCCCCAAAAGCTCATGTGTGAGACAAGGCAAGAAGGTTTGGAGGAGAAATGATTGGGTTAGGAGAGCCTTAACCCAATTAGTGAATCAGTCTCCTGATGGGATTAATTGAGTGGTAACTGGAGGCAGATGGGGTGTGGCTGGAGGAGGTGGGCATTGGGGACATGGCTATGAGGTAGACATTTTGTATCTGGGGAGTGAAGTCTCTCTCTGCTTCCGATCATCATGTGAGCTGCTTCCCTCCACCACACTCTTCCACCATGATGTTCTACCTTATGTTGATCTCCAAGGAATGGAGCCTGGTGTCTATGGACTGAGACCTGTGAAACTGCTAGCCTCCAAATAAACTTTTCCTCCTCCAAAATTGTTCTGATCAGTCTTTCAGTCATATATGAAATAGTGTTTACAAAATTATATACACATATATAAAATAGTCTTTACAAAATTGGGCTAAGTATCTTTTTAAAAAATTTCTTTTAGTTGTAGATGGACCTTTATTTTATGTATTTATATGTGGTGCTGAGGATGGAACCCAGGACCTCATACATGCTAGGCAAGTGCTTCACCACTGAGCCACAACCCCAGCCCTGGCTAAGCATCTTTTATCACCTGTTGTTTCTCTCCACATAACATATTGTGGTTGTTCTCCTCTTCATCCATTTGAATTCTACTTATCTCTCAGGGCTCAGCCAAAGTCTCACTGAAAGCAACTTCCCCTGAACGCTAGATAAGATGTGGTCCCCATTCTGTGAACTTGCATGGCACTGTATTCTTGATATTTTATAGTGCTCATCACATGTGCTTATTTCTTATCACTTCTGTGAGTGTACAAGTCTATCTTGGTTACTATTATATCACCAGAGCCTGCCCCATATAGGCAAAAGTAAAAAAAAAAAAAGTTTGTCAAATACATGAAGGGGAGCATTTATCATCTGTAACTTGGTTAGCCTATAACTTAGGATCTATGTGACTGAATAATGAAATCCCAAATTAGGTACCTAGGCTGTGAATAAAATGAAACAACAATGAAATAGAAGTGCTTGACTAATGGATAGTTTCTCTGTGCTATGCTGGCTTCCTCTATAAGGCAGTGCCTATCACTCATATTATCCAAATATGGCTTGAACCTTTTTCCTACTGGCTAATGGATTTGTGCTATGGGGAGGAATTTCCAGAAGCATGATGGTCCAAGGCTATCAGAGTGCTTCAGTTTTCCTCTCCCTTCCCCTTGGGTAGTGGCACTGGTGAGAGTAGTAGTAGGGAGTGTCCCTACTAATAGGGTGAAAGTGGTGGGGTAGTTTGGTTGTATTTCTTAGATAGGCTTGCCTCCAAAATTGATGGACTGCCAAAAACTATCCATTAGTATCTTAAGCCCCAAGTTAAGAAGCTTCTGGTGCAGCCTGAGGGAAGGTTGCCTAGATAGTGAGAAAACCTTAGCAGCTCAAGCACTTGATGGCACCATAGCAAACCACACACAGGAGGGTTTTGATCTATTTCAAGAAAGTAAGACTGCCTGACTCAGATTTTTGCTCTCAATTTATGGAAATGATCCACTCATCATGTAGATTCTTCTCATACTTTTGATGAATCTAAAGAGTGGTAACCTCTTTTGACCATAATTTCACTGAATAGAGTTTTTTTAATCAATAGTGTTACAAAAGTTGATTTTTGTTATTGATTTTGTTCCTGCATCGATGCAGTTAAAGAGAATGTGTGGATATTGTTAAAGAAAGAATATTCAAAGACACTTCTTAAAGGACAAACAGATTTTATTCAAGACCATTATAATAGGTATAGGGAAAACTGCAATGGGATTTTGCAGTGGGGGAGAGAGATTAGGGTAAAGTCTGAATATAGCAAAGGTAAGTGGGAATTTATAGCTACAGAGCAGGGTGGGAATCAATGAATGAAAAATTGCTGAAAGGCAACATCAGGAAGCAGGACTCTGGCTAAATGGCCTAATAATTTTCTTTCTGAAGGTAGGCCAGGTGATCAAACATCACCTGGGGGATGAGGAACCCAATCAGATATTGGGTGCTATCACACACAGAGGGTGAGGAATTCTTCCTCAACTGACTTAGCAAGGTACTTTACTAAAATTGGATTTTATAAGAAAGTGCACAAATGGGCTCCAGACAAGGTTCAGGAGGCTTACTGAAATGTGGTCATGCAAAGAATCCTGATGAGGAGAAAGAATCATAAAGTGGAACTTCTGACTGTTTGATCATCTGAGAAGACTCGTCCTGGCATTTATAGGCAAGCAATCTTTGCAGAAATGGCAAAGCACAGCCAGACAAGCATTGTATATTTCTTGTACATTTCTAGAGTTAATTGGATTTCTTGTTTTCGTGTTTCTAACCAAGTCTAGGACTACACAGAAATGTCCTGTAAATCTTGAAAATAATTGCATTTACAATTAGCTCTACAAAAACTAACTTCCCTAAGGTCTATCACACATTACTTCATCTATTCAATGTCTTACCTTGTGTAACCCCTGGGCTAGAAGCACAGTGACAAGTGGTGAAAGCAGGGCCCCTGTTGCCAAAAAGCTCATAGTCCTGTTCCGAAGACTTCAAGGGTTTCAGTTTCAAAGTTCTTTTGCTTGGGCTTTAGTGGGCTTCTGCCTGTGAAGGTGATAGGACGCCATCTTGCCTGGCCACTCTTCCTCTTCTTCCAGCTTCCACTACAATCTTACTTTCTTATGACTTTCTTCCTGTCCTAAAGACATACTATGCACAACCCCACCTTCCCGTCTTCACCTTAGTGTCCTCTTTCATCCACTCAAGGCCCAGCTTGAAATCTGCCTTCTCCAAGTTGTTTTTTTTTTTTTTTTGCTGTACTTGCAGGTACCCATAGACAGCATTCAACCACTCTCACTACCTCCATTGCATCCACCTTGCTTTAACTTCTATTATCTCTTCCCAGGACTATGTGTTGGAACCTCCAACCTCTCTCTCTCTCTGCTCCCATTTTTGTACCCCAAAGTCAATGTCACCAGTCTTCTCAGAACCCTCCATCAACTTCCCATCTCAGTCAGAGTCAAAGCCAGTCTTTGACATTACCTATAAGGCTCCACATGGTCTGGCCTCTCTATTCCTTTTCTGACCTTATTTCTTTCATAGTCAAAGTGCCAGATCCAAATGCTGATTGTTACAAGCACACTCTAGGGGGCTATTCAAGTACACAGAACAGCATTACTACCAGTGATAAAATTATTTTTTATTAAAAATGAGCAAACATTTCTTTTTTGTAATTTTTAAAAACACATGAATGAATTATTATTTATTATAGTCACCATTCTGTACAATGGATCACTAAAGATTATTCCTCCTGTTCAACTGAAATTTTGTAACCTTTAATCAGCATTTCTCCTAATCCCATTCAGCTCCTTCCCCAAGTCCCTGGTAACCATTAAACTATTCTCTGCTTTTATCAGTTTGGCTATTTTAGATTCCAAACGTGAGTCAGAATATGTGTCTTTATGTGCCTGACTTACTTCATTTGGCACAATGTCCCCCAGATTCATCCAAGTCGTACAACTGACAGAATTTTCTTCCTTTTTAAGGTCAAATAGTATTCCACTATTTATATATACCACATTTTCTTTATCCATCCACCTATTGTTGGATACCAAAACTGATTCCATGAGTTGGCTATTGTGAATAATTCTTCAATGAATATGAGAGTACAGATAATACCTTGGCATACTGATTTCATAACTTTTGGATATATACCCAGAAGTAGGATTGCTTTTTAATATTTTGAAAAACATTCATACTATTTTCCATAATGGTCCTATCAATTTACATTACCACCAGCAATGTACAAGGGTTTCTTTTTCTCCACATTTCTTAGTAATGTTCCAAACAAAATGAAGTATGATATTTCCCACCACCACCTCTCATCTTCCACATTGGCTCCTCCCATCACTGGAACATTTTTTTAAAAAAATGTTCACTTACATTTTCAAAATTCCCTCTAGGGGGCATTGGTGCCTCACTGAAAATTATTGCTCAGCCCACTGGCCTTGCTTCTTGACCATACAAAGCTTTCCCACCTCAGGGCTTTTGCATTTGCTATTGTTCTCTCTGTCTAGAAAATTCTTCCCCCAGGTATTTGAGTGACCCTCTCTATCACATCCTTCAGTTTTCCGCTTTAGGAAGCCCTTCCCTAGTCAGGCACAATGGTGCATGCTTGTAATCCCAGCAACTCAACGAGGCTGAGGCAGGAGGATTGCAAGTTCAAGGCCAGCCTCTGTAACTTATCAAGGCCCTAAGCAATTTGACAAGATCCTATAAAAAAGGTCTGAGGATGTAGCTCAGGATTAAAGCACCCCTGAGTTCAATACCCAATACCCTCCCACCAAAAGAAGAAAGAAAACCCTTCCCTTCGTAGTCTATCTAAAATAGTACCCCTTCCCATTCTATCTTTGCATGCTTCTTAAATTTTCTTCATAATATTGTATTACTGACATTGCTTTATATATCTATTTTATTATGTACTTATTGCCTGGCTCTCCTGTTAGACAGAAATGACTAGAAGGAAATCTCCAAGAGGTGAGGGACTTTTTGTAACTTTCATACAGCTTTATTTCCAGGGTCTAGTAAAAGTGCCTGGCTTATCATAGGTGTTCAATAAATAAATTGTCTCATTGTCAAGTCTCTCTCCTCTGTGCTCCAACGAAAGTCTGCCCTGTCAAGGCCAGTGCTATTATGTATTATGTATAGCCTCAGTGAAGTTGATAACAGTTGTCTACTCTGTGGCCTTTCTTATTATAAGCATCTATCAAAGCAGCCAGCCAGTCACTTATCCAGATCATCCATATTGAGCTCTTCCTTGTTCCCATCAAGGGTAAGCATTTATAAATCAGCATGTGAATTACCCATAATATGGTGCTACTGCACTGCTTCAAAATGCCTTTTTCCATGGATGGGCTAAACATTGTCCCTATGGTCTTAGTTGTCTCTTTGATTTACTTAGTAGTTGAACAAACTAAACAAGGATATGCACTGGTGTGTGACCTCCTATGGTGGGAGAGCGGGTATCAGTCAAGTGAAAGGATTAGACCCCAGGAACAGGAGTTTGGTGAGGTGAGAGGAAGGGGCTACCCAGAGCTGCAAAATATAGAGAAGCCAGAGTGTGAATGCAAATGACATACAGGGGAAAACACTAAGGATCAAGAGAAAAATAACCTACCATTTGGTGAAGGGAGCAAATGGAGAGAGAGGAAATGAGAAAGAGAAAGACAAAAAATCAAGAGTTGGATCAACACTGGAACAGAATGGCTATTGAAGAAAACTTCTGCCTGGAAGACTCTTCATTCAAGTAGTTGCATAGCTTGAGCCTTCGTTTCTTCAGGTCTCTGTTCAATGCCTTATCATCGTCAGAATCGTCCCTGAACACCCTAAATAAAGTGGGACTTCCTTTTAATCAAACTTGTCTGTCTTAACCTGCCTCTTCTTCCTTGTAGCATTATTAACAATGTAACATTTTATTTTCATATGCTATTTATTTTCTCTTTTCTACCCAACTTGCACCCCAACTAGGATATCAGAACACATCAATGAAATTAAAATCAAATACTCTCTCCAAAAAGGCTTTCCTACTCTGCCTTATTGGAACAAGAAACCCAGAAGACTCAGGAGTACTGATTTCTCTGCAGGAGTACTTTCTGAAGAATTGTGCATTGTATTCTGCTTCCAGGTTCTTCTAGTAAATGGATTTGGGGTGATTTTAAATGTAACTTTCTGCTGCATGTTACTGTATTCGTGTATGTATAGACACAGATACATTTGGATCCTACATTACCTACTTAGTTGATGTTCCTAAATCATAAAGGACGTGGCCTGAGTCTTAGTCATCTTGTACTCTCCTAAGTAACCTTAAGCCTTCAAACCAGACTGATCATCTCATACCCCATGGAATGTTATACATCCTACTAGACAGGGTTCATGAGGTGCCTGGCATGCAATAGACACTCAGTACATATCTGTTTGCTTACTGTATCTTGGTCTTCTTTACAGGAAAACTACAGACCCTCTCTCACTTTGGTTCTGCCCTTTCTTTTTCTTTCTTTGTTTATTCCTTCCTTCCTTCCTTCCTTCCTTTGTCTCTTTCTTTCTTCCTTCCTTTGTCTCTTTCTTCCTTCCTTCCTTTATTTCTTTTGTATCTTCCCCATTGAGGGAGGGAGGGAGGGAGAGAGAGAGAGAGAGAGAGAGAGAGAGAGAGAGAGAAGGAATTTCTCTCTTAAAATTTCTTCCAGTCTGATTCCTGTAGTCTGAGCTCTGTGCGCACACAAATCCATTCTTTAGCAGATTGGTCCCATGATGGTTAAAATCTTCCCCCAAGGGCAGCTGAGATCCCCAATGGGGACAACAATGATTGCTGATATTTAAATTGATATTATGAGTTTCCTAAGCACTTTCTTCTGCCTCTTGTTTGCATATCACAACAGCCGTGTGACTTAGGAAGATCACAAAAATTCCCCTTTTGCAGAAGACCAAAGAATCTTAAGGAATTTAAATGATCCCCAAGGCCATAGAGCAGTTAAATGGCAGAGCTGGTGGTTTTGGTATATAGTTCAGAAGATGCTCTTTGTGAGGCATGTTGGGGGAACAGAAGATCCTGGGGACCATCTTATTCTACATAATGCCTCAGAAGAATGGATACATGGAAAGAACAGTTTCATTCTACATAGATCTCTTTGGGGCAGCATTCAATTTGTTTATTAGCTATAATTAGGAAGTTCTCCCAGATGTGCTGATGTTCTCACCATGCATCTTACCTGAGACCAGCCTTAGTGCACCAGACCCCAGTCTGAGAGCCATTACCTTGGAACCAACACAAAGGGTAACTGGTATCTGCTGAATAGTAAACCTACTATCTCTTAAAACACCATACTTTCATCCTAAACATCCTTTCCTCCATTTGAAAATTGTCAACATCATCAACATTCTGATGTTCATGCCTATCCACTCTTGTTGGCAGCGTGTGCTAAATTGGCCTGTGTTGATCCAAGAAGGTGCCAGTCCCAGCCCAACTGACTCTGTGTTGAGATGACCCAAATCATCTCAGCACAGCTTTGTTAAAGTCCCTGTGCAATGTTGCAAAATCCTGATCCCTGAAAGAAATTATAAAGGAAACCTAAATAAATGGAAAATCATCCTGCATTCAGGGATTGGAAGACTCCATATTGGTAAGATGGTAATACTACCCAAGTGATCAACAGATTTAATGCAATACCTTTCAAAACTCTAATAGATTTTTTTAAAAAGAAACTATGACCCTAAAACTCATGTGGAATTGCAAGAAACCTTGAATAGTGAAAATAAATAAATCATGGAAAAATTAGATGACTTACATTTGACAATTTCTAAATGTACTATAGAGGTACAGTAGTTATCTGGTATAGCATAGTTATTCAAATCAATGGAATAAAACAGAATATAGAAATAAACTCACACATTTATGTTCTATCAGTTTAAAAAATGAAAATAGCAAATGTTGACAAGGATGCAGGAAAAATTGGGATCCTTGTACATTGTTGATGGTGCAACCATTTTGGAAGTAAGTTTGGTGTTTTCCCAAAAAGTCAGCATGAAATTACCATATGACTCAGAAATTCCACAGGTTATGTATCCCAAAGTATTGAAAATAGATACTCAAATGGCTTTAAACAAATGTTCATAGCAGCACTATTCACAGAAACCACTGATTGTTGAATACATCAACAAAATGCATTGTGGTCACACAATGGACTATTGTTCATTGAACACAAGAAATGAAGTGTTGATAAATGGTGCAACATGTATGAATTTTGAAAGCATGCTCAGAGAAAGAAGCCATACGCAAAAGGTCACACATTGTATGATTTCATTTAAATGAAATATCTAGAATAGGAAAATCAATAGATATGGAAAGCAGATCAATGTTTTCTAGGGACTGTTATGGGGGAGAGAACATACAATGTGACTGCTTAATATATGTTGGGTTTCCCTTTAAGATGATGGAATATTTGGGGGATACGTAGAACTGGTGTTGTACATCATTGTGAGTATTCAAAATGCTACTGAATTGCATGCTTTGAAATCATGAAATCTATGTTGTGTGAACTTTGCTTTAATTTAAAAATGTCGTGTTCCCATGTTATGCAGAAACATCACCAAGAAGATCATTCTCCGTGCCACAAAAAGTCTGGTGGTACAGCAGGAATCGGGTGCAGTAGTTCTGCTTCTCTGGCTTTTCGTATTTTTAGAATGGGTTTGGCAGATCCTTCATGATCTGAGTTTCTAACCAGTGTTTTTTTTTTTTTTTTTTTTATTCAGGGACAGAATTCAATCACCACTACTCTGTGCGCATGAATGCTGGTGCTGTATCATCTGAATGAAGATATGTCACATTCAAAATGCACAGGTATTGCCTCTAGATTCGCCCATCACAGTTACCTGTGAGTAAGAGAGCAAAGCCCCCATTTCCCTCTTCCAAGAATAGATTTCAAGTCTGAAGATGCCTCTAGCAGAAGGTTGCCACTCTCTGGTGTTAATGGGTTAGGGTATGGAACATTCTACCCTCAACTACAAGGTCTCAGCTTAGCCTCCTTATGTCAATGGAATCAGAGGTTTGTAAATGATCCTAATGTGTTGAAGATGAGAAATCAGATCTGTGCTTCAGTGACGGGTAATGTTTATTACATACTAAAGAGCACTCAAGGAGATGGCAGCTAATACAGAAGTTGTATGAACATGTGCATCATTAAAAATTGTAATTAAGCCAATTCCCTGAGCACCAATAATGAAACCCAATGAAGTCATCTGTGGGTGAATTGGGCTACAGTTCCACATTGTGAAGATATTTGTGGCAGCATCTGCAATGGCTGCCCAAATGCTGGTGTTGACCATGGCTCCTGGAACAGGAAGGGCCAGGTGACCCAAACAGTGGGATTCACTTGTCTCCACCTAGTAGCTGGCAAGAGTAGGCACAGTGGCACAGATAAAAATGATAGAAAATTCTCAGAGAGGGAAAACAAATGTGACTGGTGATCTCTGGTGTAATTTCTCAGGAACACAAAAAACAAATGGTCATGTTCACTTTAAGAAAACTTTCATTGAGTGTTTGTCACGTGCCAATACTATGCTGAGATCTTTTGTGGGAATTATCTTGTTTAAGTCTCATAAGCCTGTAAGGTAACTGTTGGTATCAGCCCAAATTTATGGATGAGGAAACTAAAACCCTGAAAAATAAGTCACATGGTAATAAATTATAGACCCAGGAATCAAATCCAGGACTGCTGATCCATTGCAGATAAGTGGGGAATCTTTTTTTTTCTTTTTGGTACCAGGGATTGAACTCAAGGACATGCTGCTCCTGAGCCACAACTCCAGCACCCCCATCCCTATTTTGTATTTTATTTAGAGACAGGGTCTCACTGAGTTGCTTAGTGCCTTGTTTTTGCTGAGGCTGGCTTTGAACTCATGATCCTCCTGCCTCAATCTCCTGAACTGCTGGGATGACAGGCATGTACCACTGCACCTGGCATAAGTGGGAATCTTGTTGCAAGATCTTCCTCAAGAATGAGTCAGGAGAAAAGGCAGGGAATCAATCTTTATTGATAATATAATTTATGTTACCTAATATTTACAACATCCCTGTCAAGGTGAACACTAACACTCTCACTTACAGAAATTGTGGAGTCCATGAGTCTGTGGGAAGGCTGTCCCTCAGGATGAAGACGTTTTACCCTTAGGAAGAAATGGTGGGATCTCCATAGACTAGTTGCAGCCATATTTCTGACTCCATGATTTCCAGAGGCCTTTCCTGATGTTGAGTTCCTGGTTTGTGCTCATATACACATAATTCTTAGGACATAACACATTAGTGAGTCTAGGGCCCCATTCCTCAGGCCGAGCTACCATTGGAGTGTACATTGGAAGGGTAAATTGTGCTCAAATGAGGCCCTTTATGGAGGAGTTTCTTCTGATTTGCCATTTTAGGAGGATCAGCTTTGATACTGTAAGATGCAAATTGCCTTCTGGAAAAGTCTTGGCTGCTGAGAGGTCAGGTTCTGGAGTTAGAAAAGAGAAGTTCTTGAAACTGGAGTTGGGGAATAATAAGGTATTAGATGGCTAGTTCATGGAAATCATTATGTTTACTCCTTCTCTCTTCTCAGCCACCCAAATTGCCATCTGCAACACCTCTAACCACCCTGCTTCCTGTGGTCTGGCTGGGCAGTGAGTGGGAAAAGAGGACTCCATTGGCAGTTACCTGACATAACCAGGGGAAAAAAAAGACCACAGCTAGAGTCACTGAGCAGCACTCTTTCTCAGTCAATCCTCACAACAGCCCTACACAGCAGCAGATACTATTATGTCCTGGCTCTTACCCTGCCCTATTTTTCTAATTAGGCATCCAAGGCCAAGAGAATTCAAGTGACCTGTCCAAGGCCACAGAGCTAATAAGTGGTAGAGGCACAGTTCAAATGCTGCCTGCTACTTCAGAGCCAGGGCTCAGAATTTGATGTTCTCCAGTTGTCTCGGAAATTCAGGACTTAAACTGGGCTTCCTAATGTCATTTTTGTTAGTATCCCCTTCTCCCCCTTTGGAGATGTTGTTGAGATTCAGAGCCCTAAGAGGTTGCTCTGAGTGGGGTCAATGGACAGAGCCCAGAGACAGAGAGAGACAGATGCTGATGCAAGTGAGGGAGGCTGGGGGGCGGTGGAGTCTGGATGAGAGGTGGTTAGACAGTTTAAGCTGAAAATTGCCAGCTTTTGAACTGCATCAGTAAGTGGAGTCGGGGAGAATGGAAAGGGTGAATTAAATAAAATTGTTATTCATCTTCCCTATTTTTTTTCACTTTTGCCCTAAGAGGGCAATTAAGGAAACAAATGGTTTGTGGAGATTAGCTGACTGGTAGCTTTGCATATTAATATAATGACACTTGGCTATACCAGGCTGACTTTCTATTTAAGGTAGCTTTGTCCTTTCAGACCAAAGAGCTGATTTCAGAGAATTAGGCCCCTGAAGATTAAAAGTAAAATAAAATTATTCGGGCCTCCATATCCACCCTTTTGTGTCCCCACTAAGAAAAATAAGCTGAGTACCCTTATATCAACAGAAAGTGAGGTGTGCCAGACTGGGGTGGGGTCTCAACCTGACAGGAGCTAAAATGTAATTGCATTCAGCCAACATATGCCAAGCCCCACGTTTGCTAGCCACTGTGGATGCAGAGAAGGTTAATGCTGGATCCTTGAGGCAAGTGTCCAGCGTAGCAAGGGAGAAGGACACTTGGTTCATTCGAGAATTTTATATTGGGGCATCAGGGAGTTATTGTCTGACTCAGACTAAAAGAATAAGACTTGATAGGGGATATGGATTTTTTAAAATAAGAACAAGCATAGTGGCTATGGTGGGTCCTGTGATGCTCATAGTAGCCCCATAAGAAACCCGAGTTCTCCTGTGCTGTCTATCTAAGGAAGGATCCATTGGCAGTTGGGGATCTGTGGCTTAGTCAGTGAGCCAACTCTCAAACCAGACACCACATCTTTCTTCACGCCCACTCCCGCTCTACGCATGATCCCTTTTGGGGGACAACTTGGAAAGTGGTTAAATTCATGAACTTTGAGTCAAACTGATCTGGTCTGGAATCATGACTCTGCCATTGCCAGGCTGTGTGATTTTGGACAAGTCTCTTAACGTGTCTGAGCCACCATTGACTCAGTTTCTTCAGGTGAAAAGTAGAGATAAATAATGGAACCAACCTCCTAGGGCTGTTGTGAGAACTGAAGGAAATCCTGCTTGTGGAATACCGGTTTCAGCTTCTAATGTCTTCTTAAACTTAAGACATAGATGATAACATCTCAAACTCCCATTTTCCCTCCTCAGGACTGCTGCACACTTCTGTGGGGTCACCTCTACCCCTAGCTTCCTCCCACCTGTGAGTTTCTGTTCTTCATATTGGTGTTATATAGCTGTGAACTTGGAATTCAAACTCTATTTCTACATCAACAATACTACCCCAAAATATTAGCACCAATTCACAAAGCCTGTGTGTGTGTGTGTGTGTGTGTGTGTGTGTGTGTGTGTGTGTGTTATTGAAGGTTGGGAGAGGAAAAGAAGGCATTGCAGAACAGCAAATAGCTTAAAATTGAAAATGTCCTTCCAAGTCCTTTGGCAGCTCCTCCATGAATCTCACCTTTCTCTGCACTTTTTTCTCTCTGTCTTGGAAATCTAGGAACCAGATTTCCCCACTTTCTTTCTTTCTTTCTTTTTTCTTTGTACCAGGGATTGAACCCAGAGCCACTTACTCACTAAGCCACATTCCCAGCCCTTTTTACTTTTTATTTAGAAATAAGGTCTGGCTAAGTTGTGTAGGGCTTTGCTAAATTTCCAAGGCTGACCTCAAACTTGGGATCCTCCTGCCTCAGCCTCCAGAGCTGCTGGGATTATAGGCATGTGCTATCAAGTCCAACTCCCCACTTTTTTATATAGAGTAATTCAGTGGTCTCTATCCCTTAGTCCTCAAGCTTAGAATTGGGCTTTGTGAATAAGCAAGTGTCTGACTGAAGCTTGGAACTGATGGCCTAGGAGGAATTAATAAGTTTCAGGGGGGTGTGGAGCTCAGCAGTAGAGTGCCCCTGAGTTCAATTCCCAGTGCCCCTCCCCAAAAAAGAAGTTTTAGAATTAGAAGGTAGAGGGTGTTTTGTTTTCCTCATTATATATATAGAGCACTTTTTATAACATCTCATCCATACTAAGCATGCAATAAAATCACAGCTGTTGTTATTGTAATAACTTTGATACTTTGAACTGATTCAAGCATAAATTAATGAATGTATTATACCTATATTAGTATAAGAGTCAAAGGAAATTTTCTCTAGAAGAGTCCTTAGAGATTTAGCATTTCTCAAAACATGTTTCTTGAAATGCTGTTTTCATGGGCTATTTATAGATCATCCAATAAATCTGGGAACTTCTTAATTATATTAGGGCATGATATATATATATCGTATCCCACTCTTGGGGATGTGAAAATCATATTAGACTATTAAAGGTTCTGGGCAATCCTGTCAAAAGAGAATCTATTTAATTTTGTTTAGCCTTTTGTTTCCCACTCATATTTGACCACAAAATTCTTTATGTTCACCAAACAAATATACAATTAAGAAGTCACACGATTGACTTCAGGATATGTCAACCTGGCTTCAAGCCATCATTTTACAAATGATCAAAATTATGATGCAAAGGGGAAGGACTTGAAAGAAAGGATCCAATTTGCTAGTAATCTCTGCAGCTAAGGCAGCAAGTGGAATTGAGACTGTGAAGATTGTGTTCTACAAGATCTGAAAACATCCAACAATCTTTTTATACTATTCACCTACTCTACTTGGCAAAGCTTGGGCCTCTGTTGAAATAGAGTCAAGCAGAAGCATAGTCTTTCTTCTACATCTATCTCTCTGTGACTTCCCCAAGCCACACCAATCAGGCTTCCAATCCCATTGTGTAACTGAAACTGCTCTTATCAAAGTCACTAGTAACTTAAAAACTGCAATGTCATTTGTCTGAGCTCATCTTATATGACCTCTTGGCAGCGTGCTGCATGGTTAATCATCCCTTCTTTGTTGAAATATTTTCCTTTCCTCATTTCTGAAACATGGGAGTCTTCTGCTTTCCTCCAACTCCCTTCACCAGGGTTTGTTGTTCTTCTTTATTGTTATCGTTGTTGTTTGTTTGATGACTTTTCTAAACAAATTCTGTCAAGTCTGTATTCTTTGTTATGTGTGGCTATTGAAGTCTCTTTTTGGTAAGCCTGGTAGACATCTAATGGTTGCACAGAGATTTCTTTAAATATCGAAAAGCATCAATTCTCTCAGTCTTGGTTGAATAGCTGCATGGACATGATGGGGGCAAGCCTTCAACATTCCTGCAGGAAGTTGTCAACTGTACATTAGCCTTCACTTCCTGTTTGCTCAGCACTCCAAGTCAGCTAGAGGTGAATAAGGAAGTTCTTCCTAGGTTTGGTATAAGTATTTGCACAACCTTGTGCATGTCCACAGTCCTACACATGTATATGGCCTTCTAGATTCCCACAAGTACATTGGACTTCTTCAAAGCCCTTTATGAGCATCTCATTTCACAACTTTTTTATTTTTACAATGCTAGAGATCAAAACTGGGGCCTCATGCATCCCAGGCAAGCACTCAACCACTGAGCCATGTCCTTTGCACCTCATTTCACAGCTTTTAAACAAAAACATTTTAGTCACTCTATTATTTGTTCCAAATTTTATATAGCTACCCCAGGAACCAGTTTTATTAAACAGTTCATGATTGTTTTTGACAAATGCCCATGGAGAAAAAGTTGTTTGCAGGAGGTAAACCTGAGCCCAGCTGGTACTCTCTTTATTCTATATTCTGAAGCCCATTGCTTACCATTTCAACTGTCTCCCTGATCCAAGCCACCATCACCTCTCACCTGATTCCTGTCATAATCTCCTAACTGTTCTTAACTCCATTCTTGTACTCCTATAATTCATTTTCCACACAGCAGCTTTAAAAAAAAAAAAAAAACATGCCCTTCAAATGAGGCTACACCACTGTTTAAAACCCCCTAGCAACTGTCCTTTGGAGAAAAAGCCCAACTCCTTCCCATAGTGCCCCAGGCTCTACATGCCAGATACTCCACCTACCCACTACCTTTAACTCATACTTTTCATGTGTTGCATCCTAAACTAACAACCTTATTTATTTATTTCAATTGCTTGAGCACATCAAACTCTTTCCTACCATAGAGCCTTCCCACTATGTTTACTAACTCAGGCCAGTTTTCTCAGGACTTTCTCAGTGGTACACCAAAAGTCCCACGTCTCAGGAATCCATTAGTCCCAGTCAGGCCAGGACTGCTTATCACCCTACCCCCCACACACTGTGACCTCTAGTTAGAATGTGGTTGTCTCCATTCTACACCTAGATATAGCCTACTGATCCCTTATTCTCCATTTTAACATCCCTCTTTCAGGGATGCATTCCCTGACTACATATTGGCCATAGGCCTTTCCTGTTTTACTCTCCCATAATTAATTAAATAGTTTCCTTTGCAGAGTTTATATTTACTTGTCATTTTTATTTATTTCTTTTTATGTTTGTATTAGTGCATTATTGTCATACATAATATTAGAGTTAATTTTTAAATAGTCACACATGCTAGGAATATTATTTGCTCCATTTCAGTCCCCAGTACTTTGTCTTTCCCTCCTCTCCTCCCTCCCCCTGTTCCCCTTCCTATACTCTACTAGTCTTTCTTTCTTTTATTTATTTATTGTTTATTTTCTTTTCTTTCTTCTTTTTTTTTCCCATACTGGGGATTGAATCCAGGGGTGCTTAACCATTGAGCCACATCCCCAGCTCTTTTGTTATATTTTATTTAGAGACTGGGTCTCACTAAGTTGTTTAGGGCCTCACTAGGTTACTGAGGTTGGCTTTGAGCCTGTGATCCTCCTGCCTCAGCTTCCTGAGCCTTCGGGATTACAGCAGTGTGCCACTGCGTCTGGCCTCCACTCTTGTTACATGGAATAAATTACCATCAATAATACTGAGTGAACCTGACAATCATCCACCAGATTTTCACAGATCTTGGCACCATTTCTGTGTACCAAGATGGTGAGGACAGCCGTGGCTACTGTTACAGGCCAAGATCAAACTATTTTCTTTTGCATAGTTTATAATAATTTGTACTTTTGTATTTAGCTCTTTTTTTTTTATTGCATGTGTTCTTCACTAGACTGTAAACTCCATGACAATCTTATCTCCTCACGTATTCCTAGCATCCAGATAATACATGGAACATAATAGGGACTCAATAAATAGTTTTTAAATGAATGACTGCTATGCCACCATAACTTGATCTGCCACTTGTAAAAACCCAAACATAGAAAAATATGGTGGCAGACTACTCATGGCACAATCCAGAGCAGGAGGAATTGGGCTAGCCAATGTAGCACCTTTCATGAATTAGAAAAAGATGCCAATTCTGAAGAAAAGTCAGTTGGTGAACAGGACACAGGCTGCATTTCAGGTCCATTTTTTTTCCTCACTCTTCAGCCATGTGGTCTTGTCCAGGTCACACATCATGTAAATGGAAGCCATAGTCTTGACTCAAAGGGGAACTTGGAAGCAAGGTCAAAGGACAAGTGATGAGAAAAAGCAAGAGTCCCATGGGATGCTGCCTGCCTCTGATGAAAACTTAGGACCTTTAACAAGTAGTTTAAAAAAAAAAAACATTTGAGAAGCTGGGCTTGGTGGCACAGGCTTGTAATCCCAGGGGCTCAGGAGGCTGAGGCAGAAGGATCACAGGTTCACCAGTCTCAGCAACTTAGTAACACCCTGTCTAAAAGGGGCTTGGGATGTTGCTCAGTGGTTAAGCACACTGGGTTCAAACACTAGTATAAAAATAAATGCATTTGGGAAAAAGGAATGAAGAGTAACTGGCACAGTCATCTCAACTCATGTCAGTGGTTAATAATCAAGAGCACATGCTCTGGAATTTGCATTTTGACTTTGTATTCTGGATTTACCTTTTACTGGCTGTGTGACCTTAGGGAAGTGCCTCCATTTTCGCATCTGTAAAGGGATCATAAGGTCAATGTGAACATTAAATAAGATAATGCATATAACATATGTTCATTATGTAGCAAGTCTTAAATAGACATTACTATTATTGTTATGCAATATTAATTACATTATATAAAATACAATATACAAAATATTAGAAAAGGTCAGAATGGGTTTCAAAGGTAGCCTTGAACAGGCATCCCCTTCCCCTGGCACCCTGCATTATGTTTGCAGCTTAGATTTTTTTATTAAAAGATGGAATTGGAAAGCTTCCCAGACTGTACAGCTGGCCAGGTCCCTAGCCAGCCTGGTGACAGTGTAGGGTGATGAGCAAGGTGATTCACTTGTCCCAGTAGAGGCCTCATCTCCTGTGAAACAGCAGGGATGGTGGTGGGTGCACTATATAAGATATAAATAAGGGCCCCAAGAGCCATGTCCCTGCCAAATACCCAAGTCCTGTAGAAGTGACTGGTTGCAGGCCTACCCTCAGCACAAGACACATGGGCATCAAGATGACTTAACTCTTTTTGGACAGTCCAGGCTTCCAACTCAGCTCTTTGCTGGAAGAAGATTTAGCCCAGAACTCTATGGTTCCTTGGATGGTGTCTAAGTGGGCGACTGGGCAGGAAGCAGGAGTTGTTGGGCATACAGGGCAAAGAGAGAGTCAGCCTAGCATTGGAACACCTCTAGCTGGCACCCCTGAAGACAACTGAACCTAGGGAAATGAAGCCAACCTTCAAAGGGAAATAAAGGATGGACGAATAGATTGGGGTATGACATATCAGGTCTTTCTGGGTTTTGACTAGGAAGTTACCTTTATCCAAGATCACTCAGGTGGTGATGTCTCTATATAAAAGTTGGCCATGGAGGACAATAAACAACAATGATGGTAACAATATTTACAATAACAATAGTCATAGTAACTGCTGCACCCATATCAAGACATGACCTGCACAAAGTATGTATACAGGCTCCATTTCTTCATCTTTTCCATGGCTCTGTGAAGCAGGAGCCAACCACCTTTATTTTACAGAGAAGGAAACAGGTTCAGAGAGATGTAGTAGCTTATGTCAAACAATGGGACATGCATTTGAACCGACACAAAAGTTCTTAGCCCCAAAGTACAACCTCTGGCCTGACATTCCACAAAAATGAGGTTCACCAGACAACTCTATTAGGAACATCCAGAGCCTTTGGTCATCCTCTGCATAGCATGAGCTCTGAGCATTAAGAGACCCACATTTTCTTTTTAATTCATTCACTTATATTATTATCTCATGCAACCTACTCACTGCTACCTACAGAAAGGGCTTAGCGTAGTCCCTGGCATGCCATAATGTCCGCTGACACTGTATTGTTATTAGTAGTCCTGAGGTCATTTTGCCTGAATAAAATTGAGTTAAAAGAGTCCATATTACCTACCTGTCAGCCTATTTTGAGGTCAAAGGAGATGAGTAGAAAGGGCTTGTGAACATATTGTGCTATCATTTTTTTTTTTTTAGTACTTGGGATGGAACCCAGGGCCTGCACATGCTAGACAAGCACTCTACCACTGAGCTCCATTCCCCAGCCTTTGTGTTATCATTCATGCATGCATTTGTTCCTTTGAGTATTTGTCTAGAATGGTTATTATGGGATGAGATAAACAGAAAGCTCCCTTTGTACCTTCACATCCTTCCTGATGATCTTAATAATTATTTTTTCATGTGCCACGGGGCAGGGCTTTTCACCAGCATTGAGAAGATAAGGTGAAGTGATTTGTCCCAAATCACACAGTAAATCAGAATTAATAAGTATATGCAGTCATCTGATCCTTGACAAAGATGCCAAAAACATACATTTGAGAAAAGGCATCTTTTTTTTTTAACAAATGGTGCTGGAACAACTGGTTATCCACATGCACAAGAATTAAACTAGATCCTCATCTCAACCCTGCACAAAAGTCAACATAAAATAGATCAAAAACCTTGGAATTAGAGCAGAAACTCTGCAAGTCCTAGAAGAAAACATAGGGCCAACACTCCAGCTTTTAGGTACAGGCAATGATTTTCTTAATAGGACTCCTAAAGCTCAGGAAATAATGCCAAGAATTCATAAATGGGAAAGCATCAAATTAAAAAAAGCTTTTGCACAAAAAAGGAAACAATTAGGAATGTAAAGAGAAAACCCACAGAATGGGAAAAAATCTTTGCTAGCTACCCTTTTGACAGATGATTATATCTAGAATATATAAAGAGCTCAAAAAGTTACACCAAAAAATCAAATAACACTATTAATAAATAGGCAAATTAAAGATCTTGATATAATCTTGAGAGTATACTGAGTGGTCCCTAAATGCAATCACATGTATCCTAAGAGAGGTAGAGGGAGATTAGGCACAGACAAAGGGGAAGACAATGTGATCATTCATGGAATGACCACAGACTGGAGTGCTGTGTCCTCAAACTAAGGAATTCCAGCAACCACCAAGCCTGGAGGTGGCAAGAAATGAGTTGTCCTCTAGAAACTTCCAAGGGAGTGTGGCTCTGCTGCCATCTTGATTTTCATCCAATAAAACTGATTTTGGACTTCTGGCTTCCAAAATTCTCAGAGAATAATTTAATCTCATACAACATAATGAGTTTGTGGCAATTTGCTACAACAGTCCCAGGAAATGAATAGACTCATGTTTCAGTTTCATCACTTGGAAAACAGAGCTAATAATAAGATCCACTTCATAAGATTGCTGTGAGTATTCTCTGTGTTAAGACGTGCAAAGTCCTTTCAAACACTGTCTTCCATATTGCAATCACCTTTATGTACCACCTTTAGTCAATGCTATTATTATTGTCACTGTTGTTGCTAGTAACCAAATGTTCACTTATGCTAGGCTATATACTTAGGTCTTTTAATACACTTTTTCATGTGAGAATGTGCTGGAACTATAACTCAAGTTTTCAGGATTTTTTTTACATTGAATTATAGCTGTAATTTTCACATAAAGGTTCCCATAAGAGAAGTTTGTGTTCAGTTTTTACAACACTCTATACTACACCATGCACTGAACCTGCCATCCTAGAACCCAGGCTTGGTGAGTCAGTCCAGGCTACCCCCAGCTCTGGGCTCCCTACTGGAAATGCTGAAGTGTGGTGAGATGGAATGAAGCCTTTTCCCCTCCCAGGATGAAAATAGTATCTCCTCCTATTAATAGGACCATGGACATCTCTGCTTTCTTATTTATCCTCTGGGCATTTGGTACATAAAAACATTCTCTAAACATTTAATGGGCAATTGACTCTCCCTGAGAATGGAAGACAAAACACCATTACCTAAAAAGAATTTGAGCCCCACAGAGTTAGTGTATTCACCATGACATTGACTGGAGTGTGTGTGTGTGTGGGGGGGGGGGAGATGGCACACACAAAGGGGTAATTTAAGGAGAGTTTAGGGAAGGGACTAGTTACAAAGGTGTTTATTGGTTGAATAAAGGGAAACATAAGGGGTGGCAAAGACCCTGGAACTAGTCAAAGCAGACAGCTTTTACCACATACTGCTACCACATAACAGTTACCACATAGCTGTTACAGACAAGATCCACTAAAGGCGTAGCTGCAGTAGAGGTACTGCAACAGGAGGTGTGGCTTTTGGTAAAGCAACATGGGCATGACCAGCATGTGGCCCAGGCAGTGAGGGAACCAGGGAAATCAAGACACCAATGTCTCTCTCCTTACGCCCTTCAATCATCTGCCAGTACTTGTCATTGACTAAACCCAACTGGCGATCAGAGAGGATCGGGGAGTCAGGTGATGGGTTCATGTGCGCCAGCTTCTTGGGGCAGACAGTAAGGTAGAGGAGTGTGCAAAGTGGATCTGGAGAGACAAATGGAGAACATTCAGCCGAGCTTGTCCAAAATATTGCCAAGGTTGTCCAGCAAGACCAATGCCAAGTTGAAAACAAGACTTTTAGTGAGTCTGGGCTTATCCTCTGAGACCTCAGACTTCTAAGCCACCTAGCCTGCTGATGTATTTAGCCTTAGGCCAAGTGCTTGTCATCCTCATTTGTTTTCAGAACTTCTGACATATTTTTTCTTCCATCATCAGTGGGTTTGAAAAGTGAAATCTCTCTAACATTGCTTCATTTTTAAAATTAATTTTTTGTGACACTTCATTTTTAATTATACTTCCTACAGGCTATAAATGAGTTAATATAGGAGATAAATGAATAAAATCTCTGTAGTATTCCTTCAGGCTATACTTAAACACTTATGCAAAATTAGAGCTGAACTCTATAGATTCTTCTGAAAGTTTTGGTTGACTACAAATTAGAATTATAAATTAGAATATTTTTCCTTGGGATGTAGATTTAATTGCTTGGAGAAATATTGGCCAAGGACAGAAGAATCCTGACATGCATGGTGTAGATATTTTAGACAGTAGAACCTTACTTGGCCACTCAGCCTCTGAGACACTGGTGACCACTCACCAATGTGTACTTTCCACGCACAGATCCGGAAGGTTGGCCAGTGGAGACCTAGATTCTGGGGTCAGCCAGATCTGAGTTAGTTCTCAGCTCTAAAATTTCTTTGCTGTGTGGCCTTGACTTAGTCATTTATGTCTCTGAGCCTCAGAGTGCCCCCTCAAAATGTTAGGAAATGATGTTATTAACTTTCAGAGCTTCTTTGAGGGTGAAATAGGCTAAGCCCCAATGTGCTGCTGGGTAAATGTTCAGCACTTCCTAAGTGACACAACCCCTAGCAGGGGTTCAGGCCTCAAGAGTCTCCCTCTTTTTTCACTTCTCTGGGCTCCTAGCTGGCATGCATTGCATCCCATCTGCCTGATCTGTATCCCCAATTTCTATACTTTCTGCTGGCTTCTTTTCATGCACAACCCTCTGGACATATTTTGTTTCTTTGCTCTCCTGTGAATTTCCAACTTTGGTCATTCTTTTGGCCTTAGTGCCTATCACAATCCATTTGCACTGCTATAATAAAATACCTTAAACCAGGTAATTTATTAACAACAAAAATGTTTTGCTCACAGTTTTGGAGGCTGAAGAGTCCAAGATCAAGGCACTGGCTGATTTGGTATATGGTGACAACTCACTCTCTTTTTCATAGATGGAGACTTCTTCTTGCTATACCCTCACATGGCAGAAGCACAAGAGCTCCCTTAGGCCTCTTTTATAAGTGCACAGTCTCATTCAGGATGTAATCACCTCCCCAAGACCCCAGCTGTTAATACCACAACACTAGGGACTAGGCTCCAGCATACAAATGTGGGAGAGACACAAATATTCAGATCATAGCAGCACCCCTCTCTCATTGTTTCAGGTCAGAACTCCTTGTTAAAACCTTAGCCTCTCAGAACTCCAGCTGCAGACCAGGCAAGCTTCTGTGTACCCAGGAACCAATGGAAATGAATGATGAATTTCAAACAACAGTCAAGAGCTGGGTGCAGTGGCACATGCTTATAATCCCAGTGGCTGGGGAGGCTGAGGCAAGACGATGGCAAGTTCAAAGCCAGCCTCAGCAAAAGCGAGGCCCTAAGCAACTCAGCAAGATCCTGTGTCTAAATAAAATACAAAATAGGGCTGGGGATGTGGCTCATTGGAGAAGTGCCCCTGAGTTCAATCCCCTGTACCAAAAACAAACAAACAACAAAAAAAGCAGTCACATAGTCCAAACCAGCCCCTTACACATAAGAAAGTTCCAGTGAAAAGCATTAGGTACCAACATCAGTTAGACTGTTTTGAGTCCCAGTTTGGCTACTTACTAGTTATAGGACCCTATGTAAGTCACTTAATATCTTTCTGTCTCTACTGCCTCATCTGTAAAATGGGATAATGATAGCACCTACTTCAAGGGGCTGTTGTGAGACTGAATGAGGCATTGTTTGGAGAGTGCTTAGAACTGAGCTCTCTTGTGTTTATTCATCTCTAACCCCACACAGAAGCCCAGCACAAAGGCACCCGCACCAGACATTCTTGATGCAAAGCCCCCTATGATAGTGAAATTTTTGTGTCAATTCAACTGGACCAGAGGATGTCCAAGTATCCAGTTAGACATTATTTCTGGGTGTGTCCATGAGGGTGTTTATGGAAGGGACTAGCATTTAATTCAGTAGACTTGGTAAAGTGAATTGTCCTTCCCATTGGGAGTAGGCCTTATCCAATCCACTGAGGGCCTAATAAAACAAAAAGATGGAAAAGGGAGAATTCCTCCCTTTTCTGTGCAACTACTTGAACTGGGATATTGATCTCCCCTGCCCACAGCATGCCTTGATCTCAAACCCTCATACTCAAACTGGAACCTCCACTATTGGTTTTCCTTTGATTCCAGCTTACAGATAATGAACCATGGGACTTTTTAGCCTCTGTAACCCATGAGGTAATAGCTCATTACACACACACACACATGTTGAGGGCTGTGATCAAGTCAAGATAGCGCCTGGCAGTTTGCCAGGAGGAGTGGTTCGTGAGGCAACACCACTGAGCCATTAAGATGGTGAGGATTCCTTATTGGCTGACTACTGTATCTAGATGATGTTAATTGAGTCAAGCTGTGTGTAATCAGTTAGGTATATATACCTCTGCTGTTCCGCAATAAAGCGGCTCCCGCTACCTTGGGTGCCCGCTACCTTGAGTTCCCGCTCAGTTCCCACTGAGTTTCCCCGAAATAAAGCAGTTCCCGCTTCAACCTTCAAGTTGCTTGTCACCTCCCAGTTATTGTGCCCAGCTAGACTGCAACACACACACACACACACACACACACACACACATACACACACACACCCCTAAATTCATTCCATTTCCCTTTCTGTCTCCTTTACAGAAACATCCCCAGGAGCTACAAGCCTCAGGGTCAGTAATTGGCATTTGATTAAGAACTTGGTCCATTTTCCACTTACTCTTTTTCTATTTATCTTCCTCATACTTACACAGTAGGCTTGAGGCTCATCTTTGCATCATGCAGCCCCTTTATCTGTCTCCCTTCAACCCTTAGAATCTCCCTGCATTAATTCCCTACCCCCAGCTTCCTGCACCTAGCAGAATGAGAGAAGCCCAGGCAGCAGAAGTGGTTGGCTCAAATTCCTTTAGTCCTCACTGTGCCCAAGACAAAAAGAGCTGCTTGTCAGAAAAGCAGCTACAATGCCTCCACTTCTACCAAGGAGTGAAGGCTAATCTGAGCTGCCAGATCAGATAGCTACAAGCAGTCCTGATATTGTTACTACTCCCTGGACACTCCGACCTTGCTGGAGGACCTCTCCATGTGACGCTACACATAAATCTTGAAGCATTATACCTTGCTGCTCCCATACTGGCCAGAATGATCCCACCCAGAGCCTTCATGCTTGTGGTTCCCTTTGCCTGGAAGGCTTCTTCCATGTATATCAACAGGACATCTCCTTCATCTATTTCAGATCATCTTTTCAATAAGGCCTTCTCTGACTGCTCTGTGCAACATTGCTATCACCCCCCACCACAACAACACTCTAGCCCTCTCCCATAAATGCATAGATACCATTCACCAGCATCTAACATCTTGTGTATTTTACTTACTCGCCTTTTTATGTATCTGTATCTATAAGGGCCAGACTTTTCATCTGCTTTGTTCTTTGCTATGTCTTTAGAACCTAGCACCATGCCTGATACATAGTAGACACTCAACAAACATTTGCTGAGTCGATGAAGGGACCCATGAAATAGCTGCTGTCTATGACTCCTATTTCCAGATACAGGAACAGAGAATGAAAATTAATTTGTTTTATAGCACACAATTGGAAGCTAAACAAACAAACAAAAAAAGCCTGATTTTCAAGCTCTAGTGCAAAACTACTACACTGTATTTCCACTGGAAACAGAAGGCTTTAGAGTAGGGGAAAAGTAAATTCTTGTGGAATTAGAAACTTTCCTGACAGTTCACCTGACTCTCCCCTCCAACTTTGGGGGAAAGATAAGGTGAATCACAGGCAGGACAGAGTTTCCCAGTATCTTGCACTATAAAATTCAGGGTGCAGACTTGGAGCTGGGCATATCTGGGCATATCAGCTTCTATCCATCCAGTCCCCTGCTATGCAGCATTCTAGCCATCTTCAAAAGCCTCTGGAATATTCACGCTGCCTCTGTCTCTTTGACTTCCGGCTCATAATCTTTCTGTCCTTGCCATTTGTCAGAATCTTTGGAATCCTCTGTGTGTCCTTGTGATGATTCTACAAATACCTGGGGCTCAGAGTTCAATGAGCTTCTTCTCACTTCCATTGACCTTCACTTTCTCCTTACTTCAACCATGTACTACATCAAAGGCCTCTCAGAGCCAGTCCCACCACCCCCAAGTTCCAAACCTCTGGAATCCCCACTGGTCATTCATGACCCCCTCTTGTCCTCTCACGTCTGCCACTGGATCTATTCTTGGTTCATACCCTTCCACTCTCCAACCTTCCCCAGTTCCCCCTTGAGGCCCTCCCTTCATCCAGACAATGGATCAATACTTTCCTGGAATCAGACATTTCAGACCCACTGGCCAGAATTCTAGAAAAACCTCTGAACTTCCAATGGGACAACCCTGTTCATTCGAGCTCCACATGAAAAACAGTACCCAACCTCCACTCTCCTGTAGATACTTGCAGCCTCCAATGTATTGTGAGTGAAAGTCCTGACATGTTAAATCAAGGGTGGGATGAGAGAGGTCACTTGTCACCTAGGCTGTCTGGCTACAACTCTGCATGGCTATCCTTCTTTTCCCTTCCTGTTGACTTTGTAGGTAGGTGGAGATCCACATGTTTAAACACATTTAAAACGTGTTTAAAAAGACCCAGACTCCAGCAAGGCACAAGGGAAGAAAATGTAGGTTAGTCTAATTCATAAGCTGGTGTTTCCTAAGTAAATTCAAACAAGAAGCTCCCTGAGGATGAACTATATTGTAATCTTTTGGAGGGAGTGGGTTAAGTGAATAGAAAATGAGCAATGTTGTTTTTTTAGATCTGGATTTCTGTTAGAGAATATTCTAAAATGGCTTTCTGAAATTTCTGTCTCAGAGTGATGCAAGTTGGTATCTACATGACCAAATGTCATTTTTCAAGGTTCATCAATTCCTGGCACAAGTAAATATACCTATTAAACTATTGAAATCATATGTTCAGATCAGTTGAGAAAAAAGCTTTGCAATATATCCATATATCATACAAGTAGTTGTACTTTAGCTGCTTTTATTAAGTCAGTGAGCAGCTCCCTTGCACTTCACAATTTTTATCTACTTTTCTATCTTTATCTACTCTTGCTCCCTACAGTTATTTTCTCCACAACAGCCAGAAGAATTTTGTAAGGACATAAACTAGAGCTTGGGCATAGGTCAGAAGTAGAACACTTGCCTAGTATGCATGAGACATTGGGTTCCATCCTCAGCACTGCATAAATAAAACAAATAAGTTAAAAAAAAAAACAGGTCATGTCTGCCCCTTGTTCTCAATTTTCCAATAGCTTCCCACTGTACTTAGTATGAAATTCCATGTCTGCCCCATGATCTAGAGGGCCCTACAGCACCTGTCCACTGTCCATCTCTACTGCCCTTTCCCCCTTCTTTTATCCTTTTCTTTCAGCATGATACATCCTAATCCATGCCTTCACCATCTCACTTCTGCTACACTCCTTGCCTCTCTCCACTTTAAATTCTCTAATAGCTTCCCTTTATAACTAGAACACAATCCAAACTCTTTGGTATGCAAGGCCCTTATTGTCTTGATCCCTAACTGCCCTTCTATTCTCCTAAGCTATCCATCTTTGATTAGCAGGGAATTTTTTAAAATTACAGGAGCAGAAACAAGTTTAAGTGGTTTGGGCAAGTAATGAACCCTTTATGTAGTGGACACACCTTAAGTTCCTTCTATGTGTCATTGTACAGGTCCAAAGATGAAGCAAGCATTATCTTTCCTCAAGGCCTTCCAGTCCAGGGGAGGTTATTATGACAAAGATGAATAGGAACATATCTCACTGTAAAGGTAGCAAAGATTTTGGAGGTGACCTTGGACAGCTCCTGACACCTAGTACTCACTGTATAAACTCTTTGGTGGTCTGGGTGTCTGGCTTCAAATTCCTTTTGAAATGTGAAACCTTTCATTTATTTTTTACACTTTAGATTTATTTTTAAACTGATACATGAAAACATATGGATGGGGTACCATAAGAACCTTTGATTTTTAAATTCTGTGCACAAGTCTGCATTCAGTTTTTTTTTCTGCAGAAGGTCCTGTTGATTTTCTAGGATCACATCAGCCTTTGTTGGAATCTATGTGGTGGTAAATTAATTTCATCAATAACCCTTTTACTCAATTTTCTTTCAGAGGGTCAGGCCAGCTGTCTGACATTTCTCTGCCAGTTTTTCTTTTTTTTTGTCTAAGGAAACAAGCTCAACAATGGCTTTGAAATAGCTACCCCTATTCAAGTATTTACTGAAAGTGACCTAGTAACTCATCACTGTAAGAAGGTCTTTTAACCCTCTATTACAGTGGTTCTGGTTATAGTGGTAACAAATGAGGGTGGTGAATCAGAATGACCTTTGGACATTTGAAAAAATAGCTTGCCTTGGGGTCATTTTGCATTAAAGGCATATATCCTTTTCTAACAATAACCACTATGAGTATCTCTACTTTATCCCTATATATTTTCCTATTAAAATGTTTTCCTGAGAACTATGGCTATGCATCTAGACCATCAGTTTTATTCAGTTTCTATGCAGCATATGCTACATCTTCACCCACTTAATACATGTGGTTCATAGAGTCCACTTTGACTCATAAAAGTCACAGAGTAAATACTCTGAAGTCAGTGCAGCTCAACAACTGTGTATTAACCATCCATTGGCCAAATACCACACATGACCCAGTAGAGACTACAGAGAAGAACATGCATTCTCTGCCCTCATGAGCTCTCAGTCCAAGTTCAGTCCATGAGTTCAGTCCAAGCTCCAACTCTAGCCTTAGTTTTCTCTGCCATCTTAAGAAAGTCCCTTGTTATGTTTATTCCTATGTTTCCTCATCTGTCAAATATGAGGGCTTGAACATTTAGTTTCTTTTAGTTTCTTAGTCTAGATCAATTCTGATGTCCTCTTCTCCCTTAAGGACATTAGAGACCAATAGAATGAAGGTGTACTTTGTTACATAGAACCTAATGGTTACACTTGTTTTTGAATATTAATTGTCATTGGTTCTTTATTAACATTAGAATTAGATGTTGCTGAAAATACTTATCATTATTGTTAATAATAATGTTTCTAGGCATTCATTTCTTCTTTAGCTGGGAATTATTTGTGTGGTGCATCGAATTTTCTACAAATTGCCCCGGGACATTTTGATAACATGGATTACTTCATCCCTTAAATAAATATGCATTTCCTGAAATAATGACAAAGTTAATGTTAAAAAATATTTTGGTGAATTACTGGGCTAAACACAATCTTTTTTTTCTGGTTTTCCTCTTCTTTATTTTTTTATTTTATTTTTTAGTTGTAGATGGACAGAATACCCTTATTTTATTTATTTTTTTAAAAGTGGTTCTGAGAATCGAATGCAGTGCCTCACACATGCTACGCAAGTGCTCTACCAGTGAGCCACAGCCCCAGGCCTGGTATGCGTCTTCTGAGGGGTGTTGGCTATCACCACTGAAACACCCATCTTGGCATCCTTAGTGCTTCTTACAATAACTTTGTTGGGCGCTATTATCATCCCTATTTTGGATGTACACAGAGGGTATTAAAACTATTTTGTGTGGTGAATGATAATCTTACTCAAGCTCACAGAACTGTTTCAGTCCCAGGAGAAATATTTTTCAATCCCAGGTATATCTGGTTGGAAAGTCCATGATCTTATACTCTTGAAATTCTAGCTCTTCTACTTAATTGTGATTTGAATTTAATCTCTGTATCACTTGACTCCTCCACAAGCAGGAGGTAATAAAGAGTCCCTGTCTTTAAAAGTTCATTATCCTGAAAACAAATGAGATTATGCATCAGATATCATAATCTCTAAAGGTGAAGCCCAAGTATCCATAGTTAAAAAGCTTTCCAGGATCATCACGTTAAGTGAAATAAGCCAGACGTAGAAAATCAAAAGGTCAAATGTTTTCTCTGATATGCAGAAAACTAGTCCAAAATTAGGGGAAAAAAAAGAAAAGAAAAGGAGGGGGAATTTCATCAAAATAGAAGAAATATCAGTGGAGTAGACAAAGGGGATTGATGGGGAGAGAGGAGGGATGGGATAAGGGAAGAACAGTGGAATAAATCTGTCCTAACTTTCCTATGGACATATATGAGTGGTCACAGTGAATCTCACTTCTATGTAAAGCCACAAAGCACTAATTTTTTTTAAAGCTGTAAATAAATAGCAGAAAAATCAGCAGAGTAGAGGGAAGGGAAGAGGGAGTAGGAGGAGAGGAGGAAAAGGGGAAGTTCTGGGGACTGAATTAGAGAAAATTATATATCATGCTTCTATAATTATGTAAAAATGAATCCTAATGTTATGTATAACAAAAAGAACTAATAAAAACATGACAAAGCTCTCCAGGTGATTCTAACACACAACTAAAATCTTCATCTGTTTTCTGTTGCTACAACAAAATACCCAAGGCTAGGAAATATATAATAAAAGAGGTTTGTTTAACTTACAGTTCTGGAGATCCAAGAGGATGGTTCCATTATTTACTTAGCTTCTGGAAAAAGTTTCATGATGAAAAGGCAGAAATGAAGGCAAAAATGTGTGCAAGAGGGTGAGAGTAAGTCCTAGGCTTACTTTATAATAGCCTAGTCTCATGAGAACTAATCCATTCCTGCAGGAACTAAACCAGCCTCCAAAATTTACCCAGTCTCTTGAGAAAGACATTAATCCATTAGGATGAAGACCCTATGACCTAGTTATCTTCTAAAGGTCTCACCATTTCTCAACATTGTTACATTGGGGACAAGTCTCAACATGAGTAATGGCGATGACAAACCATGTCAAAACCAGAACAACCTGATAAATCTAATATATAAAACACTGAAATACTGCAAATGAAGTGCTTAACTCAAAATATGGTACATAATTATCAGAAATTATTAACTTTTATTATAGTTGTTGTTTTATTGGTGCAATTTGTTGTGATGCATTTTGAGTAAATAACTGATGATCAAGTGTAAAATATGGAAAGTCAAGATTCCTGCACTGCCCACTTCCAAATAATTTTATTCTCACCACCACATGCTACATCTCTAAATAAACTAGAAAATATAAAAATGCTTGGGAGGGGATTAGTAGATGATATTGTTTTGATGTTATAGAGAAAGTATTAATCTATATGGTCAGAACACTTGAGGCTTAAGTCTCAGCTCTACCAGTTAATAGCTCTGGTTTTGGGGATGAGGGAAGAGCAAGTCAGTTAGCCTCTACTAGCTTCAATTTTCTCATCAAAAACTGAGTTTAAAAACATTCTTTGTTTATAGATGGAGTAACTAAATTCTATAGTATATTTTAAATACTCAGGAAATTTTCCCAGCACATAACTGGATGTTAATGTTCAATAAATGTTTCAGTAAAACAGAGGAAGGAAAGCATTTAATTTTACAAACCTATTCCTTGGGATTTACTTAACAGACTTACAAGGGGAAAGGTAATAAAATTGTATGCAATATTGAAGGACACAGTTTTAGTCAGCTTTTTCTCTGCTGTGATTAAAAGACCCGACCAGAACAATTGTAGAGGAAGAAAAGTTTATTTGAGGGCTCAAGATTTACAGGTCTCAGTCCATAGAAGGCAGGCTCCTTTCCTTGGGGCTCCAGGTGAGGCTGTACATCACAGTGGAAGAGGGTGACAGAGAGAAGCAGCTCACATGGTGATCAGAAAGCAGAGAGAGAGAGACTCCACTTGCCAGATCAAAGTATATACCCCAAAGGCATACCCTCAATGACCCACCTCCTCCAGCCACACCCTACCCACCTTCAGTTACCACTCAGTTAATCCCATCATGTGACTAACTCACCAATTGGGTTAAGGCTCTCATAACCCAACAATTTCTCCTCCAAACCTCTTGCATTGTCTCACATTGAGCTTTTGGGGGATACCTCACATTGAAACCATAACAGACACTTTGATAAATGACGATTATTAAGACGATAATGAAAATACTTTGCAGGACAAATTCCTAACTGTCATCCTTGCTTTTCAGCAAGCAAGGCAGGTTAAGGAAAACTGAAAGCTATACATGATGGTGTTAAGTTCTATGTGCTGTGTTCAAGGGGAAACAGAAATGGGCAAGTTTTATGCTCAACTGCATCAACATGGTTGTGTTACCTTTTCATATCTGTAACCAAAATGCATGACAAGAACAACTTAAATGAGGAAACATTTATTTTGGCTCCTGGTTTCAGAAGGTTCAGTCTAAGGTTGGCTGGCTCAATTGCTTTGGGTGTGTGGCAAAGCATAACATTATTGTGGAAGGGAAGAGGTGAAGATAGTTGCTCAGTTCATAGAAGCCAGGAAACAGAAAGGAGGGGGAGCAGGTATGGATGAGATGTAGCACTTTATATCTTGGGCATGCCCCCCAGTGATTTAATTCTTCCAGCCATGTCCCAGTTGCCTATAGTTTCTACCTTCTCCCAGTAGTCTATTCAAATTGCTAATGCATCAAATGGATTAACCCACTGAAGAGGTCAGAGCCCCATGATCCAATCACTTTCCCAAAACCCCACCTCTGAACATTGCTACACTGGGGACCAAGCCTTCAACACATGAACTTTTGGGGGACATTACAGATCCAAATAATAAGAAATACAGATTCTTCCGGTTCTTGAGGTACATTTTTGGGGTGACTAAATAACTGAATCCTCAAAGTATACCCTATAATATCTGGATTATTAAAACTGCCTCTTGGCATGGATGGAATTAGGCAACACTCATGTCACATCCTACCATGGAACTCTCTCCCTGATGTCTGGCTGGGCTTTTAAGGGGGTTGAGCCAGCCAGCAAGCAAGGCAGGTTAAGGAAAGAAAACATGGAGCAACTCCACATAATTGAATTTGCCAGTTACAAGAACAGTCCACATTTGGGTCAGGCCCTTCCATCTGACTGATACAAGGCTGGATGGTACAAGGATCGGTATAGACAAGAATTAATAGAAAGTGTCATTGCCTTATGTGATATGATAAAATCCAGCCATGCATTGCATTGTGCTGAAATACTTTTGAAATGACTGTAATTAATTTGGTTTTGGCAGTAGCCAAATAAACATTCAAAAAACAAACTGTGTAAAACTCCTCTAGCTAAATTTGATTTTGTTAACATTTATTCGTGAGGTAGAAATAGATTTACTGGGTTTGACTCATGAATTACATCGTCTTAGAGTTTCTCTTTCTTTCCTCTGCAGTTATAGTGACTGAATACATAGCACACACACACACACACACACACACACACACACACACACACAACAATATGCTTCTTCTGAGCTCTTTTTGTTAATTGGAGTATTCATCTACACAATTCCCTTTGTGTGCACCTGCTTTGTGACAATCAAATAAGATAAGGCTGGGGAGTGGTCATATATATAAGAGAAGAAAACCAAGAGGAAGAAAAGGAGTGAATATATAGGAATCTATAAAGACCTGAGAATCATTCCATGTCTCTTCATAAAAATATACAGAGAAGGGGAGGAGATGGAGTGGTAACTATTATTATGCAAACAAAAGGGATCTTATCATCTAACTTATTTTAGCATTCAAATTATCTAATAAAAGCAACTAGCATGACTTCAAAAGAATGATTTATCATTTTTTATTATTATTTATTATTTGTATTATTTATTATTATTGACCATTTAGTATATTTTTCCCAGAGAGTTTTTATTGATATTCATTCCCTAATAGTACCTGAACTCAACAAACTCTCCCTTGGTTTCCAGGTCAAAAGACATAATAGATGGGGCCTATATGGTTGGTCTTTCTAGAAGCCTCAGAGGTTTCCAGTAGCAGGATGGGCTCTTTTCTCTGCCATGGACACTATTCATTAAGAACCTTCTTGGTGCATGCTACTGTGACGGGGGCAGGATTCACAAAATTATTGAATTTAATTTATCCTTTTGAAAACTAATGTAATAATTAGACAAATTTGTGGGGGTACATGGCAATATTTCAACACATGTATAGAATGTGTACTGATAAAATCAGAGTAATGATCCCTTCTATCTCTTTGTTATTTCTTTATATTTGGAGACTTCATGCTACTCTGTTCTAGTTCTTCATAAAAAACACAATAGGTTATTATGAATAGTCACCCCACTGTGCTGCACAACACTACAGCCTATTCCTTCTCTCCGACTTTGTTTTAATTTAATCTTTTCAATGGCCCTGAAAGGTAGGTAGGATTTCTGTTAGCACTTGTTTCTGTAACTTCATGTCCTAAATTGTTAAAAGGCAACAAAAGCACAGCTGTTGTTTTTAGTTCTCGCTAAAAACAGTGATTGCAATTATGACTGGAAAGATAATTAAATAATTTGTGCCTGTGATAAAAACATAGAAAACTTCAGTTGGAAAAGTTGGTTGAACTTCATGATAGCAAAAAATTCTCTCTACTGCTGGCCTTGAAGAAGAAGCTGCTCTGAGTTTTACTTTTGCAAGAAAAAGAAACTCTGCCAGCAACCATATGAACTTGGGAAAGGACCTCCATACTTGAGGGCCAACCTTGGCCAATACCTTCATTGCAGCCTTGTGAAACCATGAACAGAGAACCCAGCTAATCTGTCCCCAGTTTGCTGACCCATGAGAAATGTGAGATAATTAACAAATGTTGTTTTAAACCACTAAATTTATGACAATTTGTTACAAGTGATAAAAAAAAACTTGTATGAAGTTCATGAGTCTCACTCTTCCTCTTTAAAAGTGGGAATGCCAACTAATGACTCCTCAACAAGTCACAAAGATTCAGCAGTTTGGTTATTTTGGCATTATTTAGGTAGTGACTAAGAACTTGGCGTCTGGTATGAAAATCTAATTCTGGGACCAACCCTGCCAATTACTAGCTATTTGACTTTAGGGAAGTCACCAGAGCTTTCTGAACCTGATTTTCCACCTGAGATGCCATTTTCCATGCCTGTTTTGCTGTTGCCATTTAACAATTGAAGACATGGCATTACCAAGAGTTTGAAATGTTTACACAGATTAAACAGGATCTAGTTAGTTGTGATCCACATACTGAATTCTTCAGACTGGGGTTTCAATGAGGGAAAAGTTTTCATAAAACAAATTCCTAGGCTACTCATTCTTAGAGACGGTAGAAATGGTAGCGATTGGTGTAAAACTTATTTTAGAGCCTCTAAAGTTTTAGTTTGAAAGCTTCTGGAATCTAGCCCAGTGTTTGCTGGCTGCATTTGATCCCTATTCTGTTGTCCAAAGACAAATAAATAAATCATTAAATGTTAGCAAGAGGAAGTAAGTGGCTCTTAGAAATCACAGTCCTGATGGATGTCAGAGTAAAGACCAGCATTTAAGTTCTCTGGGCCTTCATGCCCCCTGCTTCTTCAGCTGCATCATCCTGTTCCTCCTAGAATATCTTTTGATTTGTTGTGAGGCCCCCAGAAAATAATTTCCACACATGGTTTCTTTCTTTGTTATTTTGCCCGAGGCCTGTATTCTTTAACTTGATTACATCTTGTCTCACTGATAGGAAGTAATTTCAGCAAGTACTTAGCTTTAATAGTTGTCTCCCCATCATGGACTGCTAGCACCCACTCACAAATTCCACAGTGCAGTTCATCTCCATGATTTTTTTCACCCCCTGATTGCTCCAAGATGTAGGTGTGGCTTACATGCACTTTCAGTGGAAAAAGTAAAGGTAAGAAGAAAACACAAAGTGAAAAAAAATACTCGTATAGAATTTTTTAAAAAGTGAAGATTGGGTTTAGTGGATTTCATGGAAGGACAGTGTTATTCCCCCTACAAAATCCCACTCATCTTTCAAGACATAGCTTAGCTGACACCTCATCTAGGACTAATCCTCTGTCCTACCTCAGACAGACTTTAGCTCTTTTTCTAATCCTTTGTGCTTCCATTGCATTTTTTTTCTAGAACTCTCCTTTGGTATTTATCATGAATAGCCTTATAGTATTCTTCCCAACACAAAGGCAGTACATTCTCAGAGAACAGAGACCAATTTTTATTTATCTTTGCATCATTCACCACCAGGGCAATGCTGGGCAGAGAAGAGGCACTCGATCACTGTTTGCTGAGTTGAATCTAAAATCAACTTTTTTAAACTTTGAAATTGACTGCAGCACACTTTTTGACAAAGCTCCTTTGGTGATTAATGAAACTGCTTGCATTTTTTGGATGTCGGAGGTGGGGGGATGGTTCATAGGCACCTTCTAGTTGTAAACTTTTTACCAGAATCTCACATGCAGAAAGCTGGTTGATGAAGGTTCTCTCGTTTTCAGTCTCCTCTATTTTTCACTCCATGGGGGGCAAAACATAGGTTGGTATATCAGTCAGGATTCAGCACAAGAAACAAACATCACTCAACATTTTCTAGGCCAGGCACGGTGGTGCACGCCTGTAAGCCCAGCAGCTTGGGAGGCTGAGGCAGGAGGATTTAGAGTTCAAAGCAAACCTCAGCAACTTACCAAGGCCTGAAGCAACTTGGTGAGACCCTGTGTCTAAATAAAATTTAAAAAGTGTTGGAGATGTGGCTCAGTGGTAAAGTGCCCCTGGGTTCAATTCCTGGTACTAAAAAATTAAAAACAAAACACAAATAAATATCTCCTAATCAGAAATCACTTAATAGAAGGAATTCATACTTTAAATTATTTGAAGGGATAAAGGAGTGGGCTCCATTCTGAACATAGAAAACTTATTCCTAGGACATGATAGAACTGACCCATCTGAAGAACTGCTATTTCTAAGGCCACTTGTGGAGTCATCAAATTCAAGAACATACTACTTTAGCCATGCTCCAGGAGTCAAGGCAGATGGAATCCAGAAGCAACCACTGCTACTCCTTGTACCATAACTGCCTCTTGGCTTCCACAGAGATAGTGACTGGATAATAGGACATGGACTTTGACCAGTGTGTCTGTTGCAACTTTTTATCAATACCAAGAAAATGAAAGAATGGACACAGGCCACCAGTTCAGAAAAAAATGCACACCTCTGAGACTGAGCTTGCCAGCAGAAAACAACTAAAATGGTGACAACATAGTCTATATTTCACTTCTACCTTCAAAAATCCAAGCAAGTGCATCCAGCTGGAGAATAATATGTTTTGCATCCAGACTCCCAACTACCAGACAGACTTGGCAATGGAGTTTCTAGCTTTGCAAACTATATAGTATAAAAAGGTGCATCAAAAAGAGACTAGTGAGCTAATACACAATATGCCCACCAGCTAATTTTGGGATACTCTGCTGGCCTTGAATGACTATGGCACTAAGGAACTTTCTGTCCTATAGTCAGATAGACTTATTGTTCTGCAGACATCATTATACTAAATGTCAGTCATTGTCTGTCATGCTCACAGCCATGGATGTTCCATAGCTTTGTTGAAGGATTTCCTGGATATATGATATGTGATCAGGGGTGGGCCATGAGACCAATGGTGGCTTATATGAAGTCTGCCCTGGGAGATAAGTGGCTTGGATTGACTGATTTGAAAACAAAATGGAACTAAACTGATAGAGTTATATCTTAAGGAATTTAGTATAGGAAACTTAAATTTTCAGGACAACTAAACTGAAAAATCATCAGGGAGACTTAGGGCCAGAAAGGCCTTTGTATAATATGTACAAGATTAAATTGTTATGAAATCAGATTGCTAGAGAGGTAAATGGAGCAACTATGCAAGGGGAAACAGATACTCCAAGCGGAAGACGTGGCAGCCCCTGAGTGAACCCCAGAAAAAGTAGCTGTCACCATTCTTGGTGTCTTTGGAGGTCAGTTCCACTCCAGGGCTATATTCTCTTTATTTGTCTTGGGAGTAACTTGAGTGGCAAAAAAATCTCTGAATAAAACCAGTCCACAATGAAAAATGGATGGGAAATTCACTTCCTCCCATGGGACATGTGACAAAGGTATGCTATGTTTGTCATCCTATTTGATCTTCCTGAGCAGCAAGTAAGAGTACATTTCCCATCCCTTCTTGGAGGGCCACTATAAGTTCTTACCATGGGGAATGAGAGCTGCTATGATATGTCATTTCCAGTCCAAGGAAGTTTAAAAAGGTGCTCTCTTCTTCACCCACGTGGCTGGGGCTAAACTCTTTGATATCAAGGCATTACACTATTGAAGTAGCCAGGATCTCTGAGTCTCTTGGAGGAAAGTTGCAAAGAGATCTACTTAAGCTTCACTAGGCTATAACATGACCTTTCTTGTGTTGCAGCACTGATTAAGGGCTAGGGATAATTGTCCACTGCAACAGCTAATATTCATTATTCCAATTAACACAGACTGGCATCCTGGCTGAGGGGTCCACAGTGCTTCTTACTGTGTAACAGTGTCCCTACAGCATAGTGTTAGGGATGCTGTTGTTCATATGACATTGGGACCTGAAGGTTCTCTGTCAGCTTCCAGGAATATACTTAATCTGATTTAGATGTGGTAGGACTTAGTAGCAGCAATTTGGAGAACTGTTTTTTTTTTTTTTGATGGGATACCTCAGGAAGATATTCCCTCATGCCTTTATGAAAAATAGTTACAGCATAGAAACTTTAAAGTCTCTAGTATATAAGAGAAAATATTTCCCCCTTCCAGAAGAAACTGCTTCTACCTAAGAGTCAAGGAGAAAGGACTATGGTCTCCTTTGCTGATGTCAGTGGCAGAAATTCTATGTAACTCAGTGAATAACTGAGTGATGAAACCTCTAGAAGGAAGGGACCGTGACTGTGTTGTTTGCCACTATGTCTCTGGAGCCAAGAATAATGCCCATTGCAGGTGTTCAAAAATTTGTTACATCTCAATGAGATGAGATGAAGTTAACCTTTCACATCTTTGGTTAGGGCCATTATTTGACTTTAAATTCACTTACGGGGCTGGAGGTGTAGCTTTAGTGTACAGCACTTATCTAGCATGTCCTGGCTTTGATCCTCAGGTTTGACCACAAAAGTAATCAAAGCATTTTAAAGGGCTTTCAGTTAGCCAAGAAATATAAATTGATCCCATGAGCAAATCCAGGAATTCATAAAAAAACTCATCAGAATGGTACCCAAGTAATTATTATAGGCAACATCAGTAGACATGGGGGATCTGGCTCCCTCAGCAGTTTCTCTGATTTGCTGTGTGAACTTGGGCAAATGATTTCATTCAGCCTCAATTTCCTCATTTACAAATGGAGATATGAATCTCGGTCTTGTATGCCCCAGAGAGTTGTGAAGCTCAAATAACTCAACAAACAGGAAAGAGTTTAACAAACTCTAAAGTGTGTGTGTGTGTGTGTGTGTGTGTGAGAGAGAGAGAGAGAGAGAGAGAGAGAGAGAGTAATGCATATACATATATATACACCTATGTATATTTGTATGTACATGTAAAATAAGTCATTGCCAGTCACGTTTGAAGCAGACTATAAAGTCTTAATCATCCTCCAGTATTTATATGTTTATATTATCCCCTTTAGACATTGTTCTAATCAGATGTTTCATTGCTGTGACCAAAAGACCAGACAAGAACACTTTTAGAGGACAAAACGTTTAGTTGGGGGCTCACAGTTTTAGAGGTCTCAGTCTACAGACAGCCACCTCCATTGCTCTGGGCCAGAGAAGAGGCAGAACATCATGGAGGAAAAGTGTGGTGGAGGAAGGCAGCTTGGGACATTTCACCAGGAAGCTCCACTCACTAGAGACAAGATATAAACTCCAAAAGCGGACCCCCCCATGAACCATATTCTCCAGCCACACCCTACCTGCCTAAAGTTACCACCCAGTTAATCTCTACTAGAGATTAATGCACTGATTAGGTTAAGGCTTTCATAACCTAATCATTTTGCCTCTAAACTTTCTTGCATTTTCTCACACATGACTTTTGGGTGACACCTCATAGCTAAACCATAATAGGCATATATTCCCAAATTCTGTTCAGTGCAGGAGAAATTTACTGTGCTGTTTGTATAATTGTTGACATAAGAAGAAGATAAAGAGGTGTAATTAACTTGCATATCTCAGGAAAACCAGTGAAAGATCCAGATGACCAAATCCATAATGGAGAAGCTTGTTTGAATTATGCATATCTCTTATCATCCAGGGTAAATAAAACTTGTCTAAGTAGCCCAGGGAGCAGAACTACCATCAGATATCTGGGTAGTGTTTGGACTATATAATGCAAGCATACTTACAGGTTGCCTCACTCTGCAAAATAGTTGATTACCTATGCAGACATTCTCTCACTTTAAGTGCAAGAGATACTCAACAATTTATTCACTCATTCACAATCCAGAAGCACTTCTCCTATAATTTGATAAAGCGAAAACTTATTTTTAAAGGGAATGTTTACTCTGTGATACTTTTAGTCAGACAATTCCATGTATTGAGTGTTTTTTGTTGTATAGGCCCTGCTTGAAGCAGTGAGGTCCATGGTGATATTTAACAGATGGGTCCTATTTTTCAAGTCACCACCAGTTAAACTGGGATTAATCAGGGAAAGTGTTGCAGAAGAGAAGAACCATTAGTTTTACATTGCTGCATTAAAAATTGACACAACCATGGTGACTTAAAAATCATACATATTTCTTTTTTCCACATTTTTATTAGTGCAATATACTTATACATATTGATGGGATTTGTTGTTACATATTCATACATGCACATAAAATAATGACATAATTTAGCCAATATCACCCCCCAGCAATTCCCACTTTTCTCCCCACCTCCCACCCTTTGGTCCCTTTCCTCCTCTGATCTCCCTTTGATTTTTAGGAGATCCAACCCCACCTTTGTTTTATCTTTTTTCCTCTCTAACTTCTGCATATGAGAGAAACCATACCACTCTTAACCTTCTGAGTTTTACTTATTTCACTTAACATGATGATCTCTGGTTCTATTCATTTTCCTGCAAATGCCATAATTTCATTTTTCATACCTGTTTCTTAGCTCACAGTTCTGTAGGACATACATCAGATGACTTCTATGCTCAGAATGTCATAAGGCTGAAATCAAGGTATTAGCCAGGCTGAATTTTCATCTGGAAAATCCACCAAAAAATCTGTTTCCAAACTCATTCAGCTCATTGGTTGAATTTAATTTATTGAGAGTTAGGACTGAAGTTTCTGTTTCCTCCTGGATGTCAGCCAGACGTTACCTTCAGCTCCTAAGGTGGCCCACATTCCTTGTCATGTGGTCCCCTTCGTCTTCAAAGCAATAATGGTTTGCCAAATCCTTCTCAACCTTTAAATCTCTGACTTCTTCTTCTGCAACCACTTAAAATAAACCCAGTTTTTAAAGGATTCATCTGGTCAGGTCAGCCCATTCAGAATAATCTTCCCTTACCATATATTGGAACATCATCTTGAGAGTGATCGCTTATTGTATTCCAAGCTTCTACTCACACTTAAGGGGATTGTGCAGGGCATTGCACACACCAGGAGACAGAAATCTTAGTGGCCCTGTTAGCATTTTGCTTACTACAAGTGGATGTCAAAATAGTCCTGGAGAGTGGCAATCTATAAATGCTACAGAACCATGTTGGACAGTTCAGCAAGGCACATTTTGCCTAGTCCCACTATCCCATATTTGCTTCCTTTATTGTTTTCTATGACACTCTCTTCTTTGGATTACTGAATACTAAAGAAGATCAATTAGAAAAGTTAGTGTTTACATCTGGCCTTTGGGCCTCAAATGAGATCTAGCACAGGAGTGACTTTCTACATGGCAAATTGGAGCAGTACTTCTTGAATCAGTAGAATAAGTAAAGAAGATGGCTTTCATCAATGGGGGAGGGAATCAGACAACCTGTTAAGGGTCCAGATAGAAAATAAAAAGGTAGAGGAAAGAAAAATTTGCTTTGTTTTTGAGCTGGAACATCTTTCTTCTCCTGCTTTCAGACATCAGAGCCCCTCATTCTCAGGCTTTTGGACTCTGGGACTTATATTGGTGGTGGCATTTAATGGGACTTTTTAGCTTCTGTAAATATGTGAATCAAATCCCATAGTATATCCTTTCATATATATAGTCATTTATCTAATATATGATTATCCAGGCCTCAGTTTCCTCTTCTATAAAAAGGAGATGATCACGTTCAACCATAAGAATGGGATCCTGATTGGAATGGGTTGTTCACTCCATGTATGTATAATATGTCAAATACACTCTACTGTCATGTATATCTACAAAACAAAAATAAATTTTAAAAAGCAGGGGGTAATATCCATGCTGAATGAAGTATTCCAGTGACAACTCTTATTTTTCCACAATTCTAAGTTTCTTGATAGCAGAAACAATATATTAAGGAATCACAGGCCAGTCTGATACATTTGTTTTGACACTGGCATTTTGATAAAATGTCACCAGAAAATCCCCGTGTCCAAATGAGACTATGAAAACATTCTCACTGAGAATTGTGCATCCATATCACCCTCATTTCCTTTCACAATAAAACTTCACATATAACAGGAACTTCACTGATATTTGTAAGTGATAGAAATGATGAATTGGTTTATATATTTTCTTTATGTAAATTGTATACTCATTGAGGGCAGATAATTTTTTCTTGTTATCAATATTCCACGTGTTTTGTTTTTTCAGAAGGAAATATTAATTTTATCATTATTTTTTTCAAGGAGTAAGCAATATTTGGTCATGAACAATTCCTTCATTCATCCAAATTCTCAGATTTAGATAAAACCCGAGGGAAGATTGAATTTGAGCATTCCAGTAAGAAGATTAGCTTTTTAATGTTTAAGAACCATCAGGGAAAAAGAGATTCCATAACCTTCCCCAGGAACTTGCTTCAGAGTTAGATTATATAGAAGGAAGACAATAAGGATTATTAAAATCCCTCATGCTCTACATAAATCTATTTCCAAGTGCTAACAGGGTTCTCAGGAAGCCAGACACTTCTCTCCTTCTTCTTGCAAGTGTGCATGCGTGTGTGTGTGTGTGTGTGTGTGTGTGTGTGTGTGATGTGTTTTTACAAGGCAGGAGAACAGGTTGTTTGCTCTGCCTAAGGTAGTGAAGGAAATGGGTTTCCTCAGAGAATCTAAATTAAAGATCTCCTATAGCAGAGTAGTTAATGACTAGACATTAGCTTTTCAAAAAGATAGATTCTGTTACAGATTCAAGCTCCACTGTCTGATTTTGAAAGTTCTTTAACCACCGAGAGCCTCAGTTACCTCATCTAGAAAATAGCATGGAAGGATGGTCATTAAGATTAAATGAGAAGGCTGGGGGTGTGGCTCAAGCATAGCACGCCCGCCTGGCATGTGTGAGGTGCTGGGTTCGATCCTCAGCACCACATAAAAATAAAATAAAGATGTTGTATCCACCGAAAACTAAAAAATAAATATTAAAAAAATTCTCTCTCTCAAAAAAAGATTAAATGAGAGAATTCACTTAAAAATCTTAGCACATGTTTAGCATGTAATATAAATGCCAGCCATTTATATCATAAGTAGAATTCTTTTTTAGCAAGAATGTTTTAATACTTAACTTGGCATAATGGTCACCATGGCAAATTAACAACATAGCATCACTTTACTGAAAAAAAATGAATATTCCTGTGAGAACTACAAAGGATCTCCAAGATTCTCTTTTATTTATCATTTATTGAAATAATATTATCATTCTGTCTAAGAATCTCCAAGCACTGTACCAGACACTTTTGGCTACAGAAATGGATCAGACACAGATCCTGCATGGTCTAGGAGAGAAGATATTAAGTGCATAAAACTAACTACACCTGAGGGACAAATGCAGTAAAAAAGGCTGCAAGAGACACAGGTAAAGCATAAGAGAATTTGGAAAAGGGATCACTTTTAGATCTGCCTGTGATGTCCCCATGTCTACCTCTAAGTCACAAAGTAGCAGAGAACATCAGAGGTTCACTTTCTCAAACATCTTTCCTTCAAGTCTTGACCTCTGTCTATTTCCTGCTATGTAAAATAGACATGATACTCAAACCTGTCCCATATGGTGGTGAGACAGATTAACTCTCTTCAGACATGGTGTGTCCTTGATCAAGGGAAAGTATTGCAATGCTTTTTACTGAAACTCCTCAGGCTCAACTTACTATGAAGTCATTTCAGAAGATAGGTGCATCCAGGTACTTTGTGGAGGCTTCAGATTTTGTCCATTTAAAGTGGAGTGAATCACTGTACTGGCATAACTATCATCTTCTCCTTCTAGTGTGCCTTAGTTTGGGAAATCGACAAAGATATCAATAGCACTCTACTTCACCCTGATCTTTTGGCAGCCCAACTGCCCTAAAATTTCAGATGAGGCTTTTACATGCATATAAAAACTATGAAAATCATGTGTAATCATATTAATCATTCATATGATGTTTTCAACTGTACCTACAGAAGAAAGAAAATAGTAATGTATGTTTTCCCCCCCCAGGGGTTTCTGGGGCATACTTTGGGATCAGCAAGGCAAATCCTTTGGGGATAACATAGTTGTTATTCTCCCATCTCTCTGAAAATGGAGAATACATCTAATAATTACTTATGCTTCAAACATCATAATTCATATGTTCTGATATCTCCTCAAGCTTCTTAAAATAGGATTTCACTGGTGTGCCCATTGGTAATTGTTTATGAGGCAGAAATATACTAATTAGTTGGTATTATTAGTTCAATTCTCCAGAACATTGGCCAATGTTGACACTAAATAAGATGGTTCTTTGCTGTGAGTTTCATGATTTTGCTGCAACTGTACTGATTTTTAGTAATGAGAAATCATAGCCTTAATATCAGCACAAGTTACATCTGAAACATATTTTGGGGGTCTGGATGGGGGATTTCTGCAGAGGTGGAGGAAAGTGCAGACTATAAATGAAAGAGACTCTGGACGAAAAGGACCATTCATTATTTCTGAAGTCCAAAGGTTAAATGTTTCTTTTTTAAAAAAAATTATTTGTTGTTAGTTGTTTTTCTTTTTTAAAATTTTTAAATTACTTTTTATTTGTTTTAGTTATACATGACAGTAGAATGCACTTATATATTTTGATATATCATACATAGATGGGATATAATTTCTCATTTTTCTGAGTTTACATATTGTAGAATCACATTGGTCATACAGTCACATACATACATACAGTAATAATGTCTGTTTCATTCTACTATCTTTCTTATCCCCACATCCCCTGCCTCCCCCTCCTTTCACTTCTCTCTACCTAATCTAAGGTAATGCTATTTTTTTTTTTTGCCTTTATACATGTACTTTTTTGGTTTTGGTTTTGGTTTTGTTTTTTTGCATTACAATTCTTTTTTTTTAAGAGAGAGTGACAGAGAGAGAGAGAATTTTAATATTTATTTATTTATTTTTAGTTATCGGCGGACACAACATCTTTGTTGGTATGTGGTGCTGAGGATCAAACCCGGGCTGCACGCATGCCAGGCGAGCGCGCTACCGCTTGAGCTACATCCCCAGCCCCATTACAATTCTTAATACACATATATGCTACAATTTTTATATCTCTGTTTGTATATAAATGGTTTCTTGCAGTAATGCTGTAACACTATGCCACAGAAAACAATTGGTAAAGGCTTCAGAAGTGTTGGCCAAGGGGTAGCGATGTAGCTCAGTGGTAGAATGTTCACCTATTCCTGCCCAAGGTCCTGGTTCAGTTCCCAGTGCCATAAAAACTATTGATTAAGTTCAGCTCAATTCCCCCCACCTAACATTGCTTGAATACACTCATGTTTACATCTTCTTGTGATATATGATGTGGGACAGATGCCAGCATTGCTTCTAGAATCATCTTGAACAACATGAGAAATCAAGAAACTGTGGTAATAGCCCCGGCTGGTTATATAACTGCAGAAAGCAATTAAATTTTGAAAAACTAAACAACAGAACCAGACTAAAGTTTTCTTATGAACTGTCTCATGGTGATATTATTGATTTGTAACTCAATCCTTAGTAATATATAAACACACACATATATATGTGTATCTAATAGAATCATCCTGAAATAGGTGTTAGTAACTTTTCCTTCAATCCTCCCACTTTTTTCTGTGAAGTCTGTACCTTTTCACATGCTAATAATCTTTTCATACTTTTTTCTCACCACTAATAATCCTTTCACACTTTTTTCTCACAATGTCCTCCAAACACATTTGTGAGACAGGTAAAGGCTCCAGGTTTCAGAAAAGGAAACTGAAGGTCTGTAAGATTAAGCCACCTACCCAAAGTTACACAGCTACCACATGATCCCCATCCTCTGCCTAGTGAGAGAATGTTCTTTGCACTCTTCTGCCTGGATCTGTTTCATTAAATAAGTGGGACTCCCCCAGTAGCCAATCAAACCTATTCGGGAGACATGTTTTATCCCTCCCCTGGCTTAAGCAGAACTAGCTCTGACTTTTCTGTTCACTGTCAGATAATGAAAACATATCATCACTTCAGCTAATAAACCACATTCCATTTTCAATAAAGAGTCCATCTCCACTTAGGAATTGAAACCCTTATCTTCATTCAAAGCTAAAGCTCCTCCATTTCCTCAACTAGGACCTGCAGTGGGAAAAGTTCTGCACCTTGAACTTCTACTCCTCCCCACCAAGCTAACAGTAGTTTCTGGCTTCTTCAAGGGTCATAGCAGGGACAGAGAAGAGAGTTAAGGAGACAAGAATGACCTTGCTCAATGAGTGCTGCAATGATAACCCAGCATTAGTGCTTTCTGAATTTAGCAGATGTTTCCAGTGGCTCTCACTCTCTGGGTTGCTTTGTGGGCTCCTCCTTTATATGGTTAATGTTAGAGCAAGATTAATAATCAAAGGCCAGCTTTGTAAAACCTCCTTAGTGTTGAGGTCTCAGCTGTAGCGGAGATAAAACTAATTTCATTGTAACATCCTGTTACATGAAGCTGATTTATGTTCTCATAATGTGACTAGGATCACAAGCTTTGGAGTTAATGAGACCTGACTTTGAATGCAGGTTCTGACATTGGAAAAGCTTTCCTAGCCTCTCTAAGTCTGTTTTTTTAATGTATGAAATGCATATTATAATGCTTACTTCATATGCATTATAAAATTCTATAAATAAAATTATATATTAGTTGTCTGTCATAAAATAGACATTTGATAATTGTTGGTAGTAGCAGCCATTTTGTTATATAGGCAAATCTGACCCCAATAAACATTGCAGAGTAGATAGTTTTCTTTAGCATTTGTTTTTTAGGGCTTTAGCATACTTCACCCTGTGCTGCCTCCTGGTACCCTAAAACCTGCAGGGTTCTTCACTTTTTTTGCTGTGCTTGAAATCCTTCACTAGGTTATCCCACCTAGGGCTACCAGCCATGCAAAAGGATTTTTTTCCAAGTTGTAATGATTAAAGGGGATGATACATTTAAGATGATTGCCTAGCATCTGACACTAGTAAGTGCTCAAGAAATTTGAATTGTTATTATTATTGTTTGTGTTATCATTATGATCTTTCCATGTCCCTTTTTTTTTTAAGTTCCTTATACCTACAGTCTCAACTCCTTCATTCTCAACAGTGACCAGATGTGGGAAGTTTCTTCTATAACAATTTGGTTGTGACTCTTCCAAATGACAGTGTATATTGGTTTAATTAGAATGCAGATTCTGAGAGGGAGAGAGGAATGGAGAGAAAGGGGAAGTACTGGGGACTGAAATGGAGCAAATTGTATTCAATAAACTTGCTGGGTGTGGTGGTGCACACCTGTAATTCCAGTGGTTTGGGAGGCTGAGGCAGGAGGTTCGCAAGTTCAGAGCCAGCCTCAGCAAAAGTGAGGCCCTAAGTGACTCAGTGAGACTCTGCCTCTAAATAAAATACACAATAGGGCTGGGAATGTGGCTCAGTAGGTAAGTGCCCCTGAGTTCAATCCCTGGTACAACAACAACAACAACAACAACAACAACAAAACATGATGTATTCTATACTTTTATAATTATGTCAAAATTAATCCTAAACTTACTTTGTGAAGAAATGGTAGAAATATACATGATTGTTAAGGACCTTTTGCGGTAATTAAGTGAATTTGGATTTTATTCTGTAGCTAGGATGAATCCAATAAAAGGAAAAAGCAGGGAATAAAAACTGAATTTATATAATTCAATTGCGTGCATACTGAATTTTGGTAAATTAAATCTAACATAGAATCAGAACCCTATTGGGCAAGAAGCCCTTAGAATTGGGATGTAAATGTCTTTGTAGTAAAAATAAAATTGCCCTATAAATTAAAAAATAAAAAAGACATTCAACTGCAGAAATTTTTTGAGATACTGTGATGAGCAACAAAGGAACAAATAATAATAAACCTAGTTATTGGACAAAAATCCTAATGTTATGTGTAATTAAAAATAACCAATTAAAAAAAAACCTGTAGGGCTGGGGTTGTGGCTCAGGAGTAGAGTGCTCACCTAGCACGCATAAGGCCCTGGGTTCATTCCCCAGCACCACATCAAAATAAATGAATAAATAAAATAAAGTTATTGTGTCCAACTACAACTAAAAAATAAATATTAAAAAAAACCCTGCAGGTTCTGTGCTAGGAGTGTAGCTCAGGGCTACAGTGCTTGCTTTGCATGCATGAGGCCCTGGATTTAATCTCCAGCACAGCTGGAAAGAGAGAGATAAAAAAATAAGAACACAGGTTCTGAAATTATACCAGCTTGACTTCAAGTCACAGCTCTGTTCCTTAGTAGCTGTGTGACCTTGAATAAGTCACCCAAACTATTTGAAAATCTATTGTCTCATATGTAAAATGGGGACAACAATAATGTGTATCTTGGAGGTTTTCTTCTGAGAATTAAACAAGACAAAGTATATAAAGCACTTGGCACAAGTCCTGGACCATAGTAAACACTCAGCAAATGTTATCTGTTCTTGTACTGCTGTTCCTATAACAATCAGTTAGCAACTACCCACCATGAGGTCCTTTATGTGCTACAACTACAGATGGAAAGATGAAAGGAAAAGATACAGTTCCAGAACTCACAGAATATACATTATACTGCAGGAGTTCTCAAATCTGCATATCGCCTAAGGGGCTTGAAAAACTCTCAATGCTGCATCCTCACAAATGAAATCAAAATCTCATGGTGGCAACAGGCTTGGGACCTGAGCATCAGGATATTTTTGGGGTGGTTTCACCATGTAGCCAGAGTTGAGAACCACTGACCTAATGCAGAGTTTGACAAACATTCTCTTAAGAGGACCAGAGAGTAAATACTTTAGACTTTGTGGACCAGGTATTCTCTGCACTGACTGAAGTTCAAAAGCAGCTGCAGATAATACATAAGTGAATGATCAAGGCTGTGAGGCAATACGACTTTATTTACAAAACAGGTGAACCATAGTTTCCTGACTCCTAATAAAGAGGAGCAAAGTAAATCAAATATTACAAAATAGCATAGTGGGTGCAATAATAGGTCTAGAAGAACATTCCGGAAGTGGTGAAATTTAAGCTGAGACTTGAAAGAGCTAGTCAGGAGAAGCAGCACAACGCAGGGGCAGGTGGAAGAAAGATCTTCCAAGGAGAAAAAAGTGACAGCACTAGCAGCAATAGCTGTTAAGTGAGTGTGGCGAGTTGATGGACCTGAAAATAGTTGGTATGACTCAAGTGTACAGTAGGTGTTGGGAGAGAGGTAGGAGATTACTTGGGACAGATAGGAACAAATATGCAGGAGCCAGACCATGACAAACTTTATATGTTGGGCTAAGTATTCTAAACTTTATCTTGAAGACCCTGGGAACAATGGCATTATAGAATCACATTTTCAAAAGATCATTCTGACAGGTAAGGATACTGATGGGGAGGGTAGTGCTGCAGACTGGTAGCAGCTGAATACAATTATAGTGATAGGTAAGAAATAATGAGAGGGAGCTGGGTGCAGTGGTGCATGCCTGTCATCCCAGCAGCTCAGGAGACTGAGGCTGGAGGATGGTGAGTTCAAAGCCAGCCTCAGCAAAATCGAGACACTAGAAATTCAGTGAGACCTTGTGTCTAAATAAAATACAAAATGGGGCTGGGGATGTGGCTCAGTGGTCAAGTGCCCCTGGGTTTAATCCCCAGTACTCAAAATAAAAATGAGCATAGGAACTATTGCATTGATAAGAAGAAGGGGAGGAATCTAAAATGTACAAAGAAGTAGAGCAGACAGTAGGAGGTAGACTGATGGAACTGAGATGGTGCTGTCTGGGAGAATAATACATCAGGAAGCCATTTCTGGCTTGTGCAGCTGAAAACATTGGTGCTACTCCTTGAGATAAGGTGCACTGATGGAAAGACTGAGGAAGATCATGAGCATGGTGTCATTCACGTGGAGTTTGCAATGCCAGTGGAACATCATATGGATCTGGACACTTAGCAGTCGTAAACTTAGGAGGGAGATTTAGATGGATGAAAGAAATGGGAAGTTAACAGCATATAGATGGTTGTTAGAGCAGTGTTTTTTTATGAGTTCAGCCAAGCAGTATGGACAAAGAGAAGAAGGGATTTAAAAATCATAATTCAGGGCTGGGGTTGTGCCTCAGTGGTAGAGCACCTGCCTGGCATGTGTGAGGCACCGGGTTCAATCCTCAGCACCACATGAAAATAAATAAGACAAAGGTATTATGACCATATACAACTAAAATAGAAATTTTTTTAAAAATCATAATTCTGGGCTGGGGTTGTGGCTCAGTGGTAGAGCGCTTGCCTAGCACACTCAAGGCCCTGGGTTCAATCCTTAGCACCACATAAAAATAAATAAATAAAATAAAGGTATTGTGTCCAACTACACCTAAAAAATAAATTTAAAAAAATCATAATTATGGGAATACATGGATATGGCTATCATTTATTGGGTATTTGTATGTGTGTCAGGAACTGTGCTAAGCTCTTTATACAGATCATCTAATTTCCACCCATCCTCTCTAGTATATAATATTACTCAGTTTTCAGCTGAAGGAAAGTTATACCAGAACACAGAGCTGGGTTGACCCTACAGCTCTCTAACTCCAGAGAACATGCTGGTTAATGACTACACTTTCCTGCCTTCCATAGGAACTCAAGCATGATGAGTTTTCAGAGAGGAATTAGCCAGCTGGTTGCGATGGCACACACCTGTAATCCTAGCGGCTCAGGAGACAGGAGGATCACAGGTTCAAAGCCAGCCTCAGCAATGGAAAGGCCGTAAGCAACTCAGTGAGACCCTGTCTCTAAATAAAATACCAAATAGGTCTGGGGATATGGCTCAGTGGTCGAGTGCCCCTGAGTTCAATCTCCAGTACCCCGGCCTCCAACAAAAAAGAGAGAAAGAAAGAGGAATTAGCCAGTCTCCAATGCTTCAGAAGCTACATAGAGTGAAGATGAAAACATGTGTCATTTAAGATTTGTCAGGACCCAGTCTACAGTTCATCGGTGAGCAAATGAGAGGCGAGAAAGTAAGAAAATGCTTTCAAGGGTAGACAGTCCATCAAGACCTTGTATGTTCCAAACCATAACACCATCAGTGAGGGTGATTGTTTTTTTAGGATACTGCAGCACTGGGTAGAAGGGATTGACAATAGAGCAAGAGGAAAATGACACAAAGCCCATTTCTCTTGCAAAGATTCTATTGTTCTCTAAAATAAGCATACTTTGGACTATTGTAAGATTTGGGGTTATTTCCAGATTTCTGAGAAAGTTGATTTCAACTAATATGGCTAGCATTCTTTTTTTCTGTTTATTTGTTGTGTTGTTTGTTTATTTGTTTTGTTTTTTTGAGAGTAGATTTTTGGAATTCTTTATACTGCCATTCCTGCTAACATTGCCATACAATTTGTTTTTTAATATCAACTTTGTATCTTCTGATATTTTCAAATTTTCTTGTTATAATAACATTTTAACATTCTTTAGAATTTCCTACAGACCTGATTATGCATTTTTAATACCCTAGGATAATATCACTTCTTTTATTCCTTTATTTTTCATGTCTTTATTTAAAATAATACAATGAAAAAAAGATCTTGTCTGTGATGTGGAAGCGATGGATAATGTGTCATGAGAGAAAGTGTTCTATTTTGTTTTGTTATTTGCTTTTAATATGGGAGATGCTTAAATATGTTGAAATGCTAAGTTGGAAGGAATCGTAAAGAGACAAATCTTGAAGACAGAAGTGAGTGATGGGATGACTCGTGGTGACTCAAGGTCGCAGGAAAGTCAGGATGAGTGACCCTCAGAACATGAGACTGGCTTCATGATGATGGGCACTACTTCCATTGGGGAAAGAAATGCAGAAATGGAGGGGAAATTCTAGTCATTGGTCTTTATTTTTCTCTGTACTAAAATGCACTGTTCTCCCACCTGCTCTGTATATGGGAAGTTAACTTACAGGAAACTTCTGATTGGATTTGGCCAATGGGAGACACCAGCCTGAAGTGGGAGATGGAGAAGCAAGCAAGACCTGGCTATTAACTTCCCTGGGGCCTTTCTTAACAGTGTAGCTTCAGGTTCATTATTTCCCTCTATCAAAGGCTACAGCTCCAGTTGGTTAGCCATCTCTACACAGTTGCCCTCTGCAACTTGTGATGACCACTTGCTTTCTTAGCCCTTTCAAAGCTGGATATTTAACACACTCCACCTTTGCTGGCTCCAGTGTTTGCACTATATCATGGTAGCCTCCTGTAACTATGCTTTCCTTTATGTTCCCTTCATTAAACTCTAATTATCCAGTTTGGATGGAACATCTGATTCCAGCCAGGGCCCAGATGGATAGAGATGGCAAAATCATTTACTAAAAATGAGGGAGGCGGTTTGGGAAGATACTTTAAAGAGATTGGAGAAGGTTTGAAATAACTCAGGTGGGGAAGAGAAAAGGAAGCTGACAAGGGAAAAACGACAAGGACAGCATTGCCTGGCAGTGTTGAGATGGAGTTCTAGTCAAGATTGGAAGCTGCTCTTACATAGGATCAGAAAGAGCAGTTGGTTGGCTTGATCCATGGTCAGAATTTTGCTAAAAGGTCAAATAATTGATGGTAAAAATAGTTTAAATGCTGGCAGGTGAGAACATGACTGGAGAGAGAAGTCATAAAGTAAGCTGGTTGCTGAAACACTGGGGAAAATAGAGAAATAATGACTGAGTCTCTCCTTTACAGGTACATAATCAAATAATCATTTGAAAACAGGCATTTAAAGAGTTCAATCCTAGGTGCAATGGCTTATGCCTGTAATCCCTGAGGCTCAAGAGGCTGAGGCAGGAGGCTTGCAAGTTGGAGGTCACCCTCAACAACTTAGATCCTGTCTTAAAATAAAAAATAAAATATAAAAAGGGCTGTGGATGTAGTTCAGTGGTAAAATGTCTCTGGGTTCAATCCCTGGTACCAAAAATAAATAAACAAATGAAAAGTTCAAACCTCTTCATATCACAGTCACCCAGGCTGAGGACCCAGACTAGGATGAAGCAAGCAATGAACCTAGAGCACAAAATGTCAAGAGGCCCTTGCTCTAACATGCCAACCCTGCACTTGCACTGTTCTGACATTTGATGCTGTTAGTGCCTCCCTTGCTCACCCTAGCCCAGGCCTGATCCCAGGGCCAACTATTAACATTTTAGCATATTTCCTTCCGGTCTTCTCTCTAATCAGTTATCTATTTCACTAAGTTCAGACCTTACTGCTTATATGATTTTTGTATCCAGTCTTATTTACTTGAAATAATAATGAAATTGAATCTTCTTTAGAACTGCTTTTATTATGTCTCCGTTCACTGGTAATATATATTCACTGCAGCAAAGCCAGACAGTACAGATAAGCAAAAGGAACAAAATAAAGAATCATCTGTAATCTCGCCATCCAGAGACAATGACTGTCGTCACTTTGCTGCATACTGAGATTGATTCATAATACAAAAAACGATTCTGAAGTAGAAATATACTGCCAGCTTGTGGAAGGCTGTGAAAAGGATATCTGCAGCTAACCAAGTGTGGCAAAGTTAGGAAAAGGATTTGGGGGGAAGGAAGGCCACAATATTTCCTGATTAGAAAACAAGCACCCCCTTCCTGAGGACCCCACATTTTATCCCACACTGCCCCACCATCTGAGAGCCTATTTCCCAGCCTGGTGTGGAAAAGGCTCCATGCATGGGAAAATACTTTAGAAAAAAAAAAAGGAAAAACAGAAATTCCTCTTTATTCGAAATACCTTATCATTGAGGTATTCTTGGCAGTCTTCTTACCATTCTGCAAGCCTGTAATTTGGGAAACTTGTCCTACAGTCCTCCAAGTGAAAGATACATGTCATATTCCCAGGTGAGAAGCAGGATGCATGGTCATATCTATATTAAATGTAATTGTGGTCATGATTTTAACTACAATTTTAAATTTTACTACATAGGATTTTTTAATGGCTTACCAAAACAAACAAATGAAATGACACCAAGGATTCCCCCGACCTAGTCTGTGAGTTGGAAGGCAGATAAATATTAACTTCAAAGAGTTTACTTAAATCATGTATGTAAACGAGCTCTGCATACTTTGCCTGAATCTCACAGAAATGCCTGTTATTATCATAAGACAAAGGACAAGTAAAAGAGGATACTTTTTGTCATTCCTCATACTTTCTGTCATTTTGTGAGCCATGCATGGGATAGAGGAGAAGCTTCCTTCACCAAGTCCAGTTAAGGAATGCTAGCACCTAACTGGGAATTTTCTATTACAAGAAACCGGAGCTCCTGGGGCATTCTTAAGAAATCTACCCTAAGAGGATGTGCTTCCATGAGGGACAAAAGGAAATACAAAAAATAAGGAGACGGTGCCACTGTTTCAACAGCCAGAATTGGAACTTATTGGGATGAATTTTGCAGGGCAGGACCTGAAAATCTGAAATCTAACTTGTCTCCCTCCTATTGTGTGAGGCTGGATTATAGTCCTGTCTATCCGGGGACATGCTTGTCTGATCTCCCATGTTGCACACACCCTGGTCAATCTCACATCTAAAATAACACATCTGTGCATTGAAGACTTATGCTATTGTTTTTTGAGGATGGGCTTTGGTAGCAGAAAGAGTATAGACTTAGGACTATTTTTTTTTCAAAAGCAGTGCCCAGCAAAAGGAGGCCCTCAATCCTTAGGAGTATAAATGTTAGAAAAAGTAAACATGGGTAGATGAAAACAGAACCTGGAATGTGTTCATAAACTAAATGGGTGGAAAATAGATTTCTGGTGCTATATTGCCTCTAGGTAAATTTGAGCCTGTACTTCCTTCCAGAAGGAAGAAACCTCCTGTCTGGCTCCAATGTCCCCCTTCTCCTTTATTAAAATGCAATTTACCGAATATATATTAAATTATACACTTTAGTAGCTGTTAAAATACATAGAAATATATGTCTGTATAAATACATATGTTGTTATGTAGGAAATCCTCATCATTATCAAGATAATAAACACATTTTAACCCCAAAAGTTTTCAAGAACCCCTTTCTTTTTTTCTTTTTTCTTTTTAATCTTTTATTTGTTTTAATTAGTTACACATGACAATACAATGATCTTGATATATCATACATTTGAATCAAATGGGGTATAATTTCTCATTTTTCTGAGTGTACAGATTGCAAAATCACATTGGTCATACAGACACATATATACATACAGCAATACTAGTGTCTATTTTATTCTGCTGTCCTTCCTATCCCCCTTCCTCTCCTCTCCCCTAGCATTACATCTCTCTACCCAATCTAATGTGACACATTTCTTTTTTTCCCTCACACCTTCATACATCTATTTTGTATAACAAAGGAGGTCTCCTTCCATCTTCTGTGCAATTCCCCTTCTCCCCCCCTTTCCCTCCCACCTCTCTTCCCTATCTAGAGATGATTTTCTTCTCATGCTCTTCCTCCCTACCCCATTTTGAGTCACCTCCCTTATATCAGAGAAGACATTCAGCATTTGTTTCTTAGGGGTTGGCTAACTTCACTTAGCATAATCTGCTCCAATGCCATCTATTTCCCTACAAATGCCATGATCTTGTTATTTTTTAATGCTGAGTAATATTCCATTATGTATAAATGCCACATATTTCTATCCATTCATCTATTGAAGGGCATCTAAGTTGGTTCCACAGTCTAGATATTGTGAATTGTGCTGCTATAAACATTGATGTGGCTGTGTCCCTGTAGTATGCTCTTTTTAGGTCTTTTGGGTATAGTCCGAGAAGAGGAATAGCTGGGTCAAATGGTGGTTTCATTCCTAGTTTTCCAAGGAATCTCCATACTGCTTTCCAAATTGGCTGCACCAATTTGCAGTGTATGCAATTTGCAGTCCCACCAGCAATGTATGAGTATACCTTTTCCCCACATCCTCACCAGCACTTATTGTTGTTTGACTTCATAATGGCTGACATTCTTCCTGGAGTGAGAAGGTATCTCAGAGTAGTTTTAATTTGCATTTCTCTGATTGCTAGAGATGATGAGCATTTTTTCGTGTATTTGTTGATTGATTGTATATCCTCTTCTGAGAAGTGTCTGTTCAGGTCCTTGGCCCATTTGTTAATTGGGTTATTTGTTTTTTGTTGTGTAACTTTCTGAGTTCTTTGTATATCCTAGAGATTAGAGCTCTATCTGATGTGTGAGGGGTAAAAAATTGTTCCCAGGATGTAGGCTCCCTATTTACTTCACATATTATTTCTCTTGCTGAGAAAAAACGTTTTAGTTTGAATTAGTCCCATTTGTTGATTCTTGGTTTTAATTCTTGTGCTATAGGTGTCTTGTTAAGGAACTTGGGGCCTAATCCCATGTGATGGAGATTAGGCCCAACTTTTTCTTCTGTTAGATGCAGAGTCTCTGGTTTGTTTCCTAGATCCTTGATCCATTTTGAGTTAACTTTTGTGCATGGTGAGAGAAAGGGATTCAATTTCATTTTGTTGCATATGGATTTCCAGTTCTCCCAGCACCATTTGTTGAAGATGCTATCCTTTCTCCAGTGCATGCTTTTAGCCCCTTTATCAAATATAAGATAGTTGTAATTTTGTGGGTTAGTCACTGTGTCCTCTATCCTTTACCATTGGTCTACCAGCCTGTTTTGGTGCCAGTACCATGCTGTTTTTCTTACTATTGCTCTGTAGTATAGTTTAAGGTCTGGTATAGCAATACCACCTGTTTCATTCTTCCTGTTTAGAATTGCTTTAGCTATTCTGGGTCTCTTATTTTTCCAGATGAATTTCATGATTGCTTTTTCTATTTCTATGAGGAATGCCATTGGGATTTTGATTGGAATTGTATTGAACCTGTATAGTGCTTTAGGTAGTATGATCATTTTAATACTACTGACTCTGCCTATCCATGAGCAAGGTAGATCTTTCCATCTTCTAAGATCTTCTTCTATTTCTCTCTTTAGGGTTCTATAGTTTTCATTGTATAGATCTTTCACCTCTTTTGTTAAGTTGATACCCAAGTATTTTTTTTTTGAGGATATTGTGAATGGGGTGGTTTTCCTCATTTCCATTTCAGAGGATTTGTCACTGATATACAGGAATGCCTTTGATTTATGGGTGTTGATTTTGTATCCTGCTACTTTGCTGAATTCATTTACTAGTTCATGAACCCCTTTCTAATTTTTACTTCTCACCTCTGTCCTCTGTCTCCCCAAGCAGGCAACCACTGCTCTGTTGGTGTCATTAGAGATTAATTTGCATGTTATAAAAACTTTTATGAATGGAACCCTACAGTACACACTCTGTTGTCTGTCCTCTGTTACTCAGCATAATTATTTTGCTTTTTATCCATGTTGTCTCATGTATCAATGGCTCATTATTTCTTATTGCTTATCTTATAATTTATTTATACCATGCATCATAATTTGTTTCTACACATCCTTGATAAACATTTGAGTTGTTTTCAGTTTGGGCTATTTTGAATAAAACTGCTATTTACATTTATGTATGAGTCTGTATAGACATATGCTTTCTTTATGGAGGGTAAATTCCTAGAACTATACCATATGATAGCTATATATTCAAATTTTTAGGAAACTTCCAAGCAATTTTACAAAGTGGTTCTACCATTTCTAAGAAGAATATAAGAGAGTAACTGTTCTTTTTCACCATGGTCAACTCTTGGAATGGTCACTATTTTCAATTTTAGTCTTTTAAATACTGTGTGGTTGTATTTCACTATGATTTTATTTTGTATCTCCCTATTGATTGATGTGAACCAATTTTTCATATTTTTATTTGCTGTGTATATACCATATTTGGTAAAGTGTTTATTGAAATTATTTGTCCATTTCAATGTATCATTTTTTTATATTATAGTGTTTTAAGAGTTATTCTACATACACCTTGCTTATTAAATAGGTGTTTGAAAAATATTTATTCTAAGGCTGTGTTTTGCCTTTGTATTTTTATATGACTTTCTTTTGAAGAGCAGAAGGGTTTTGTTGTGATTCAGTTAATTTTATCAATTATTTTCTTTGATAGATCATGCTTTCAGTATCATATCAAAGATATTTTTGCTAATCTAAGGACACAAGTCTTTTTTAGTGTTTTCATGTATAAGTTTTGTTTTTAGGTTTTACATGTAGGTCTATGAACTATTTTGAGCTAATTTTGGTAGGCAGTTTAAGGTATTGTTTGAAGATTTCTTTGTTTATAGATATCCAATTGTTCTAGCATGATTTGTTGAAAAGATTGTCCTTTCTAAATAAATTTTATTTGTAACTTTGTAAAAAATCACGTGTTTCGGAAAATGTTTCACATTTGTTTGAGTCTATTTCTAAACTTTCCTATTTTTTTCCTATCTTGATGTCAATACCACACTGAGTTGATTAGTGAAGCTTCAATAGTAAGTCTTGAAATTCTCCAGGTTTGTTATTTTTAAAAGTTTATTTTTGGCAATTGTAGATTTTCTATGCTGCTCTATTTAATGTAGAATCTAATTGTCCATTTCCATTTCCATAAAAGCATGGTGTAGTTTTGACTCAGATTATTTTGGATCTGTAGATCATTTGGGGAGAATTTACATCTTAATAGAATCATCTTTCAATCAATGAACAAGATAGATAACTTCATTTATTTAAGTTTTCTTTTATTTCTCTCAGCTATGGTTTATACTTTTCAGTATGTGGGTCTTATACTTCTTTTGTAAAATGTGTTCCTAAGTATTTTATTCATTTGATGCTATTAAAAATATGATTATTTTCTTAATTTCACTTTTGGAATTTACATTGAGAGTGTATAGATATACAGTTGGGTTTTGTGTATTGATCTTATAACTTCTAAGTTTTCTGAACTTGTTTATAGTTCCTATAGTTGTTGTTGGATTTTTAAGGATTTTCTGTAGTATACAAGATCATTTCATCTGTGAGTATAGATAATTTCACTTCTTTTCTCTCTGGAAGTCTTTCTTCTCTTTTTCATTGCACTGCCAATAACTATCAAGACAATGTTAAATAAAAGGGCTGGAAGCAGATATCCTTGTCTTTTTCCTGAACTTTGAGAAAACCATCCAGTCTTTGATCATTAAGAATGAGGTTATTTTTTTGGTGTTAAGTTTTTTGAGTTCTTTGTATATCCTGGAGATTAGTGCTCTATCTGACATGTGTGTGGCAAAAATTTGCTCCCAAAATATAGGCTGTCTCTTCACCTCATTGATTGTTTCTTTTGCTGAGAAGAAGCTTTTAAGTTTGAATCCATCCCATTTATTAATTCTTGATTTTATTTCTTGCACTTTTGGAGTTTTGTTAAGGAAGTCTGGGCCTAATCTGACATAATGAACATTTGGGCCCATTTTTTTTCTATTAGGCTCAGATTCTCTGGTATAATTTCTAGGTCCTTGATCCACTTTGAGTTGATTTTTGTGCATGGTGAGAAATAGGGATTTAGTTTCATTTTGCTGCATATGGATTTCCAGTTCTCCCAGCACCATTTGTTAAAGAGGCTATCTTTTCTCCAATTATGTTTTTGGCACCTTTGTTTAGTATGAGATAACTGTATTTATGTGGGTTTGTCTCTGTGTCTTCTATTCTGTACCATTGGTCTACATGTCTATTTTGGTGCCAATACCATGCTGTTTTTATTACTATAGCTTTGTAGTATAGTTTAAGGTCTGGTATAGTGATGCCTCCTGCTTCACTCTTCTTGCTAAGGATTTCTTTGGCTATTCTGGGTCTCTTATCTTCCCAAATGAATTTCATGATTGCTTTTTCTATTTCTATAAGGAATGATGTTAAAAACAAACAACCCAGTCAATAAATGGGCTAAGGAGCTGAACAGACACTTTTCAGAAGAAGATATACAATAAATCAACAAATATATGAAAAATGTTCAACATCTTTAGTAATTAGAGAAATATAAATAAAAATTACTCTAAGATTTTATATCATGCCAGTCAGAATGGCAGTTATTAAGAATACAAGCAATAATAAGTGTTTGCGAAGATGTGGGAGAAAAGGCACACTCACACATTGCTGGTGGGACTGCAAATTGGTGCAGCCAATATGGAAAGCAGTATGGAGATTCCTTGGAAAACTTGGAATGGAACCACCATTTGACCCAGCTATCCCACTCCTCAGTTTACACCCAAAGGACTTAAATCAGCCTACTATAGTAATGCAGCCACATCAATATTTATAGCAGCTCATTTCATAATAGCTAAACTGTGGAAGCAACTATATGCTCTTCAATAGATGAATGGATAAAGAAATTGTATATAGGGCTGGGGATGTGGCTCAAGCGGTAGCGCGCTCGCCTGGCATGCGTGCGGCCCGGGTTCGATCCTCAGCACCACATACAAGCGAAGATGTTGTGTCCGCCGAGAACTAAGAAAAAATAAATAATAAATGTTAAAATTCTCTCTCTCTCTCTCTCTCTGTCCCCCTCTCTCTCTCACTCTCTCTTTAAAAAAAATCCCCAGATGATTCTAATGTAGAGCAAATTTTAAAAAAAAGAAATTGTATATATATATATATATATATATATATATATTCCATCATATATATGATGGAATATTACTTAGCATTAAAAGAGAATAAAATTATGGCATTTGCAGATTAATGGATGGAGTTGGAGAATATCATGCTAAGCAAAGTAAGCCAATCTCCCCAAAACCAAAAGCAGAATGTTCTCTCTGATTAGTGGCTGCTGATCCATAATGAGGGGGTGGGGAGTTGGCATGGGGAAAATGGAGAAACTTAGATTAGGCAAAGGGGAGGGAGAAGAGTGGAGGGGAAGGGGTATGGGGGCAGGAAAGATAGTAGAATGAGATGGATGTTATTCCATAGGCACATATGGTGCAATGCTACATCATGTACAATCACAGAAATGAGAAGTTGTGCTGCAATTCTGTATAAAGAATAAAAAATAAATAAAATGAAATAATGAGGTTAGCAGTAGAAATTTCATAGATGTCTTTTACCAAGTTGAGGAAGTTCCTTTCCAGCATTAGTTTGCTGAAAGTTTCTATCAGGAATATGTTGTTCTTTGGGTCCTGAGGGTTGTTATTGCTCTATCTTCTGTCCATCTTTCAGAATCTTCTTGTGTTTGCTTTACATATAATGTGCAAAGTATTTCCTATATTTGGCAGGAGAGATAGGAAAACAAGCTCAAAAAGGCTCAAGAAGTTCAATTCTGGTAAAGAAGTAATGAACACATAGGTTTGGAGTAGCCAAGTTTATGCTTAAAATACATAAAATTGAGATTTTAAAAAACCTTGTAAACATTAGGCTGGTTGACAGCTTTGGAAGATAAGAGAGACTGGTGTCAATAGTCTCAACTCTGAGGTGATAAGGGCATAAACAAGATTGGTGACTGTATTAAGAACTGGAATAAGAAGGTAGGCACAGTGGCACATACCTCTAATCCCAGTGGCTCAGGAGGCTGAGGCAGGAGGGTCTTGAGTTCAAATTGAGCCTCAGCAACGTAGCAAGGTCCTAAGCAACTCAGTGAGACCATCTCAAAATAAAAATAATAAAAAGTGTTGGGGATGTGGCTCAGTGGTAAAGGGCCCCTGAGTTCAATCTGCAGTACCAAGAACAAAAAAAAAAGGAATGAGAGAAATGGATATGAAAACATACTTGAATGAAGAATAATATTGATGGGGAAAAGTTAGTTTGAGATGAAATTTTATAGAACCTTGAGTGCCTCACTTAGGAGTTTTGACTTTGACCAATTCACTGGGTCTCTCCTTAGCTTTACTTACATCAATATGACTGATGTCCTTCAGGGCTATATTAGCATCTTCAGATTGCCATAACAGTATACCACAAACTGGGTGATTTAAAACAACAAAATCCATTTGATCATAGTTCTTGAGGCTGGTAATCTAAGATTTGGTGCCAGTATGGCCATTTTCTGATGAGGCTCTCTTCCTGGCTGGCTGGTAGCCTTCTTTCTGGGGAAGCATGGCCTTTCTCTGTGTGTGCATGGAGAGAGCGAGCTAGCTCCAGGATGTCTTCTTCTTATAAGTACATAAGACCTATTGTATTAGGGCTACGCCATTATGGTTGCATTTAACCTTAATTCCTCCTTCAAGGTGTCTTCTCCAAAATAGTCACATGTAAAATTAGGGCTTCAACACATGAATTGTGCTAGAACACACGAACATTCAGTCCACAACAGGGTGATTACTAGGAATACTACTAAAAATATTGAGAAAATAGTTTTATGGACCAAGAATCATATTTGCAATAGATGATGATTATAACCTTTGTTAATATAGAGCATGGTTATACTGAAATTCTTTTCTAGTTATGGACCTGTATGCTAAATAATAATACTCTGTATAGATATTGTATCCATATATTGAAATATTACACTGTACTCCATGAGTATAAATGATTTAACTACAATAATTAATAAAATTAATAACAATCCTTGTAGAAGTTTACAGATTAGTTGAGCATAGCTATCATCTTTCAGACCATAAGAAACTAACGTAATAGCATCCATTGGTTGCCTTCCTTACTCAGATTTTGTGGCTTTGAGATAAAAAGAATTGTGCTTTATCAGTAATGTAGGCACTAATGTGTTCATGACTGCAGAAATCATCTGAATTATTTTTAAAATAAATCCATTCACTGATGTGGCTAATGCAGCAAAAATCAAATTTATTGGAAGTGGATATTATCTGATGACTAACCTCCTTGATGTATTAAATGGCTTTTACTTTACATTAAGACATCCTGAGCTCAGATTTGAGCTATTATTCTATAAGATCAGCTTCACTGAGGATTAGTGAAAGCACTGAAAATGTAGCTCAGTAGTAGGGTGCATGCTTAGTGGGCATGTGGCTCTAGATTCACTTCCCAGCACTTCTCCTGCCTGAAAAAATAGAATCAGTGCTTAATTATGAGATAGTTGAGGCTAAGATCACATTGTGAGTAGCTGATGATACTTTGGAGAAAGAAGACTGATGTGCATAAGGTTCACACATATACTCCTTAGATTTTCATTCATTTCAACCATGTCACTTTTCTTCTAGTACTTTAAGAGAGCTGTTTCCTTCATATCTTCCAGAATCTTCCCTACTTGGCTTCACCAAGGTGCTAAAAATGTCCATGGTGGATATTTCTGGAATGATGCAGACCTGTATGAAATCAGAACCTCTTCAGGACATTTGGACAATAACTTCCAAGTCAATCCCCATTTGTTCTTCTCATCAAATTGGTTCTTGTGATTCGTGCCCTAAAAGCAAACAGAACTCAGGTTTATCTCCCACCCCAAGCCTTAATACCAAAGAATGATGGCATTCCAGTCCCCAGGAATTCAACTGGGGAGATGGGAATTCAACTGTAAACTAGCCAAAGGAGTGTATCCTGGGTGAATTTTGTTTTCTGGGGGCTGGGGGGAGCACCAGGGATTGAACTCAGGGGCACTCAACCACTGAGCCACACCCCCAGCCCTATTTTGTATTTTATTTAGAGACAGGCTCTCACTGAGTTGCTTAGTGTCTCACTGTTGCTGAGACTGGCTTTGAACTCATGATCCTCCTGCCTCAGCCTCCCATCTGCTGGGATTACAGGTGTGCACCACTGTGCCCAGCTCCCTGGGTGAATTTTTATAGGTTCTGTGTGAGACCTTGAGAAGGGGACAGCCTTAAACAAAAGACGAGTGGAAAGACTACAGCTACTGCTGCTAAGAGAGTGGAGGCAAGATTAGAAGTGTGAACAGCAGAGAAATGAAAAATGGCCATGGGGATTTGGTTATTTACTGTTGTCATCACCTCTGGCAAATTTCCTGTGACAATGGCAGAGCCTATGAGGAATGTATGAGGAATAACTGTGATCTAATCAAGAGCTTTAATGTTGAGAGTTTTGGTAGTGCCTTTAATTCAGTGAATGACTTTTGTCTTTACTTATCATCCTGTTTCCTTCCGCCTTCACACCTCCTGCAGTGCAGACCAGAACTTTATAGTACACTGAAGTGGTGTGTCTGCTAACTGTAACATCCATCCTGGGGACTGGAATGCCATCATCTGCTGCATAGTTGGGCATATTTGACCCACACTCAAAGTTACATATAGAGGTCTCTGAGCCTCAACGTCTCTCTCTATGTAATAGGTAATAGCACAAAAGGATATTTTGGGGCTAATGGGTTTCTATTAGTATAGGATCATATGAAAATTTATACATGCATTAGTGCTCTTGAACTTGAATGAGACATTCTCCAGTGTATTGGGTGATTTTATTGTTTAAGTTGAATGAGGTAACTGGGAAATTTCCAGACTTTGCATTTCCTGAGCAGGTCTTTATTATTTGTGGGTCAGCTCATGTTACATTGAACTGAATGAGAAAAATCAGGAATATTGCTTGCACATAGGGAAAGAAATTGGAAAGGAGAAGTGTCCTTGAGGACATCTTTTTAAACATTTATAATGTGCCTGGTACTGAACGTATATAATTTCACTTTATCCTCCTGTCAATTCTGGGAGGTAGGGGCTGGTGCTCCCCCCATTACAGAGCAAGGAAGCTGAGGCATCAGATAGGCTCACCAATATGCCCTTCATTAGACGGCTCTAAGTTTCCAAGCACGGACTTAGGTATCTAGAAGATTCCAAGGCTATTACACCATGCAACTTCCAGAAATCCTGTTTTTCCTTCTTCACAACTTGTTGTATGCTTCTATAAATATCATTTCTTGCTGGAAGAATCCATTTAAAGTTTGAGCTTTGCTTCCATCTCTGGTGTGACTGAGCTAAAACCATGACAAGCTTGGACATTTGGGGGAGATTTGCCAGGCCTGGGCTAAAGGAGATGCTCTCAGAGACCCTAACAAAGGGCCTGGCTTAGCAATTGTGACTGCCAGAGGGTGACTGGGTAGATGTGGCGAGGTAAAGAGAAACTGAGCCAGAGCCACTGAGAGAGAAAGACAGCAAGCATCTGGGCAGACAGAGAGGTGAGGATGGGGATGGGGCCAGGGATTCCACAGGCTGAGTAGCAGCTAACATGCAAAGGACCCAAGGACAGAAGTAGACAGGTAAGTGGGACAAGCCTTAACCTCTGTAGAACATTCTGGTGCTGAAATGCAGGTGTCTGTGACAGAGTGAAACTAAGGTGAGGGAAAGAAGGGAGACAGAGACAGAAAAATAGATAAGCAGAGAGACACAGGGTGAATTTGTGCAGGTAGTACTTCTGCAGGCCAAACAGGACAGTACAGGTGTCACAGAGTATATTACAGAATGCCATGGTCCTCACTGTGAGAACTACTTTCCCATTGTAGATGCACAACACCAGAGTTTGCAGAGCACTCTAATCCCTCCAACAGACTCTTCTGACTTTCCTTTCACTGTGCCTGGCCAGAAAGCCTGAACAGCAGTGACAATGAGCTTCCAAATTGCAGATGCTTAGATAAAACATGAAATTTCGTCTGGCCACAAAAATGTCTTAGCTGAGCTCATGTTTACCCAACTATCTAATTTTGCCACCTTCCAAAATAGCATGGCACAACACCTGGTGTGGAAGCATCTGTACACATGCATGTGTATGTGTGGTAGGCTGGGAGACCAGAAGAAGGCGGAGGGACATCCATTTATACAGTCGATCCTCACCATTCATCATTTCCCTCCCTTGTCTGCATGATGCCCTCCCAGCCAGAGTAGAAGAGAAGAACATGCAATTTGTTTCACATTGTTTTTCTCCTCTGGATCTCAGCAAGGCAGAAGGTATTCCTGGAGATGACATCAGCAGGAGACAGGATGTCGCCAAAGAAGGAAACAAGTGACCCTCCATGTGCGCCCTTTGTGGACTCATTGGCAGTTTTGCCAGAAGGACATCTCGCACAAGTTCTTAAGTGACCTATGGTTTTTCATGTTTTAAATTCTTTTAAAAAGTGTCTCCAGTCTTCAGCTGACAACAACATTAGAAGTGGGGGGATTTGCTTTCCCAGGCTTGAGAATGAAGCTTTAAACCCCCCTCAAACATGGGCCTGCAGGAAATACTATGTTCTCCCACCCTCCTCTCAATCCCCCAGCCCCACCAAAGGTAGTAGCTTAACCCAGGTGCAGGATTTTCTTAGCAATCAGATTCAGTGTTCCTTTATAACTAATGTTGAGAAAACTTCCTACACCCCCCTTGGAGTTGGGAATTGTACTTTGCCAACACATTAATGAACATAATCCCCAAATTTCAAAAACCCAGAACTCAGCAAGGTTCTCTCCTGGTCAAAAGTATTCTCCTGTTCTATCTAAAAATGGTATGAGGGCCTCAAAGGGCATTTTTGGACTATGTTCCTCCACCTACAATTACCTTTAATAATAATAATGCTTGAATGGAAACATAATGGGTTAGCCTGGAACACTGGAGTGGGTGTTTAATTGGCCCTGCCATTCTCAAAATTGGAGATAAAAATAAGACTGCTTAAGAATGCCCTTTCCAGCTGGGCACATGAGGGAAAAGTCAGTGTGCCACTGACTCCTGAGCAGCATTATGTGCCTATCTGCCAATCCTTAAATTAGCCCATTCTGCATCATGGCAATCAGACTGTTTAGTTTCCTGAACTGATTCAGTTCATGGAGAGCTATTCTTTTAGGCCAAGTCTATTTTGTGGTGGTCTGAAATGGTTTTCCTCCTGGAAAGACCTGGCACTTTTTTTGGTTTTCTTTGGCATAGATTAGGCCCTAGTCTAATTTCAGAAGATAGCAAAGAGGCATCAGAACAGTGATTCTCAAAGTACGAATTCTCAAAGCGGGATTGGAGGAAGCCTGGGCCTCCCCAAGGTCCTGTCCTTCTTATTCTGACTCCATGTCTATGTGCAACTGATTTGCTTCATAGACTTGCTTCAATTCCTCTGAAAGGTTCCACAGGAAGAGCAGCAGTCAAGCCAGAAGAATGAATTGGAATCAGGGCTTCAATATCATGTTCACCTACAATGTTCTTTGACAACAGATGCTGCTTACTGATTTCCAGGACAGGAGGAAATAGAATCAATAAGTTTTTTTCTAGGATGAATTTCCAAATGATCTATGAAACCATTTTAAGATGATGAGAAACCAAGAGGCTTCTTTTCAATGTTCCTAGCTAGATTGCATAAATAACTTCTTTCACTCTTCTTAAATTTTTTTCATATGTCTTCCCCATACAATACTGCAAACTTGGGGATTAATAGACAGCGTTTGCATATGCTGTTCTTTGCCGATCTGGCTCCTGACTACCTCTCTAACTTCATCTTGTACATCTCTTTCTCTAGTGCTCTGCACCACAACATCTTTGGTCTCCTTTCAGTTCCTCAAATACACCAGGCTCTCTCTACCCATAGGACCTTTGCACAGGTTCCCTTTGTGTGAAATGCCCTTCACCTCCACTTTGTCTGATTAAAGCCTATTCATTCTCAGAGATCAGCTCAAGCATCGAAGCCTTCCTTCCCTGATCCCTGAGCCTCAACCTGGCCTCATTAAGTCATGTGTTCTTTCCTGTCAGAGCACCAATCTTGGTGCATTCTTATATTGCTCCAACTGCTTGACTGAGGTCTGTTTTCCTCATAAGACTACAAGACCCATGAAAGTAGAACCATATATGGTTTTTCTCACTACTACATATGACAATGCCTTATACATAATAGCTGCTCAGTAAATGTGAGTTAAAGGAGGGCATGAGGACACAAATGCTCCCACTTCCTGATTTACAATGGTCTCTCAGCCTCTGCTGCCAAAGAAAAGCAGGCTCATATTCAGGGCTACATTTGCTCTCATCCCACTCCCTGTCTGAAATGTCTATTCACTTCCCTCTGACCATGGCTTCACATGTACAGTGCCCAGCTCAGACAATACCTGCTGCTAAAATGAGTGAGTTAAACCATCCCAGCCTTCCTGACTGAGGATGTCCCCGCCCAGCCCTTCTCTTCCAATCAAACAGATGTGTTACTGTGTACTATGGCAATGTATCTTTTCATAAGAAATATCTTGTTTCCCCTAGGCACAGAGGCACATATCCATAGTCCCAGTGACTTAGGAGACTGAGGCAGGAGGATCTCATGTTCAAGACCAGCCTCAGCAACTTAGTGAGGTCTTGAGCAACTTTTATTTTGAGACATTGTCCCAAATACAAAAATAAAAATGGCTGAGGATGTGGCTCAGTAGTTGATCACCCCTGAATTCAAATCCTGGTACAACAACAAAATAAAAAAAGTTTTGTTTCCTCTGAAAAGGGAAGGAGGCCTTTTCTGTATATACAGTATAGAGACAAGTATCTGACTTTGGACTCAGGCTGATGTGGACTCAAATTCAGGTTTATTACTTAGGAGCTGTGCACCCTTGGGAGATTGCTTCCCTGCTCTGGGTATCAGACTGTTCATCTGCAGTATCGGGGGTCAGACAATGTGATCTTCTGGGTTATTTCCCATTTTGAAGATTCTGGGAGCTCTAAGAGATGCTGCTTAAATGGTATGGAGTCTTTTAAAAAACAGTTTTATAAAGATATCTTTGACATATAAAACTTGTACATATTTAAGGTGTGCAATTTAATGTTTTGATAATGCATATAAACTGTGAAATGATCATCACAACCAATTGAATTGACATATCCATTGCCTCTATCTGGTTTCCAGTGTGTGTGTGTGTGTGTGTGTGTTTGTGTGAAAAAGTTAAGTCTATCTTCTTAACAAATTACAAGTATATAGTACTGTTTTATTTGTTCTAACAAGTTATACATGGCAGTAGAATGCATTTTGATACATCATACATAAATGGAGTATAACTCCTCATTCTTCTGGTTGTATATAATGTAGAATTATGCTGTTGATGTAATCATATGATCATATATGCACATAGGGAAATAATATCCAATTCATTCTACTGTCCTTCCTACCCCTATACTCCTTCCCCTCCCTTCACTCCCCTCTGTCTATTCCTAAGTACCCCTATTTTTCTATAGCCACTCCCACATTACTTCAAATTAGCAACTGTATATCAGAGAAAGCATTCAGCCTTTGGTTCTTTGGGATTGGCTTATTTCATTTAGCATGATATTCTCCAGCTCCACCCATTTACCAGCAAATGCCATAATTTCATTCTTCTTTAAGGCTGAGTAATATTCTACTGGATATATGTACCACAGCTTCTGTTTTCTTTTTATTTTTTTTTTCATTGTAGATGGACACAATACCTTTATTTTATTTATTTATTTATTTTTATGTGGTGCTGAGACTTGGACCCAGCGCCTCACACATGCTAGGTGAGCACTCTACCACTGAGCCACAACCACAGCCCCTACCGCAGTTTCTTTATCCATTCATCTGTTGAAGGACATCTAGGTTGGTTCCATAGTTTAGCTATTGTGAATTGAGCTGCTGTAAACATTGATGTGGCCATGTCACTGTGGTATGCTCATTTTAAGTCCTTTGGGTAGATACCAAACAGTGGGATAACTGGGTCAAATGATGATTCCATTCCCAGTTTTCTGAGGAATCTCCATACTGCTTTCCAGAGGGTTTGTACCAATTTGCAGAACCACCACCAATGTATGACTGTTTAGTAATGTTTTAAATATCATCTTGTTGTACATTTGATCTCTGGAACTCATCTCTTGGGCGTAACTAAAACTTTGTACCCTTTAACCAACCTCTCTGCATTCCCTTGTCCCTGGAGACCTCCATTCTACCCTCTGCTTCGCTGTGAGAATTGACACACTGCCCTGAAGAAAGGGAAAGATGTGAAAACACAGATATAGTCCAAAGGACCATCAAAAGCAAGGGGGAAGCTATTGTAAAATAAAGAAGATAAATGAGTAGTTATTTTGGGTGAGATGACAGGTGACTTTTGTAGTTTGTGCCTTTTCTGAAGCTGGCTCTCCTCTAAGTGGTTTCTAACCGCTCCTTCCTACACCTATTAAAACCAGATCCTAATCCCAAGACTACTGCCTATTTTGGGATTCTGTACACACCTCAGGGCTGCTTGTGGTCTAAGAGGGGAGATATGTAAACAGCAATTCCCTGAGCTCCCACAGGCCAGCCCCTGTGCTGGGCTTTGGGACAGTGGGAAGGAGAGCAGTGGTCCTCCCAGGGCTAAAATGGCTGAACCACTCCATTCAAAACAAAGGTCTTCTGCATGTCCTGATAGTAGGTGTCCTGATGCTAGTGAGTAATTGCCAGATGAGCATTTCTGCACACAGTATGGAGGCATTTATTTACCTTTGAAAAAAACAAACAGGAGTCCTTTTCCCTGTTTCTGAATTTAGCCTGTTTTCCCCCTGATCCACTTCCCTCTGTGGACTTGCTTCTTTTCATTCTTTTTTTTTTTCTTTTTCTCTTTCATTTCTTCAGTCCCAACAAGGCAAAGAGAAGCCAAAAGGAATGATTTCTCATTGGCTTTGTGCATCTGGGCTCATCCCCAAAACATCATTCCCCATTGCTGAAGAACTGGAAGCCTGAAGTGAACTTGAACTGCTATATTATGCTGCTCGCTTTCCATGAAGTCTTATGCATAAAAATAAGCTGCTATTGTTGAGATGAACCAACTTCCAGCATAACATGGGTGCTTATTAAGTGTTAAATAATAATAATATGTTTGGTGATGCAGTAGGCTTGATTTATACTCATTATTATTATTTTTGCTTTCTTCCTAATCCACGGAGTTGGATCATGTGGGCTGGGCCACCCCATTGTTCGGAGAAATTAGTGAGGCAAATTAGTGACAGGCTGCACACATCTCTCTCCACCTAGCACACCACAATGACAATTTACCTGTCAGCCTTTCTGACACTAATCTTTGCCTGTGGCTCTTTCTGGTCCAACTTTCTAAATCCCCTTGTAGTTATTTAAATCTTTGAAAGCTGGTTCTTTGGGAGATTGAGAAATGATGGTCATGGGCAATATATTATTTCTGGGGTGGAAAAAAAACAGGCTTTTCAGAGCTTTCTCTCACTTTCACCAGAGCTTGAACTATATTGTGTTTCTCCCAGGTATCAGCAAATATGTGGGCGGTTGCACGGAGGCATCTTTACAGAGTGTGGGTAATTGTTTGGTCACGGCTATCAATCAGCAAAGGCTGTACTTGAATTTTTTTTCTGATTAGCTACAGACATTTTGGGGGGATATTTGACTTGGAGCCAGGTTTCAAAAATGCATGCTCTCTGCAGAAGCTTATCTTCATGTGTTAAAACATCATACTTGGCAAAGGTCCTATTTGGTGACTTTTATCTGCTTACATTGTCTAATTGTGGGGACCAAAGGAAGACAGAATACTTTTAAAAATGAAAACAAACAAGTTGGAACGCTTTTGTGCACACAAGTTGTATTTGAATCCTTCTGTGGGTGATCAGAGCTTTCCCTGGGCCTCTGACTCCACATATGACAGAACATGAGTTCCTTAAGGATGAAGAGTGGACCTGTCTTCTCTCTTTCCTCTCCCCATACCACAGGCTGACTGACAAGAACATAAAGGAAGAAAAGCTCAGTACTGAGACACTGGATTTTCCAGATTCTAAATTAGAACATAGATGTTCAAGGGGCATAAGTATGTGGATAAGGATAATGAAGTCAACGGTTTAAAATGGGGATCAGTGTGAAAGTTCTGAGCTCTAAGTCCTTGGAGTCACTGTATGCTCAGGCCAGTAACCTTCTAGAGTGATGCTCTTTTATTTTAAGAACTGATATGCATGGGCTGGGGTTGTGGCTCAGTGGTAGAGCACTTGCCTAGCATGTGTGAGGCACTGGGTTTGATCCTCAGCACCACATATAAATAAATGAAAGTTCACTAACAACTAAAAAAATCTAAAAAAAAAGAACTGATATGAATCTATTGAAGCCACATTTTTAAAATTTAAATTATTAATTTTTTAAATTAACACATAATTATACATATTTACTGGGTACATTATGATATTTCAATACATGTATACAATGTATAAGGTCAAATAAGGAAAATTGGCATATCCATCACCTTAAGCATTTATCATTTCTTTGTGTTGGAAACATTCAAAACCCTCTCTACTATCTATTTTTTTGAATTTTATGCAATTAATTTTTGTCAACCATAGTTTACCCCTGCACTACAGAACATTAGAAGTTATTCATCCTATCCAATTGCACCTCTGTACCCAATAATCATGTTCTCCCCTTAACCCCACCCCCATGTCATTCCTAATCTCTGGGGACCTCTGTTCTACTCTCCATTTCTATGAGATCACTTTTTATCTTCCACATATAAATGAGAACATGTAGTATTTGTCTCTATAGGCCTAACTTGTTTCACTTAGCATAAATCAAAGGCACATTTATATATAAACTCATGGGTTAGGAGATGGAAGAGCCTTCCCTGTGAGCTTTGAAGGCCTCTAGATACAGATTCATACCTTGGACCTGCCTCTTACTAAGTGAGTAACTGTGGACGAGTGACAACCTTGGAGTCTCTTAACTGTCAAATAAGGGTCACAGCCTACTCCAGACTTTTTGTGATGATTAAATGGGTTGATGTGGGTAACGCAAGCAGAACAGTACCTGATGCATAGAAAGGGCTATGTAAATAGAAACTATTATGCACATTATTCAATCTTATTCTTTTGAAAAAATAAAACCATCTGTCCACTCAAGTGATAGGTGGAGAGAAGAGTAGAATAAACATTGTAATCAAAAGCCAGCAGACTCCCAGGAGTCAAGGTTTCAGATCAGTGTACAAAAGAGATTTTTTTATGTCCCTTTTATTTTGAGTCTATGAAGGTACAGATCTGTGTTTGGCTCACCCATTTGCTCAACCTGTTCTCAACAGTTGCCATCCAGCCAAGACACATGGGTTCTTCTGAGTTTTTTCTTGACAATGCAGAGTAAAGAAGTGATGGCTCACATAGACAGTTATGGCACTTTTGTTGACACCACTCAGGGAAATTAAGTTGTAACCTGGTGGCTTAATGTACTGAAAATGCCTATAAGTGAAGGGGATTTTCAGGGTATGATTGATATTAGTTTAGCCTCAGCACAGAGTTAGGATTAAATGACAACTCATCTTAGAATACTAAAGGAGAATATCTAGCAATGGTTAATCTAATATTCTTTTATTGATGTATTATAATTATACATAATAGTGGGATTCATTGATACATATTCATACATGCCCATAACATAATTTGATCAGTGTAATTCCCCAATATCTCCCCTCTCTGAATATGCAACACATTCTTGTCAATGTCATCCTGAGGCCATCATATGAAAAATGGGAAATGCAAAAAGGAGGATGCTTATAACAAGGCTTGTGCCCATCCCATCCACTTTTGGATTATGGTGCTATTAATATCTTACATCCAAAAAATAATTTCAATTTAAAATTAAAATTTAAAAAAAAATTGTTGAGACTTAGGGTATACTACTGTAATCCTAGCAGCTCAGGAGGCTGAGGCAGGAGGATCACAAGTTCAAGGCCAGCCTCAGCAAGTTAGTGAGGCCCTAAGCAACTTACTGAGACCCTGTTTCTAAATTAAACATAAAAAGGGCTGAGGATGTTGCTCAGTAGTTAAGCACCCATGGGTGCAATCTCCAGTGTCAAAATTTTTTTTAATTTAATTATATTGAAAAGAATTGGTTCTAAAGCTAAAATTGGGCTCTTGTTCTGGGCTCTGATTCACTCCTATTTTTCACCATACTTTTTAACACCTGCTTTCAGCTTTACCCTACCCCCATTTTAGGCTTACCCTTTCTTGTCCAGATTCCAGACTTCTCAAAATCAGTGTTTTCCATCTCTGCACTTAGGTATGTCCCATCATAAAATGATGTCTTTGGGCTAGGAGGGACTCTAGAGACCCTTCAGTGTTGGCCCTCAGCAGTAGAGCCTATAAGAACTCGCTCAGGGCTGCATGTGTTTCTGCTTGGCCTCCAGGGGCAAAAAGAGAAAAGATTCAGTATCCAAGCCTTCCAAGTTGATAGTTATATGCCAAAGGCATTCTTAAGGGAAACGTAAAATAAAAAGAAGCATAAAGCATCTGCAGGCTTGAGATCCATCAGCTTCAATATTTGAAATGCCACTGCAGTCATGTTGGAGTGTGTTCACTTTTAAAATGAGCACCTAACCTTTTAGAGCTTTGTCATGAGAGCATTTAATCCAAATTCATATTTCAGTTGCATAAGCAGGAGTCCATTTCTCAGACATTTCTGGCCCAAGTCAAACACTTGCAGCACTATTGGAGAGTTTGGCTTTGCCGGATGGCTGAATCTAAGGAGATCTTCATTAAAGTCAATGGAGAAGAAAATTAAGTCATTTAAATTGCTATTTCTGGAGTTGTGGAACTTGAAAGTGTCCAAACAAGAAATATTCCATTATTTATTATGGAGACTTGATTTGTGACCATTGAAGTGCTCAGCTAGTGCTCTTCCATCTTTCCAGATAGTCTGTACTGGTGGCAGCACTGAGGAAAGGAGAGGTAATACATTAAATAAATGGTCCCTCTGGGGCCCAATGCTAATTCTTCTTAGTTAGTGAAAAAGTGCTGAGAGATAAATAGCAAATTGTGAGCTAAAATTCTGAAACTCTCTTGCCTGACAGGAAAGAAGACTTTTTCTAGAATTTTGCTCATTTTTTTATTCTTCCTTATTTGAATAGTTTTTTTTTTTTTTTTTTTGGACCCAGCAGAAATTCACTAGTAATAGTAAAGGGTTTTTTTTTGTTGTTGTTATTGGAAACTGAGGTTTACTGTGAAATGTTTGCTTGGGATTGGCAGGACCCATGCCAATCAATCCCAAAGTTTGACTACCTTTTCCCCATTTCACTGAATATTTGTCAATTATAACTTGATAACATGAAATAAACTGGAGTATCTGTTGAGATTTGTTTATCTCTTGAGATTTGGAACACCTAGCTCATCTTTGTGATATCATTGCCATCTAACATACACCTTGGGTGATAGAGGTTCTTAATCTGAGTTTAAAGGGGTCCACAAGTCCCTTGAAATTGCAGGTAGCCTTTGCTGGGGAGGTATACATCTGCTTCTTTCTGAAGAGAGGACAATCCCTTTCATTGGATTTCCAAAAGATGCTGTGGCCCCAAAGAGACTAACAGAAACTTCTCTGTCTGCCAGAAATGTGAGCTAACTTGTGATACTTCCTTTGTGTTTTGACTGCATTGCATTAATCCAGAATGGACACAGCAGAAAAGATTTCTTCGGTTCTCACAGCTTCCTTGATTCTAAGAGCATTGCTCCTTCCATCTCTTCTGTTTGTATTCTTCTCCTGACAGAGGCCTTGATCAGGCCTGTCTGCCTGCTTTGCTGTTTTGGACTGGCTAGTAGAAGTATTCTGCTCAATCTCTTGCCTCTTGTAAGTTCACTCTCTGAGTTTTAAGAAAAAGGAATATGACCTTTCTTCCTTTCTAGAACTTGTCACTGTACACTGAACCTGCTGCCCACAGCATGGCCTGCTATGGCCATTCTGCTTTCAAATTGCTGCCTTGGGTCTGGCAGAGTGGGTGTCTCTTCTAGGGAACAAAAGCAACCAGCAACAGTAATTTTTGAAACCTAATACAAGTAATCTATTAAGTGCCTAGTATGTGCCAGCCATTGTGTTGAAAACTTTACACACATCCTCTCTTGGAATTCCCACAACCACCTTGTGAGCTAGAAGATGCTTTTGTTGCTCAGGTTGAATCCCAAAGTCCCAAACTGGCATTTACATTCTCTCTACTCCTCACATTGTTCTCCCAACAAAACCAAAGTCTGAATGTGCTTCCAGAAGTAAAATGGCCACTGCTTTCTATTTGGCTAACATCAGCTCCTCCACTAATGGATTTGCTGCCATCAGCCTCCACTTTCTGAGCCGATGCTGAAGTCCTCTCTGTGGTTACTTTGTTCATTTCCATTTAAATTCTTTTTCCAGAGTCAATACTGAGAGTCACAAAGGTTTCCTCAACTACTAAATCTCGAGTGAGTGACTCATCCAAACACAATTATTATGCCATCCTATTTGCCCATCATAATTAGCTATCCATTTTAAACCTCCAAAATGCCTGTTTCAGTGGTTAATAGCAATGGGAAAATAAATGAAGGCATATATGCCAGTGTGTATGTGTGGTCATTACTGCTCTATTATGTGCATCAGCCCTATTGTCCACCTCGGAGCTGTAATCGCAGACGAGCTTCCCCTTCCCCTCGGCACACTCCAGCAGCCGCCTGCTCCCGCTGTTCAGCCAGTGTGTGCTTAGTGAATGCAAATTAATATTAATATCAATCAGCCTAAGCCAAATCAACCTCTCCTAAGTAGGGAAGTGAATCTGCATAAAATCAAATGAGATAATGTATGTGAAAGTGCTCTGAAAATTATAAAGCACTATACAAATCAAGGTATTTTTATAATAAAATCATAATGTATTACAAAACTAAATATGAATTATTTTTAAGATGGTCTGCTAGTTTAGATTAGCTGCACTATTAGCAAGTGCTCAATAAATATTTGTTCAATTGTATTGTTGAATTGAGATAATCAAGAGTTGACTGTACATGAAAACAAAGAATTCCATGAAACATTTAACTAAGTACAATAGGTTGGAGAGCATAGAAAAATGCAGTTTAAAAGAGGGATGACTTTGAATACAAAAAAATAATTTGTGTTTTCATTTGAGGATGAGAAGATCCTCTTGAAGGCTCTTCCTTTTTTCAACACCAGGTGAAAAGGAAAACCAGATGGTTTCCCTTGTTGTAAAAATCTTTTACAAGTTATAATACAACAAGATCTGCACTGCATTTAAATTTGAAGCTAACTGTATAATCCTAATCAAACATTTTTTATAGTATCCATGATTAAAAATAATGTCATCTCATGTCAAAGTACTTTGGTGGTGGAAGTACAGATTGTGATGAAGGTTTTTGGTGTCTCATCAATGTTTTTCATCCCCATTTACTGGTTTCTAAGTAATTTTGGAACGTGCTTCAGAACAATTCTGGTTTCTCCCAACACACACTGCTTGTAATAATGTCACTTTTGGTTTATTTAAATGCAACCAATTATAGTACTTTCACAGCTAAAATAGTGCCCATGATAAATAAAGTGTGAGTACATTAGTGAATGAGCATGAATCTTCTTTGCCTGATGGTGTTTATCCTCCTTTTATAAGGAAAACTGAAGATACCTGGATAATTGACTGAAACTTGTGAGTGAGGAAACAAAGTCTTGTGACTGAAATTTTGGGGGAAAAATGAATAGCTTGGTCTCTGAGTGAGTCAAGACTTTGATTTCATAAGGAAATTCTACTTTTTTTGTAGATCTTATCACTTGGAAGCTGGAAATGAAAACTTCTCACATTAGGAACATTTAAATTCAGCTTTAAAAAGTGGGCTAGGCAGCCTACTGGAAAATGGTGACAACACAAATAGATGACAATTGCAGAACCCTTCCTGTGGCTTTTATTTGCTAAGTAGATAAACCAGTCACTTGCTAAACTTATGAACAAAGGAAATCCCAAGTGCAATTTCATGAGCTTCTGGAAATATATTTTCTTTTTTTAAGATTTTTTATTTGTTCTTTTTAGGTATACATAACAGTAGAGTGTATTCTGACATATTATACAGACACGGAGTTTAACTTATTCTAATTAGAATCCCAGTCTTGTGGTTGTATATGATGTGGAGTTTCACTGTGCTGTATTCATATGTGAACACAGGAAAGTTATGTCCAATTCATTCCACTGTCTTTCCTATTCCCATCCTCCTCCCTTCCTTTCAGTCCCCTTTGTCCAATCCAATGAACTTCTATTCCGCCCCCGACCATTGTATGTTAGCATACTCGTATCAGAAAGAATATTTGGCCTTTGTTTTTTGGGGATTGTCTTATTTCACTTAGCATCATGGTCTCCAGTTCCATCGATTTACAGGCAAATGCCCTCATGGAAATACATTTTTAAGAATATATTTACCATTACCATGATAAAAAGTGATGTAGCTTTTTTTAGAAAAAGTATACATTTCTTTAATATTTATGTAAAATTGGTGTCAAAAGAAAACATTCATTGCTTTTATAATTATGTTGAAATGTATCCTAATATTGTATATAACTAATATGAGCCAATAAAAAAACTAGAAAAAAAAGATTTGACATCAAGCTGAACTACTAATCCCATTCTTTCCCAACACAGCTACATGATAACATTGGTCCATCAATGTAACCAAAAGATTTAAAATGATTGTATGTTTCTAGTTATACTTTGGTTTAGTTAATTTTAATTTATGAGGGAATGTTGAAAGAACCAATGAGACTCAGCCATGGATTTTGGCAGTGGAAACGTCATAATATAAAGGCTGGATGACGGTCTACTTAACTGTATCAAGAACTGGTCAGGTAGTTGTAGATACAGTGTAGATTATTGGATTACTGACAATGTGGAGGGGGCTCTCTACTAGAATGTTATAGAGATTTCTTCTTTTTTGTTTTGTTTTTGTTTGCTTGTTTGTTAGTTTTTTGAGACCGGGTTTCACTGTTTCCCAGGCTATGACTAAGTGATCCCCTGCTGCAGCTTCCCAAGCAGCTGAAACCACAGGCATGTGCCACTGTGCCCAGGCTAGAGCTTTCATCTTGATCTTGCACTGTTAGCTTATTTTTTCAAGGCTTAGATGAAAATAGTCATGCTTATCAAGTTTCCAAATAAAACAAAGAGGAGAAAGTAAATATAATGGATGGCAGGACTAAGTTTCAAAATCTTGATATGCTATAAGGGTTAGGTCAAAACCAAGAAGATGAAAGTTGACAAAAATAAAGTGAAAGAACTGAATTTAGGTTTTAAAAATGTCAATTACCAAAGTACATCATGAGGAATATTTGTCCTGACAGCATTCCAAGTGAAAAATATCTCAAGTACAGTATGAGTCACTGTTATTTTGATAAGAACAAAAACAAATAGACTAAAGAAAAACTGATAGTGCAATCATAGCCCACATTAATAGAAATGTACAAGGAAATAGGTCTAATTTAGTGTAGTGGCTAAAGGCATGAGTCTTAGACTCAGAAAATTCTGTTTTTTGCCACATTAAGTTAAAGATGTCTATTAGACCTCCTATTGGCAATATGGAGTAGGTTGTTGGCTACAAGAAATGGACAGGTTACAGATACAAATTTCAGACTTGTCAACATATAAATGGTTTGTAGAGCCAAGGGATTGGATAAAAATCAGAAATACAGTGATTATAGACACAGAGAAGAGGTCTATATTATCTGCTGAGGCTGCTGTAACAGAATTCTCAGATGGAGTGGTTTAAACAAGAGACATGTGTATTTTTTAATCATATTAGATGGTGGAAGTCCAAGATGAAGACATTGGCAGGCTCAATTTCTTCTCACAAAGACACCAGTCAAAATGGAGTAGGACCCCTCCTACAGGCCGTATATTCACTCAATCAGCACTTGAAAAGCCCTGTTTTCAAATACAGTCACATTTTGAGATGCTCTGGGTTGGGGTTTCAAGATAAAAATGTAGAGCATACATCACCCCATAATAAATTCCAAGAAGGAAACTTCAGTCTTATAACTTTTAGAAGTTGGGTGAAGAGGAAGAATGAGTCAGGATAAGATGGTGGAGGAGAAAACCCAGAAGAAAATGGATTTTTGGAAGCATAAGGAAGAAAAAAGTTTCAGAGGAGAGGTGGTAATCAGCCATGTCGGACACTGCTTAGAGGTGATGAAAGATAAGAATTCAGAATGACCAATGGAGTTGGCAAATAGAGCTCACCCAGCTACATTCTTTGATGTATATCCTAAAGAATTAAAATGAGGATACTGTATCCATGTTTATAGCAGCATAATTCATAATAGCCAAAAGCATGGAACCAGCCTAGGCATCCATCAGCAGATAAATGGATAAAAGCAATGTGGTATACATTCACAATGGAGTTTTCCTCAGCCATAAAGAAGAACAGCTTATGGCATTTGCAGGAAAATGGATGCAATAGGAGAACATCATGTTAAGTGAAATAAGCCACATTCAAAGTCAAGGGTCATATTTTTCTCTCAAACATGAAAGTAGAGAGAAAAAAAAAAGGAAAGAAAAGAGACATCATGAAAATACAAGGGAGACCAGTGGAGTAGAAAAAGGGGATTAAGGAAGACAGTCGGGACAGAAATGGGAGGCACAGGAGAATGTAACAGATCAACTTAGGCTATGCACATGTACAAATATATCACAATGAATTCCACTATGATGTATATTGAGAATGTACCAGTAAAAATGAATTTAAAATAAAGATACGAGTTACTATTGGCCTTGACAATAGCTTTTTCTTTTTTGGCTGATAGAATTGAGAGCCTGAGAGGAAAGGAAGATCAATGTGAAAGTAAAGACTGCACCCACAGGGCCAGCAGTATCACTCAGTGGTAGAGGACTTGCCTAGCATGTATCAGGCCCGGGGCTCCATCCCCAGCAAAAATAGGAGAACAAAAGACAGCAACTAAAGCCATCTATTCTGTAGAGTTGTGCTGTGAATCAGGAGAAACTAATAAGAAGTGAGAAAGAGGAAGTTTGCAGTCTATTTCTATATGTGTGGAACTCTGATGTTCGAGTCCATAGTTTCTCTTCTTATAAAGACATCAGTCAAAATGCAGTAGGAAGGCCATATATTCACTCAATCAGCACTTGAAAGGCCCTATTTCCAAATACAGTCACATTCTGAGATGCTCTGGGTTGAGGTTTCAACATATAAATGTAGGACATTTTACAAGTCTTTACAAGCTGATTGTGCCACTCTTCTAATCATAACTGTGTGACCTCAAACAAGCCCCTTTACTCTTCTGAGCCTTTATCCTCACCCACACATTTTGGGCAAAACTATCTCTACATATATTATGTTTAAAAAGCAAACATGGAAATGAAATGCATTCTAGTAAAGCCTAAGTCCTCTAAGCAGCTTCTGTAACCACATTGGTCTTTTTGGAAAGCTTTGAATCTTTACCACTCATCTGCTGTCTGACACTGTTACCTAATTGTTCTCAACTGTATTGTTGTTTATTTGATCACTGGATTGTACATTTCTGATGAGGAAGAAATTAGTTTCCTATGTATTATTTGGGGGGAGTGAGTGAAAAGGGAAAGGGACTGATTTATTGAGCATCTATTTTGGCATATTATCTAAATTAATTCACACAAAATTTCTGTAGAAATGGACATTATTTTACATATGAAGAAATGGAGGCCCAGAGAGATCAAGAAGCTTTTGTAAAGTCACACAGCTAATCAGTGATGAAGCCAAAACTTGAATTTAAAACTCTAAACTCTTACCCAGTGCTGTTTCTACTATTCCATCCCACACACTCTTATATGCCAGGCAATTTTGGCTGCATTAGGATTTCTTGCCGAGGCTTTAATTACTGAGAGGAAATGACATTTTGATTAACCCATGTTTTTGCAGCTATAATGCCAAACAAACAGCTTCTGCCTTTCTCATAGAAATTTATGATAGTACTGGTTCATAGCCAACTCTCTGGAAATTGGTTATCTTGCTACAAATGAAACTATTTTTATTTGCTTTTCTTGTACCATCATAATAAGGAAATCAGAAATGATGAGTCATAAACTGCTGAAACTAGAAAGAACCTCAGACACCATGTATCTCAAGCCCCTTCCTTTTAGAGATGAGGAAACTGGGCCCAGAGGGGGCAGCTGACCTGTTGGAGAGCACAGCAAAAAGTGACAGAATCAGGTTCGGCTATTTTTCTCTCCCAGCTTGATTTTAATTCCTCCACTCTACTTACTCCATCTTATAAGCCATCCCTTTGTCTCTAAAACAGCAGCCCCAAGGTCCGAGGGATTTTTCTAAATATCTGCATGAAGTTTGAAGGGCAAAATCTCAAAACATGCCTCTCTAGGTCAATGTCAGAAGGGACTGGGAGAAAAGCAATTCCAGGAAAGCAAAGTCAGTCCATACTTCTTACATTTGCTAGTTTTGTTGCTTTGTTTTGTTTTCTTGAGGGATTATTTGATTGCTTCTAAGCAGTAAAATTTGAGGTCTTAATGTATGAACTCTTTGGAAGCAAGGTACAATTTCTCTGTTTTAAGGCTTCATCAATGACCTTTTCTTCTCAAAACAACCCTGAGAAATGGGCAGCAGCAGGTAAATTTTAAGGTTATTTTCAATCTAGCTCTCCTCCCCAAAGTAACTGAACAACTCGTCTGATCTATTGCTTCCCTTTCAAGTTTATAAATGACACTCAGGAAATATCTTCATGGAAGACTGAACCAAAGGAACGCGTAGGTGAAGAATGGATAATGCCAAAGGGCTCCGTTGCTGTTTCCATCTGTCTCCGGAGATGAGCTTCCTCCTGACCGCTTTCTGCCCTTGAATGCATACTGTTTAGCATTGGTTGCAAGAGGCTTCCTTTTTTTAATTGATTAATTTATTTATATGACTTCCTATGGCCTTGCTGGTTCTATGGCTAGGCCAGTGGGATAGGTAGCCCACTTGTATATCATTGTGAACTGGCCAAATGCACACCACACTTTTTTCCAACACCATATCATCACAGAGGGGTCATTATCTCACACTTTAGTGTCAACAGCAAAGGATTTCATGTCTGCAGCCAAGCACAGCCTACCATCCACAGGTCTGTTTAGAGTAGCAAATGCTCAATGTGTAAAGGGAGAAATCAACAGCAACAAAACAGCAAATAAAAAATACTTCCAAACCTTTTGCTTCTTTCAAAGAACCTCACAAAAGAACATATAGTTCCTTTATATGTTCTTTTATGTTTTCTAAGTCCTTCCAAAAGGCAGAGTTCAGTACATTAAATCATGGTGATATGAGCTAAACCTACCCACCAGTTATTGACCAAGCAATCTAGAAGCAAGCACCTAGCATATTCTATGTTTATGTTTGGCACTGAGACACTGTAAAGCAGGAGCTAGGGGACAAAGAGGAGACCAAATCTGAGATAATGTGTGAACATTAGATATTGAGGCTGAAACCCAGTCCATTGATTTTCATTTGTGACCTGCACCTACCTTGGATAAGCCCAGCAACCAAGTATTGGCAACATGGGTTCGAATCCATTCCAAAGAAGCTTATACCACTCTGCTTAATCATCAACCAACATTCAAGCACCAAGAGTGGCAGCCAAAATATATTTTCTTATTTTTGAAAGATATTTTTTTCTAGGTTATTGAGAATTATCTCAAAACTGTGCTTCGCTTTTCCCTAATAATGGATGTACCACATAACCAGCGCCTAAAGCAGCCAGTGAGTTCAAGTCTATTGAATCATTTTCTGTGCAAAGACGGTTGTTCACTGCCCCACAATCGATAGGCTTCCATTTGCCCATTATGCAGCAGCATACCCAGAGAGGGCTATTTTAAGGGATAGAAGATTTTCTTTTTTCCTTTTCTTTTTAATGAATAAGCTTTGCAAGACAAAAACCAATATGACTTCCTGCTTGGCTTTTGTTTTTAGGTCTTATTGAAGAAAGAACATTGATTCAACTGTCTAGAACATGCTCCATTTCCCTGAAGAGTTGGATGCTGGAAGTCATGATAAGGGCATTGCATTAGGAGTCAAAGCTAAGGATATAGCCATGACTCTGCCCCTAATCACCTGTACAACTTGAAAAAAGTAGCTTGTTGTCTCTGGACCTCAGTTTCCCCTTCTTTAGAATTAGGGAGACAAGAAAGTATACAAATCAAGAGGCAGCTCTCCCACTTAACAACTGTGTACATTTGAGAAAAGTTACTTAACTTCTCTGGGCCTCAGTTTCCTAATTTGAAAAATGGAGATAGTGATAATATCTGCCTAATAATGTTTTTATGAAGATTAAGTTAGAAAACACCTGTGAAAAGTGAATTGACATGTGTATTGTGATCAGGAAATACAACCAACTCTCAATATTCTGACTAAAAGTTTCTGTGACCCCTAAAGATCATTAAATACTTAATGTCATTGTAAGTCAAAAATTATCTTCATTGACTATTATAATATTTACTAACCTGCCAGAGCATATTAAACAATTGGTGCATGTTGATTAATAAGAAAGGCCATCAATCTATTTACTTTGTTTCACAGATTGTTTCTGGATTTAAAAAAAAAAAAACAAAAACAAAAAACTCTTGTCCCTGAAACTCAAAGGAAGCAAATATTTGATACTTTGTGTCTATAGGAGACATACTAGAAGACAGAGGCTACTGATTCTCCCATAAGTTTGTACTTTAGCCCATATGAAAGACAAGGGTAAAGATTTACTGTTCGTCAGGAATCCGAAGACTTTTCTCTGTCATCATTCTAAATGTAAAATTGAAGAAATTCACTTTGAACTGTGGCTATGTTTTATCAGGATTTAGTGAGCAATGTGTGGTCTGGGTGACATTCATCTTCCTATATGGATGGGAGAGGAGACTAACTGAGGTAAGACCATGGCATTGATTTTCATTTTTTACTAAAATAAAAATCATCACAATCCTCCACACCAATTTCTCAAACTACCAGGAATGGAATCATCATTCTATCCCACTCCTCAGTGTTTATCCAAAAGAACTGAAATCAGCACATTATGGTGATGTAGTCACAGTGAAAATATGGAACCAACGAAGGTGTCAGTCAAAAGATGAATGGATAAAGAAAATGTGGCATATATACACAATAGAGTTTTACTCAGCAATAAGGAAGAATGTTATTATGGCATTTACTGGTAAATGAATGGAATTGAAGAACATCCTACTAAGTGGAATAAGCCAGACTCACAAAGTCATGGGTGGAATGTTTTCTCTCCCGTGTGCAGCTAGAGCAAAGTAAAGAGGAAATATGGGGAGGTCAGGTATCATAAGGATAGAGAGAAGACCAATGGAGTAGAAAGGACACAGGGGGGGATGGGAAAAGGGAAGAAATGCCGAATGAATTAGACAAAATTATGTTATCTGCATATATAAGTATCCAATTAAAATAAATAGATTAGCCAGGTGTGGTGGCACATGCCTATAATCCCAGCAGCTAGCTTGGGAAGCTAAGGCAAGAGAATTACGAGTTCAAAGCCAGCCTCAGCAAGGGTGAGGCTCTAAGCAACTCAGTGAGACCCTGTCTCTAAATAAAATACTGAATAGGGCTGGGGATGTGGTTCAGTGGTCGAGTGACCCTCAGTTCAATCCCCAGTATCTAAATAAATAAATTAATAAATAGGGCTGGGGATGTGGCTTGATGGTTAAGTGCACCCAGGTTCAATCTGCAGTAGCAAAGAAAAAAAAAGATAAATAAGTAAAAGGAAGACCAGTAGAGTAGAGGAAGGAAAATAGGGAGACAGAGGAGGGGAGGGAAAGAGGAGGCACTGATGACTGAAATGGAGCGAATTAAATTTTATACATGTGTGATTATGTCAAAATGAACTCAATGATTATGTATAACTATAATATGCTAATAAAAACAAAATATCCTCCACACAAACCCAGCACTGTTGCTTAAAATACTGTGTGTGCACATGCCTTACACAGACTATTTCCTATATATACCTTTCATAATCAATGGACATAGAATATAGAGTTGTGAAAATTATTTCTTCATCACAGTAACTAAAAAATGCCAAGGGTATACAGGACAGTAGTCCCAGTCTACCTCTGCATGAGATTTTTATGTCTTTTTCTGGCCGACAAAATTGAAGCTACAATGGCCATGTGAAATTGTATAAGAGCTTGAGATGAAAAGATGGAATCTGGGGCTGCTGCCAGGAGATTTCACTTTGCCCACCTAGGTAGGTGTTGTTTAATCTGTGTCTCCTGAAAGAGCAAGCCATGTGATAATTGCCTTTTCATCTGTTGATGAAGAGCCTCTCGCTCATGTTAATGTTCCCTAGGACAGGAGGGCCAGATCCAGTTAGGTGCAGCTGCTTCTTGGCTTTCATCTGAATTTGGTAGCAGTAGCGCATCATTTACCAGTACACTCTGGCAGAACTGACTACAGCAATCATGGTGTATGTCTGTGTGTGGAGGTGCAAGGTGGCTTGTCTCTTTAGATGAAATGGGAACATAACAACATTGCTAAAAGCTTTGCCTCGTTATCCCATCTACATCTTCTATTATATATACTGAGCTAGTGAAAGTACAGGAGGTAATTGCCAGCCTGCCTGGTAGATCCAATTTGTGCATTAAGGTAATGCTGTCCTGATCTTGCAGCACCCGTTGGTTTATTGTTTCTTCTGTGAAACGTTTTTGCTCATCAGCCCATAAACTCATACTCACCATATTGAGCTTATGATAGGGCCAGATCGCCCTGTAAATATGGAAGGAAAAAATTGAAACTCTTCTCAGGGGAAGCAGGAAATTCCAGAAATGTGAACTGGTAGTAGGAACGATGGGAAGATGGTGTGGAGTGATATTAGCTTCTGAAGCTAATTGGGTGCATATTCAGTCAGTGATAACCTTACTCCATAGGGGTCAGAACACATCTGGAGTGTCATGTTCTAATATAGACCTTGTACTTTAGGAGAAAGGGTGGGAAAAGGTACCAAGAAGGTGACCAGGATTTGGAGAGATGTAGAAACCATGCCATGGCCTGGAGGGAAACAAACTAAGCTAATCCAGGCTAACTGAATGGAAGAGAGGTGTGCAATTGTTTTGTATGACTCCCAAGGAAAAATACAGAGCAAAGAGATGGAAATGACAAAAAGTACATTTCAGATAAATAGGACAAATAAACAGAACCTTATTAGAATAAAGACTATCCAAAAATAGAATGCATTTACTCAGTAAGTAAAGACTTCTTCCTTGAGGTGTTCAAACTGGCTGAACCTCTAGAAGGAATACTATAAAGTGGAGGTTTGCATCCTCTAGTCAACTAATCCCAAAGGTATCCCTTAAATACTCTCAATTATTTTTTTCTATGATGCCAGTGAAAAACACAGAAAATAAAAACATATGCTTTCATCCATTCATCCATCCAAGCATCCATTCATAAATCCGATCTTTAAACACTTAACAAGTGACCATGATGTCCCTGGTATTATGTCAACCCATTAAGTCCCAAGTTTTCAATTCTGTGAATATTTCAACAAAGTTGACACAGATGCATTAAAATAGGCTGGAAATCATAATCTAGAGATTATATATCCTTTATTGTCATTAAAAACAAAAATAGATTGTCCTATAAATAGGACACTGGAACAATATAGTAACTTTTACATATATAAGTCATCCTATAAATAAGACATTGGGCAACTATGATATCTGGGATGCTAGGGGGAAATGAGGAATGTAAGACATAGAAACATAGGACAAAGACATAGACACATATAGTTACAGTACAGTTAGATACTGCAAAACCAGACACATGTACAAGTAACAGAAAGAGTCACAGAGATGTTTTGAATAAGTGCAAACCTAGGAGAAAGACATGCCTGAACAGAATCATAAGAGATGATTTGGAGCTTGCCAAAGATATGAGGTGGAGAAGGTGGGAAGACCATCCTATATAAGGTTATCAATGTGCTCAAAGACATGGAGATGTGACTCTGTCCAGCAAGTCTGTAAACCTTTAAATAACTCACCATTGCAGAAGCAATGTAAAGTCTACCAGGAGAAGGGACAGGGGAAGAGATGAGGTGTGGAATTAGGCCAGGTCTGGGGACCATCCCAAACTTTATGGATGCCACAAAGCTGGGCACTGATGTATCTTGCTTCTGTGCTTGCCCTTGATTTTCTCTATACAATTCTTGTATCTAAGTTGGAAACCACCTATAGCAAAACAAAATAAAAATGTAGGTCAGCTATTTTCTGCTGCCACAAAGTCAGCTGAATTTCCAGAACCACACTCCCTGACCTCTGTATCTGTTCACTTTAATCCAAATGTAACATAAAAAACCCTAACATCAAAGTTTTTCCATTTACCACAAATTGAACAATATTATGTAAGTCTTCTAAAATATTTCAAATTTTCATGGACAGGAAATGAACTAATGTCTATAGCTATATCTGCATGGAAGATCTGTCTGCCAAATCGGTGATATGTTGTTTGCAAGTTAAAAACAAATGGAATCATCTTAACAACAACAAAATAAATCCCTTCACGATTTTGTTCTGATTTTCAAAGAAAAGCTCTTATCTTTTCAGAGTAACATGATTCAAATGAGCTTTAATTTTTGTGAAACCCCCATAATTGGCCCTATTAATTAGATGACCAGTCAGATTGGGGGAGAACTCAGACTTACAGAAGTCCTTTTTTTAAAAAAAAATATAACCTGCCAGGTTATTACTTTCAAGTATTGTACTTGAGAATCCTGTAAGTGCTTTTAAAAAAACCACACATTCTTGTTTGAATGCAAATGCTGCTGTGACAACAGTTCTTGAAAACAATTCATCTGTGTTGGGTTTTTAATATTCATCTTTATTAATTCCATTCTGAAAGCACATGAGATGTTCCAGATCAGAGAGAGATTATTCTTATTCCACTAAAAAGCAAATAATGACCTCAGTTTCCCACACCAGGATTCTCACCCCTGGGGTGACACAATGAAAGTCAGGTCAAATCTTTTACACATACAAAGTCTGTATTACAGTAAGGAACAGAGAAAAATGGATTTTTCTCTACATACAAGAGAAAAAGGCAGCTGTCCCCCCCCCCTTTCCTCTCAAAAGAAATGGAAAAGAACTATATCTCCAGTGTTCAATAAATAAGCTCAATAAGTCTTGTTGAATGATAAACCAAGAAAAAAAATAGGAAATATCCTTAGTTTTTATTCCAATTTTTTAAAATAGAAATGCATTTTTTGAGAACCAGATAAGTCTCCAATTTTAGTGACCTAGAAATATCTCCAAGGTCCCTAGCTTCATTTGTCCTTGAAATGTAAACATAGACCTCCAGAATCAGATAAATCTCCCTGGAGTTTATCACTCTCTATACATTTATAAATTACCTCCCCAAAGCACCTTACTAAAGTGAGCTCTTGGTCCAAGATCCCAAGCTCTCAGAAAAATTTATTTAAGAAAACCTGAATTCTGTAGTTACACAAAGTATTCTTTTTATACCCCAGAGTCGGCCTATCAATGAGGGCAACATTTCTTTGTGTTAAGGATGCAGGCTTGCTTAACAAATCTTTTTCTTCATACACAATTAAAAAATAAGCTTCAGCCCAGTATGTTCTCATGGTTAAAAATCTTAGTATCATTCACTCAATAAATTCAAAAATAGTCATTGTGTGCCTACTGTGTGCCAGGCCTTGTTCCAGTGAAATATTTCACTGTGAGTAGATTTGGCATTTTACTGTTGCCTATATGCTTTCCCTTGATTTAGAATGATTCTTCTCCAGCTAGATCAATTATTGTTCTACTCGATATTTCAAAAGTTGTAAATGACCATGTACCAAAAAATAAATGCAGTCTGAAATATTTCGAGCAACATTTGGAACATTGTTCTTTAGGGACTATTAAATTCAATCATCTTTTCTTTGTACTTTGCCACCCTTCCTTATCACGTATAATCCTAACTGCTAATCTTTGAGACATTCACATGTCTTCCTTCACTAAACTCAAGCACATTAATTTGCATGCTAGACTAACTCAAATGACTTCTCAGCTTTAAGCCAAGGAAAGTTTTCCTCCAAAATGTTTCCAAGTATCGATCAGTTTTGTTTGCCAAATTTTAAAGTCCTCTTTTGCAACTCAGTAGATTGTAGCTTAAAAGTACATGGGGTTTTCACAATATGCTTCACCTTTATAAAACAAAATTGGAGGATTTAGATTAACTAAATTCAACATCATAGATGATACTAAATCATTATGATACTAAATTAGTATCATATCATAGCTAAGTCAAAATGGCTACTTTATACTTCTGAATCATTTCTTAATATCATCTCAGATCTAGGAGTATACCTCTGTGATAGATTGTGTGTTTGACACGTGCAAGGCTCTGGGTTCAATCTCCAGCATCCAAGCATTTTTGGAAAAAAAAAATCATTTTAGAGGAAATAGCAGTTTAATCTATAGAAAATAATAACAAAAAGATAGCTTAATATAGTTAAAGGAGTAAACTTGAATTATAAGGATAGCAAACCATAACAACTTTTTTCTCCTAAAGCACTGAATTTAGCACCAAGATAAGTTGGAGCAATTAGAAATTAGTCATGACATAGTTTTTATTACCTTCCAGTTAATAAAATACATGAGAACTTTACTATGATTTTTAATGTATTGGACTTTTAGTGAATCCATTTATACATTTTCAGTATGGTTCAAAGCAAGAAAATAAATATACCAGAAAACATTCAATAATAGCATATGTATTGTGTTATTTTTCCCCATAAGAGTGGTTATGGGTTTGAGCCAGGCAGAGCCAGATCATCTACATTGGCTGAGTGTTGAAGACTTGCCTCAACATACAAGTAGAGCCCTTTGACAAGATTGGGATATTCATTAGTTCTAGGAACATAAATTAATCTCTGTCCAATTGTTAGCTGACTGCTAAGATGACCAGTGAACATGCACAGCAATGGATACAGACTTTAAAGAATTCATTCAGAAATGTCACTAACACAACAAATAGTAAAAGTAACAACAAGAACCCTGAGGAGGAAAAATCTGATCTCCAGATTTGTCACATTATAACATGTAAAACATTTAGCTTTTCACACACAAAAATTGAGGCATGCAAGGACACATAAAAGCATCATATACAGGGGATCAAATCAATCAACAAAAAATTGTCTCTGAGGGACCCAAGACATTGGACTCACTAGACAAAGACTTTAAACCAGTTATTTTAAACATGTTCAAGGAACTAAATGAAAACACTTCTAAATAACTAAAGAAAGTATGAGAATCATGTCTTACCAAATAAAAAATATCCTAATGAAATTTACATTATTAAAAAGAACCAAATAAAAATTGCACAGTTGAAAAACACCATGACTGAAGTGAAAAATCCAATAGAAGACCTCACAAACAGATTCAAGCAGGTAGAAGAAAGAAATCAGTGGACTTGAAGATAGGCAACTGAGATTATGCAGTCTAAGGAATGGAAAGAATAAACAATGAAGAAAAATGAATACAGGCTCAGAGACCTGTGGGACACCAAAAGACATCTTGTCTATGGGAATTACAGAAAGAGAACAAAAAGAAAGGAGGCACAAAGAATATTTGAAGTAAACCTCCCAAAATTGAAAAAAAAAAAACACCCAGTTATTTACACATCCAAGAAGCTCAACAAACTCAAAGAGATTTGCATCTAGACACATGATTAGCAAAATGTCAAAATATCAGCACAGAGAGACTCTTAAGAGTAGTGAGAGAGAAACAACACATCATCTAAAAGGGATACACAATATATTATGAGCTTACTTCTCATCAGAAACCACAGTCAAAAGATCAGTGGGATTACATAATCAAAGTTGTAAAAGTGCTCCAAGAATTCTCTATCAAGGGCTGGGGTTGTGGCTCAGTTGTAGAGCACTTGCCTAGCATATGTGAGGCACTGGGTTCGATTCTCAGCACCACATATAAATAAATTAAATAAAGGTCCACTGACAACTAAAAAATATTTTAAAAAATAATTCTATATCAAAAACTCTCCTTAAAAATGAGGAAGAGGGCTGGAGTTGTAGCTCAGTGGTAGAGCACTTGCCTAATAAATGTGAGGCCCTGGGTTCAATACTCAGTACCACATAAAAAATAAATTAATAAAACAAAGCTATGGAGAAAAAGTTACCTCATAAAAAAATGAGGAAGAAATCAGTATATTCCCAAGTAAACAAAAAGTGATAGAATATAATAATAACAAACTTGTACTATAAGAAACACTAAAGGGATCTCTTTAGGCTGAAATGAAAGGACAGTAACTTGAATTGACATGAATAAAGAAAGATCAATGGCAAAGGTGTTTACATAAGCAAATACAAAATAGAGTATAAATGTATTTTTATTTGTAATTCTTTTTACTCCCATTCAATTTAAAAGACCTGCATAAAGCAACACTTATATGTCAATGTTTGTGGACATACATATGATGTCCAAACATGCAATTTGTATGGCAATCACAACAAACAGGAAAGGGGAAAGAATGAAATTATATAGAAGCAAATGTTTTATATATTATTGAAATTAAGAGGATGTCAAATAAAATAAATCAGACATAACTTTCCAATGTTCATATATGAATACACGACCAGTTTAAGTCCACATATGTGCGACCACAAAAAAGGGAAATTATACACCATGTATGTATGATATGTCAAGATACATTCTACTGTCATGTATAACTAAAAAGAACACATAAAAATTTAAAAAGACGTAAATATGAACAACATTGTTATAAATTAAAATGTAAATTATAGCTGGGCATGGTGGCGCATGCCTGTAATCCCAGTGGCTTGGGAGGCTGAGGCAGGAGGATCGAGAGTTCAAAGCCAGCCTCAGCAAAAGTGAGGCCCTAAGCAATTCAGTGAGATCCCCTAAGTAAAATACAAAATAAGGCTGGGGATGTGGCTCAGTGGTCGAGTGCCCCTGAGTTCAATCCCCAGTACCAAAAAAAAAAAATTAAATTGTAATTCCCAGGTAAGTCATTAAGAAAATAATGTATTGCCATAACACAATACCTAAGGCTGAGTAACCTATAGAGATTTATTTGGCTTATGATTCTTGGGGCTAGAGGGTTCACACAGCATGGCACCAGCAACCTTATGAGGGATTCCTGGTGTATGGAAAGCAATTGTGTTCCGTGCCTTTTATCTCTCTATATATTCATATGCCAGTACTTCACCATCTTGATTATTTTTTACTTTGTGGTAATTTTTGAAATCAGAAGATGTGAGTCTTCCAGTTTTGTTCTTCTTTTCCAAGGTCACTTTGGCCTTTTTGGTCCCTTGAATTTTCAAATGAATTTTAAGAGCAGATTACTAATTTCTACAAAGAAGCCAATTGGGATTCTGATAGAGAATGTTCTGAATCTATAGATCAATTTGGAGAGTTTTGTCATATGAAATATTAAGGTTTCCAATTAATGAGCATTGGCTATCTTTCCATTTATTTAAATATTCTTTAATTTCTTTCAACAACTTATAGTAGTTTGGGGGGTATAAGTTTTTGCAATTCTTGTGTTAAATGTTGTCTTGGTCCAGTCACAACATGACAGAGAAACAGAAAGGGAACTTAACCACATGCAGAAAGGATCAAGCATGAGGTGGCCTCACTTTATAATAATCTGCTTTAATCCAGTCCCAAGAGACCTGACCCACTCTCTTAAGACAGCATTAATTCATTCATAGGATTGGAATCCCCATGACCTAATTACCTTCCACTCGGCTCCACCTCTTAAAGGATCTACCACCTCAACACTGCAACACTGCGAACCAAGCTTCCAGCACATGAACCTCTGGGGGAAAACCATTTTCGAACATAGCAAATATATTTCTAAGTAAATAGTCTTTTGATGCTATTGCAAATTGAATTATTTTCTTAGTTTTGTTTTCAGATTGTTCCTTGCATGTATATGTCACGCTATGATGTTACTAGTGATGACATATTTAAAAAAAAACAACAACACTGAATTGCTCACTTTAAAAAAAGTTTTTAAAAGTTGCCTAGGCAACTAAAAGGCAGTGACAAATATGGTGACCAACTGTCCTAGTTTGCCTGAGAGTGATTTTGTGGGACACAGGACTTTCACTGTTAAGCCTGGAAATATCTTCAGCAAACCAGGATACTAGCTCATCTAAGACAACAGAAGGTCAACGTTACACCTAATGCCCTGAATCTAGACTATTCATGAGCTGATGTATACGTACATCTGTTCAAAAATCCCCTGGGTATCTAAAAAGCATAGGAGATAAGCAGAAGACATTCCTGAGTTCCAGTGGTTGAAAATCCTAAACATAAGAAAAACAACAAAGAAGAGGACCCATAAATGTTTCCACTTATGGAAATAAATGAAATGGATGGACTATTATACTAAGGTGAGACCCTGTCTCCATACAGTCATTTTCTAAATGAATAAATGGCCACTGATAAGAATGGAAGGGCAAACTCTTGTGTGCACACATACTTTTGGAGAAAGAACTTCATTTCAAAGGAAAACACATATGTAAAATATGCCTACCATATGCCAAGCTTTGTTCCAAGCACCACAAATATAATTTCCTTGTAGCCTCAATGAAGTATGTGCTATTATTATTGCCATTTTTATTATCTCCATTTTAGGTAGGAGGAAACTAGTACACAACCACGATAAGTAGCTTACTTGAGGTCACACAGCTAATAGTTATTGAAGTTAACCCTGACAGTCTGGCTCCAGAGTCAGAAGTCTTAGCTACTGTGTTACACTGTATCCTCAAATATTGTGAATAGATAAAGTGCAAACCTACAGGAATAAGGCAAGGAAGGAAGGGCTAGGACCTAAAGATAACAATCCTAATAAATCAGGAAAATTACCTTCTCTATTCTCTTATGCTACTCAACTCATGATCCATAGTTGTACCCCCTTCTCCTGAGGTAGGACTTTGAAGATTCTTTGTGTACATAATCTTCTCCCCACATCTCTAATTTGTGACTGCAATTTGGGCCTCTGTTGAAAGGGGGAGTATGTAATTTCCAAAGACACAAATGTGAATACTTAGATCTAAAATATTCAGTGTTTTTTCAAAGGGATTGACATCTAAATTCATGGTTTGACTTAACTACACTAAGTCAAAGCATAGTTCCAAAGATATCAAGGACAGGGATGATAGGGTGGGGCTCTGATAGTGTAGTGCAGTAAGGATCAGTCAGTAAGCACATTAAAGAAAAACATAAAGCTATTTCCAGCGGAAATGCTCAGAAACACTATAGGAAATTAATACAAGCGACTGGCATAATCTCACCTAATAAAACCAGGAGCAGGTGTCTTCTAGTCCTACAGTCAAAACAACTTAATAAGATTAGTCTATAGCACATAGAGGGCTTAAGGATTGCATGGCTTAGGGTAAGTAGGATTCAGTTTTCATTAAGGAGATAGATGAACAAGAAACTTTCTGTTACAGCTGAAAATCTCTCATTCAATAACCACTCATCTTGAATACCTACTATGTGCCAAAATCTTTACTAAATATTAAAGACTCAGGAATGAAAGAGAGAGATACCATTTCTGCCTTCATGATCTTACCATCTATTGAGTAAAAGAGATATTTTTAACTTCACAAAAACAAATGCATATGATTCTGGTAAGTGCTTGAATGAAAAAGACTAACTACAGAGGGTAATTTGAACAGGAACCAGAGAATCAGCTCCCCTGAGTCAGTGAAACTTAAGCTGACACCTGAAGATATGGAGTTGGACAGATTTGGAGGTGGAGTTGGAAATGGACATCCAGGTCAAGAGTCTGGAGGTGGGAAAGAGCTTGGCAACATTCTAGAAACTGAGAAGGCTTCTGTGGTGTCAGAGTAATGAGCAATGTATAGAGTGACTTGGAATAAGAATGGACAGGTGAGAATGGCCCATATCATTTAGATCTTTGTAGATCATGAAAAGGAGTATGGATTCTGCTCCATGTGCAATGGCACATCATTATATAGGGATTTAATTGGGAGGAGTGGATAGTGACACTAACCAATGTATGGTGTGAACATCTCCAAACTATATATAATCAAGCCCTAAGTTTAGAAATCCAGATTGTTTTCTGGTAGAGTCATTGTGAGCTGCATCCAGGAAAGGCATTAATGATTGTTGGTGGTTGGTAAGTGGAAAACGGACTTCAGCTGAGCTTTGCATAGAGCATATGAGGCAAAGCCATCATAGTGGCAATATAGCTAAGTGGAAAAAATATCTACAGGATATGAAATAGGGCTTGGAGACTATCAGGACACTGGATAAAGATATGGAATAGTCATTGAAATCATCAAGGTTTAGAGCCACTGGACCTGGAAAAAATATTATGGACATTCAAATAAATGGAGAAAAAGAAATGAGGAAGTAAACTGCTAAAGAAAATTGTTATTTCTGAGCCAGGTGCAGTGGTGCATGCCTGTAATCCCAGTGACTTGGGAAGCTGAGGCAGGAGGATCACAAATTTAAGGTAGCTTAAGTAACTCAAGTAACTAACTTAACTAACTTAAGTAAGACCTTTAAGCAACTTAAAAATAAAAAGAGATGAAGATGTAGCTTAGTGGTAAAGCACCCCTGGGTTCAATACCCAATACCCTCAAAATTGTCATTTCCATTTTTGAAATGTTGATTATAAACATCAGAGGAACAAAAGAGCAGATGCTATGTTGGTCATGTTAGAGATTAGACTGGAAACTTATTTGGGAATAATAGAAAGAATTGAAAGGTGAGGTTGAAGGCAGCTTTGAGGGAAAAGTAGCTGGGTTCCTCAGGATGCAAGGATACAGTGGAGCCCTAGAGAGAGACACCAAAAGAACAGCAAATGGAATTGGAATAGAACTCAGGTAGGGTACTGTCTCAATGAGAGTCAAACACAACCACAACACTGCAGGTGAAAAGGGAGGAAAGAAGCCTGAACTTACCCACCTTATAGAAATGTCTTCAGAGTTATAAGTACAAAATATTAAGAAAAAATTAAGGCTTCACTTAAAATGACAACACTAGAACCAGTTCATACATTGTTCAACCTGGAGTATCACTAAGAATCTGTGTGATATCATGTTGATTATTCTTATGTCAATATTATGTATCAGGGAGGGAAATTCTCTATTTTTTTTTACTTTTGCCAGTTCTTGAGGAATTAGTTGCTTCCAAAACTCTACTTTCTACTGTATGAAGTAAGAACTACCTTAATTAGCCAGAACATTTTTTTATTTTAAAATTCAGGGGGCCCCCTCTACCCAGCATTGTGGAATTCAGCAAATAAGTTTTGTCAACTATGAACTCCAAACTCACAGAAGGTCGCAAGAAGTAACAAGACTCCAAAAAGTATTACAAAAGAAGAAAATTAAGGCTAGAAATTTAGTTCAGTAGTAGAGTACTTGCCTAGCATATACAAAGCTCTGATTTTGAACCCCGGTACTACAAAAAAAAAGTAATTAGCTTGTCACAGGTGCCAAGAGTAAGCATTGAGAGTTAACACATCACAGCAAGGTGATTTAGTAGTTACAATACAGCAAATGTCAGGAGAATCATCATGGTAGCATCAACTCTCTTAAATCCAAGTCTTCCAAGAAAAATGTGATAGGTCCTGACATCATCTATGTATGCAGCTCATTGTGCAACAGCTGAGGAACCCAGGGTTCAGAGCTCTGTACCTTGGTAGCAAGAAATCAACAAAACAGTTCTCCATCCCCATAGTGTGAGTACTTCTAGAGTGGTCACACTTTGGTTGCCTTGACCTAATTAATTGCCTATGTGACTAACTACAGAAACTGCTCAGTGTTGGTGTGAGATAGGCCTTGAAAAATGTCACTTGTATCAAGGATGCACAGGGACATTCTAGGCTCAGCAGAAAGCCTCTTCCAACAAATCAGAATACATCTTATCTTTTAAGCATTCATAAATCACATAGATTTTGGTTATTAAAAGTCTTTTGGGAAGCCAGGTGCTGTGGTGCATGCCTGTAATCCCAGTGACTTGAGAACCTGAGGCAGGAGGATCACAGTTTGAGGTCAGCATCAGTAATGTAGGGAAACTCTGTCTCAAAATAAAAAATAAAAACGAATGGGGATATAGCACAGTGGTAAAGCACCCCCAGATTCAATACCTAATACAAAAAAGACTCTGGTCTTAATTCTTTCCAGAATTAAAAATTCTAATCTTAGAATACAGCAGACATGAGTTTATCAATATGTAAAGCAATGAAGTGTAACTGATGTGATTCTGCAAGCTGTATACGGGGTAAAATGGGAGTTCATAACCCGCTTGAATCAAAATGTGAAATATGATATATCAAGAACTTTGTAATGTTTTGAACAACCAACATTAAAAAAATAAATTTAAAAAAAAATTCTAATCTTATCAATCTGTCCTCTAATAGCTGGTGGCACTCCCATTCCCCCAACATCCCAAACTTCTAAACATCTTTGTCATTTTAGCTCTTTCCTCTCATTTTTTTCCTTTTTCCCCAATTCTCTCTTTCTTGTGGAATAACTGAATTTGCTCCCAGAATTCCACATCTAGATACACCACAGTTTGGAGCAGGAATCAGCAAATATTTTCTCTAAAGGGTCCAATAGTAAATGTTTTAGGTTCTGCAAGTCATACGATCTCTGTCATACTATTCAAGTCTTCCACCATAATATGAAAGCAGCCATAAACAATACTACTTAAATGCATATGTGATAATTCATACATAATAATATAAAAATGAGTATGGCTGTGTTCCAATAAAACTTGGATGTGCAGCAAAGTTAGCACACAGATCATCTTTTGCTGACCTAACTTAGAACAATAGTAAGATATTTTACATTTGCTTCAAGAAAAGAATTACAGATATGTCTCATAAACATATAGGGAAACATTCTTTAGAATACTAGGAACTAAATCCAGCAACAGATAGAAAAGATTATACACCACATCCAATTAAGTTTTATCCAAGGAATATAAGGCTGGTCAATAAATATAATTCACCATATTAGCAGAATAAAAGAGAAAATACATAATTATCTCAACAGATTTAAAAAATTGGAAAAATTATATATATATATATATATATATATATATATATATATATATATATATATATTCTTTTCAAACTATGAATAAAAGAAAATAGACTCAAACAACTAAAAGGCATTTATGGAAAATCTACAGCTAATATCTTACTGGCAAAATAAAACCTGAATGTTTTTCTTCTAAGATCAGGAGCATGGAAATCCTCATTTTTGCTGGGTACAGTGGCACATGCCTGTAATCCTAGTGACAAGGAAGGCTGAGGCAGGAAGATAGCGAGTTCAAAGCCAATCTCAGCAACTTAGCAAGACCCTAAGGAACTTGGTGAGACCCTGTCTGTAAGTAAAATATTTTTAAAACCTGGGGATGTGGCTCAGTGGTTAAGCACCCCTGGGTTCAATCCCTGGTACCAAAAAAAAAAAAAAAAAAAAAGAAAGAAATCCTTTTTTTTTTCATTTCACTACTTCTATTCAACTCTTTAGTAAATATCTGAGTGATTTTAAAGCAAGAAAAAAAAGAAGCCATACAGACTGAAAAAAGTAAAATTGGTTTTATTGGTTCATGATATGGTTCTGGACATTTTTTGAATCCTAAAATATGTACAAAAATAATACTAGAACTAATAAGTGAATTTAGAAAAATAAAATAGGACAATATGAAACAGTTATACATTCTAGCAATACAAAATTAAAAATTGATTTTTTTAAATCCAACAACATAGATATTTTGGAATAAATTTAACCAAATATTAGCAGACTTATGCACTAAAAATTCTAAAACATTATCAAAAGAAATTGAAGAAAAACTTCCCCCACACACACTGTATATTGAGAAATACATCATGTTCCTGAATCATAAGCCTCTAAATTGATATCATTTCTCACAAAAGTAATTTACAGATTCAATATAATTCTAATGAAGATTCTAGTATTTTTTACAGAAATTGACAAACTGAATCTGTAATATACATGGAAGTAGAAAAAACTTAGAAGGGCCAAAGAAATTTAAAATTAAGCAAACAAATGAAATAGAACCAAGTTGGACGACTTAAACTATCTGATTTCAAGACTTAATTTAAAGCTATATTAATCAATAGAAGGAACATAGGGGCTGGGGATGTAGCTCCATGGTAGAGTTCTTACCTAGTTAGAATGCTCAAGGATCTGTGTTCCATGACCAGCACTGAAAAAAGCAAGAAGCAGGTGTATACATGAATGGAATAGAAGAGAGTCAAGAAATAAACCCACATCACAGAGTCAATTGATTTTTAACAAAACTGCCTTGAAAAATCAATTGGGAAGAGAATAGTCTTTTTAATAAATAACACTGGGACTGAGAAATATCCATGTGGGGAAAGAATCAACATCAACCTTTTTCGCACAGCATATACAGAATTAGCTCCAAAAGGATCATATATCTAAATATAAAATCTGAAACTAATAATCCTCCAAAAAAGAATATGGGAAAAAATGTGACTTTGAGTCAAGCAATTTTTTATAGAGGATACCAAAATTCTGGACCATTAATTAAAGGTTATTAAAATTAATTTTATAAAACTAAAACCTCTGTCCCTTGAAAAGAATAATTAAGAAAAATGGAAAGACAAGTTGTAGGCTGAAGAAACATATTATAAATACATCTATCTGAAATGGAACTTTTATCAAGAATATATAAGGAGGTATTACAGTTCAATAAGAAGACAAACATGCCACTACTACCACCAAATGGTCAAAACACATAAACAGAAATTCAAAAAACAAGATACAGAAATAGCCAAGGAGCACATGAAAAATGCTTAATGTTTTAGATCTTTAAGAAAGAAAAAGCCCCACTGAGATACTACTATACAACCACTAGTGTAATTAAAATTAAAAGAGTGACCATACCAAATTAATGAGAATGTGAAACAAATAGAACTTTAATACATTCCTCATGGGAAGGTAAAATGGTACAACTTTAGAAAATTCTTTGGAAGCTTCTTATAAAATAGAACACTCATTTAGTAATCTAGAAATTCTACTCCTAAATATTTTTTTAAATATTTTTAGTTATAGATGGACACAATACCTTTATTTTATTTATTTTATTGGTTTATTTATATGCAGTGCTGAGAATCAGACCCAGTGCCTCACACATGCTAGGCAAGTGCTCTACCTCTGAGCCACAACTCCAGCCCCTACTGCTAAATCTTTACCCAAGAGAAATGAAAACTTATATCCATACAAGGCTCATACACAGATATTTGTTTTAATAGCTAGTGGGGTTCTGGTAAACTGGATCTACAGGGGGAAAAGTCCCAATTTGCCAATTTCCCTGATGTATGGTTGATTTCAAGCTACCCACTGAACCTTAGTTCAGAAGAGATGTGCACAATCAGCTCCAGCAAACCTGTATGAGCCAGCTTCAGTGGACCACTAATTTATCATTCAAAACTAGAAATAACTCCAATGTTCATCATTTATCCAAGTGAGTGGATAAACAAATTGTGGTATATTCAGTGTGATGCAGTAACATTCAGCAATGAAAAGAAATGAATTAGATTCATGCTGTAGTATGGATGAATCTCAAAGACATAGACAGAACAAAAGAAGCCAGAAAAAAAAAGAGTACCTACTGAGTGGTTCCATTTCAAACAATCGCCAACTTATGATGGTTCAATTTAATGATGATGTGAAAGTCATGTGCATTTGGTAGAAACCACACTGAAGTTTTAATTTCTGTCTTTTCCCAGGGTAAGAATATGTGGTATGATTCTGTCTCTTAATTCTGGACAAAGAATGGCATTTGAAGCTCCCAGGCAGCCACACATCATGAGGGTCAGCACCCATGGAAAACCCATTGTTAATATCTCTATTCCTAAAAAGGTATCAAAAATTTAATCACCAGTCTTTCTATACTGATTCTAAAATGGTTTCCTATTTTTCTCTACTCATTCTCCATAGCTAGTGCTAGTCTTTGTGTGTTGAATACAGAGTAGACAAAATGTTCATCATGTGTCATCTGAAAAAGATCAAACCTCACACAGTAATAATATCACTAGCCTAAAATAAAATCTCCAAGACGTGGAAACCTTAGCAACAAACTATTTAATCCACAGAAAGCTGGCAAAATAATACTGAAAACATGTAACACTTATTACATGTCAAGTGCTGTTCCATGATCTTTTCCTTAACTCAATCCATTTGATCCTCACAACTCTCTGAAGTACACTATCATTAGTTCCATTTTACTAATGTGGAGACTGAGGTTCAGAGTGATTAAATACCTTGTCCAAGATCATCCAGCTATTAAGTGTGTGAATTGGGATTCAAATACCTTTGCTTACAAAGAACTTCAAGGTACTGGGCTTTTATAATAAATAAAAACAAAGTCCTGTGGCAAAGACAATATGGAAGAAAACATTGGTATTTTCATTGCAGCTATATGTGCGAAACAACCCATTTTGATACTGCATATCACAGACATGAATGGATAAGAACCTGTTCAAAAGACTTTGAAAATAAAAACAAAAATGTTCACAAAGATTGTTTCTGGTTGGTGAAATTATATATGATCTTTTTTCTTCCCTCCTGCACTTCTGTGTTTTCTAAATGTAACATAATAAATATGTATTACATTTATAATTTGAAAAAAGTCAATGTCTTTTCAACTTTGCATGGATTTTAAATATTTTAAATATTCCCTGGCCTTCTATGGGATTGAAAAAAATCTTTGCAATAAGTCAAAAGTTCTCTTCATACAAACTATACATCACAGTAAAAAGCAGGGAACATTCAAGCTATCTGTGGCATGTTACTCTTTTACAGAATAATTTCATATACTATTTTATACTATTCATAATGGTTTGGCAGTGTGAATTTTAACAAGGAAGGCTTTTAAGCAAAAGCTGCAAACAACATATGACAATCAACTTGTTTTGCTATACACTTTAGAAAAGAGAAGGATTCAGGAAAGAGATGGATTAATTGAAAATTTATATGCAATAGCATGGGAGTAATTATATGTACTAAGCCAAATTTACTTATGATAATAGACTTAATTGGAAAATTCTTTAATGTACAATTTTAATAATGGCATTAAAGAAATTGGGAAATTTGAAGAACATCTAATCATTTCTGAATTATAATTGTAAATGAGTGCAGATGACCTAATCTGCTTACGTAAATGATAATTATTAATTTAGCAATTGTACAAATGAGCTCAAAACATGGACTACAATAATTACAATACAAACCAATAACTTCCTTGCTTCTATTTGCACAAATGATTAAATTATATGAGAAATGTTTTCTCCGTACTTTAAAAGCTAATGTAAATTTAAGAATACAGGGAAATTATTAGTGTAATTAAAACTAATTGGTATACACAAATATGGAAAACAAACAGCTGGAATTGTAAAGCTGGAAGAAGGAACATTTCATTCTACTTTAAGTCCTAATGTCATGCATCTTTCACTGTAACTGTAGTGAATAACGAATCGCCAGAAAAATAATATTGCTTCCTGTAATAAGTTCCCATTTATGATACTGATTTTTTGAAAGCATTCTGCACTTCAGGCTTTTCATCAAAAATGATATTTTTTCATTTCAATCTCACCACAGATAATTTTACATTTTGAAAATAGTGCTATACACACTAAGTGGAAACCCAAGGTAATTTTCAAATTGTCTTTAAATGCTCAATACATTTGATAGTATTATGATTCACGTTGAGTTTGTGCAGCAAAAGTTGGGAGAGGGGGTTATCAGGAAAATGCAGATATTGGGGTAGGTGGAGAGGAAGCACAAAAATCTCCTGATTAAGGAGTAATGGCCCAGGAAATATCAGAAATGATGGTGACAATAGAACAGTCACGCTGGAAAGAGCGAGGCCGGGCTCTGAGCTGGCAGGGTCTGCTCCTCTGTGGGGTAAAGAGCCCCCAGTGGATCTAAGCCATCGCCCCTCTGCCCAGCCACCATGTGCTTCAGTGTTGCTCTAAGAGCTCAGTGTGAGTTTCCTCCAGCAAATCGCTCCAATTTGCCCATGGTGCCACCTGCCCCATCCTGGATTGAGCATGCTCTGTGGAGAGCTCTGAACTTAAGGTGACAGCAGCACAGGAGAGTCCAAGGCTTCTGTCGCTTTCTCACGTGTCCTAATGCAGGCAGGTTGGACTGTACGGGAGCTCACTGTTAGCTTGCAGAGAGGGAGGGACATCTGCAGTGTGGCCTTGAAGACCGTTCTGTCCCCTGCCCCTGCCCACATCACTGAGGCTGAGGTGCCTGTATCCTCATGGCTGGGGAAGCTGTCCACAGCCCTCCTTCCTGCTCCACCAACACTGACATACCCTCATCTGCATGCCAGCTTTGAAATAAGAGTTTGGGAGATTAATAGGCGCTTCCCAGATCCCAGACATGCCACCTGAATCATAGACTATTTGCCCTTTATAGCTGGCTTATTTCACTTAGCAAAATATGTTCAAGGTTCAGTTTTAGTGACCTCTTCTCATCTCTGTTTTCTTATTTGTAAAACAAGGACAAGAATTGAGTCTACTTTGAGATTTATTTAAGATTCAGTGAAATAATATGTGTGTGTAGATGTTCATTACTAGCATTATCATTATTATTAATGTATGTATACACAACTCTAGTTACAGCAGATAGGCAACTGCTCATTTAATAGCTTGATGGAACCTAAAACAAACTAGGACCATTTTTTAAAACAATATTTTTTAGTTGTGGATGGACACAATACCTTTATTTTATTTATTTTTTATATGTGGTCCTGAGGATTGAACCCAGGGCCCCACATGTACTAGGCAAGCACTACTGCTGAGCCACAACCCTAGCCACAAGGATCATTTTTTTAAAAATTATGGTACATGTATTACCTTGAGAAAAAGCTCATAAAGCTGTGTAAATTTCCCAACAATGCCTCTCAAACTTTAATATGCATGGGAATCACCAACTGCATAGTCACCATCAACATCAAGAAATGAAATATTGCCAGCATCTAGAAGGACTCCCATCAATCCATCCCCTGTTACTTTTCAAGTTAACCAAGCTACCGATTTTTATAGCAATCATTGCCCCCTCCTTTTTTTCTTTTTCTTTTTGAACCTATATTTGTGTCCCTAAATAATATAGTTTAAATTGTTGTTTAAAATTTATGTAAGTAAAATTTGAATTCATTGTTGGGATGTTTTTAAATACTAATTTGATCTTTTTACTTTTTATGGTTTGTTAATGTTTTCTATTTCTTCTTGTGTCATTTAGATAATGTATTTCTAGGAATATGTCCATTTTGTCTAGGTTTTCTAATATTTTGGGATATAAAGGTTCACATTATTCTCATAAATATTTATTTTTTTAGTTGTAGTTGGACAACTACAACTAAAAAAAAATGTATTTATTTATTTATGTTCATGTGGTACTGAGGATTGAACCCAGGGCCTCACACATGCCACTGAGCCACCACCCCAGCCCATCTTTTTGTCTTTGTCACAAAAATTTTGTCAATTTTGTTGATCTTTTCATAGAACCAACTTTTGAGTCCCTTGACCCTCCCTATTGTTTCTCTCTTCCCTATTTCATTTATCTCAAGTGCAACCTGTATTCTTCTCTTTCTGCTAGCTTTGGAGTTAGAATAATTTTTACAGTTTTCAAGGTATAAATTTAGATTATTTATTTGAAATCTTTCTTCTTTTCTAAATATAGGTGTTCATTGCTACAAATTACCCACAAAACACTGCAAATTACAGTATGCTGTGTTTTCATTTTAATTTATCTACAAGTATTTTCTGATTTCTTTAGTAATTTCTTCTTTGATCATTTTTTTTTCCAAAGAGTGTATTGTTTAATTTCCACATAGTGGTTCGTGGTCTAGTCTTCCTTCTGTTATCAATTCATAGCAGGCTTCCATTATGATTGAAAAGGATACTTGTAGCATAGCATGTGGTCTATCTTGGATAGCATTCCATGTGCACCTGAGAAGAATGCATGTTACTGTTGGGCAGATGGTTTTATATAAGTCCAGTAGGCCTCATTAGTTTACATACAGTATTGTTCAAGTCCTTTAACTCCTTATTTCTATGCCATGTTTTATTCACCCATTCTACTACTGGTGAGCAATTGCATCAGTTATAGTTTTTGACTATTACAAACAAAGCTCTATAAAAATGTCTCTTGGTGCAAAAGTTTCTCATAACATATGAGAACAGTAGAATTGTTAGGTATAGGGTATGTGTATGTTTGTTTTAACTAACCAGTGCCTATTTTCCAAAGTGATGGTGTCAATTTACATTATTATACATCCTCAGTGTATAATAAGAATTCCCCATATTCTACAGCTTGACTACTGTAGATATTGTCAGACATTTTACTTTTTATCAATGTGGTAGTTATGTCTTATTGTGAATCTCATGTTTATTTCCCTGACTACAATGAGTAAAATTAACTACTTTGTCTTTTTCTTCCTTTAGTTTCTCTCTTGTGACCCCATTCTTTACTTTCACCAATTGTTATGACCCTTTCCTTCCCATATCGTTCAGGAAGAATCAGGACACTGATTAAAAGTGCATATTTGGAGACTGGGGATGTAGCTCAGTGATAGAGTACATACTTAACATGCATATCCCTTGGTTCAATGCCCAGAATGGCAAAAAATACTTTTTTTAAAAAATTGCATATACAAATATGGCATATTGATTCCCACTATTACATACAATTATAATGTACCAATTGTTTAAAAAAGAGATGCATGTTTAGAAATATACTTGGGCTCTAGTCCTGAACTATCGCTTTCTGACTGTGTAACGACTGGTGAGTCACTTAACAGGACCTAGTCTAAACAGTTAATAGAGTATCATTATTATACAATTTAACTTTAGAATCAGATAAATCAACATTCAAATTCTGCCTTGCTCCCAATATTTTTTTAATTACTTAACATTTTTAACATTTTATTTTTATGTAATTATAGAGTCACAGAATGTTGTAAAAATGTACAGGAAGATACCTTCACCCAATTTCCCCTGGTAGTTACATATTACATAATTATAATACAATATGAAAACCAGAAGCTTGACATTGTATAAACCATATGTAGGTCACTTTATAATGTTCACCTCATATAGTCAGCACTTCAATTTTGGTAGAGAACTATTCCATAACCACAAAAGTCTCCCTGTAGCTACACTTTTATAACCACTCCCTCATTGTTCCTCCCTTCACCTTAGCCCCTGGCAACCACTAATCTCTTCCTCAATAGAAGAGATTGCTTCTTTCAAGAAGTTTATTATTATCATTATTATTTTATTTTTAAGAATATTACATAAATTGGATATAATTTTATTATTTCAAGAATAATATACAAATTGAATCATAGAGTATGTGCCCTTTTGAGACAAAGGGAACTTAGAGAGCTTTCTGTTCCCACAAGGAGGCTCTATATAATATTTACATCCAGTTTAGAATCTCCAGGACTGGAAGACACCTAAGGATCCCAGTGTATACATGGAAAAAGATGTATAATATATATAATATAAAGTAAAACAACACAGGCATTCTTTAAGCTCTCCTTTGTGCAGTACAGCCTTTATAACAAAAAACATTTTGGGCTGGGGTTGTGGCTCAGCGGCAGAACAATCACCTAACACATGCAAGGCCCTGGGTTTGATCCTCAGCACCACATACAATAAATAAAATAAAAGTATTGTGTCCAACTACAACTAAAAAAATAAATATTTAAAAAAAAAACAGCAAACACCGTTTTCACACAAACAGTTGTGATTTCAGCAGGGACTGGAAGAGGTGCTGAACATCTGGGTTTGTCTGCAGTTACTTTTTTCCAGTTGCTTTTCAGGTGTGGATCAACTGTTGCCTTTCTAAACTCAGAAAGCAAGGCAACTGAGGTCAGGGGGACTTCAACCACTTGAACCGAATACCAGTTGTGTGTTGAATGTTGCCGAGTGAGAAAAGTATTTTAGTCAAAGTACACAATTGGGCATTCCGAATACAGCAGATAACATGGAAGAACATAATGTGAGTAGAAATCCCCCTTTTTTTTTTCTAGTGGTGGTGGCAGCTCCAAAAGCAGCTCATCCACCTGGGTTCCTGCAATGCCATTTCCATCACAGCTGTAAGCAGCTTCCTGGACCTTTTGGCTGCCATCCTTTTTCAGCTGTGCAGCTTTTCTTCTGTTTTATGCTACCACCACCTGCTGTCCTATTCCTACCACACACAAGCTCTTCTCCCCTTTTCCAGAAAGAACTCACCCGACTGCAAGCTCGAAATAGGAACATCTTTTAAGGAGTTTGAGCAATGAGAAAACTTTAAATACTTGATTTTAATATTGCAGACTTTTAGAAATAGAAAGGTCTTGTTTTTAAATGCCTATAAACAAAGTACAGGCATTTTTCTAGGCATGTGATAATGAAACACTGAGATTACAATTTTCACCAGAACAGGAGGAAATGGATAAACATTGACTTTATTTAACAGATACTTATGCAGCATGTACTACATGCCAGGCACTATTTTAAATGCTCTAACAGTATTAAGTCTTTTTAATCTTCATAACAACTTTATTAGATTGGGTTCTAATATTATTCCCATCTTAGAGATTAGAAAACCGAGGTATATAAAAGGCAAGCCAGGTGTGGTGGTACACATCTGCAATCCAAGCAACTCAGGAGGCTGAGGCAGGAAGATTGCAAGTCAGAGGTCAGCCTTAGCAACTTAGCAAGACCCTGTATTAAAATTAAAAAATTAAAAAGGCTGGGGAGGTAAGCCAGTGATAAATCACCTTGGGTTAAATACCCAGTAACAAACAAACAAACAAAAAGTCAACTAAATGCTCAAGGTCATTATGGTGGATTGTATTATGGTTTAATATATTAGCTGCTCCTTCCTGTAGGGGATCATATATTCCTGCTGTGTTGCCAGCAGCTTTGGCTGTGTGACTTGTGGTACCCACCAAATGAAAAAGTTCCTCTTCCCCTCCACATATCCAATCATCTTAGCCATATCATTTGCTTTGTTCTGTGATATAGCAAACAGAAATAAAATGTTCTGAACAAAAGCCTGAAGAATTGGGCTCACTATGTTCTTTTTTCCTACAGGTATAAGAATGATGGTGAGAGGGGCAGGGGAGAGAGCTGTTCCTTCATGCTGAATCCTAGAATGATGGCAGAACTGAAGTTGATCAAGATAACAAAGTCTATGGAAAATGATTGAGAACTACACCTTTGTGTTTATAAACCACCAAAATATTTGGGTTACAGATATCCACCACATCTAAGTGGCATGCAGTAAGAAACCTTTCTTGCTTTCAAGTTCACAGGTCAATAGGGCTGTTCTGCCCCATGTGTCTTATACTAGGTCTCAGGATAGAGGGCCAACAGCTCTCAGTGGCACATTCTTCTCAAGCAATGGCAGAACTGCAAGAGGGCAAGCCCAACCGCTTAAGTGTATTCCAAACAACTATTGATATCATATCCTCCAATATCCTATTGGATAAAGCAAATCACATTGCCAAGGCTGGAATCAAGAGGTAGGAAGCTACAATCTGCTCACCATAATGAAAAGTCAGGGTGTGGATATATAGTAAAACTACTAATGTAATGAAAAGTTAAGACTAATTACTGAATCTGTCATAGCTACTTAAGGTGACTGATGGGGTCAAGAGGCAGACTTCAAATCGAGGCAGTCTGACTTTATATACATTTATTAAATTTTGTAAAAATATAATCAACATCATAAAATTCACCCATACAGGTGCACAATTTAGTGTTTTTAGCATATTTACAGAATTATGCAACTATCACTACTGTCTAAATTCAGAATATTTAATTGGCCCCCAAAGAAATACTGTATTTATTAGTGATCACTCCCTATTGCTTCCTATTTCAGCCCCTTTCAACCACTAATATATCTACTGACTATAAATTTGCCTTTTCTATATTAATTCTTATAAATAAAAATCATATAATGTGTGGCCTTGCATGTCTTGCTTCTTTCACTTAGCACAATTTTTTCACCCATATTGTAGCATATGTCAGTACTTCAATTTTATGAGCAAATAAATATTGGCAAGGATGTGAGGAAAAGGATACACTCATACATTGCTAGTGGGACTACAAATTAGTAAAAATGCAGTGCAAAGCAGTATGCAGATTCCTCAAAAGACCAGGAATAGAATCACCATATGATTCACCTATCCCACTGTTTGGTATTTATCCAAAAGAACTAAAATCAGAATACTATAGTGACACGGCCACATTAATGTTTTTAGCACAATAGAGAAGCTGTGGAGACAACTTAAGTGCCCTTCAACAGATGAATGGAAAAACAAAATATTCTATATACACACAATGGAGTTTTACTCAGCCATGAAGAAGAACAAAATTATGGCATTTGCCAGTAAATGAATGCAATTGGAGACCATCATTTCTAAGTGACATAAGCCAGATCCAGAAATTCCAGGGTTGAATATTTTCTCTGATATGCAAAAACTAGACCAAAATAAGGGGGAAAAATAAAACTGGAGGAGGGTTTCCTGAAAATGGAAGAGAGATCAGTGGAGTACAAGAAGATAATGGAGGGGGAGAGAGGAGGAACAGGATAAGGGAAGAATGGTGGAATGCATCTAATCCAAATTTCCTATGTACATCTATGAATATACCACAGTGAACTTAACTTTTATGTATATCCACAAGGCACTGGTTTTTAAAAAAAATTATAAGTAAATAGAAGAAACATCAGAAGAGTAAAAGGTATAGGGGGAGGGGGAGAGAATAAACTGGAAGTACTGGGGACTGACTAGAGCAAATTATATTCCATGCTTGTATAATTATGTCAAAATGAACAATGAACCTAAACATCATGTATGACTAAAAGGAACTAATAAAATGCCAAAAAAATCATTTTAATGAGCAAATAATAATTCATTATATGTAAATACCACAATTTGTTTATTCTAGTCATCAGTTAGAAGGACCACTGCATTGTTTCCACTTCCATGTCAATTCTCTGGGATATCTTACTTAGGCTTGGAATTGCTATATCATTTGGTATAGGTTATCTAGTATGTTAGTACACTGATATTCATAATATTTACATATAATTTTTGTAAGGACACTAGTAATGTATCTTATCACATTCCTAATTTTAGGAATTAGAGTCTCCTTCTTTTTTTCTTAGTCTATATAGCTCAAGATTTGATAATTTTGTTGATCTTTTCAAAGAACCAACTTTCAATTTCATTGATTTTTTTCTATTTTTCTAGTTTTTATTTCATATATTTCTGCTCTATTCTTTATTATTACCCTCCTTCTTCATGCTCCAGTATTGATTCATGACCTTTTTATTGATTAGGTTATTGATTTAAGATTCTTTTTTATATTTATACTTTTTGTGGTGCCAGGGACCAAACTCAGAGCCTCATGCATGCTTGAGCAGGTGGTCTCCACCTGATCTACATCCCAATCCTATGGATCTTCTTTAAAATATAACAGCTATAAGTTTCCCTCTTGGTACTGTTATCACTGTATCACATCATTTTCCATACATTGTATTTTTTTCATCTGAAAGTATTTTCTAGTTTCTTTTGTAATTTCTTTGAACCATTAGTTATTTAGAAATGTGTTTTTTAATTTTCACATAATTGTGAGTTTCTCTCTGCTGTTTTTAATTTTATCCCATCATGCTCAGAGTACATATATTTTATGATTTCATTCATTTTAAATTTAACATTTTGTATCTTAATATATTGTCTATGGTACAGAACCTTTCATGTGCACTTGAGAAGGATGTGTGTTCAGCCATTGTTGTATGGAGTATCCTATAGGTATATGCTAGTTTCAGTTTGTGTATAGGGTTGTTTATATTTCTATTTCCTTGTTGATCCTCTGTCTTGTTATGTTATCCATTATTGAGGGTGGATATTGAAATCTCTAAATACTTGTGTTGAATTATGTTTTTGTTCAGGACTCTTTTTCTCCTATCTTATTTAAAAGACAACTGCATAAAACATTAATTATGAATGTGTTTTGATGGGCATACAATGCATAAAGCTGTAATTTGTATGACAGTAACATCACAAAGGAGGGATAGGAAATACCTAAGAGCAACTTTTTTATGTGCTATTGAAATTTAGTTGATATCAACCAAAACTAAGTTGTTATGGTAAGATATTACTTGCAAATCCCAGGGCAACCACAAAGAAAATAACTCAACAAATACCATAAAGGAAATGGCAAAGGTATTAAAATAGTACATGAGAAAATACTTATATAACATAAAAGGAATAAAGGGACAAAAAAAGACATAAAACATATAGAAAACAAATAGCAGATATAAATACTACCTTATCACTTATTACACTGATATAAATTGATTAAACAGCCCAATTAAAACAGAAAGATTGGCAAAACTGATAAAAATACATGATAAAACTATATACTGTTGAGAAGAGATATATTTTGGCTCATAAATATATGGAGGTTGAAAGGAAACGGATGGAGACTGGTACAGTGGTACATGCCTGTTATCCCAGCAATTCAGGAGGCTGAGGAAAGAGAGCTGGGGAGATAACTCAGTGGTAAAAGCACCCCTGGGTATAATACCCAATACTCGGGAGGGAGAAAAAAAAAGTAAAAGGATGGAAAAAATACATATCATAAAAGCAGCAATCAAAAACTGTAAATGTTATACTAATTATCAGACAAAACATACTTTTAAAAATTTCAATACATAGTGGTTAGGAAGATGGACTCAAAATCCAGGTTGCCTGGATTTGATGCCTTGCTCTGATAATTACAGCTGTATAACTTTAAGCAACTCATTTGATTTCTTTGTGCCTCAGTTTCCTCATCTTAAAAGTGGATCTAATAACAGTACCTGCCTCCAGGGTTACTGTGCATATTAATAATGATATAATAAAAGTAAAGTGCTTAAAAGAATGCCTGGTATAATACTGTGGCATAAGCAAAAACAATAGCTGTTAATTTGAGAAGTATTGATATTATATTTCCTCATCAGGGCCTTTGCACTTTCTTTCCCTCAGATTTCTCATGATACATCTCTTCTTGTCATTTGTGTCTGCTCAAACGTTTGTTCCTCCAAGAGACTCTCCTGGATCACTGCTCAATCTAAAGAATGCTTCCTCTATGATTCTCCACTACGGTTTCCCTGTTTTGTTTTCTTCAGAGCATTTGTTACCCTTTGAAATTCTTCTAATTTTTTTCTTTACTTCATTATTGTGCATCTATTTGCTGAGCCTACAAATACAATGCTCCAGAAGGATGTGACATTGTCTGCTTCTAATTACCCATCAGTGGATTCTCAGGGTCTAGAACAACACTAATATATAATAACAATTTGACATGTATTTGATGTGTGAATTTCCTTTGCACAACTTTCATAGAAAATAACAAAAGTTACAGAAATGGAAATCAAAAGCCAACATAAGTGGAGCACTACACTATATTCATGGTACCATAAAAATAAGAATTTTTCCTCCCAAATAACCTTTAAAGAAATTCTAGACATGGCTTTTTTAATTGATGCATATTATTTGGGCAGAACAGTGAGTTTCATTGAGGACTACTACTACATGCATATAACATAATTTGATCAATTTCACTTCCAATATTTCCCCTTACTGTGCCCTTCCCCCAATCTATTTTTCCTATCTTTTTGTTCCCCTTCTACTTTATTATTATTATTATTATTATTATTATTATTATTAGGTACCAGAGATTGAACCCAGGGGTTTTCAACCACTGAGCCACATCCCCACCCCTTTTTATTTTTTATTTTGAGATAGGGTCTTTCTGAGTTGCTTAGGGCCTGGCTCAATCGTTGAGGCTGGCCTTGAACTTGTGATCCTCCTGCCTCAGCCTCCTGAGCTGCTAGGATTACAGGCACACACCACTATGCTCAGCTCCTCCTTCTAGTTTCATATCCTTTTGTGGCCTCCCTTCTTTCTCTACCATTTTAGATGTAGCCTTTTCATAGATCTTAACAAACTAATCTATACTCCATATGAAGAATAATGGACCAAGAATAATCAAGATAATTTTGAAAAGGGGTGTAGAGGAGAAAGTTGGAGAATTTTGGAAACTAAAAGCACACTTTTAAGTAATGCATGGGTCATACATAAAACGAAAAAGAAAAATTAGGAGATATTTTGCATTGAAAGAAAATGAAAACACAGCATACCAGTCAATGGGCTGCTACTCAAAGCAGTAAGTCTAGTGCAATGTGTAGCACTACATACCTGTATTAGAAAGAAAAGACAGGTCTGAAACCCATGATCCCAGTTTGTACCATAAGAAACTAAAAAGGCAGTTGAGATGGTGCATTCCTGTAATCTCAGTGTATCTAGACACTGAGGCAGGAGGACCGCAGGTTCAAAGCCAGCCTCAGCAATTTAGCAAGGCCTTAAGCAATTCAGGGAAACCCTGTCTCTAAATAAAATATAAAAAAGGTTGGGGATGTGGCTAAGTGGTTAAGCACCCCTGGGTTCAATTCCTGGTACCAAATAAATCAATGCCTCATCATGAAAGCTCATATAATGAGACTAAACCCCTTCCCACCCATCTTGTTGCTGTTGTTCACAGACCCCTATGGTTTTCTGCCACAAACTGGGCAAACCCATGGGTCATAGATAAAATGAAAAAGAAAATTTAGGAGGTACTCTAAAGTTAAATGCAAACACCAGAGAGCACGCATTAGATCAGTTGGTTTTCTCTGCAAATAAGCCCCAGTGAAAAGAGATACACAGAAAAGGAAATAATATTCTGTGACAAATGTTGCCAACATGCAAAAGTCACACCTCTCAACCCATATTTTTGAAGATTTTAAAGGGCAGTGTCCTCATAAAACAGTGAAGACAGGGACACAGGAGTGCAAGAGATGGGGACCAGAAAGTAAGTATTCTTTTCACATAGAACGTTCTCCATTATGGAATTTTAAAGGACATCTTGATGTATTATTGAATCAACTTACCTAAAGTTGCAAGATGCTAATGGAAAAGGTATTAATTATGTGAAGCTAATGTTGTTTCATGTTTTATTTAAAATTTAAGGATCAAAAACTTTTCCAAGCATTTTAAATATATGAATGAAAATGTGATGATGTAAATAATGAAGAAGGAGGAGGAGGAAAAAGGAGAAGGAAGAGAAAGTAGAGAAAAAGAACAAAGGAGAAAAAGCAAGGCTAGGGGGCTGGGGTTGTGGCTCAGTGGTAGAGCACTCGCCTAGCACGTGTGAGGCACTAGGTAGATCCTCAGCACCACATAAAAATAAATAAATAAATAAATAAATAAAATAAAGGTCCATTAACAACTAAAAAATATTTTTTAAAAAGTAAGGATAGGAATTGTCTTTGCTTTAGAGAAAGAACTCAACTGCAGAATCAGAGGTAGTAATATTGGAAAATGGACTTCTGGAGTAAATTTACTTGGTTTCTTTTATAAGCTTATAGTTAGTGTTTACACTGTCAAAGCTTTTTGAAGAATATGATACTGCTTCTAGCTTGTAAATTCCTTGAGGGCACAGACCGTGTCTTATAGATCTTTGTATCTCACATAGCATCTAGATAATTGCTAGCCACAGTGGAGGTGCTCAATAAATATCCATGGAAGGGATGACTGCAGAAGTTGAAGATATTAAATATTTTCAAAAGAAATAAAAATATAGTTTAATAAAATTTAAAATGCATTTTTCCAATATTATTTAGGTTACTTGTGACTCTCTGCATTTCAAAGTAAACAACCTACATTTTGCCGAATAATTTACATATTTATACATTAACTTTTTAATTATTTAATATGCATTGAAACGTTTCTGATTCATGAAAAACCTTTACGTGTATGCTTCCCTAGCTTTTCATTTTTGAAAATTTTAAACTATAAAAAATTAAGGAATATGGTCTTTATCTAGATTTATCAGTTGTTAATACTTGGTTGCATGTATTTTATACTTAGTATTAAGTAGTTTTTAAAAAGTGGGGGGAGATTAAAAAAAAAAAAAGCTCAGTGGCAGAGTGCTTGCCTAGCATATACAAAACCCTGAATTTGATTCCCAGAACTGACAAAAAAAATTACATTAATATGCCTAAGATAGACATTGGTCTCTTAATTATTGGTGCATTTTCATTTTCAATGTAAAAATGGATGTTTAATTTATCAGAGTGCTGGACAACAAAGCATTCTGTGTTCTGTTTTTTCTATGTTATACAAGAGAGTTAAACTTGTAAATCTACTCTGCATGTCAAGGTTGAATTCTAGGCCAGGTAATAAACATTTGAAACCACAGCATACATTTCCTGGAAATTAGCCAAATATTTGAGATGTTGCCTGCAATCCATTGTCTTTGCTCACAGTGCATTTGTAGTTTTTCACTGAGTAACATAAAACTAATCTTATTTAAATTTAGTCATATTTTCATATTTAATATTTTTTAATGTATTTTAGAAGTTTGAGTCAGTTGAATTTTGGTGCCCTGATTTTTTTATGGATACAATATTTTTATTTTTATTTATTTATTTTTATGTGGTGCCAAGGATTGAACCCAGGGCCTCACAAGTGTGAGGTAGGTGCTGTACCACTGAGCTACAATCCCAGCCCTGTGCCCTGATTTTTGATGTGCAAATCAGGATGACTTATCAATCTATATCATATTTATCAGTTTTAAGGAATAAAAATGTTTGTTTAGCTCTTTCACAGTTCACCAAATGTTTTTGCTAATATTGCCTCATTTATATTTCCCAGTATTCCTATGAAGTCATTGGTAGTGGGATCCCTATTTTATGAGTAAGAAAACTAGATCATAGGGCTGGGGTTGTGGCTCAGTGGAAGACTACTTGCCTAGCAAGTGTGAGGCCCTGGGTTTGATCCTAAACACCACATAAAAATAAATAAAATAAAGGTATTGTGTCTAACTATATCTAAAAAGTAAATATTCACAAAAGACTTCTAAAAAAAAAAAAAAGAAAGAGAACTAGATCACATAGAGTTTAAATGACTTCCCCTGGTACATACTACCATGAAGTTGAGGAGGCTCTTGTCTTCTAATTCCAAAGTTAGGGACTTGTGCATACTAAGCAATGCCTCATTTCTGAATTAGAATGGGCTACACAGCAAGATGTAAATCTGACAACCTTTTAAAATTGCTTAACTGATAATACTAGCCTCGTGGTCTGAGTCAGCCATAGAATGGACAAGGAAACCTTCTTTATATAAGGATATAGCAGGGTTTAGAACAATTCATAATTAGACCTTTTTCAGAAAGGCAAATTTAGGAAGATAGACATTCTTCAACATGCTAAACACCTCCTTGAGGAAGAAGAATCATACTTAATATTGCTTCCAGGCAAGAACTAAAGCTAGTAGATGAAAAATAATAGCAATAATAATGAACAGTTTCAACAGATGTGTTGTGCTGAGTATTTAATTAGCACTTAACGTACATCCTTTCATTTAACAAAGGCAACTATTATGCCCATTTTACAGATAAGGAAACTGAAGCTTGGAAAGGTTTGGTATATTGTCTTAGGTCATATAGACACTCAGTGATAGCTTAGGGATTTGAATATGTGTCTGAATTCAAAACGTGAGCTTTCTTTGCTTTCTGCGTACTGCCTACACCTTGGAAATGGAGTCATCCTTGGATGCTATAGGAGTAAACTGAAGACTGTCAGAGGTATTAACCATTGATGTTTGCCATACACACCAGCTTTGAACTAGGTGTTTGCTCAAATTGAACACTGAAGTTAAGTGGTTAAAATCTGGGTGTTCTGAGCACTCTGGGGGGGAAACATTGGCATTCATCCTGGGAAAGAAACAAGATTCAGTGGTTGAACAATTTATAGAATTCAGAAAGGCAAGATGGTGCCCTGAGTCTACACGGGTAAAAAGCAAGAAAGAAACTCAATACCAATGTCTATCTAGCTGTTCAAATCCAAACCTGTCAGTCATCTGTGAGTTATTCCTCTTTTTTCATCTAACCATCCTCATCTGATTCACAAGCAGGCCCCATTAACTCTACCTCCAACAAACTTATTAAATCCCTCTATTTCTCTCCAGTGTTGTCATCCTTGCCCAGGTCCTCCCCATCTCCCATTTGGATAACTGCAACGCCACTAACTGGTCTTGCTGACTTTACCTTTTACCCCTACAGTCTAATCTCAATAAGAAGACAGAATTTAAAAAATATAACATAATGAAATGACACCAGATAATGTCACTCCTCAGGTCAAAATATGTGAGGGGATCCTTACTGTGTATACGATAAGAACAAACTCCTTTCCAAGACCTACACTATCTCACATTAATGGACCCCATTGACTCCCCATTCTCCCCCCAAACCACAATTCCACTTGTGCATTCCATGCCCCAGGCAATGTAGTGTAGGGGATTACTACCTCCTGGATTCAGGAGTCAGAGCCCCTGAACTTGACCACTTAGTAACTCTGTGACCTTAAACAGCTAACTTAAGATTCTTGTATCTCAATGTCCCTCATCTGTTAAGTGGAATAAGAGTATCTAGGTCAGCCAGGCACAGTGGCACACACCTGTAATCTCAGCAGCTTGGGAGGCTGAGGCAGAAGGATCACAAGTTTAAAGCTAGCCTCAGCAACTTAGAAAAGCCCTCACCAACTTAGTGAGACCCTGTCTCAAAATTAAAAATAAAAATAGCTGGGGATGTGGCTCAGTGGTTAAAGACCCTTGGGTTCAATTCCTGATACCAAAAAAAAAAAAAAAAACTAGCTCATAAGTATCAACTTGCTTAGCTGAAAGAATTAAGTGAGTTTGTGTATGAAAATTTCTTCAAATTGTGCTTGTCCTGCTCAGTCCTGCCTCGGGGTATTTGCTCTTGCTGTTCCTTCAGCTCAGAACTTTCTTACCCCAGGTCTTTATCAAGCAAGTTCACCTTTTCACCATTAAGAACAGAGCACAAATACCATCTCTTTAGAAAAGCATCCCTGAACTCTCCCATCCTGAGTCAGTCAACTGTGTTACCTGATTTCATTGCCTTCATGGTACTCATCCCAATTTGTTAAATGAACAATTGTACCAGACTTCTTAAAAACTATATTTAAACATAGTTAGAAGAGGAAATGGAGCCCTGTAAGGCTCTTTGCAACCTTTACTAGGATTAAAGGATCAGAAACCTCTGTTTTAGAAATCTATTTTTATGCTGCTAGTTTATTCTATAATTGTTTCCTTTTTATTTCCCCATAGTGATTATTAAAGTTCTCTTGGAGAATGTCAGGTCTCCCAGCTGTGCTAAGGGCAAACACAGAAAGAGTTTTTTGTACCTAACTGGGCCTGAGTCGGGGGGACTAGAAAGGAGAACAGGAAAGAAGCATTGGGAATCCAAGGAGGAAACCCCCAGTTTAGTGAGACAACCAAAGACTGAGGATGAAAACAGAGCCACAGCCTCCGTTGCTCTTAAGAGAACTATTACACTTTCTTGGTGATTGTTTTAATAAGAAAGGCGGATCCCTTACCACTCCCATCTGTCTCAGTTGTGGAACAGGAATCCTGCAATAAAGAGGAGGGCTTCACACAGTAAACATCTAATAGCTAACCATAGGCCATGCTTACTACTGGCTTACTGTGTGCTGGGCACTGTGCTAATCTGTGAGCATCTTATTTAATTCTCACGTGTGTGTGTGTGTGTGTGTGTGTGTGTGTGTGTGTTGCTGAGGATTGAAGCCCAGGGCCTAATCGCTACATAAGTGCTGTACTACTGAGCTACACCCCTGAACCTAATTCTTATGGATCTTTTGAGGGTATTTTTACAGAAGAGAAAACTGAGGCTCAGGAGGTTCAAAAACTTTCCTGAAGTCACAGAGCTAGGATTGAGAATTTATACTCAAGTCTGTGTTCTTAATGGCCTACCTATTTGATGAATAATGAATCTCTTATGATCTTTGTTGACCATAAGATTGTATTTTTATGAAGTTCAATCCAAAAAGAATAGTTTGGGAGCTGGCAATATAAGTCAGTAATAGAGTGTTTGCCTGGTATGCATGAGGCCCTGAGTTCCATCCTCAGTATTGGGGAGAAAAAAAGAAAGAAAAAAAAAAGTTTGTCTCAAAATCTAACATTATACTGTACAACTGTTGCTCAACTTGGGGTGATTTGGGCCCTGAGGAGACACTTGGCAATTCTGGAGACACTTTTCATTACCACAACCAGATGAGAAGCTTCTACTGATATTAAGTAAGTGGGTAGGGAGGCTAAGAACTCTGTTAAACATCCTAGAATGTACAAGACACTTTTTCACAACAAAGGACTATGCAATCCAAAATATCAGTACAATAAGTTGAAAAATCCTACTGAAGAAAGTTTATTTAAGGCAGAAAAGGAAATATGTTTCATTGGAAGAATTGTAGGTAAAGGAACAGAAAGAACAGTTCTGGGTACCACTTTCTGTTTTCATGTCATGATGAACTACTCCAAAAGTTAAAGGTAATATATGTCTTTTGTAATAAATCAATGAGGGTCAAAATCAGCTAGTTCCTCTGAAATCATCATTCTCTAAACAGAATGAAGTAAAATGTTGAACCCCAGGACTGACCACCCATGTTTTTGCCCACCCATACGTTCTTTGCTCCTTTAATTCTGCATTAATCCAGGGTGCAGATGGAGTTCATGTGTATGAGCTCACCACTCTGGGCCAATCCTGATCTCTTGCTGCCATCTTACAGAAAAAGCTTCTCCAATGGCCTTGGACACAGTAGTCCTAGTTACATGAATGGTAGCTTCCATTTTGATTAAGCCTTAAGCCACAGTCATATTTCCTTTCGCCTTTGTGGTGAGCCTGTGTGAAATAAATGAATGCGTCCGCACACACAAGAGCAGGGAGATGGGACTCTGGCAATTCTAAGCTATTCATAATGTTTTTCCATAATTGTGAATTCAGGGCACAGTTTTGATGACCAGAAACAAATGGTTTGCAACAACTCATCCTTGCACTCTCTTTTCCAAAAGGTTGAATATAACTATTGCTTTGTTAAACTTTATGAATTACATTTCAAAAGAGAAAATACCACTCTAATCCACTTTCTATTGATGACAGCAAGATTAACTGTTGCCTCAAACTCATGTCCCTCCCACAATGAGTAGCAAAGTATTTGCAAGTGTTGCCCTGGGATCCATTGCTTATTAAAAAGGCTCATGTTGCAAATACCAATCTGGAAACCTATTGGCTTCTAGAACAAATACAAATAAGCAGATTATGTCGTTTATCCCCTCTCTCTTTGTATCTGTAGTTAGATGTATGGAATAGAATGTGATAAAATGGATTTTAAGGAAATAGTAGCATGCAGAAACTTTGCCATTGAGGAAAATACTTGTTTTAAGAAATAAACACACCAACAGAAAGATTTACCTGAGGTCTGGAGGAGAGAGAGAGTATCCATTTACTGGGTAGGGGGTTTTATTTTGAGTAGATCAGCATGTTTGGGTAACTAGACAGTGGTGGTAATCGTACAATATTGTGAACATATTAAACACCACTGAATTGTTCGTTTTAGAATGGTTTCTTTTAGGTTATGAAAATTGGATCTCATTTTTTTTTGTTTAAAAAAGCTCTACAAATTAGGCTATTGAAATATATGGTTAGATAATGTCCTTTCAACTTGATGTTCACAGAGTTAACCTGCATCTCCATCATCACGAAGTGCCTGATGCATGTTTGCATACTTAAGATGTTTATACATATTATATCTTCTGCCCCTTTTTGATGAAACAAAATTTAAACTAATAAACATAACCATATTACCAAGAAACATAATCCAAGAATATTAAAAATGTGTGATTGAATTTTAAATTATTGGTGAACCTAACTGCTGGGAACACAAGATGTGTCCTAAATGTTTAAGCCAATTCCAGTCCTTCAGGCTCTGTAATGAACAGCAGTGGGTCTTTCACTCACTGAGACCAATATGATTTTTCCTCCTACCTTGGATCTCTATTTCAGCTGAAAGAAAAAGACAGAACTATGAAATAAGTGACCTTTCTATTTATTGTAGATCACATCTCAATTGCTTTAGACAACTGGCTTTTTGTCCAGGTGTCTTGTTTATCTCTCCCTGGATTACTGTGATAACCCAGCCACTCTGAAATCCCCATCTGCTAAACCAGGTGGGAAACTAACACACCATTACTACATTCCTCCAGAGCCCCCTTTAAAAAAGACTTCCACAGAAACGAATAACGCCCTCCCCAAGGCCGACATAACTCAAGGCATCGAGTTCAAATAAAAATTTCATTTAAGATCAGGTCGCCCAATTCCCTCCAACTCCCTGAACGGCCAGTCTATCTCCTGGGTTGTTTGATGTTCTAAGAGACATCCCTACGTTGAAAGATACAAATCAATTGTTTTATGTACAAATCACACACAGAGAAAAAAGTAGAAAGAACTCAGCCAGCCAATGCTAATATCTCAGCGAGAGGGGGGACAATCACATGCGCGCGCGCGCGCGCGCGCGCGCACACACACACACACACACACACACACACAGCCAATCTATTAAGCCCAGTACCTTCCCTCGGGCTGGTTTTTTCTACTCCTGCTGTGCTGCCTGGATACACGTATGGGGGAGGGGACCGGAGGCAAAGTTCTCAGCGCTTTCTTTCTTCCCCCAGCTACCCCTACAAGGAGCTCTGGTGTTCCCCTCCCCTCCTCCTCCCCTGATCCCAGGAATGGCCCCACGCATTTTCCCCAGCTAAATCCTCCATCCTCACCAAAATCTCATTGATGGTACCGTCGAGTTATTCCTTGAAAGAAGTCATCTTGCTACCAAGTGTGAGCCAGCCCATACCAGGGGATGGGGTGGTAGGTGGGGGTGGGGATATTAGTAAGCGGGACCAGTAATGACAACTCATACCAAACAAAACTGACGATTGTTAGATTCTATTTAATTTTTAATGAATCATCACGAGAAATAATGTTTTCGTTTCCAACGGATCCCTATCCTTTCCGTGGGCGCTCTCGTCCACGTGGACGGTCCCCAAGTCCCGGGAGCCTTGCAGCTCTAAGGCAAGGAGTCCCCAGATAACTATTTAGTATAAACAAACCGTACGGCTTTAATGGAATTACCTCAGCCTGCTAGTAAATAATTTATAGTAGGCAGTAAATAAAATATGGTTCTGCGTCTTTAAAAGAGTTGTCAAGTGGAAAACACCCACCAGAGGGACGTAAACCCAAAGACTGCCACGCTTAAAGACGCCGGTTGGGATCGAGAGCCGGGTGAAAGAAAACACAACATGTTTTTATATCCCGAAGGAAGGCGTGGGTGCTGCCAGAGCTAGAGCGGGCAGCTCTCAGGCAAGGTTCCCGCAGGGAAAGGGAAGAGACGGGATGTCTTTTTCACTTAGCAGAGGGGCAAGTGATTAAAATGCAAAGGGGGGGGGTTGCATTTTCATAATAAGACCTTCCATTTGAAAGTCTAAACGCTTTCAGATTCGTTATCACACTTAATCCTTGCAGTTACTCTTATAGAAATACCAGGCGAGGGTCATGATTTCCCATTTTCCCGATGGGTTAAAAAAGGTTCTGAGGCTGAAATCCATGTATGCCTGGTGAGGATTAAGCCAGACTCCGGAGTACTGGTCTTTGCAGCTCTGGTCAAAGCAGTTCTTTCCCGTGGCGCCCCCAGGAGTTGGCGTTGCCTACCAGCCACCGCCACCAACACCACACACACACACTGTCTAGCCCAGCACACTTGCCTAGTTTGTCTTCTTTTTCTGGTGACCTGAGAACCCTCTAAATAAATTTTCTGCCCCCCTCTTCCCCGCATCCTGCCCCTAAAAGGCTCATCCCCAGTTCAGAGGGGACAGATTTATGAACGTCTCCTCAAGGCTACCCCCAAGACAACCTTGACCATGAAACCAGAATCTTGAACACTTGACCTAAATTTCCAAGGGCATCTGTTTCCGTCTGTAATTGTCACCAGGCTTCATTTGAAATTCGATCCTGTGTCACTAATGGTATTAACAGGAGCTGAGATCCAACCTTCCAACGGGAAACTGTTGCATATGATTTCACATCCAAACGAAAGTAAATCAGTTTCTATAAACCTGCCGCCACCCCCTCCCTGAGTACAATAAAACTGTTGTCGCAATCAATAAATCTCTGGTTTGGGGCAATGAAAATTAGATAACTGTTTTCTCTCTCTCTCTCTCTCTCTCTCCTGCTGTCTCTCCCCCCCCCCGCCCCCGCCCCATTAAGACAAAGCCACTATTGAAAGAACGGGGCATCTTGTTAACCATTTTTGAAGTCCCTCGCTGTACCCGGCGCCTTTCACACACGCACTTCTCAGTCATCGGAGAAAACCAGACGTTTAATTACGGTGACTTTTGTTCGATCATTACGGATAATAAAGGCAACCTTTTCGCTAGATACAATTATAACGCAAGCTGCTCCAACACCTGCACGGATCGCATTTGTCCCCAGCATGGTTTTTCACTCCTCCTCTAAACTGCCTTTGAATTTCTCCCTCTCTTCTGACCAGAAGATTTAATATGTTGCCAGAGATAGATTTCACGAAAACGCGTTGTCCCTTCTGTAGCTACATCTGCTCCGACCTATTAAGAAAAGTAAGACATTTTGATACTAATTGCAAATAAATTGTGATGTGTTCACCGAGTAATTGATTTAATGAAGTTCATATGAAACTCCTGAGATTGGCCAAGTGAAAGGCCCCCTGGTGCGTCTATTGTGGAGGAAAAGGAAGGTTGGTTTTTCGTTTCCTTTCTGAGAGAGAGAGAGAGAGAGAGAGAGAGAGAGAGAGAGAGAGAGAGAGAAGAAGAAGAAGAAGAAGAAGAAGAAGAAGAAGAAGAAGAAGAAGAAGAAGAAGAAGAAGAAGAGGAGAGAGGGAGGGAGGAAGAGAGAGAAGAGGGAGGGAGGGAGAGGGGAGTGGCGTGGCGGGTGGAGGGAGGGTGAAGAGGGGGGTGAGCACAGATGTTACCTCCGCAGCCGGCGCGGTGGCGGGAAGGAGCCGCCAGGGTAACGCCTCCATCCCCGCCAAATGAAGCGCAAGTGGCCGCTAGCCCACCAGGCCCCACGGCCAGATGCGCGCAGTTCAGTGGCAGACCTGGAACCCGGACAGGGCCCCTGCGCGAGCCCCCAGCGTACTCCGAGTTGCCAAGGTTGCATAGGGCACTGCTGCCAGGTTCTGTCCCCCGGCTCCCCGAAGTGCTGGTCGAGGGTCGCTAAACCCCTTTCTCCAGCCCAAAGCCAGAGGCTGAGAGGCTAGGAAGACAGGAGAGGCACCAGGTGGCTTTTCCCAGAGCCCTGGTCTCCAGGCCTCAGCTGAAGGCGAGAGACAGGGTTACAGTAGTTAGCACCAAGCGGGTCAGGATTCTGAGGGTCCGAACCTACCCTACAAGCAAGAATCCGGACAATGAAGCCACCTCTGGCTCTCGCGCGGATTTTCCTTTTCAACCTTTCTGACCAGCCAAGTTGGGAGTTAAGGCCGGGAATATGCAGGGTGCGGAGACAGTACGAATTTTCTGGACACCTACTGTGTGCCTTAAATTCTGCACTTCAGAAACACTAGCTTCCTTTCGCCAAGCAACGAGTGGAAGGTTATTATTTGCTCCTCCTTAACAGATGCAGAAACTGAGGCCAGAAGACACACTAGGTAGCAATGTGCCAATAATGCCCTGCCTATCCTGGGCCATTGGCCAAGACCGGCTGTTCTAAAAGGAGAAGGAAGATTTCTGCACAACCATCCTCAATTTGCCCCAAGGCCCTCCAAATATTTTCCGGTATAACTTAATCTAGCGGGCATAGCAGGCAGGGTAGAACCGGCCGCAGGGCCCCGCCCATATCTCTGAGTCGGCGGCGCACAGTCTGCGGCTCTAGTTTGGAATTTTTGTTTCGTTTTATTAAGAAAAGAAGAAGAAAGAAAAGAAAGAAAAGAAAAGAAAAGAAAGAAAGAAAGAAAGAAAGAAAGAAAGAAAGAAAGAAAGAAAGAAAGAAAGAAAGAAGAGAAAGAAAGAAAGAAAGAAAGAAAGAAAGAAAGAAAGAAAGAAAGAAAGAAAGAAAGAAAGAAAGAAAGAAAGAAAAGCTGATGTAAGTAATAGGAGCCAAAGCGAAGCTTAACATTGGCTTCAAGTTCAACTGAGAACTTTCTCAGTTGCTGTACCCTGGAGTCCCGGGGGCCGCTAATTCGGGGCCCAAAGTACTCGCAGGCCACATTGGGGTAAGGGTGGTAATGCTGACTCAGCCTTGCTGGCTGACGCCTGCTGGACCATAAGCCGGGGGAGGGGGCTCCCATCCCCCCTCTGCCCATTTTGGGGAGGCTGCACCCGGATGCTCCACTTATGTAAGAGACCGCCCGCCGACCGCCGGCTGCTTCTCACCCTCTGATGCGAGGAAAAACTTAAAACCCAAGCGAATGCAAATGGTCAGTGCTAGCGCCCGACCATGGCCACGTTCCCTCCCTGAGATGCTCTGCCCAATGGGCCGGGTAAGTGAATGAAGACAGCCTTGGTCGGGCCACCAAGAATCCAACCCTGTCCCCCCATCGGAGCTAAACACCAAGTGCTCAGCCTGCTTCTTTCGGGGAAGCTCAGCTCACCATGCTTCTCTCTGGACCCGTCCAACTCAGGCCCACCCTTTTGGCTCCTGAGAGCCAGTCACTTTCGTTGTTCCGACCGATGCACCTCTCTTTCCCCCCAGTTTTTCGGGACGCAAAAGGACAGAGGCTAACCTACTTCGCCTTGGCGCGGGGAAACCAGTTATCCGCCCTTGTCCCAGGCTTAAGAGTTTCTGGGACCCGAGAGGGACCGCCAGGACGTTTGGAGTCCCCCTCCCCCAGAGCAGGGCCTCGGAGTAGGTGAACTGGAAGCAACTTTCTCTCGCCTCACGTCACAAGTGCACTTTCTGAGGCCGCGAATCCCTCAGCCCGCCCCTCCGCTTTGGCACAAACGGTGGCCGCGAAGACCCAGGGCGTCGAAGAAGGGCTGGGCTACAGGCACGGTGGGACAGGGAAGCCGGGGACTGGGCCGCAAAAGTCTTCGGGAATGTTGAACAAGGCGCCGGTCAAGAGAGAAAAGTTAGGATTTGAGCGACTTGGCTGGGCGAGATTGTTTCAGGATGACCTTCCCCACCCCCACCCCAATGAGTGGGCACCAGCTGCTGTTATGCTACGGCGAGGGGCACGCAGCTTTTTCGAACAGTTTTCCCATTCCTGGGGCCAGGGAAAGATTGACAGGAACCTTGGAGGGTGGGGGTGGGGGGGTCACGTAGCCCGCTTGGTTTGAAGTTGTAGTTTGCGCGTCCTGGGACTTGCCGGGTCCCCAGTGCAGATGCACTCCCACTCCGGGCAGCCCGCTCCCCACAGCCGCAGAGCCCACTATGGTCTGGAGTGGGTCCCGATCGGCTCGGACGGGCGCGGGGAGCTGCTGGGGCAGGCAGGAGGGGGTGGCTGACGGGAAGCTGGCGCGCTCGGCCCTGCCTGAGAAGCGGTCACCCGCAGGGGTTTGGCTTCTAAAAGTGCGATTTAGGTAGCTGGGAGTGGAGATTTACGATCCTGGAGGACAGAGCGTGAAAGGGGTATCATCATCAGTTTTGACTGAAAGAAAGAAAACATATCTTTAACAAAAAGAAGGGCCCTTGCCATTCACCAGCGTTGTTAGGACAACGTGAACTATCCTTGAAATGATTAGTTCCACTTCAAAGGAATTTACATTCAACAGTGAAAACTCAGCCTCTTTTTATTTATTCGAAAAGACTTTTCACTACTGAGAGTAGTATGTTCGGTCCTTCTATTTATTTTTCCGCGTTCACGGTGCACTTGTATTCAATCAACGAGAGAGCCGCACAACGCACTCATTATACCCACCAGCCTGGGGTTCCAAGGACCCAAAGTTACAGGTAGACAGGGAGAGGGAGAAGGGGTCCGGGTTGGAGCTGAGGCCCGGGGCCACGCAGGCGCCCTCCAGGCTGGAAGGATGATGGGGTGGGGAGTGGGGAGAGCTGGTCCGAGGGGTGGGGACCTTGCAGCAGAAATAACCCTGGCTCAAGCCCAGGGAACGGGATCTTGAGCGCATCGCGATTGGTATGGCTCCTGGCACACTTCACTTTTCTCTTTAAGAAAGGGAACCTGAAGTTCCCCGGTGACACCTCAGGAACATCTGTTAAAAACTGATTGTTTTGGCATAACTTCGCTGGGCGCAATTCAAGCCTATCTCCACTGAGAAGATACCAGTCATCTCTTAGTAGCTTGGGACGTTGCTCAGACGCACACACTTCCAGAAGCCCCAAGACCGCGCCTCACCCTCACTTCCACCCCCCAGGTCGCCACTTGTTCTCGCCAAATATGGGAAACCTCTAACCAAAGGAACAACAGTACTAAGTTTCCAAGTGCGTCCTGGGAGGCGGGGTGGGGGGGATACCCCTCTACGTGTCCCTGGAGTGTCTCTGGGCTGGGATGAGAGTCCACACCCTCGGGAACCCAGCAGTAGCCACCAATTCTCAGTTTCACTCCATCCACTCATGCAGCCCCCACTTCCACCCCCGACTCCAAACTACTCTTTCCTTCAACCCAGGGCTGTTTTCCTCACCAAGAACAATGATACTAAACTTATTCGTGATGGTCTTTTCCAGTTTCTAATTATTAGAAAAGAAAATCTGTGTTAGGTGTTCTATTCAAGAATGTGCCCATTTCCTACCTTGTCTTGATTCACCATCACTACCCTAAAGTGGGCCCATGCTTTGAACTATCAACAGGAAGGCTGACATTATCCTTTCTGACCGGGTTTCATTGGCCTCCCTTAGAAGGTTCAGAAGCATTTACTGCAGGCTGCTTGGCTAGGAGTTCAAGGTAGCCCCCATTTGCCATCTGCTTGCTAGCAAAGGTAAGGAGGGGGTAGTGACTGAGGAAGCCCTACTTCCTCCTGTTTGGGGTTGAATGAGAACTCAGGTTTTGTCACCATTCTGGAGCAGCTCTCCTATTCCTCCTTCTACCTGGACCCTCCTGGATTTATTTCTTGGCCTGACAGTTTCTCCTGCCCAAACCTGAGACTTTTCCTGGGGCATCTCCTGCCTGCTCCATCTCCCTCTAAAGCTCTCTAGGGCAGCTTTCCTGACTTCTCATTTCCTGCACCTTCATAGGGAATCAAACTACATTTGAGTCAGAACCTCAAAGCAGAACTGCAGATTTGCTGATTGGCTAGGGTGGTTCAAGAGACTGTATAGACAATCCTGAAGTTCCAATTCCCACCTCATCCCACTCCCAGCTACATTTATGAACTGGAGACTTCCAGATGGGTTGGCATTTGTTCCCCAGTGGTTATCTACACTTCTCTGCAGGTGGCAAACATATTCCAGCGTCAGTGCCAAGGTCTGTTCCTGTGGGGTTGTGTGTAACCTTGCAGGTGCCTGTGTTGATCTCAGGCAGGAAAGAAAGAAAAAAAGAAAGAAAGGGAGTGGGAAAGGAGAGGCCCTAGTAGAAAGCAATGCTGGGAAGGCGCGGGGAGGCCTCCAGTTGAAAAGGCTTGAGAATGAGGCTGAGGCTCCCAAGGCATCTCTGGTGGGGGGAGGGCAGGAGGAGGCGTGTGAGAAAAGTGACACATCCTAAAGCACGCCCCAGGAGAGCTGGGGATCTAGGAAGGACTCAAAATGTATTTCTAATTACTTTTCATGCTCCCAGAAAAGGGGCTCCTTTTAAGTTCTGTTTTAAAAGCTTGTTATTGTACTGAGTTATAGTCCACATTTGAAAGCGCTGTTTATACGTTTTAACTTTTTGTGTAGGGTGGGAGAATGGTAAATGCTAGAAATGTACTTTTCTGGCAAAATCGGTAGAAAATCAGAACTTGGAAACTTCTTCATGATGGCTTTCTCATTGTAAGGACTGATAAGGAGTCTCAGAGACATTGATTTGCCCCAAAGTAGATAGATTCTTTATAAGAGAAAAAGAAGCCCATGTTCAGTCCTTGTTTCTGTTTAATGTGCCTCTCAGGTAGCTGAAGCTCTCAATGTGCAAGTGTGTAATGTGCACATGACTGCAGAGCAGACATCCAGTCAGCAGAGGGCACACTCGTCACTGTCAAACCCTATTTCCAGATTTGGAGGTGACACAGGTGGTAGGTAGGGCAGGAATGATCGGCATATTCACATTGGAATGGAGCTCCAAAGGAGAGCTGAGGAATTATAATAATTGTTATTCCTTGAAAGTTAACACAAAGAGAGCAAGAAGGGATATGCTATGTTTTATATCCATGGGAGTTCTCAGGATAGGAAAAACAAGACTTTTGTAATCTTAATGTGACCAGTGTGAGGTTGAGATCAAAGCATTCACTGAATGAAGACCTGAGGTTCGCTGTCTGTAATGATACCTTGAAACATTTGGGCCTTCTCAAAACAAGAAGCCGTTGGTAATGCTGTAAAGAGCATTGGACATGATATTGAAAGCCCTTGGTTCTAGTAAGTTCTTTGGCAAGTTACTTCCACTCTCTGAGTTTTAAGGATTGGAAATGAAGCTTCTAAGAGTATGGAATCTGAAAACAAAATGAAATATGAGCCCACTTAGAATTAGTCTTCATATTTTAAAATCTTAAACCATGGGGTGTTTTTGTTTTTGTTGTTGTTTGTTTGTTTTTCAGTTCTGGGGATTGAACTCAGGCTTTTTAACCACTGAGCCATATTCCCAGCCCCTTTTATTTTGTATTTGGAGACAGGATCTCAATAAGTTGCTTAGGGCCTCGCTAAGTTGCTGAGGCTGGCCTCGAACTTGTCATCCTCCTGCCTCAGCTTCCTGAGCCACTGGGATTACAGGTGTGTGCCACCATGCCTGGATAAACCATGATTTAAAAAAAAAAAAAAGTATCATACAGGAGGGATGAAGGTAGAAGTGATGCTAACTTTTTTGTGTTATGCAGCCTGACATCCATTTCTGTGAACAATACTTAATCTTGCATGGTAGAAATGATAGAAGCCAAGATCTTCTCAGGCTGAACACTGGTAACAAATAAGTTATAAGTAGAAATGATTGGAGGGTGGAGCCAGAGGATACAGCACTCTTCCTACATGCCCTCTGGCTTCAACTTCCCTTACTAACATTGGCTAACCTGCTGGAATTTTTACAACTTCCTCTAAAGTGAGAGGGTTCTGTAGTGCCAGTTTGAAGCATTTGCTCATCCAGCTGTTAAATAGGAATGAAAAATGACTAGATCAGGGTCATGAACCCACATGCTTATTCAAGGGTCAGGTAGGGAACAGAGAACATGACTGAGGTAGCTAAGTGTAAGAAAAGAAGGAATGGTGGGAGCTGTAGCAAATGAGTGTTCATTCTAGCTGAAGGCATTCAAATTCTTTTTCCTGGGCTGGGGGTATAGCTCATTTGGTTGGGTTCTTGCCTTGTAAACCTCTGGGTTCAATCTCAGTACCACAAAAAAAAAAAAAAAAGAAAAGAAAAGAAAAAGAAAATTCCTTTTCCTTTTTTGGGGGGGAGGGAGGGGGTCTTCTTTTATTTTCTGTTTTGTTCTGCCTACAAATTAAAACACACCTCTAGGCTGAATTTAGACCACATCCTAGGGGCTTCAAAGTATGCCATCCTGCTTAACTCATCTATGGTCTAGGTTATGGCTAAATTCTTTGCAAATTCTAGATTTTCTTCTATGATAATGGATGCCATACTAATAAAAAAATACCTTTAGAACTAGTGGTCAATATTCAAAGTCTAAGTTTTAATCAACATATGCAAATCTTCCATTCCTAGAAGCACAGTCATCCCTACCCTTAGGGGCTTCCACTCCTTTCATGGATTGCTCAGGCATTAATTACATTTAACTTCAAGCAAAGCAGAGGGTCTGTATGGTATTTGTATCTGTTGAAATATGATTATATATGTTCAGAAGATTTTTCCAAAAAATTAAAATATTAGTTTATACACACATAAGCTGAGGTTTGTGGTAACTTGCCATTTTTTTCCAGCAGGCAGGATTACTCTGAATGTGTCCAGGCTGTTACAGAACCAGAGGGTCTAAAAGGACATCTTGCCAAGCCACATCTGCCTCTCTAACACATCCTCTACATGCTGAAGAGGAAAGATGCCTAATGACCTAATTATACCAAATCATCACTTCTCTGTCATCCTGCATTATCACCTCCAGGAGACAATGAGCACCTTGAAGACATGTCCTGTCTTAGCAATCATGGTGCTCCCAGTACCCCGTGCCAGGATACCACATGGTAGGTACTCAATGTTTACTGAAGTGAACTGTCCTTCTGCATAGCTATGAGAGCGAACTGGCCCCTTCTTTCCTACATAGCCAATTTTAAAAATTCATTTATTTATTTGCAACATCCATTGTAAGTATGTTCACTGCTGTAAACATTGACAGGGAAAATGTTTAAGCAGATCATTTTCCTTGCAATCTACTCAAAGAATAACTTTTATCCTGAGTGTGTAAGTCAGTTTTTTATCATTGTGACCAAAATACCTGACAAGAACAACTTAAGGGAAGAAAATTTTATTTGGGGCTCACAGTTTCAGAGGTGTCAGTCCATGGTCAGCTGACTCCTTTTCTCTGGGCCCAAGATGAGGCAAAATATCATGGAGGTAGGGCATGGCAGAGGAAAGCTGCTTAGCTCATGGCAGCCAGGAAGCAGAGAGAGAGAGAGCAAGGAGTCAGGGACAAAATATAATTCCCAAGGGCATGCCCCCAGTGACCTACTTCCTCCAGCCATGCACCACCTGCCTACAGTTACCACCCAGTAATCCATTTAAATTATTAACCCATCAAATGGATTAATCCACTAATGAGATTATAGCTCTCATAATCTAATCATTTCATTTCTGAATGTTGCTGCATTGCCTAGCATAAACTTTTTAGGGGAATAGCTCATATCTAAACCATAACATTCTACCTCTGCACCCCTGATCCCCAAAAGCTCATTTCATAATTCAAAATGCATCCAATCTATCTTCAAGGGTACCCATAGTCTAATTCCAACATTGATCACAAATTTAAGTCCAAAGTCTCAGCTTAGACTCAAAGCAAACTATTGGCTATGAGCCCCTGTAAAGATGAAAAGCAAGTTATATATATCCAATATACAATAGCATAGAGCAAACATTCCATTTTAAAAGGGAGGAATGGGAGCATAGAAAGAAGTAGTGGGACCAAAGCAAGACTGAAAGCCAGCTGGGCAAACGAGTTCTGTAGCTCCATGTCCAGCATCTGGGGCACATGGTGGCAAGAAGTATACTCCAAAGAGCTTGGGGAGCCTTGCCCTTATGGCTTTGCCTCATGGCCTCTCTCTGACGCTGGGTCTGTCTGTAGTCAGCAGTTTTCCTCAGTAGATGTTTCACTTTACTGGCATCACTTAATCCCTGGGGTCCCTGTTCCAATTTCAGCTTCCTTCTCATAGTTTCATGCTTTGCCCACTCAGGATAGCAAACAGGGATTCTGACCCTGCTTTACTTTGGCTTCCTGGGCCTTCCTCTGAAATCCTGGTGGAATCCTCCATGACCTCATATTCCAACATCCTGCATTTCTACCGAACCAGCACTACATAGATGGTGCCAAGGTCTGCCACCAGCAGTAGCTGGCCCCTCTTGAACCATGGCCTCTCAGTGGCCTCTGAGTGCCTGGGTGGCTGAGCACAGCAAAACCAGTCCTAGGAAAACAAGTTCCTAGACCTCCTGTGAGAGGAGCAGAATGCACCCATGGTTTCTTTTCAAAGTAGTTTTCACTTTTACACCCTTGAGCCTGCCATGAGTGTGGTCTTGCTGATTCCTGAGATACCCTCAAGGCCTCTTTCCTACTATCTCTGAGAAAAACACTTAGCTTTTCTTTAGTGGCAGCAATATCTTCAGCAGCCACATCTTCCTTGGCTCCAATTTTACAAGTGCTTTTCTGAACTAACTGCAAGTTTTTCAAAGCTTTCTCCTCTGCTTTCTCTCCTGATTATTACAATAAACCTGTCTAAAAGCTGCCAGTAATACCCATGCCTCGACCTGAACACTGTGTTGCCTTGAAATATCCTCCACCAGATTAATTAGCCCATCACTTTTAAATTAAGCCTCATGCAAAGACTCAGGACTTGGGCAAAATGTAGACAAGTTCTTTGCCAGAATGCAATACAAAGTACCTCTAGGCCAAATCCCAATAGAATCTTCATTTCACTCTAAACCTCATGAGCAAAAACTTCACTCTGCATTCTTGTTGGCATTCTGGTCTTTGGAGCTTCTATAAGAATCACCCATTAAGCTCTGCTTACAATATTCTAAAGCTTCCCCAGCTTGCACCTCCAAACTTTTTCAAACTCCTCCCAGAAACCAGTTTCAAAGGTATCTGAGCCCCATGGTCAAGTTTGTCATAGCAAGAACTCCACTTCTCAGTACCAATTTCTGTGTTAGTCAGTCTTGCCTTGCTGGGACCAAACTACCTGACAAGAACAACTTGAAGGAGGAAAATTTTATTTGGGCTCATACACCACATAAGAAACTAAATAAACAAAATAAATATATTGTGTCCATCTACAACTAGAAGTATTTAAAAAAAAAAAACAAATGACCAGTGATCCAAACAGGTTGGGACATGCCTGTAATCCCAGCAGCTCTTGAGACTGAGACAGAAGGATCATGAGTTCAAAGCCAGCCTCAGCAAAAGCGAGGCACTAAGTAATTCAGTGAGACCCTGTCTCTAATAAAATACAAAATAGGACTGGGGATGTGGCTTAGTGGTCAAGTGCCCCTGAGTTCAATCCCTGGTACAAAAAAAGAAAAATGAACAATAAGACTCAAAGATACTAGGATCAGAATAATTTGTAGTTTCATTACTTTGGGATAGAACATAAAGTAATGAGTTATTAGAAGAAAAAAGAAAGGGCATCTTGGCTCCAGTGTGACAAAGCCCATGCTAAAATCTGGTCTCATTGTATTCCTTTGAGCATTCCATTTTCAGGTGACAAGAGACAATAGCATTGTAGTTTGGCAGAAAACTACTAGATTTTGGAGAAATGGACTTGAAACAGAAGTTTAAAAATATCCTGGGAGTATATTTCTCTCACTCTTCCTTTTACATATATATAAAATCTAAGTCTATATCTATATCCATGTCCATCTTTCTATGCTTACTTTTCTTTTGCTCTTCAGATTTAAAAGTGGTTTTGAGTCTGAAAAGAAATAATATGGGGAAACCAAACCATGTGAGATTTAAAGAATGAGAATGATTGTCTTCAAAACATGTACTGTTTATTTCCTGGATTTAAATATATTTGTTTTATTTTGCTTTGTTTCATTTTGGTTTCAGTTGGGAGCTTTAAAAATAATGCATATCTTTTTGAGCTGAAGGTAATTATTAAGTAACGAAGCATCATTTTTCCAGTTGAATGGCTATGAAATTTCAACTCCATTTAAGTTCCTATAGGGGTTGCAATGCCTTTTCTTATAACTTTTTTGGCCTATTTCCCATCCTTTTCTTTTCCTGCCTATTGCACAATGGTATTTTCTAGAATAGAACTCTCCAATATTTCAAATACAAAAACCAATAGAGCCATTTTATGGAGCATCACTTGGAAAATGTTTGAAACATGACCTTTCCCTCCTACAATTTCTTCTTTTTTAAAAAAAAATATTTATTCATAAGTTTTAGGTGAACACAAAATCTTTATTTTACATTTATGTGGTGCTGAGGATTGAACCCAGTACCTCGTGCATGCTAGGTGAGCACTCTACCACTGAGCCACAACCCCAGCCCCTCCTCCTACAATTTAAGAATTGTTCTAAACTAAATGCACCCTAGTCTCACAGTCTCTCATATCTCAGTTCTTTCCTTGTTATTCACTTAATAAGCTTCCAAAGTGTGAGGATTTTGTTTGTGCCGTGCAAAGCATACTGTGAAATGCTTCCTGTTTTCTTTCCTGTATGTGTCCTTCTAATTCTGTGTTTTTCCAGAGTCTAACTTTGAACTTAGGTAGATTACAGCATCTGCCCTTCCTAAAATGCTCCAGTGTCTGTAATATGCAGCTCTGGTGTGGGATAATCATGACACCCATGGTCCCCACCTGTCTCCCTGCATGTCTGTTGCACTCAAGCATAGAGCCCCCACTGATTCCAGTCAGAGCACTGTGTGAAGAAGTGAACCTTTTGAGTTAAGGTTTGGGGCCTTGGTGGGGAAGCTCCCTCTTCAGTGATCACAACTCACCTCATTAAGCATTCTTTTCTGCCCCATTTTCTCCAGAGAGGAGGCTGGGGCTCTGTCATGTTGGAGGGCTGCTGAGAATAGTATAGCTTCCGTCTGGACCTGCCCCGTGATTCTCCTAGACATCTCAACCCAGACATGTGTTTCTTCCCACTTGACTGAGTTCCTGTCATCTGAGTAATAAGTTGAAAGAAGCTCAAGTTTGAAGTTTAGTGATTGGCTTGATCCCAATGGGCAAGGTTGCTCCTCTTTATAAGCAACTGGCCATTCATCTACTTCTTTCTCTTTCCTTTTCCCTGTAACCTTCTTGGCTGTGAGAAATAGATATGTGATCACTTTTCCTGTCTGACATAAACCAGGGAAAAAGTAAAAGAATTATTTCTTTATTTCTAGGAGATACGAGGGGTATGTGTGTGTGTGTGTGTGTGTGTGTGTGTGTGTGCATGCGCACACACATGTGTGTTGGGAAGCTGGGGGCAAGAAGGTGACAATATAAATTGATTTTCTGGCCTCATGTTTTCATTTAAATATCTACAGGGAAACTTGTTGGCTTACAAACTGACTTCCTTAACAAGACTCATAAAGCATAAGAAGTAAAATCAAGAATCAATAAGTGGGATGGGATCAAACTGACAAGCTTCTTCACAGTAAAGGAAGCAATCAAGAATGTGAAGAGAGAGCCTACAGAGTGGGAGAAAACCTTTGTCATCTGCACCTCAGATAGAGCATTAACTTCCAGGATATATAGAGAACTCAAAAACCTTAATACCAACCCCCCCAACAAATAATCCAATCAATAAATGGGCAAAAGAACTCAACAGGTACTTCTCAAAAGAAGAAATACAAATGGTCAACAAATATATGAACAAATGTTCAACATTAGTAGCAATTATATAAATGCAAATTAAAACTACACTGAGATTTTATCTCACTTCAATCAGAATGGCTACAATCAAGAATACAAGCAACAATAAATGTTGGTAAGGATGTGAGGGAAAAGGCACACTCATACATTGTTGGTGGGACTGCAAATTGGTACAACCACTCTGGAAAGCAGTATGGAGATTCCTCAAAAAACTAGGAATATAACCACCATTTGAGCCAGTTATACCACTTCTTGGCATATTTCCAAAGGAATTAAAATCAGTATACTACAGTGACACAGACGCATCAATATTTATAGCAGCACAATTCACAATAGCTAAGCTGTAGAGCCAACCTATCCGTCCTTCAACAGATGGATGAATAAAGAAAATGCAGTACATATACACAATGAAGTATTACTTAGCCATAAAGAAGAATTACTTTATTGCATTTTCTGGCATGTGGATGGATCTGGAGACTATCATGCTAAGTGAAATAACCAATCCCCAAAATCCAAGAGCCAAATGTTCTCTTTGATATGTAGAATCTTACCCACAGTAAGGATGGAGAAGGGGGAGGATAGAAGTTCAGTGGCATAGACCAAGGGGAATGAAGGGATGGGAGGGGAGATAGAAATAGGAAAGACAGTGGAATTAATCTGACTTAATTCTCCTATGTACATATATGAATACATCAAGTGAATCTCACCATAGTGTACATTCACAAGACTGGGATCCTAATTAGAATAAGACATATTCCGTGTTTATATAAATATGCCAAATAGACTCTACTGTCATGTATAATTAAAAAGAACAAATAAAAAGTAAAAATTAAAATACCAGGAAAAGAAAAGGAAACATGTGAATAACTAGTCATTCAGTTGACTAGTTTGTTTTTGTTCTGGAGTTCTGCAGTCAAGGCAAGATCACCTACCACGTGTACAACTGGACCTGGTGTGGAAAGGGGATTAAAGATCAATCAACAAATATATGAAAAAAATGCTCATCATTTCTAGCAATCAGAGAAATGCAGATCAAAACTACTCTAAGATATCATCTCAGTTATGAAGACAAACAACAACAAATGTTGGCGAGGATGTGAGGAAAGGTACCCTCCTACATTGCTGGTGGGACTGCAAATTGGTGCAGCCAATATGGAAAGCAGTATGGAGATTCCTTGGAAAACTGGGAATGGAACCACCATTTGACCCAGCTATCCCACTCCTCAGTTTATAGCCAAAGGTCTTAAAAACAGCATACTACAGGGACACAGCCACATCAATGTTTATAGCAGCACAATTCGCAATAGCTAAACTGTGGAGCAAAACTTGATGCTCTTCAGTAAGATGAATGGATTAAAAAATGTTGCATATATACACAATGGAATTTTACTCAGCATTAAAAGAGAATAAAATCATGGCATTTGCAGTTAAATGGATGGAGTTGGAGAAGATAATGCTAAGTGAAGTCAGCCAATCCCAAAAAAACAAATGCTGAATGTTTTCTCTGATATAAGGAGGCTGACTCATAGTGGGGTAGGAAGGTGGAGTATGAGAGGAATAGATGAATTCTAGATAGGGCAGAGGGATGTGAGGGAAAGGGAGGGGGCAGGGGATTAGCAAGAATGGTGGAATGTGATGAACGTCATTATCCAAAGTACATTTATGAAGACACGAATTGGGTGTCAACATACTTTATATACAAACAGAGATATGAAAAATTGTGGTATATATGTGAAATAAGAATTATAATGCAAAAAAATCAAGTACATGTATAAAGACATAAATTGGAGTGAACTTACTTTATATACAAAGATACGAAAAATTGTATTCTATATGTGTAATAAGAATTGTAATACATTCCACTGCCATGTATTTTTTAAAATAAAATCAATTAAATAAAAAAAGAAAGGGGATTAAAGAACAAAATGTTTGCCCTCAATGATGTCCCATCTTATTTTGACTCTTTGAGACTCTGGTAGAGCAGTCTGTACTTGTATCCTCTACTTCTTTCCTTCAAGCATGTCTCCAAGAAACAAATTCTGAGACAGAGCTGGAATGCAGGATATTTATTAATAAATTTCTTAGGATCAATGTCTATGGAAGCAAGATTATACAGAGGGAGAAGATGAGCTGCTATGCAGACCCAGGGGTTACTCAGTCAAATTCACAGGGCTCTTCAGAACTGCCCTTAGACTCCCACCCGAACCAATCATTAAATATGTGTCACCTTGAAAAGGGGAGTACTATAGTAAGAAGAGCCTATGTGTTGAAAGGGCTTGACCCCAGACTGTGGTGCTATTGGAAGGTGGTAGAAACCTTTGAGGTCAGGCCTAAGGGAAACATGGGGCTTGCACTCAGAAAGAATTATGGGACACTCATCTTTTTAATCTCTTCATTTGTTTGTCCGCTGCTATGAGGTGAGAAGCTTGCTCTGCCATGAGCTCCCTGTCACCGTGTGAGGAAGACAAACTAGGCCTTACCATAGTCCCCAAAGCAATGGGGCCAACTTGTAAAGACCATGGGTAGACAACACTTCTAGCAACAGAATAACACATCTTTCCTTGAAAGGAGATCTTATTGGCTACTGCACCCTTCTCTAAGTTAATTTTTTTTAATATTTGTTTTTTAGTTTTAGATGGACACAATATCTTTATTTTATTTTTATGTGGTGCTGAGGATAGAACCCAGTGCCTCACACATGCCAGGTAAGTGTGCTACCACTTGAGCCACATCCCCAGCCCCTCTAAATTAGTTTTTCAGAACCAAAGATTACCAATGAATCCCCGATTGGAAAGCTTAACAGTCTCACTTTGATCCTCTTTTTAAGTGAATTTTCTGAGGCTTTGGTGCTGTTAATCAATTATTCTGGCTTAAAAATCTCCCCTGCTTTTGCCATAGCTCACTTTTGCCTTTCTAACATTACCTTCAAAGTCATCACTCTGTCTTCCTCATTGAGCCATTCAGTTAAAGGGGTCATCTACATCTCAGTTCCAACTCTTTTTTATCCATATTCTCTTTCTCTCCAATTAATCTGTCTCACCTACTTCCGAATGCCAGTGATCAGATGACTCCCATAGCTGTGTCTCTTTTTTGAGCTCCAGGTGTATTTCTAAACTGCCCACTAAATGTCCACAGCATAAATGCCTTGCTATGTCAAAGTCAACCTAACTAAATTAATCAACTTGGGTTTCCATAACAGAATATCTCAGCCTAAGTGACTTAAACAACTAAAATGTATTTCTTCACAATTCTGAAGACTGGAAGTTCAAAATCAAAGTACTAATGGGGTTGTTTGTCTGGTGAGGACTTCCCTTTTGGGCTGTACATGGCCTTCTTAAACCTACATCCTCATGTGGTCATTTCTCTGTGTGCATGGAAAGACGGGGCAATCTTTGCTGTTTGTCTGTCTTTGTGGGGAATGAAGTAGAGTACTGGGTATCAAACCCACAGCCTTCTACATGCTAGGCAAGCACTCTACTACTGAATTTTTTTTCCTTCACATGTAAAAAATATTTTTTAGTTGTTGATAGACTTTCATTTTATTTATTCATTTGTGGTGCTGAGAATGGAACTCAGTGCCTCACACATGCCAGGCAAGTGCACTACCACTGAGCCACAGCCATAGACCTTCCTCTACCTTTTTTATTGGTGCACTATAATTGTACATAATCATGGGATTTGTTGTTACATATTTATACATGCACAAAATATAACAATATAATTTGGCCAATATCCCTCCCCAGCACTTCCCCTCCCTCCTCTCCTCCCACCCCCTTCTTCCATCTCCTTCCTCGATTCAACTGATCTCCCTTTGATTTTCACGCATCACCCCCCACACACACACCTTTCTTTTCCTTTTTCCTCTCTGGCTTCCACATGTGAGAGAAAAGAGACCTTGACCTTCTGAGTTTGATTTATTTCGCTTAACATATTGGTCTCAAGTTCCAACCATTTACCAGCAAATGACATAATTCCATCCTTCTTTATGGGTGAATAAAACTCCAATGTGTATATATACCACATTTTTTAAATCCATTCATCTATTGATGAATACCTAGGCTGGTTCCATAGTTTGACTGTTGTGAGCTGTATTGCTATAAACATGGGTATGCATGTATTACTACAGTATGCTGACTTTAATTCTTTACAATAAATACCAAGAAATGGTATATCTGGGTCATATGGTATTACCATACTGATTTCAATAGTGATTTTACTAATATACAATCTCACCAACAACCACTGAATCTTACTCTTCTTACAAGGATACCAGTCTTATCGGATTAGGGTTCATCCTTTACGACTTCATTTAACCATAATTACCCCCCTAAAGGACCCACTGCCAAATATAGTTATATTGGGGGGTAGGACTTCAACATATGAATTGGGGAGTATGGGGGAGGCATGACTCAGTTCATAACATTTCACCACTGACCTTACAGAATTCATGTACTTCTTGCATGCGAAATAAACTCACATCAGGCTGGGGATGTGGCTCAAGCGGTAGTGCGCTCGCCTGGCATGCATGCGGCCCTAGTTCAATCCTCAGCACCACATACAAACAAAGATGTTGTGTCTGCCAAATACTAAAAAGTAAATATTAAAATTCTCTCTCTCTCTCCGTCTCTCTCACTCTTTCTAAAAAAAATAAAATACAGTAAACTCACATCATCCCAACAGTCTTCAAATTTTTAACCTATTCCAGCATCAATTCCAAGTCCAACGTCTCATCTAAATATTATCTAAATAAGGTAAGAGTGAGATTTGAGGTATATTCATCATGAGGCCAAATTCCTTTCCCTATGTGAATCTGTGCAATCAGAAAATTTATGTGCTTCCAAAATACAATAATGGGACATGCACAGGATAGACATTCTTATTCCCAAAGGGGGAAATTGGGAGGAAGAAAGAGGTGATGGGTCCCAAGTAAATCCAAAACCTAACAAAACAGGTTCCCTTAGATTTTAAGTCTTGAGAATAATCCTTGTTGGATGGATGCTATGCCCTCCATGCCTGCTAATGCTATGCCCTCCATGTCCCTAAACAGAGACTCTGAATTTTCATACTGCATGCTAACCTCAACCACATGATTCTTTGACATGTCTCCTCCCAGATAGCTCTTTGCAGAGGCCTTATTTATTTTTGAGATCCTCTGGCCCATTGAAACCCAGGATGTATACCCACCTTCTGAAACTGGGGAGGAAACTGCCTTGCCACCTAGGCCTGTGATGGGAGTGGCAGCCCTGGTGACCTCTGAATTTCTTTGGAGATCATTCTGGCTTTTTCTTGAAGGATAAAGCATGCTCTCAACTGAATCGCTCTATTGTCTTTTCCTGTAGAAACCCAGAAGCCCAAAGGCATTCGTTTATTTCATCTCATCTGTTATTCAGTCCAAATTGTGTTGTCTGCTGGTATTATCTCATTGCTATTCCTGGTTTCAAGCTATCTTATTTTTTGCAATAGCCATAGACTGAGGATTTTCTAAATCTACAAATTCTGATTCCTTTTTGCTTAACAATTCTTTTGATATTCCTTTATCTTCCCTAAGCAGTCAGAAAAGGCCAGGCTGCACCTTCCACACTTTGTTTAGAACTCTCCTTGACTAAATATACAATTTCATCCTTTGTAAGCTCTGTCTTCCACAAACACTAGAAGAGAATTCAGCCAGGTTCTTTGTCAGTTATAACAAGGATCTCTTTTCTCCTGGTTTCCAAGAAATAGCATGTTCCTCATTTTCATACACTGGATACACCTTCTACCAACAGTCCCTTCAAAGCAATTTAGATTCTTCTTTTCTTCCCTGTTTCCTTCCTTCCTGCCTGCCTTCCTTCCTTTCTTCCATCCTGGGAATCAAACCCAGGACCTTTCATATGCTAGGAAAGCACTCTACCACCAAGCTACATCCCTAGCCACCTTTAGTATTTTTCTAGCATGTATATCAAAATTTTTCTAGCCTCTAACCATTATCACCCAGCTGTAAAACCACTTCCACAGTTCCAGGTATTTGTTACAGCAGCATGTCCTACTTTTAGGATAGATATTAGTCTACCAGGGCTGAGACCACAGAATATTACAAGCTGGATGGTTTAAACAACAGGAACTTGTTTTTTCATAGTCCTGGAGACAGGAAGTGTAAAATCAAAGTACCAGCACCATTGGCGTCTCTTCAAGTTGCAGATAGCTGTCTTCTTACTATGTCTTTGCATGGACTTTTCTTTGTGCACACATGTGGAGAGAGAGGTTTCTGCTGTTTCTTCTTTTTTAATATTTATTTTTTAGTTGTAGTTGGATACAATATCTTTATTTATTTATTTATTTACTTATATGTGATGCTGAGAATCAAACCCTGGGCCCCACAAGTGCTAGGCAAGTGCTCTACCACTGAGCCATAACCCCAGCCCCTCTTCTTATAAGGACAACAATCAGCAATCTTATCAGATGAGAGAACCATCCTTGTGACTTTATTTATTCTCAATTACTCTCTAAGGGCCCTAGTTCAAAATATGGTCACATTGATGGTGAAGGTTTCAACATATAAATTCTGAATCCATAAATCTATCCAAAAATAAATGTTTCTTTTTTCTATTTCTCCTCCTAACTTGTCCCTCAAATTTGCTCTTCCTTCTTTCTTCCCATCTCAGAAAATTGTGTCACCCAATGCTCAAACCAGATACTCAACAATCATTATTGACTTACTCTTTTGCATCATCTTCTATACCCAAACATTAGTGTTTATCCATTGTTGTGTATATCTCAAAACCTATCATCTTAACACAATGAACATTTATTATCTCTGTTTCTATGGGTGAGGAATCCAAGAGCAGCTTAGCAGGGTAGTTCTTACTTTCATGAGGTTGCTATCAAAATTCCAGTTGAGGATTTATGTCATCATATGAAAGCTTGATCAAACCTGCAGGAGCAGCATTCCAAAATGCTTGCTTCCATGGCCACTAGCAGAGGATCTTAGTTCCTTATCAGCTATTGACAAAAAATTTTATTTCCTAACTACATGGTCCTCTACACAGTGTTGCCTCAGTGATTGCAGGACAAGGCAGCTAGCTCTTCCCAGAGTGATTGATCTAAGACAGCAAGTCTACCATGTGCCTTTTATAGCCTAGTCAGAAGTTAGACATCAGCATTTCTCTTCAACAGAGTAAATAAGTAGAGAACGATTCTCAAGTTTCTGACTTGAACCACTGGGTGGCGTAATTTTCTGAGATGGGAAAAAATGAGTTACTGGGTCTACACTCAAGGAGGAAAGAAAGATGCTCCACTTCTTGAAAAGAGGAGTAGCAAATAATTTGTAGACATATTGTAAGACTCCTAAACATTTCTCATCTCTATCCATACTTCCATCCATTTTTAGAGCATTACACTGGACTTCTAAATTATCTCCTTGCTTTTAATATCTGAAACCCAGATATCACCCTATGAACCCCAGTGGCTTCCTGGAACCTGACGAATAAAACCCATGTCCCTTAACATGACATTCAAGGCACTCCACAATTTTGTCAGAACCTTTTAAAAATTTAATTTAAAATAAATTTCATTTAATTTTTAGGCTTGCTACCTCTACCTCCCCAAGGACAATTCATGTGATTTTTAGTTGTTGTTTTTAGGTATACATGACAATAGAATGTAATTTTTATTTTTTCATTTATTCTGTTTATGTATACATGACAGTACAATGTATTTTGATATATTATACCTACATGGAGTCTAACTTCCCATTCTTGTGGTTGTACATGATGTGGAGTTACATTGGTCATGTACTCATATATGAATACAGAAAAGCTATGTCCAATTCATTCCACTGTCTTACCCATTCCCATCCCCCTCCCTTGCCTTCCCTCCCCTTTGTCTAATCCATTGACAATTCATGTATTTTTATACCTCTGATCATGCCTTTAGTTATCCACTTGATCTCTCTGCCTAAAATTTTCATGTTAAATTGTTTCAAATTATTCATTTTCCCTGTCTGCATACTCTTTTCCATGTGACTCCAGTTCCACTATAGTCAAAATATGCTCCTCCACCCTTCATCTTTGGGCTCAGCTATGTAACTATCTTTGACCAAGAGCATGCCAGCAGCTGTGATGAAAGTGGGGGATTGAAAGTGCTTAAATGGTTGGACTTATTCTTTGGCACTTCTGCCACGGCCATGAGGACAGCTTCATTTGGGCAATGGTTCTTCCATGACACAAGAATTTCTGCTAGAACATGATAAAAGTTGGCTAGATTATATACACAAGCATGTGCAAACACACACCTTACAAAATTAGAGCCAACTCCAAAAAAGCCTGGCCTAGGTCAGTGAATGCTTAGACACCTTGTACTTGTGTGACTGAGAATAAATGATCACTGTTTAAAATCATTTCTTTTGAGTGTGATTTGTTACATAGCATGAGTATTGCAATACAATAGCTCAGTAATTTGTTCTTCTTTCCCATCTTGTTTGCTTGCCAAAATACCTCTTATCCTTCAAACTTCAGCTCAGACGATTCTTCTGAAGCCTCCCCTAGTCTTTACAGTGAAAATTAATTGCTCCTTTCTCTGAAGTCTCTATTTATTTTCATTTTATTACACAAGAAATTTAGGGTTTTGTTTTGAAAATCTCCTACTGGATTTGTAACCCTGTTAAAAGTAAGGGTCAGATTTTATCTTTATATGATCCTCTGAGCCTTGGGAACATAGTAGGCAACTAATGTGTATTCCGTGACTAGGTGAATGCATGAGAAGAGTAGATAATTGACTAGATTGGGGAATGCAATCCATAAAGCTTTCAGAGAGTCAATCAAAGTGGATCTGATTACTCCAGAGTTGGTAAAGTATTTATTGTTTGGTAGCTTCCTAATAAAAATTTTTCTTTTATTCATAAGTCCATGGCTCCAAGGAGTAGATACTCATCCAGTCTAGCATGAATATAGACAAGTTTATTGAAAATAATTGACAAGCCAGGTACAGTAGCTCATACCTATAATTCCAGCTACTCCAGAGGCAGAGGCAGGAGGACCACAAGTTCAAGGCCAGGCTCAGTAACTTAGTGAGACTTTGTCTCAAAAATAAAAGAGCTGGGGATAGAACACTCCTGGGTTCTATCCTTAGTGCTGTAAAAGAGAAGAAAATAGAAATGTAAAAAAAAGAGAGAGAGAGGGCTGGGAATGTGGCTCAAGCGGTAGCGCGCTTGCCTGGCATGCGTGCGGCCCGGGTTCGATCCTCAGCACCACATACAAACAAAGATGTTGTGTCCGCCAAATACTAAAAAATAAATATTAAAATTCTCTCTCTCTCTCTCTCTCTCTCTCTCTCTCTCTCTCTCTCTTTCTCCTCTTTCACTCTTAAAAAAAAGAGAGAGAAAAGTAAAGGAGAGAAACAAAAAAGATTGTCATATAACCCACAAGCAGGAAACAAGCTAATCCTCATAGGGGCTGGAAAGCCATCAGGAATTGACACTAAATGGAATCACATAGTCCCTTTCCAAGGCACCTCTGATCTATTCTCTCAGACAGAACTGCATTCTCAGTCCACTCAACACCTTGGACGTGGGGCATCATGATATCCTCAAAGGGGGGCTATTTTCTATAACTAAATGACAGTTTTTCTCCCTTCCTTCCTTCCTTCCTTCCTTCCTTCCTTCCTTCCTTCCTTCCTTCCTTCCTTTCTTTCTTTATTCTTTTTGGTACCAGGGATTGGATTCAGGGTCACTCAACCACTGAGCCACATCCCCAGCCCTATTTTGTATTTTATTAGAGACAGGGTCTCCTGAGTTGCTTAGTGCCTTGCTGTTGCTGAGGCTGGCTTTGAACTTGTGATCCTCCTGCTTCAGCCTCTGGAGTCGCTGGAGCACAGTTTCTTGAGACCTCAATTCATATTCCCCAGAAACAAGATTGAACTGGTCCAGTTTGAGTTAGGTAGGTTCAATCAGCTTAGGACAGAATGGGTGAGTTCGCTTGGGCAGCTTAGGCTCATCTCTTTACCAGGGACTCTAAGTGGGAAGCAATTCATTACATCAAAGCATCAGGAACATGTCTTAGAGGAGGGGAATTAATAGCTTTTTGTTTTATGAATATACTTGGTAACCTTAAAACCCAAGATAATAAGAATTTGCATAGCCTATACAAGGAGAATATCATTAGCTTGTGACTATCAATTTTACATGGAATTCATAACAGGCTGGCCTTTGGAAAGAGCTTAGCACAATTTTCAGAATATAATAAGCAATTAATGTTAAACATTGTTATTCATAGATGTTGGGAAAGACTGCATGACTGAATATTTGGATCTGTAAACTCCTGAGTATGGTAAATCTCCTTATAGAATCTTCAGACCCTAAGAACTCAGGATAGGACAGAAGGCTGAAAAGAAATATCAGCCTCTTAGAACTCTTTGTAAAGTGACTCCTTTGCAGTTTTTTTTTTTTTTTTAACAGCTAACCTTATTTATCAACTAATTGGAAGAAAGGACTTTTTCAAATTCCACTGTTTTGAATATAGATTTCAAATTTTCAAGTATGTTAAAGGGGGCTGGGGTTGTGGCTCAGTGGTAGAGCGCTCGCCTAGCATGCAGGAGGCACTGGGTTCGATCCTCAGCACCACATAAATGTAAAATAAAAAATATTTTTTAAAAAAGTATGTTAAAGAAGTTATATAATATGCATGTTATTATCTTTTATTTATTTGTTTGTTTGTTTGTTTTGGTATCAGGGAATGAAGCCAGGGATGCTTAATCACTGAGCCACATCCCCAGCTCTTTTTATTTTTTATTTAGAGACAGGGTCTCGCTAAGTTGCTTACGGCCACACTAAGTTGCTGAGGCTGCCTTTGAACTGGTGATCCTCCTGTCTCAGCCTCCTGAGCCACTGGGGTTACAGGCGTGCACTACCATTCCCTGCCTGCATATTACTTCTTAAGAGACGAAAGCAAAGTGCTTTTTTATTGGAGTGATCACACTGGCTCTTCCCTGCCAGCTGGCCATGGAATGTTTTTCTTCATAAGGTTAAGGATTTTCAGTATGTCATTTTGTTATGTTGTCAATATTATTTGTTAAAATAAAACTGTTCCAGCCAGGCATTGTGGCACATGCCTATAGTCCCATCAGCTCAGGAGGCTGAAGAAGGAGGATTTCAAGTTTGAGGCCAGCCTCAGTAACTTTGCAAGGCCCTAAGCAACTTAATGAGACCATGTCTCAAAATACAAAATTAAAATAGAAGCTGGGGATGTATTTCAGTGGTAAAGCATTCCTGGGTTGAATCCCCAGTACCCAAAAAGTAAATAAAGAAAAATATCCCTGCTCTCTCTTCCTCGATGCTGCCTACAGGGATGGTAGCCATCTATTTTAGGTATCATGGCTGCCCTCAGACCACTTGTGAAGCCCAAAATCATCAAAAAGAGAACCAATGAGACAGGAGGATAGTGAGTTCAAAGCCAGCCTCAGCAACAGCAAGGTACTAAGCAACTCAGTGAGACCCTGTCTCTAAATAAAATACAAAATGGGGCTGGGGATGTAGCTCAGTGGCCGAGTGCCCCTGAGTTCAATCCCTGGTACTGAAGAGAGAGAGAGAGAGAGAGAGAGAGAGAGAGAGAGAGAGAGAGAGAGAGAGAACCAAGAAGTTCATCCAGCACTAGTCAGACTGATATGTCAAAATTGAGCATAACTGGGGCAGGGGTTGTGGCTCAGTGGTAGAGCACTTGCCTAGCATGTATGAGGCACTGGGTTCAATTCTCAGCACCACATAAAAATAAATAAATAAAGGTATTGTGTCCATATACAAGTAAAAATTATTAAAAAATAAAAATGAAAAATGAACATGTATATCCATAAGATTGTAGGAACCAACATTTCTTCCAGATTGAGTAATTATTAAACTTCTTAGGATTACACAATTGATGAAAACAACATGAATATATTACAAATTCGGATAAATAACTGTTACTTTTAAATAAAAATATGAGTTTTGTTGGGAAAACATGCCAATGAAATTGATAAGGCTTCCTCACTCAATTACTTCAAGTACCCAAGGTAATTATTGCTTCCTTTGGGGATGAGAAAGAATTTAACATTGATTTTATTTCTGTATCGATTCTTATAGATGTAAGTACAAAGAAGATGTACTTATAGATTCTTATAGATGTAAGTCCAAATAAATGAGTATTTTGAACTGGAAGGAGGAGTAGAGTTTGTCTTCTTTTTAAAAATCCTTTTCATGTTACATACTCCCCAAATCACATAATTATTATCTTGGAGAAATATATTTTATTGTGATAAAATATGTATCATAAATTCAACCTTAAAGTGGTTATACATTTTAATAAAATTTAAAATTCATTTATATATAATTTATATGTAATTTCACATAATTTAATACACATTTTAACCACTTTATTATACAGTTCTTGGCATTAAGTATATTCACAATGTGCAATCACTACCACTATTCGTCCTTGGAACTCCAGATTCACTGCCCGTCAAGACTGCCAATCTACTTTCTGTCTCTATGAATTCAACTACTATATGCACCTTATATAAATGGAGTCAAACAACATTTGTTCCTTTGTGTTTGCTTTCTTTCACCCTATCTTTGAGGTTCGTCCATGCTGTAGCACACATCAGAATTTCCTTTAATTTTATGGTGGAATAACTTTCCATTGTATACATATACCACATTTTATTTATCCATTCCTCCATTGATGAACATTTGGGTTACTTTTGTTTTTTGGGTATTGTGAATAATGGTGCTGTGAACATAGGTGTTCAGATATCTGTTTTGGTACATGCTTTCAATTATTTTATGCATATACCCAGAGATGGAATTGCTGGATGATATAGTAATTTTCTTTTTTAATTTTTTGAGGTACTGGTATACTATTCTTTACAAAGGCTACACCTCTTTATCTTCCCACCATCAGCACTCAAGAATTACATCCAAAACTATTTTTAACCATCATTCATCTGGCAATAAATACAACTAGGCCATGCTTCAGTTCTGTTGAAAGCAAAGAATTGGTTGGTCACCACCCACTTGCAAAGGGATTTGTTACTCAATCTTGATTAGAGCCATACACTTCTTTAACACCAGCACAGTATTTCAAATTGCCTCTTTGTTTGTTTTCCCAGAGGTGTTTACATTCCCAGGGCAATGCACCACAGGGAGAATGGGGTGGGTGAGATTTAGCCTTTCTTTAGTGTAGTGCTGGGAGTGAAAACAGGCCTGCTGCCTCCACATGGAAAGTTTCTCAAGCAGATGAGTTTTCAGGAAAAGTACATATTGAAGTTGAAGATCTGGAAATTCATTCTCTTTAAAGTTTCTAGGAAAGTCTTCATGTTCTACCAGGAAGACACAGACCTCAGTTTGAAGACCATTGGGATCACTTTAAAGATGGAGCAAGTCCTCACAGGCAGAAATGCCCTAAGTTAGTGATTCCCAAACTAAGTATGCATAAAAATTATCTGGGGGACTCCTTAAGACACAGACTGCTGGGCTTCACTGTTGGAGTTACCAACTCAGTGGGTCTGGGGTGAGGACCAGAATTAGCATTAATTAGCATTAATCCTAAACTCCTAGGTGATGCTGAGGCTACAGGTCTGGGCAGCAACATGAGAATCATTGCTCTGAGCTGAACTAAGTAAAATCACAGGAGCGCACAGACCTTGGTAACTTCCTGATTATTTTTGTCCAGCTTTATTCAGGTGTAATTGGTGTACCAAAAATGAACATAATTAATGCATACAATTTGGTGATTTGGGTCATATATACGTAACATTAGTGTTACTGTCACCACAGGTAAAAACCATATTCATCACCTCCAAAAATTTCCTTGCATTGCTGTGTGTGTGTGTGTGTGTGTGTGTGTGTGTGTGTGTGTGAGAGAGAGAGAGAGAGAGAGAGAGAGAGAGAGAGATAAGAACCCTTAAATAAGATCTACCTTCTTAACAGAAATTTTAATTGCTCCTTATTGTTAATTATAGGCATTATGTTGTGTATCAGATCTCTAGAACTCACTTGTCTTTTATAACTGTAACCTTATGTTCAATTAATAGCGACAACTCATGTCCCACTCTCCCAACCCCTGGGAAATCTCCTTTCTATTGTCTGTGGCTATACTGCTATGACTTAGGTGTGTCCTTCAGAACTGATGTGTTAGATATTTTTTTTTCATTTCCAGAAGCCATTTATTTGTATATTCTTTTTTCAATTAGTACATAATAGTTGTACAAATTTATGAGGCCCAATGTGATGTTTTGATATATGTACACATTACATAAAGATCAAATCATTTATCATTTATTTTTGGTGAAACATTCAATATTCTTTCTTCTAGTTATCCTGGAATGTACAAATTCAGTGATTTTTATCATTAGTAGTAATATGGCTATTATTACTTTGAGACCATTTTATTTATATCATAGGATAAAACAAGTAAGAGAGCATGCAAGTATTTATGTGGTTATTATGAAGGGATTGTCAATGTAAAAAGAGATCAAAACTAAAATCAAAGAAGTTAGGTAAAAATTCTGCAATTAAATTTTAATTGGAAATGTCAATATAAATTTATGCATTTTATTTTTATTTTGTGATAATATTAGCACATATTAATTGTGCACATTCATGGGATTCACTGTGATATTTGCATACATGCATACATGGTGTATTGATCATGTCCTCCCCTTTTGTGCCCCCACCCACCCTTTACCATGCCCAGTAATCTCTCTTCTACTTTCAGATCATCTTTGGTGGTTTGTTTGTTTCCACATATAAGAGAAGACATGTTATATTTGTCTTTCTGTGTCTGGCTTATTTCATTAAACATAATGTCCTCTAGGTCCATCTATTTGCCTGCCAATGACAGGATTTCATTTTTCTTTATGGCCACATAATACTCCATTCCATATGTATGTATATATATATATATATATATATATATATATATATATATATATACCATACTTTCTTTATCCACTCATCAGTTGATAAACACAGGTGGCTTCCATGTCTTGGCAATTATGAATAATGCTGCAAAATGAACATGGGAATATTGATGTCTCTTCAACATATTGATTTCATTTCGTTTGGGTATACACCTAGGAATGGGAGAGCTGAATCATATGGTGGTTCTGTTTTTAGTTTTTTGAGAAAACTTCATACTATTTTCCATAATGGATCTACTAATTTATATTCCCACCAAAATACTTTTTATGTATGTGTAACAGTAGGGATGGCACCCAGGGCTTCATGCATGCTAGGCAAGCACTCTACCTCTGAGCTACACCCCCAGACTGTGTGAGAAACTTAATCTCCAAAATCATATGTTGAAGGTATTTGAAGGTGGGGCCTCCGGGGGCTCACTAGGATTAGATGAGGTCATGAAGGTAGGAATCCCATGATGGTATTAGAGGCATTATAAGAAGAGGAACAGACACCAATACAGCACACTTCCTCTATCTTGCCATGTTATGGTCTCCACCATGTTATGATGCAGCAAGAAGGCCCTACCCAGATGCCAAGTAGATGATGGTGCCCTGCACTTGGACTTCCCACCTTCCAGAACCATGAGTCAAATAAACTTATATTCTTCTTCAATTACCTAATCTCAGTTATTTTTTCTATAACAAGAGAAATGGATTAAGGTATATACCTTTGTCTATTTTAGATACCTCATAGAAAGGGAATCATGAAATATTTGTCCTTCTGTTGAGTGAGTTATTTCACTAACCATAATATCTTCCATGCCCATCATATTGTCATGAATGGTAAGGTTTCCTTCTTTTTATGGCTGAATAATATTCAATTGCATGTGTTTACAACATTTTCTTCATTTATCCAATCATTGTATTTGTCTGATTACTACCTTGAGATTCCCCCACACTGTAGTAAATTAATTTGTTTACCTTAAGAGATGTTTGTGTCATTTAGGCACTACAGGGAAGAACCTCCACTATTGTTATACATCAGCAAGAATCTTTTTTCTTTCTTTTCTTTTCTTTTTTCAGTACTGGGGATTGAAACTAGGGGCACTCTACCACAGAGCTTCATCTCGAAGCCCTTTTTATCTTTTTATTTTATTTTAAGACATGGTCTTCTAAGTTGCTGAGTCTGGCCTCAAACTTGTGATACTCCCACCTCTGCCTCCTGAGTAATTGGGTCTACTGGTGTGTACCACCCTGTCCAGTTTCAATTTGTCTTATACTTCTTCCTTCCTCACCCTCCACTGAAAGGCCTTTTCAAGGAGAAATTAGATCTTACTTCTCTATTATCCACTGTAGATCCCTGATTACTACAAAAATAAATATCATGATTATTTTCCCATAAAAAGTTGTGGTTCATACATTTCTTAGTATTTCAAACAGGAAAAAAGTGGACATCATTTCTTAGGATTAAAATATTATTGCTTATTCTTTGAAGAAAAAATAGATGTACTCATGGAGACCATAAAAGAAAATAACAAGCTATTCATCTAAATCTAATGCTAACCTTCAGGCAATACCACTGTTTAATTGAATCTTCCCTCCTTTTCTGTGATTGTGAGGTAAATGTGTATACATATTTAGTGGGTGGGTATTATTATAAAGATTTTCAATCTATTGATGATATAGATATGTAAAGTTATACATGGAAGGGAAGGCATAAAAGAATTAAGCATATGCCCTATTATCAAAAAATGCCACATTTGATCCTGTGTTTTAGCATCAAAAAGAGAAGAAAAGGAAGGCTAGCTGTGTTGATGTAAGCATGCTTATAATCCAAGCTACTGGGAGACTGTGGCAGGAGGATCAAGTTTGAGGCCAGCCCTGTCTCAAAATAAAATTCAAAAAGGGATGGGGGATATTGTTCAGAATAGAGAGCTTCTTTAGCAAGTACCAAGTTCTGGGTTTTACCCCCAGTACTACAATAAATAAATATGTACACACATATACAAGCAGCATCCCATCTCAGAGGAAAGAGAAAATGTGCACAGAAATACCTAAGCAATGTACCTTAAGATAAAGAAGTAAAGGATTCTGGGAGTTCCCAGTACTACCTTCAAGTTAGCTTTTGGGGAAGGTGGAAGAGTCAGAGAAACGTCTGTGCAGGCAATGTGATTTGAGGCCAGCCATGGAAGATAGGTAGATGTTGACTATGTAAAATGAGTTAACGAGGTGGAACAGACAATTTCAGGCTAAACGGGGAAAAAGCAAGTACAGTGCCACCAAGACAGGGACCAGGGAGACAAGGACACCAATTATGATGTCATGACAGCAGTCAATGGGAACCAAGAGTAGAGGTCAGAAGATGCAGGGTTAGAATAACAAGATTCAGTAATTAGTTGGATGGGATCCAATACAATGCTGAGGTTTTAGATCTAGGCAACTGGGTACATAGTAATGTCAGGAACTGGGAAAAGAAACCCTGACTTAGAGATCCCTGCACACCACACTTTTGAATGTCTCACAGGAAGTTAGAAAGATAGAGGTGTTAGGGAGTGATATTGGCCAGATTATATTGTTATATTGTGTGCACGTACAAATATGTAACAGCAAATCTCACCTTTATGTACAACTGTAATGCATCAATAAAAAATGTGGGAAAAGAGAAATAAAAAATAAATAAAAAAGAAATACTGGTTTCAAAAAAAAAGAAAGAAAGAAAGAAAGATAGGCATGGTGGTGCACACCTGTAATCCCAAAGATACAGAAATCTGAGACAGGAGGATTGCAAGTTCCAGGCCAGCCTCAGTAAGTTAGCAAGACCCCAAGCAACTTAGGGAGATGGTGTCTCAAACTAAAACATAAAAAGGACTCAGGATGTGGATCAGTGGTTAAGTGCCCCTGGATTTAATCTCCAGTACCTGCCTTCCCGGCCCCCCACCAAAAAAAAAAAAAAAAAAAAAAAAAGATAGAAGTGAAGCTCACAAGAGACACCAAAGTTGCAGATAAAGATTTCAGAATTCATTACACAGAGCTGATAACTGAAAGGATGTTATTACATGGCAGAGATACAATGGAATTGTCATGGCAAAAACAGTAAAAAGTGGAGATAAAGACCTGAGAACTAAGCACTAACCTTTGTCAGCCATTTGTATTTATTCAGTCCATCCACATTTTTTTTGTTAGTGTGCCTACTTTGAGTTAGGGTACAGATTGAGTGGATTGAAGGACGAAGATAAACAGAAATAGAGATTTTTAAAAAGAATGATACAGAGGAGAGAAAGTAAATTCCAGAAAGGTCAGAAAGGAGAAAACACAGAAAAAGTTCATTGGATTTGGTAATGAAGTCTCAAGTGAACCACACATGGTAGACATCCAACATGGTCTCCAGTGGTTCCTGCCTCCAGGTATTCACAGCCTTCATAACTCCCTCCCCTTTAGCGTGGGTTGGATCTGGTGACTACGTTCTAACAAACCAAATACTTTCTAGTGAACAGAATAGAGCAAAATGATGCCTTATTATTTCTAAAATTAAGTTTTTAAAGACTGTGACTTTCATCTTACTTGCATTTTCTTTCTTTCTTCCTTGATCTTGCTGATAAATGCAGCTACCATGTTATAAGCTACCCTGTGGAAAAGCCCATGTGACAAGAAACCAGAGGCAGCCCCTGGCCAACAACCAGCAACAAAATGAGGCCTTTAGTCCAACCACCTATGAAGAATTGAATCCTGCCAACAACTACATGACTGAGCTTAGCAATGAAAACTTCCCCAAACCCTAGAAGATTGTAGCCCTCGCCCACATCTTAACTACAGCTTGTGACAGACCCTGAGCCAGATGATTCAAAGATATTATGCCCAGTTTCCTCTCCCCCAGAAACTGTAAAATAATAAATGCATGTTTTCTGAAGTCACTCAATTTTGGGGTGATTTGTTACACACTAATAAGTAATACACTGAACTTGGGCAGGAACCAAATCACAAAGAATTAAGAAATATGAAGAAGTACAGGCAGGAAATACACACAACCCTCTTAAGAAATGTGATTGTGAAGCAAAGAAAAGCAAACAATATTTACCACCCCAGGCTGATGTTCAGATGGCTATAGTAAATGAAAATATTATCTAGAGCCATTAAGATTACACAGACTCACTGTAGCCTCAGAACTCTGAAGTGACATTACTCACATACTCTAAGATTTGAGTCTTCATTGGGTTGGTTCTTGCTAAGAACCAACTAAGTAATAATTATCATAACCCTTCATGCTTGGATATTAATGTATACCTGGTGACAGGCGACAGCCTCCATGTGTGGTATTTTGTAGAATGCTCACACTCTATAAAGTAGGTATGGAAGGCACATTAAGTGAGCAAGACCCACTGGCTTTGCCATCTTTCTATCTTTGTAACTTGGTGAACTTGGTTTCTGCAACACAACACTGTTGGCACAATAACTAGGCAAACAGATGTTACTAAAAAGTCCAAGGCTGGTTTCACAAACTTTGCTTGCTAATGACATGTGCAGTCTGTGTAAGATGTGTAGCTTTGGGGGTAGCGGGTGTCCCAGGATACCATGAATATATCCTTTTGAATAAATGCATTGAAAGCTGCATATTATCATGTTCATGAGAATTAAGCTCAGCTTGATTATACAATTCACCTCCCTCTGCCACCACAGAGTCCCCAGCTGTTGCTTTTAGCAAAGAACTGACATTAACTGATACTTTATCATTTCTATGGGCAAAACACTTGATTCCAGTGGTATCTCTGCCAGCTTTGGAAAGCAAACTCTTCCCAAGATCTTTGCATTTGAGTGCCATCTGTAAGGAACTACAAGGGAGCTTATTCATTTGTGGGTGCGCTTTGGCATGTACCTTCAAAGCTTGCCTTCCACAGTTTGCCTAATTACTTGGCGTGTGATTCCTCCAGCAAGCAAGTGTTCCAGAAAAGCTATGTGGAAGCTTCCAGTCAGCTTATCCAAACCCCACCCTTCCTGATTCATTTCAGATGGTGACCCATAATCTCATGCAACTTGAGAGGGGAAAAGAACAAAACTTGAAGCCTTATCCACTGGCTTCAGAAGGCCAACACTATACTCACAAATCTATTGGGTCATCTTATAAGCACAGAAGCAGGTGTGGATTCATGCCATGCCCATTACTGGAAAACATTTTTCCTCCTGAAGGTAATGAAAAACAGTTATATCTTGTGCTTTTATTTGTTTTTATTTTTTCATGTGATCTTTTCATAGAGTTTTTTAAATGCCATTTTCTACTCAGTAGTGGAGTTTCTGAATACTTCTTACAAAGAACTAAAAATAAGCCAGGTGCAATGGCACATGCCTGTAATCCCATTATTTTAGGGAAGCTAAGGCAGAAGGATCACAGGTTTGAGGACAGTCTCAGCAAGATAGTGACTCCCTGACTTAATATAAAAAATAAAGGGGCTAGGGCAGTGGCTCAGTGGCAGTCCGCTTTCCTTGAAGGTGTGAGGCACTGAGTTCAATACTTAGCACCACATTAAAAAATAAATAAATAAATAAAGATATTGTGTCCATCTACAACTAAAAAAAAATCAAAAAATAAAATAAAAAGGGCTGGGAAGAGCTGGGGATATAGCTCAGTTGGTAGAGTGCTTGCCTTGCATGCACAAGACCCTGGGTTCGATCCCCAGCAACACACACACACACACACACACACACACACACACGGACTGGGGATGTAGCTCAGTGGCAGAGTGCCCCTGGATTCCATCCGTAGTACCCACTCCCCCCAAAAGAAGTAAAAACAAGCTGCTTAGTCACCAAAAACTATTTGCACAGTGAGTTTTCATATATGTAAGAAAATAATAGTGACAAGAAGTTACATTTCCTCCACCCCCAACCTGACTTTTTTTTAGGTTTCTGATGTATAACTAATAATTTACTTCAAAATAATGTCTGTCTTGATTATGAGAGTCTCCCAACCCCAGACTGTGTGCTGTGGGGAGAAAGAAAAGATATCTGAGGTTTCTTTTTAAGGATTTACCAACTTATCAGTATTATGTTTCTTTGCATGAACTGTTCCCTCCAAATTTCTGTTTCAGTATAATTGTCATCATTTATTTATCAGATACTTATATAGCACATATTTTGTACTGATCTCTGTGCTAAACACTTTACAAAGTATTAATTTATTTACTCTTTCTAACAACTCCATGAAGCAAGTGCCATTGTCCTCATTTTAGATATGAAAAAACAGAGGCTCAAAGAGGTTAAGGAACTCATCCAAGATTACACAGCTAGGAATGGTGGAGCTTGGCATTTGTATCCAGGCAGTCCATGCTCATGATGACTTCACTGTGCTGGCACTCTATTTTGCTTCTAAAGAATTCTTTTTTGTGTGTGGGGGGGGTGTAGTGGGGATTGAGCCCAGGGGCACTTAACCACTGAGTCACTTCCCCAACCCTTCTTTTGTATTTTATTTAGAGATAGCGTCTCACTGAGTTGCTTAGGACCTCCCTAAGTTGCTGAGGCTGGCTTTGAACTCACAATCCTCCTGCCTCAGCCTCCTGAGGTGCTGGGATTACATATAAGCATCACTGCACCAGGCTGCTTCTAAAGATTTTTAAGTGCTATTTTGAGTCACATCAAACTGCCATACACAGAATGTGCCAGAGCATCTAGTAAATAGAAAACTTGAAAGCATGAGCCATTCTTGATAAATTCCCTAAGAATAATTTTTAAATGTTTCTACAGTTATATATATATATATATATATCTTACTCCTCACAACAACCCTATAATGTAGTGTTCCTATTACCCCTATTTTATGGATGAGGAAACTGACAGAGAGGCTAAATAGCTTGCCTGAGAAAATACATCTAGTAAGTGGTAGAGCCATGATTCATTCAAACAAACAAACCTGGGCCATTTGTCTCCACTTATCATGCACTTAACCACTACAGGACACTGCCTGTAAAGGAAATCCAGCTCCATTTAAAGAGCTAAGGCAAATATTAGAAAGAAGTCTTGAGAACAAACTGTGATGTAAGTCTCTGGGCACTTGTGGTCTTTGCAAAGACTTTTGCAGTTTCCCATGGGGAGCTCCGCATGACCAGGATTGCTCAGAGTACAAGCATTATCTCTTGGGTATGTAATGTGGGGAGAGGGAATTGAGGCTTTTTTGGAAGTGTACCTCAGCAGTAGAGTATTTTCCTAGCATGTGTGAGGCTCTAGGTTCAATCCCCAGCACAGAATTTAAAAACCACAAATGGTATTCTTTTGGTCTAGCATCATCTATCATTCTGTGTAGCCTTATTTTACTCAGCTATACTCTGGGGATACTAATATCTCAGCTATTGTTCCTGCCCCAAGGCTTTCCTAACTCCTGAGACAGATGTAAGCCTCATGGCTATAAATGCTTTTCCTTATTTCTAGAACATACTCTACCTTCCCCTCCAATGCAAAGACCCAATAATCTGCAACTCCATCTCTCAGGCAATTAATTGTAAAGACAGTGTCCATTCCAATAAGATCATTTAAAAGGCAAAATCATGCATTTAAAAAATTTGAGATCACAGTGAAGTTGCAAGAATGGTACCAATAGATTTTTTTCCTGAATCATTTGATAGTAAGTTGCTAACCTGATGTCCCTGATTCTTTATGTGTTCCCTGCAAAGAAAAGACAGTCTTTTACATAAGCACAACATAGCCATTAAAACCAATATGTTAGGGGCTGGGGCTGTGGCTCAGTGGTAGAGCACTTGCCTAGCATGTGTGAGGCACTCGGTTCAATTCTCAGCACCACATATAAATAAATACAACAAAGGTCCATCAACAACTAAAAAAAAAAAAAAAAAACAGTATGTTAATACTGATGCATCACTACCATTTAATCCTCAAACATCATTCAAGTTTCTCCAACTGCCCCCAGTAATGTCCTATATAGCAAGAAGATCCAAACCAGGAAAGCACTGTCTCATCTTTGTCTCTTTAATCTCCTTCAGTCTGGAACAGGTCCCCCATCTTTCCTTTTTTTAACATGACCTGGACACTTTCGAAGCTTATGGGCCATTTTTTTCTTTTTTTGTAGAATATCCCTTAATTCAGATTTGTCTGATGTTTCCTCATGATGAGATTCAAGTTATACATCTTTTACAGGAAGAGCATTGAAGCGATGCTGTGTTCTCATTGCATCCTATCAGGTGGCGCATGATTTCAATTTGTCCCATTACTAATGATGTTCACTTTGATCACTTCATTAAGGTGGCAGTATCTGCCAGACTTCTCCACTGTCAAGTCATTCTCTTTGTAATTAATAAGTATTCTGTGTGGAGGTACCCCGAGACTATGTCAATTTTCCATTTCTCATCAAACTTTCACCCACTAATTTTAGCATCCATTGATGTTTCTTGGCTGAATTAATTATTACTATGATGGTTGCCAAATGGTGATTTTCTAATTCAATCATCCCTTAAACATTTATTAGTTGGTTTTTTTATGTAAGGAAAAGCTTTTTCTTCTCCCCATTTACTTATTTATATAAGTATGGAGTCTGTTTCTGTAAGGTTTTACAAGTCTTTCTTCCCTGTTATTCTCAAATCTCCTATGTAATCTGATATTTCTCCTTTTGGCAGAATGTGGGGCAGACAGCAGTTGAAAAATTAAACCTATTCTCAGAGATCTTGTCAATCTCTCCAAGCCACGGAGCCCCTTTACACAAATTTTATCTTCTTGTAACATAAAGGTTCTCATTAGAGGATCATAATAGCTACCTTTGTTGAGCACTTAGACTGTGTGCCAAATAGTTTGTATGCAGTGTTTGAATTCCCCAGTAGCCCAACCCTATGGAACAAGTGTTATCATCATCTGCAATTCACATAGAAAGAAATCAAGACATTGAGAAGTTTATTTACCTGCCTGCACAAGGACACACAGCCCATAAGTGACAAAGTGAGCATCTCAGTCTGTATACTTCTAAGCCATTACCACTAATGACTGTGTAGTCCTGTTTCTAACTTAACCCTCCGCAAACACAAAATTCCCTGTGGGACCGCAGTTATCACTTTGCATTTTCTCCTTGTTTTTATTTCTCCTGTGGGACAAACTGCTGGTTTCTCCTGCTATGATTTTGGGAAATGGTTCTGTTGAATGGAGGCTGGGGTTGAACCCATTCACCAAATAAAAGAGAGGTTATGGAATTCCAGATGTGAAAAGTCAGAAGACTTTGGAGACACTGAAATCAAACTGAAAGTGGAAAAAAAAAAAAAAAAACTCAAGCTCCTGTCCTCAATGTTAACTTTGTTAAAACGTAAGATTTTTGGTCTTAGAGTACTTTCCCAAAGGATGCACAGGTCAGAGTGGGGCCTGCGCACTGCAGGAGGCTCTGTAGGACTACTCTCCACTGCAGCCGTCTGGGCTGGAAGGAGTCCCTGAGGAAGGGTTCTCTGGGGTTGTATGCTTAGCAATTCATGCTGAATTGAAGTCTGAGATGTAAGTAAAGCAAACGGCAGGGTTATGCCTTGGATCGGGAATGTTCCTCAAAGGCTCATATGTTGGGGGCTTGTCCTTCATGCAGCAATGTTCAGAGGTGGGGGTTTTAGGAAATGTTTGGCTCAGGAGGGCTCTGACTCCTCACTGGGTTAATCCATTTGATGGATTCATAGCTAAATGAACTACTGTGGGGGGTGGAAACTGTAGGTGTTGGGAACTCATTGAAAGAAGTGGGTCCTTGGTGGCATACCCTGGGGACTACTTCTTATTCCAGGTCCCCCTCCCTCCCTCCCTCCCTCCCTTCCTCCCTTTCCCTGTATCCTCTGCAGCTTCCATAAGCTGAGCAGCTTTCCTCTGCCATTCCCTTGTGCTATGATGTTCTGCCTCACCTCAGGCCTAGAGCCATGGAGTCAGCTGATCATGGATCAAAACCTCTGAAATTGTGAGCCAAAATAAATATTCCCTCCCTTTATTAAGTTGATTTTCTCAGATATTTTGTCACCACAACAAAGAACTAACTAACACAGGCAGAGAAGGGTGCCTTGGACCTCTTCCTCCTCCCACACATTCATGCCTTCATTCACTGAGTGCTTAATTAAGCACCGGTGATGCAGAACACAGAGAATAAAATTCTCAGGCACAGAATTCAAAGTCATTTATTGCAGGAGCTAGACAAATAAAAAGACTTGGAAAAGTGTGGTCAGTGCTAAGGGAATATAAATGTAGCCCCTCATCTGCCAGCTACTCTCAAAACTTCTCCCTACATTCCTAATGTTCCACAATGATTGGGCATTCCAATATTCATTCATTCAGTCAATGATTACTAATAGTCAGGTCTGTGCTAGGTACTGGAAGTAGGAGAGGGAGGCATGGACCTCAGTGAGCTCACTTTCCTGGCCAGAAAATCATCCAAGTAGGGAGACAATGTACAACAGTTCCTATTGGCAAGAATACAGGTGTGGGGCTGGGACTGGGGCTCAGTGGCAGAGTGCTTGCCTAGCATGTGCGAGGCCCTGGGTTTGATCCTTAGCACTACATCAAAATAAATAAAGTCCATTGACAACTAAAATAATATTTTTTAAAAAAGAATACAAGTTTGAGGACATCTCTGTGTAGTCTGAATGAGCATGAGGGAGGGCAAAGGAGGCTTCCAAAGGCCTTCTGGATGAAGTAGCCTTGAAACTGTGAGGAGAAATCAGCTAGATAAAAGGGAAGGTGGGCTTTCCCCAGACCCAAGATGCTGAGAGAAGGAGAGAACAGGCACCATCACTGGATGTGTGGGACTCAGAGAAAGTGTCATTTCAGGAATGAGGGGTACATTCTGGTAATGGAATCTGAGTTTCAGCTTAAGGATGAAAGGTTCCTGAGGTAAAACCTAGAAAACTAAGCTAAGGGTGAGGACCCCAGGTCTTGAATACAGAATGCTTATATAGACCGAATTTCTCCAAGCCACCTAACCAACTTGAAAGGGTGCCAAAATACCCCAAAAGGAATGGAAATGCTGTACTAATTATTCCAAGTTTTCACTAGATTCCCCTTATACAACTGGTAAAAAATAAATGGCACCTGTTCCTGCTCAAATGAGCCTTAAAATGAAGACTTTAAACACACACACACACACACACACACATACACTTCTTGCTAACCTTACTTATCTCTGGTGATATTGTTTACACAAGCCCATGCAACTTTTCAGGAGTAGCTACTGGTTTGGCTGCAGGCTAGTGACAACAGTTGTCATGGCCTTGGCAACCATCCAAAAATCCCAAACCATAAAATGCATGGCTCAGGGCAATTTACCAGAAATACTTATTTATTCTATTGCATTCAAAATGTGTTTAAAAGAATACAAAGTCATTTCCATTTGAGCCTGTTGTGGCTCCCTACCTGCAGCAGCCTAAAGCTGCTCCCAGCTTAACTTCCTTGGGTCTTCAAGCTTTCTGTGGCTAGTGGTGTGGGGCTGTTCTTCCCAGAGTCTGAACTGAGAGCTCTAGCCCACTACTGCTCTATTACACTGGAGCTGCAGAAGGCATCTGGAGAAAGAGGTGGGACTCCTTTTGTTGTTGTTTGGGGGGTTTTTTGGTACCAGAAATTGAACCCAGGAGTGCTTAACCACTGAACCACATCCCCACCCTTTTTTATATATATTTTATTTAGAGACATGGTCTTGCTGAGTTGCTGAGGGCCTCACTAAGTTACTGAGGCTGGCTTTGAAATGACGATCCTCCTGCCTCAGCCTCCCAAGCTGCTGGGATTACAGGTGTGCACCACTGCACCTGGTGGGAGGTGGATCTCTCGATCATGACTCAAATTTGAATTTTGTCCCACATTGAAGCACTTAGAAAATTTGAGTGCCTTGTCAAGCACGTAGACAGACCTGGTAAATCCTGGCTTTACTACTTTTGACCTGTATGACTTTGAGTGTGTCATACAATTTCTCTGAGCCTCAGCTTCCTTTTTGGTAGATGAAAATAAACCTACCTTGAAGGGTTACTGGGAAGGTTAAGCAAGATGATAAATGTAAAATCACTCGGTAAGCTGGGAAATCATCAGATAAATATTTCTGTTAGTTTTCTCTAGAGATAAATACTGAGGAGGGTGGGGCATGGAGTTTAAGCCTATTGATGGATCAGGAGGAAGAATCCCCAGGCAGAGAGAGCATAAGCACACAGGACTGAACTCTGCATGAGCAGATGTGTTCCCAGGCAAGTGAGACTGCAGAGTAGTGAATGTGGGGGAGGGGGAGCAGGGAAGGAAATGAGGTGCAAAGAGATCAGCAGGGGCCACATACACAGGACCTTGTCAACCAATGTAAGGAGTCTAGACAGTGTCTCCTTCAGTTGCCCAGGCTGTCCTCAATCTGCTGAGGCTGGCCTATAACTTGTGATCCTCCTGCCTCAGCCTCCCCAGTCACCGTGGATTATAGGCATGCACCACCACACCTGGCTCTCCTAAATTCTTTTGAGATTGTGATCAAGACTCCCGATCTTTCTAGAAAAACTGCACTGTGCTTAGACATCCAACTCACAAGGTTACCAGTTCCCTGAGGTAATTATCATATCCTGGGGGCTCAGGATAGCACATGATGCATTGCAAATGTTCAATTGACTTCTTGTCAATTGGATGAATTCTTCAATTGTATGAAAGCTATTCCCTGCCTAACAGCTACATCTCAGGCCTACTTCTTCAGCCTTACCTCCAGCCTTACCTCCTCTATAAGACTTTTAACCTCTGGTGAAAGATGTCTCTATCTCCCAAATACACTGTGTCCTTTTCTGGTCTCCCTCTCCATCTCCAGACTCAAATGTTTCCACTCCAATTTGTATAGTTTATATTCTTTTCTTTTTTCATATTTTATTTCCATTATTTCATTTATTGTTTATAAAAATACCTTGAACTGGTACAAATTTTATTCTCACTTTTCTTTTTAGTTGTAGATGGACACAATATCTTTATTTTATTTATTTTTAAAATATTTTTAGTTGTCAATGGACCTTTATTTTATTTCTTTATACATGGTGCTGAGAATTGAACCCAGTGCTTCACACATGCTCGGCAAGCTCTCTATGACTGAGCCACAACCCCAGCCCACATATAGTGTATATTCTGATGCTAGTAAATGATATGCAGATTGCTGCACTGACCCAGATATTTCTCACCTGCATGCTTTACTGTTGCAGTCCCTTCCCACAGAAGGGCTTCTCCTGCATCTCTTTTGCCTATTGTTTAGCTAACCTCTCTAATGTCACTTTGTTGTAGCTCTGTATCCTTTCTAGATAGGTTCCAGGAAATTTTGTAGTAATGAATATACACCTGGTTCACTTTTTTAGTCAGTTTCTGTGTCACTGTGACCAAAATACCTGACAAAAGCAACTAAGAGGATGAAAAGCTTATTTGGGGCTCATGGTTTCAGAGGTCTCAGTCCATAGATGGTCAACTCCTTTGTTCTGGAATCAAGGTGATGCAGCACATCATGGGGGAAGGGCCCAACAAGGGAAAAAATTATTGTTCCCTTTTTGGTGGTATCAGGAAGCAGAGAGAAAGTGGAAGGGCAGCAGGGAAGACACACACCCTCAGTGACCTTCCTCTTCCAGCCATGTCGCACCTGCCTACAGTTACCACCCAGTGGGTCCACTCAAAGTAAGATGGACTCTCGACACAAAGATGTCACATGCAAATGCACTCTTTATCTCAAATTGTTTTGAAAATCAATATGACTATCTTGTTCATATGGTTATATAATAATGTGATTTTTGTCTTGGAACACATATTATGCATCAAAGTCTCCATTTCCCGTTAAAATACTGCATCTTATATCTTGTAAAATCTTTGCTGATCCATGATATGTCTATTCTGGAATACTATTGTAACAATTAAATGTGCGGAAACAAAAAAATAAATAAATAAAAATTTTAAAAAAGTAAGATGGACTGATTAGGTTACAGTTCTCATGATGCAATCATCTCACCACCATATTCCTGCATTAACACAAGAGCTTTTGGGGAACACCTCGTATACAAACCATAATATCCTTCTTGAACTATGATCTAGCAAGGAATACAGATGTCTAACAGTATTTATCAGACTACTGAGGATTTCAATACCCACACTCAGTAACTACGAGAAATAAAATCTGCAAAGATATAGAAGAGGGAGTGAGGGTGTAGCTCAGTGGTCAAGCATTTCCCTGGTGTGTGTGAAACGCTGGGTTCAATTCTTTTTTTTTTTTTTTTTAATTTTTAGTTGTAGATGGACACAATACCTTTATTTTATTTATTTATTTTTATGTGGTGCTGAGGATCAAACCCAGGGCCTAGTATGTGTGAGGCAAGCACTCTACCACTGAGCCACATCCCAGGCCCCTCCCAGGATCAATGCTAAGCACTGTAAAAAAATATGTATATATAGAGAACAACTGAACAACATCCACCATCAACCAACAGGATCAACAGGATCCATCCGACTGATATTTATAGAACCCTCCACTCAACAACTACAGAATATGGTCAGTCCTTTGTATCCTTGGTTTCCACTTCTATAGATCATGACTCAAAAATATTTGGGAAAGATTGCATCTGTACTAAACATGTACTTTTTTTCTTGTCATTATTCCCTACACAATACAGTATAGCAACTATTTACATAGTTTTTGCATTGTATTAATTACTATATGTCATCAAGAGTTCATTTAAAGTATACCAAAATATAGGTTATATACAAATACTATGCCATTTTGTGTAAAGGGAATCAGCATTGTGTTAGTCAGCTTTATGTCACTGGAACGAAATACCTGAGATAATTTAAAAGGAGGAAAGGTTGATTTTAGCTTACAGTTTCAGACATTTCAGTTCATGGTCACTTGGTCAAGTTGCTTTTTGACCTGGCAGTTGCTTTTTGGCAAGGGAAAGCATCATGGCAGGGAGCACATGGCAGAGAAGGTCTGATCACTTCATGGCAGCTAGAAGGGGAGGTTCCAATACCTCCCTTCAAAGGCATGCCCCCCAGTGACCTCAGTTCCTTCCACTAGGCCTCACCTCCTAAATGTTGCACCACATCCCAATAAGGCCAGAGTCTGGTGTCCAAGCCTTTAGCACATGACCTTTGGAGAGCATAGTCTGGTGTTGTGGTCTGGTTGGTAGGCAGCAGGAGCAACTTTTCTACTTCCTTGCTCCCCACTCTCCTCTCTAAACCCATGTTGAAACTATAATCATTTATACTAACATAGGCTAGTTTATTTTCCTGTTCCAGGAGACAAAGATTCATTCTTTCTTTTTTTTTCTTAGTGCATTTTAGTTATATAGAATAGTGGAATTCATTGTAGCATATTTGCCCATGATTATCAAATATTTTGATCATATCTACCCACTTCCCTCCTTCCCCAGCTCCCCTTGACTAAGAATATCACTGCTGCAAAGAGTCATTGCCTCTTGACTGTGCCCATCCTTGTACTAGGCCACCCGGGGTATGCAATAGAGAAGAGAATGTATTACTGCACCACAAGGAAAAAACTATTTAAACAACACCTTTCTTCTGAGCACAGTAAGCCTGTTCCATTCCCTGACACTCCAAGTTGCTCTAGAAGTACTTACTGCCATCAGGGATGAGGGGTGGGACTTTCAAGTCCCCATACTGCATTTTGGGGCCATACTTCTATCAGCGTGGGGAGAAAGGTGAAGTTGGTAAGTACAGAGTGGGGGGATCAGAAGCTTGGATCTTCTCAAGTTGACACAAATTGAAACAGATGTGTAGACTGGGGGTGTAGGAAGAATGAGACATTTGATTCTGGTTTATAATTAGCTGATGCACTAGTCATATTAGTAGATTTTAGAGACAAGAATGATTTCAAAGTCTCTTCTGTGGTCCCCTGTGCTTTATTGTTATTGGTGTCCAAAAACTGGAGGCCCTGGCCAGAACATTCTCAAGGCTTCACAGATACTTTTGGAATCACATCCTTCTACCTGCATGGTATAGGTTTGAATGGAAGTTGAGACAGATTGCCCAAGTTCAAAACATGCCATTGTCTCTTAGTTTTGTGATCTTGGATAATTCACTTAAACTCTTTGAGACTCCATTTCCCCACTGGAAAATGAGGAGGCTATTAACCACCTCATAGGATTGCTTAAGGGTAAAATGGGATGTCACATGCCAAGTACCTGGCACATCATGTTAGCAGCTAACAGTTATCAAATACTTACTATTACCAGTAACCAAAACATTTGTCAATTTAAACCCCCTCTCTGCCCCCACCACTAATTATCCTACTTCTTACAGCTGCAAACACTTCTTGAGACTTCTTTATAGTCTCTCAAATAAATAGTTTTAAACAAGACTAGCCAAAATACCAATGTTTGGATCTATGAAAGAATTGATTTGTTTTTTCTAATGTGAATGGTTTTATTTGGTACATAGCAAGGTGCTATGACAAAATGCCTGAGAAAATAAAGAGAAGAAAGGTTTTCTTGGCTCACACTTTCAAGGGTATCAATCCATGGTCACTTGGCTCTGTTGTTTGCTGGTGGTAAAGCAGAACATCATGGCAGAAGGGTACGGTGGAGGAAAGGTGTCCACCTCATTGTGATCAGAAAATAGGAGGGGGACAGTGGTCTTAATATCCCCTTCTAGGGTACACCTTCAATGACCTATTTCCTCCAACTAGGCTTGACCTTGTAAAGTTTTCAATACATCCCAATAGTGCCACTAGCTATGGAACAACCTTCAACACATGAGCCTTTGAGGGAATATTTAAAATTCAAATCATAACACTAAGTAAATCTGAAAGGACAGAGAAAAAATCAGCCAGATTTTAAAGTTTATATCATAATTCATAAAAGGATGAAACATTTGAACAGACTGAAATTCAATGTAATCAAAACTGAAAATATAAAGTACATTATACTAAGAGTTGTATCTGAGTGATAAAACTATTGGTATTTTTTTCCCTTTTTCTCAATATCTGAATTTTCCAACTTTCTTTTAATGAATCTATTTACCTATACACATTTTAAAAATCATAATTAAAAAGAAAAGAAAAACCAACACAAGTGATGTTTCAAATGTCAATCTGAATGTTCAATCGCAGTGCAAAATAAGCTAGTTATAGCTTCAAAAAATTAACTAGTTTAATTCATGCTGTTTGTTCACTGAGTTAATTTAATATACTTATCCTAGAAAATAATGCATTATTCAGTTTAATCAATATTCATTTGTTCTCTGCATAATCATATTTGCAAAAGCATTTATTAACAATGTGACTGCAGACTCACAGAGAAAGACCTTGTAATAAGTAGAATAAAATTTTTGAAGTAAAAGAAAAACAAATGAATTTATCAACATTAGACACAATGATTGATTCTAATATGCTGCAGGTTTTCATTTAAAATGCAGCCAGGACTTTTTTGTATATGTGTTTTCATCGGAAGCAGCAATAGATACACTGTCAAATTAATGAATATCATGTTAATTTGAGAGGAAATTAAATCTGAATAATTACTGAATACTTGGCATATTGGTGCATGCAACATTTGTTTGATTTATGTACCCTCAATTGACTGAAACAGTCAATACTACTGATGTTTGCAAATATTTGTTGTTATATAACGAATACATATTTTTTTTCATTTTAATCTGAATACTTAGCATTACATAAATGAAGACAAAACCAAAAACTCAGACTTTTCTGAAAAATGTCAACTTTGAGTAATAAAGAGAAGTTTCCTATGAATAAATCCCATTTGCATTGCTAGGATATTTCTTTAAGAGGTTGTGAGGGGAATGGGAAAATAAACAAGGAGAGAAATGAATTACAGTAGATGGGGTAGAGAGAGAAGATGGGAGGGGAGGGGAGGGGGGATAGTAGAGGATAGGAAAGGCAGCAGAATACAACAGACACTAGTATGGCAGTATGTAAAAATGTGGATGTGTAACTGATGTGATTCTGCAATCTGCATTTGGGGTAAAATTGGGAGTTCATAACCCACTTGAATCTAATGTATGAAATATGATATGTCAAGAGCTTTGTAATGTTTTGAACAACCAATAAAAAATAAATAAATACAAGACTTTAAAAAAAGAATATTTTTTAAGGCAGATACTGTGGTGCACACTGATAAGCCGTGCTACTCCGGAGACTCAGAAGGAAGGAGGACACAAACTTGAGGTCAGCCTGGACAACTTAATGAGACCCTGTCTCAAAACAAAACATAAAAAGTGTGCAGCTCAGTAGTAGAGTACCCCTGGGTGCAATCCCCAGTATTACAAAAAAAAAAAAAAGAAGAAGAAGAAGAAGAAGAAGAAGAAGGAGGAGGAGGAGGAGGAGGAGGAGGAGTTTCTCCTCCTCTTCCTTCTCCTCCTCCTTTTAGATTATGATTTTTTTTCTCATTGATCAAGCTTTTGTAATTTTTTGGATCTCAGACTTTCATGAAAAAAAAAAGGGAAAGTGGATTTAGACAATTGCTGATTAGTCTCTACGAAGCTGTTCGGAACAGTACATCCTTTGGATTAAATAAGTAGTTTTACAATGGTATCTGCATTTTAATTTTGTTTGTTTAGGTGGCTTTTTTTTTCTCAGTATGGGGATTAAACCCAGGGGTGGTCTACCACTGAGCCACACCACCAGTGTTTTCTATTTTTCATTTTAGACAGGATCTCGCTCAGTTGCTGAGGCTTTCCTTGAACTTGCCATCCTCCTGCCTCACTTTTCTGAGTTATTAGGATTACAGGTGTGCACTACCATGTGAGGCTGCTTAGGGTTTTAGTTTTTTCTTTTTAGCTAAAATATAGGTTTTTTGCAATTTTTTGAAAAACATAGCAACCAATTAAAGCTATTTTTAGCTGACTTAGAAGTTTCCAGGAAAATACAGCTTGGGGCAGAGCTTGAGGAAGGCTAGTGTAAACACTAAACAGAGATATAATATATATCTTTCACTTCCAGATTGGAGAACTAACCCTAAAGAACTTAATATGTTACTTCTCATGATATACAACTTAAAACATCATTTTTTATTATCCTAGGAAAAGTGACTAAAGACTTACACTCCATTATTAGCCAGAAATAACCATATGAACATGCTTACTACCAATATGATACCCCACAAATGAGACCAGAATGAGAAGTAATATTAATAAAATTTTAAGAAATTGTGAGCTGGATATGGTGGCAACCATCTGGAATCCTACCCAGCTACTTGGGAGGTTGAGCCAGGAGTTCAAGCCCAGAATGAGCAATACAGAAAGACCGTGAAAGAGAGAGAAAGAAAAAAACACACACACACATACACACACACACACACACACACACACAGAGACAGAGACCGACAGAGAGACAGAAGCAAAGACAGATGAAGGAGGGAGAGAAGGAAGGAAATGTGGTATATAAATACATATACACCATAGAATTGTATTTAGACATTAAAAAATCCTGTCACTTATGGCAACATGGATGGAACTAGAGGACTTTGGGCCAAGTGAAATAAGCCACACACTGACAGATACTTCATGATCTCATTCATATGTGGAAGCTAATAAAGTTGGCCTCATAGAAGTTGAGAGTAGAACAGTGGGATCAGAGACTAGGAAGAGTAGTTGTGAGGGTAACTGGGGAGAGGTTGGTTAATGATATAAAATTACACATAGAAAGGAAGTATAAGTTCTAGTGTTCTATAGCACAGTACGGTGATTATAGTTAATAATTTATTATATATTTAAAATAGCTAGATGAAAGGACTTTGAATGTTCTTTCCACAACAAACATGATAAATGTTTGAGGTGGTAGTATGCTAATTATCCTGATTTGTTCATTACACATTGTATATACATATTGAAATATCACACTGTATCCCATAAATGTGTATAGATATTATATTTAATTAAAATTTTAAAAATATTTAAAACTAAGGAAACTTTAATCACCAGAATGGTTGTAGATAACTCCCAAATATAGGTGGATTCTAAGACTGGGATCCTAACTAGAATAAGATATATTCCATGCTTGTATAAATATATCAAAATAAATTCTTCTGTCTTGTATAACCAAAAAGAACAAATAAAAATTTAAAAAACAAATATAGGTGGATCCCACATAAATAAAACTCATTGGATAGAATATACCTACAGAAGTAACAAATTATGATAATCATCCTTCAGCCAGCATCTGATGCCTCAACTGTGCAGAAAGATTAAAGAAGCTTCCCCAGACTGAACTTAAAAGAGTATTGAGCAAACATTGCAACTACTGGCAACCTTGAACAGGACGATTAAATAAATAAACAGTTAAGAGATTTCCTATACGATAAACCCCTTTACAGAAGGGGCAGCTAAATGCTTTTGAGTTTTCAAAGAAAATATTTATCCAGGGAGAGGTGAGCAATGGAATACATCTAACAACTGAAGCAACACATAGGCCACGCCTCCATCTTCAGATGTAATCAGACAAGTGTTTCTTTTTTTTTAAATACATGACAACAGTGGAATGCATTACAATCCTTATTACACATATAGAGCACAATCAGAGAAGTATTTCTAATCATGTACTACAAAAGTATCATTTGTCTTAAAATATGTGATTTTGGAAAGACTTCTTTTTAATTTTTGGTTTAAAAAAGGATGAATTGAAATGCATTCTGCTGTCATATACAACAAATTAGAATAAATTTTTAAAAAACACAAAAAAGGAAAATTTTATCACATTCTCCAGTATGATTTCTATTACTTCTTAGTAGCCAGAGAATCCTCATGAAAACAGCTATAACTTTATGGTAGAAGTTGATGAGGGAAATATGGTTTAATTTACAAAACAAGGAATCAGAGCCAACATTTTTGGAAGGCATCCATTCTGTGCCCCAAGTGGCTGGGTCCCAGCAGTTTGGGCTGTTCTCCAAAGGCAGCTATTGGACCACATCTCTGTTTACTGTAGTCAATGTCAGATCAATTATTTTTTAAATATTTTTTTAGTTGTATTTTAAAACAATACCTTTATGTTACTTATTTCTTTTAATGTGGTGCTGAGGATTGAACCCAGGGCCTCACAAGTGCTAAGCAAGCACTCTACTGTTGAGCCACAATCCCAGCCCCAGATCAATCATTTTTATCGATTGGCAGGATGACAATTATTTCTCAAAGCCTGAAGATCATACTCGAACTTAAATGTAGACACAGGCATTCTTCAAAGCATCTAAGAAAAAATGTTTAAAGTTCCCAAATTCTGAATCAAATTCAGGAGCTTCTTAGTTTGTGATTAAAAATGACCCTTAATGTCTCAAGGATAATCTTGAGGATCTGTTGGTCCCCCTCTCCCTCCAATGTAGTTTTAGAAGAGACTTCATTTGAATATCCTGTCAGATTAGCATAGATCCGGGTCCAGTGGACAGTAGTTTACAACTCAATCACAAGACCTAGCATGATGACTTTTTCTTATTAGATATACAAGCCCATCTTATAGAAGCCCACAAATCATGACAAATCCTTGTCAATCAGAGACACTATTGCTCGCTTATTTATGTATTTATTTATTGTGGTGCTGGGGATGGAATACATGACCTTGCAAATAGAAGGCAAGTACTCTACCATTGAGTTACAGCCCCAGTCCAGAGATGCCATCTCTTATGCAGGGGAGACCTTTCCCAATTGAGGGGGAACTTGTACTGGGGTGGGATGTGAGAAGGATCATCTCAGAGAAAAACACTCCCACAGGACACAGAATTAGTTACTCAGGTGCCAGCAAAATCACCTAACAATCCATCTGGAGGTTCCAGAGAGCTCCAGCTGAATAAACGAAGCTGTGCTGTCTTTACAGAAAGGGGCAAAGAAACCAAAAACAACAAAACAAAACACTCTCCCAAATCCAAGAAAAAACAACAAGTTTTATAAAGAACTCCACCAAGGAATGTACTTCTTGCCACCCGGAGGGGTTTTAAGTTTTTCACTCTTCCAGCAGTTTCTTGCCAAACTGAAAAACTACCATGTTTTATTTACAAATACATTTGTTCAACAAAGGTATCTTTCAAATTAATCACCCTGTGATTGAACAGTTGCTATGGTACTGCCATTGTAAGCAAAGGTAAGGAGACAGCCATAGCTGTTTCTGCCTCTAGCTGGTCTCAATATTATCCTTTATTTACCAAAATTTGCTGTTTCCTGCTGACTCCTCTCTCACCAATACTGAAATGCTACACTTTCATTTATACATTTTGCACCTGTATTTCTCTAGTAAGATGCGTATATTTTTTTTTCTTTCCACACTTTTAAAAAGTGGTTTTTAGATATAGATGGACACAATACCTTTATTTTATATATTTTTTAATGTGGTGCTGAGGATGGAACCCAGTGACCCGTATGTGCTAGGCAAGCACTCTGCCACTGAGCTACAACCCAAACCCTCTTACTACACCTTTATTGATGCATTATATTTATACAGAATGGTGAGACATGCACACAACATAACAATGAAATTTGGCTAATATCAAATATTTCCCCTTTCCCTCCATACCCCACTTTCGTTGGTCCCTTTTCTCTACTGTACTGGTAAGGCTGTGTTTCTTAGGTAGGTTGGCTGTGGTGCTCAGTAATGTAATGATATAGTCATGCAAAGAAGCTGCCTCCAAATTCCTATCAATCTAATAAGAGAAATGCACCTGTGTTCATATTAAACCACTTGTCTTAAAATTCTTTTTTAGTGGGCTGGGGTTGTGTCTCAGTGGTATAGCACTTGCAGAGCATGTGTGAGGCACTGGGTTCCATTCTCAGCACCACATGAAAAAAAATAAAGATAGTGTGTCCATCTACAACTAAAAATGTTTTTTAAATTTTTATTTATTTTTATAGTTGTAAATGGACACAATATCTTTATTTTATTTATTTATTTTTATGTGGTGCTAAGGATCAAATCCAGGCCCTCGCTCGTGCAAGACTTGTGCTCTACCACTGAGCCACAAACACAGCCCCTAAAAATGTTTTTTTTTAAATTCTTTTTAGTAGGAAAATTTGCAAAACACACAAAAGTAGAGAAAATTGTAGTGAAGCTCCATTGACCCTTCACCTAGGAATAAAAACTATTATTTTTACATACTTGCTTCATCTATTCACCTTGGACCTGCTCTGCGTTGCATTACCTTAAAGCAAATGCTAGAATCATGTCACCTTACCCCTGTGTACTTTAGATACCTTTTTAAAAGCTATTCTGAGCATGGTGACACACATCTGTAATTCCAGGTACTCAGAAGGCTGAGACAAAATGATTGAGAGTTCAAGGCCAGACCTGGCAATTTATCAAGACCATTTCAAAATGTCAAAATTTAAAAAGGGTGGGGGGATGTAGCTCGCTTCAATCCTGAAAGCTGAAAAATAAAAAAAAAAAAGATAGAGACATTTTCTTAGATCACCAAAATGTCATATTCATAGCTAATATTCATTGTCATTGCATAATACCCAGGTCATCTTGACATTTCCCAGATTTTCTCAAAAATCCAAACCACTCAATTTAATCATTCCTCTACAGGAGCAACTAAGAACATTGGGGTAGAGCTCCTTACCAAATTTTTTATACAGAACAACCCCACGAGTCTATACCCGAGGGCCCCACACTTGGTGGGGGTTCAGTCCATGTTTGTTGAATCTGGCCTTTCTCTTATTCGAGGAAAGAAATCCAAAGTGACACAAGGAAAGGCAGTTTTACCAGGGCAGCTGCAGCTCTCAGGACTGAAGCCCGAGAAAGCTTCTATTGATTTCTGTAGCCTCCTGCCCAAGTGTGGTAATGCTTCTAGTGAATATTGAAGGCATATTGAAAAGGCCACCTTCCTGGCTGTCTGTGTTCTCTGTTCACTGTATGCATCTGCACTTAATTGAGAGGCATGGAATTATTTGGCTGATTAAAGAATCAACTAACGCAAATTGAGTGGCTTTGTCTCCTTTTTCATTTGATTCAGCTAGAAAAGATTACAAAAATGCATTTCCCCTCCCCCCTGAAGGTGCAAAAATCTCGAATACATGCCAGCTAACTGTTCTCTCCTATGACTAATTGATGTTTTGCACTCACAGCCTTGAAAAGTAATCTTTTCCATGCCCGGTGTTGGTTGTAATGAGATATATTATGCTGACAGCTTGAGCCCTTGCAAAGGTATGGAGCTCAGCATGTAAATAATTGTGCCTGCAATTTTAAAATTTGATATAAATGGTGCACTGTTCAGGGTGAAGGCTATGCTTGCCAGCACTTGGCCAGCTGTGCCCAAAGGTACAGCTCAGCCACTGTTTGTCCTCACTAGCCATTAACCAGCCGTGTAAAACCTGGGGCTGCTGTGTAAGTGCCTAGCAAATGGGGATTAGTCAACAAATGTTTGTAGAATGAATGAATGAGTACACAAAGAAATCAGTTTTAACGGAGTAAAAGTTTATTTCTCATCAAAAAAGAAAAGTGAAATCAAACAGTCCCAGACAAGCCCACATGAGGCTCTGACAGAGCTCCATCCCCGTATGGTGACCATAGGCTATTGGCTGACTCACACTGGCAAGCCACAGGGTGCAAATGAAATCCTGCATTTTCAAATGGGTATTTAATGTGTTTTTTTCTCAAAAGATCTGGTCATCTCCCTGGCATTCACTAATTAGTATTTTTAACTCTAGAGAAGAAAGTAAAAAATCATAGTGGAAAAACATTTCTCTAATGTCATAAAGAACAATGTTTCTGTTAAGAAAAACATGAAAACAGTTCAAATCAAGAGGAACTATTGGGTAGCCTTAGGGGCAGAGGGTTTAGGCAGAAGCTCCTGAAGTTGGTGCAGAGGTCTGTCTGTATGACAGCTCTTAAACCATGCCCACCATTGACCTGGAAATTTCACTTATGAGACTATATATATGTCCCAAGGAAATAATCCAAAAAGTAAAACATAATATTATAAGGATATTTATAATAAAGTCATTTAGAGTAGGGGGAAATAGGAAATCACCCAAATGCACAACAATAAGGAGATTGCTAAGCCAAGAATATCATATCAACTCGGTGGTGCACTGCACAGCCCTTAGCACATTGAGCAGGTGGTTTGTTTCAATGTGTGGAAATGTCTGCATGAAATAATGTTTTTTTTTATTTTATTTTATTTTTTTTTATTATTATTTTTTTTATTGGTTGTTCACAACATTACAAAGCTCATGACATATCATATTTCATACATTAGATTGAAGTGGGTTATGAACTCCCAATTTTACCCCAAATGCAGATTGCAGAATCACGTCGGTTATGAAATAATGTTAATTGGAAAAAGAACACAAAACATCATGTGCCCAGTGATTACAACTCTATGAAGATGTACCTAGTATTTTGAAAAGGGTTGGGTGTCAAGAGTAATGTAAATGGAGCTGTACTTTCATTGAATTATTTTTCTGCATTGTGGCTAGCAGTTTAAATGTATAATGCATAAGATGGGAGAGAGGAAGGGAAGGGGGGAGAAAGGGAGGAAAAGAGGGTAGAAAGAAAGGAGGAAGGGAAAAAAGGAGGGAGGGAGATAGGGAAACTGCTGACCGCCAACTGGGGCTGCCATTTAAAATATTCCATCATTCACAGATATTTATAGATTAAGAACACCAGAGAGAAATACAAGTGGGAAATCAGAAAGACCCAGGAACATCTAAATGGTAGTCTATATGCCTAACAGAAAGTCGAAATTCATTTGGAGCGAGATCCTTTCTGAATGCCTTGCAGCATTGGATCAACAATGGGAAGCCATAATGACCAAGATGTGCTCAGACTCCTACAGGGAAAGACAACTTCCCGTGGCCAGCAATGTCTGTTCCTTAGCAAACCAGTTTTCAAGTGATGATGTCATCATTAAGGAAAAAATCACCATCTGCAGAATTCACCATCACCCAGCTGAAAACAGCATGCCAAAACCTTTAGAATTGATTTCTGTGCATTTGTAGCACACCCTTCAGATTCTGTGGCTTCAATTAATCACTAATGAAAATTAGAAAGCATTAGTTTTGGATTGTATTTGCAGCATGGCCCCTGCAACTGAAGGGGGGAGGGTCTTGGAAAATAAGTAAAATCATTGACCTAGGACTTAGTCCTGAGGTTCACTGTAGGATATCTTCAAAGATTTTTTTTTAATCTTTTGTCCAGGTTAAAATTACCTTCCATTGTTGCTGATTTTTTTTCTCAGTATTTCTTACAAATGCAGTTATAATTAAGAGGTAAGGATGAAAAGTGTTTCAGAAGAAAGAGTATTACACACCTGTGTCTGTTGGAGCTTTTTAAATATTACAGGACTGAATTGAGGGGGAAATCCCCTTACAGTTATTTTAGGTATCAAGATATCCAATATCAGCATGAAAGTCAAAGGTAATATCAGACAGCCATGTATTTGATCTAAAATTTACTGCGACTATAGCAAAATGGTGGCTGCCTGTATTGTATTTCTGTGAACAGGATATATGTAAAACAGCTACCCTCTGTGAAGTAGCTAATATGCTGCCCCAGCCTTAAAAGCAGTACCCTTCCCTACTGACTCTTACATTTGTACTGATATTGAAGTTGCAAAGTCAAATATTAAGAAGCCATATTTTTCTCAAAGGAAGAATATTTACCAGTTTAATTAAAGCATGTGTCCCTTTTCTTTGCAACCCCCTCTCATCCTTCCCCCAGCCTCCTGGGGGATGGAAAGAATTCTGATGTCATAAGAAACCTAGAGCTCTATGGGGCCTATATGCTTTGACCGTATTTGTGAACATGAGATCTATTTCAAGTGACCGGGTTGTTGAACAAAAAGTAAGTCTATGCATTTTGTAATTTTTTAAATGAGGAAGTAGGCATTGATTACTCTTCCCCTGTCCTTAAACAAAATACTGATTTTTATCTTCTATCCTTTTTCTCCTCCTCCCATATTCTCTCAGATTCTACAGAAGTTCATCATCATAACCCTTTCATGTGTACCCATTCTATGTGCATACTTGCATGTGTTCCATGTGAAAAGTTTCCTCAGCTATAAAATGGAGATAATACTTCTTGTTCTACTCCCATTTTTAGGTTTCTTATAAGGATAAAATGAACTCCAGTATGTGAGAGGTGAGAGTGTTTTGAAAAATGTTAAAAGCTCTCTACCATTGAGAGTGACAGCTGTCTCTATCTTTTCCCTTGAGATATAAATACTATGTGTGAGCCACAAATAGAGTGCTGAAGTAGATCATTTCTAAATTTTGGCCTCAATTTGCTAAAAGGCAAATACTCTTCTAATAAATTTAACCTGAGTTCTCATAAGGTTTATCCATTAGGCAGGTTCTCCCACTGTTCCCAAATTGGCCACTCTTTAAGTTTTCATTCAGCTCTGTGCATCAGAGGTGTAGGAAATGACCAAGGTGGCCCCCAAGTCAGCTTAGGTAAAGAGGAGGGGTAGACAGTAGCCTTGTCAGGAGGAAATGGCTAACGGGCTATTCCATCACCAATTACTTTCAGAGAGATGTGCCTGGTTTAAATCTTTTTTTTTTTTAAAGAGAGAGTGAGAGAGTAGAGAGAGGGAGAGAGAGAGAGAGAGAGAGTTTTTTTTTCAATATTTATTTTTTAGTTCTCGGCGGACACAACATCTTTGTTTGTATGTGGTGCTGAGGATCGAACCCGGGCCACACGCATGCCAGGCGAGAGCGCCACCGCTTGAGCCACATCCCCAGCCCCTGGTTTAAATCTTTATTCCCAATCTTATTAAAAATATTCTTCAGGGGCTAGGGCTGTAGCTCAGTAGTAGAGTGCTTGCCTAGCATGCGTGAGGCACTGGGTTCAATCCTCAGCACCACATAAAAATAAAATAAAGGCATTCTGTTCATCTACAACTACAAAAAAAGCTTAAAAATATATTCTTCAGAAAGTGCTGGGGTGTTCCTTGAACTCAGGCCATTTATAATTAAGATCATGACCTCAAAGTGGCTGCTACTGAGTTGTCAAGGAATATCAGGTACCCAAAGCTGTGTGAATCATTCACAGTAAAAATGAAATGGTAAGGCTCTGTCCAAAGATGTGGGTAAGGCTTTTTCAAAATCTCTGGCTGGGTTGTCCTGCAGTCCCACATTAATGAATCGACTGCACCCTTTGAATGGGGGTTGAGGGTCCCAAAGGCACTCGACTGGTAACTTCCATCTCTTATAAAGTATGGAGGATGTTATCTCACCTTCACACATTCAGCACTTCATACATTCTCCATCCATCCCCTAAATCTGCCCTCTCTATACCTACAATAGACTGCAGAACACTCACTAAATGGGCATTTTGAAATGTCTCTGTTGGATGCCACACATTTCACAGCATTCCTTTCTTTGGGTCCAGCAGTTCATGCAATTTCTCATTTTGTATTCAGTCTTTATAAAAGTGAATGGAAAGGCGAACAGAGAAGAATAAAAGTGTTGATACTAGTGAAAGAAGCTCAGGCCCTTTAAACATAGCATGATTAGGATCATGATGGAAATCATTACATGGTCCAAAATTAGGGACTTATTCTTTAGATTTAGTTTGGGGGCCTAGACCACTAGAGAATTGATTTTGAGGGAAAAGGGCAGTTAGAGAACATGTACAAAATGTTCTGAATGATCTGGGTATTTCAATAAAATCTTTTAGTTTTTCTGAGACTGAAACACCCCTAACCTAATTCCATATCATGTAAAAATATTTCCCATACATTTAAACATACATGTGTGTTTTTAGATCTTCACTATACATGAAAACTGCAGGACTATGTATATACCAAGAATTGAGGCACCAGCTGCAATCTGGACAGATTCTCTGTGTCCCAGGGTCAAAAACAATTTCAGTCCTTAAATTGTCACTATATGGAATGCTCTTTGTGTTAGTCAGCTCTTCATCTCTGTGCCCAAAATACCTGACAAGAACAACTTAAGAGGAGACAAGATTTATTTTGACTCACAGTTTCAGAGGATTCAGTCCATGGTTGGCTGACTCCAAGGCAGAATCATCATGGCAAAAGGGCATATCAGAGGAAACTTGCTCTGCTCAACAGCAGCCAGGAAGGAAAGGACAGAAGGAAGACTGGAAAGAAGATAAACCCTTTTAGGGCACACCCCCAGAGACCTACTTCCTCCAATTAGGTCCCACCTCCCAGTAGGCCATTAAGCTATCTGTGAATTAATCCATATAATGGATTGATGGATTAATCCACTGATGAGGTCACAGTCTTCATGATCCAATCATGGCCTAAAAGCTTCACCTCTGAACCTGGCTGCCTTGGGGACCATGCTCTCAACACATGATCTTTTGGAGACATGACAGATCCACTTGTCCTCTTTCTTTTCCAGATTGAATTTCTATACAGCATTTCAATCCTGCCTTCTCCTCTAGGTAAGCTTCCTTGTCCACATAAGCCTTTACAACGCACTCACTTTTCTGAAGAACTCCCACAGCAAAAGTTAGTCCTTAAAGATGTGCTGGCTTAAAAATTTAATGGTTGGGTTGTGGTTCAGTCTCATCTGCACAACTAAATCATAAGCCCTCTGAGGCAAAAATATGTCTCTTGCAGGGCACAGTGGAACACACCTGTAATTTCAGTGACTTGGGAATCTAAGACAGGAGGATTGCATGTTTGAGGCCAGCCTGGGCAACTTAGTGAGACCCTGTCTCAAAGTAAGAAGTTTGGGGAAGTCTAGGAATGTAGCTCGGTGGTTGAGTACTTGCCTTGCATGTGTGAGGCCTCCTCAATAATAGAAAAAAAGAGGAATATATCTCTTGCCACTTCTATATGCCTCACATTACAGAGTGTGGATTTGGGTACTGTAACAGGCTGATTTGTGTCCATCCAAAATTTATATGTTTAAGTCCCAAATTCTAATACTTCAGAATATAACCATATTTGTAGAAATGGTACAAGAAAGGTGATTAAGTTAAAATGAGGCTGGTAGGGTAGGTCTCTAATCCAATCTGACAGGGTCCCTGTAAGAAGGCATAGAAAAGCTGGGTGCCATGGTATATGCCTGTAAGCAGCTTGAGAGGCTAAGGTAGGAGAATCATGAGTTCAAAGCCAGCCTCAGCAAAAGCAAGGTGCTAAGCAACCCAGTTAGATCCTGTCTCTAAATAAAATACAAAATAGGGCTGGGCATGTGGCTCAGTGATCAAGTGCCCCTGAATTCAATCCCTGGTACCTACCACCACCCAAAAAAGGAAGGCATAGAAACATCAAGAGATGTTATAGGCAGAGGTAGAGGCAGCAAGCAAGCAGCCATCTACAAGCTAAAGAGTGAATGCTTCACCAGAAACCAACCTGCTAGCACATTTGTCTTGAACTTCTAGCCTCCAGAACTGTGAAAAAAATAATTTCTGTCATTTAAGCCATCCAGCCTATGGTATGATGCTATGGTGGCTCTAGCAAACTACTTCAGCCACATAGTAGGAACTCTATAAATACTCCTAGGTTATCATTTTGGAAGAAAGGGAGAATAAACAGTAAAAAGAAAGCTATTAAGTGTAGCAACACAACAACACAACCAAGTGAGAAATTAAAAGTATCATAAACATAAATAACAACATTAACTAATTAGAAGCTAGATTAACATATTTAAATACAAGGTGTCCCCCAAACACTTTTGTGTTCATGCAGGAGTATTCAGAAGTGCAATGATTGGATTGTGAGAGATATAATCAGTCCATTCTACTTTGAATGGAGTGACTGGGTGGTAACTGTAGGCAGGTGGGGCATGGCTGCAGGAGGTGGGTCACAGGGGGCGTGCCCTGGAAGTATGCATCTTTCCTGTGGCCTTTCCCTCTCCCTCTACTTCCTAGCTGTCATGAGGGAAACTAGGTTTCTTCACCATGCACTTCCACCATGATGTTTAACTAGCAACAGTTGCTAGGCCTCTACACTGAGGGTCATCATGGGTAACAAACTAACAAATATTGAATATGTACTATGTGCCAGGCACCATTATTTTGAAAGTATTTTTCATTAATTAATTTTGGATTAATCTATTTAACATGTACAGCTCTGTGAAGGAAGTACTATTTTTCTCCCTATTTTGCTGATGAGGAAACTGAGGCCTGGAGAGGTTAAATGACTTGCTCATATAAATAGCTAAGGAATAGAAAAGCCAAGCTGTAACTGTGGACAGTCTGACTTTAGGGAAAGTATTTTTACATTGGCTCAATACTGTACTGTCCCTAACACTGACCATGTTTTTAACTGCTTTAACTTTGAAAACATAAAATGCATTTTTCAAATACCTTCATGTGTTTCTTAAACATTTATTGAGGCATAATATGCATAGGCCATAAAAGGCATCCATTTTAAGTATACAGTGCCTTAGTTTTTAAACTCTTTGCATTTTGTCAGAAATGGAATAGTTTGCTTTACTCATACTTAGCTCATCAAAGTGTTATCACATAAAAGCTATTGATATTTAAAGATAGTTTGCTCCTTCCCTATAATAGACTTTTCAAAGAAATAGTAATTGTATGCAGCCAAATGTAAATAGCATCTGACCCCAGCTAATTTGAGTTCTCTTCAGTAGCTACTAAATCTGAAGTGACATTTTTAAAAAAAAAAAAAATCTAACAAAGGATGAAATTTAATCCCAGCAACTGGATTTCTAAATAGATTCTCCAGAGTAGGAATGAGGCAATAATGCATCTTGAGAAGATCCCTGTTAAATTTGGCTAAAGGAAACTTGATAATAACTTGAAAGAATCCAGCACAGTTAACATTTTAATGCCTTGCAATCATCACCTTAGCACTAAAACAAAATGATGAGATGTGAAAAAGCTCCTCTGACCGTGGAAGTGCACCTGTTCTGGTTCAATTTTGAGCTGCTCATGGAGTCTCTGAGTTGTAAGGAAACTAAATAATAAAGGTGTTTGAAACTTTTCCAATCCGTAAGTGCCCTCAGAAGCATTGAGCTTCTGCTTAAATACTTGATTGAGGTCTCATTAACTGTCTTGACAGCCCAAGAGAAGTCTTAATCATGAGAACCCTTCCTTCTATACAAACCTCTTCCCAGTAATTTGTCCCAGTAATTTGTCCTTTCATTGCTTTCAAGAACTATCCAGAAAACAATCAATTCCCTTCCCATTTCAAACTTCCTCTGTTATTTGAAGACAGTTGACACGTCTCCAACCTATGTTGGCAATTTTTTCACCTTTTTTCTGACAAGATTTTGAATCCCTACATCACAGTTGGAATTCTCTGTGCATATTTGTCAAAATTGCTCTTACAATATGTCATCCATAACTAAACACAGCAATCCAGTATGTACAGAGAACATAACAACCCTCTTGTTCCACCTAGCATTAGGTTGTACCATACATGATTGCCATTTTGTAGGTTAAAAATAGTCAGATATCAGCTGTTTCAATTGGTCAACCTACTGTATTTCTATAACACAACCAAATATAACACCAAAGATAACACTATTTGGGCAGCACATCTCTCTATTGACAAATGTGACAGTCAACTATTATGGGTTTGAATATGAGGTGTCCCCCAAAAGCTCCTGTTTTATTCCAGGGATGTTCAGAGGTGAAATGATTGGATTGTGAGAGTTATAACCTAGTCAGTTCATCTTACATCCTTAATGGACTGACTGGATGGTAACTGTAGGCAGGTAGGGCATGACTGGTAGAGGTGGGTCACAGGTAGAGGTGGGTGCCTTGAAAGGGTTCATCTTCCCTGTGGCCTCTTCCTCTCTTTCTGCTTCCTGGCTATCATAAGGGGAACCAGGTTTGTTCACCATGCTCTTCCACCATAATGTTCTGCCTCATCTTGGACCCAGATCAAAGGAGTTGGCTGACCACTGAAACCATGAAGGAAAATGAACTTTTTCTCCTCTGAGTTGGTCTTGTAGGGTATTTTGGTCAGAGAAAAAAAAAAAAACTTGACTGACACAAGTCAACTGAAACCTATAGCAGTTTTGTTGTTTTTCTCTGCATCTCTGTTAATACCATATTCCACCTAGTCTTGAAGTTATGCAGTTGCTTATTTAGACCCAGGCCCTCACTTTACATTTATTTAAGGTAATATTCAAAGAAGTCTCCAGAAATATTGGTTCATTCATCCAAAATATAGACACTTCCTCATTTTTGTGTCACTGCCAACCTCATTATCATGGCATCAAAAGCTTAGCACAGGTTGGTACAAATGAGAGTGGACATCACTGGCTAAGGAAATAAACTAAAGAGCAGAAACAGAGCTACCCTGTGTTTCAGAAAACTACCTTAAGTTATTGTACTCATTCCATCAGAGAGCATAATGTCTAAGTTGAAAGTTCTTCCTCTCCCCTCCTTTTCTGTGGCCTCTCCACCTTAAGTGCCACAGACACCTCAACATGATCTATAAGGATCAAGGAAACAGTCATACTATTTAAAGAACTTCACCCAGAGATCCAGTGCCCATTTCTGGGTACTTGCATTTGAAATTTGGCCATTGCCTCCAGAACTGATCGTGCCCCCTTGGAAGGGCTCTTTAGCTCTCTTTTATGAAATTGCTCTACTTGAACCCAGTGCAGCTTCTAAGATCTCCAGCAGAGCCTGACCTCTGACTGGTCCCTGTATTGTACACCCCCCTGCCAGCCCCATTATCTACCTGGCTGAGCTGTTTTGTGTGGGAATGTAGTTCCATTTTCCAAAATCTTGCTTCAGACAGAACTATCCCCAACACCAAGGGATTTAGGGTTTCACTTTAGGAGACTTGGCACTGTCTTATATGGAACCATGTCAGGCAACTTTCTTACTTCTGATTGTCAAGTCCCTCTGCATTCTCAAACATATTCCCTATCTTTTAGTTGATGCCAAGAAGTCTGTCACTGGCAATTCATTCCTTTGATTTAACATTTACCCTGTTAAACTGCAGTTTCTTCACAGAAAGGTCAGCCATAGACTTTATAGCAAATCCACACAGTGTTCTCTGACAACAGTTGGAGGGAGAAGGGAGAAAGAAAAGAAGCCAGGAACTTTGGATTTGTTATTTCACCAACCTCCTTTAATAATAACAACAAATACTTAAACAGAGTTTGCCTCACATCAGCCCTACCAGGCAGGTAGAAGTGTTAGCCCTTTTTTGCACATGAGGAAACTAAGACCCTGAGAAGTTAGGTAATATGCCCAAGTTAGGTAATCTGTACATCTAAGTAAGGAAAAGACCTAGGCTTTAAATATAGAATGTTTGGCCACAGGGCTCAAGTTCATAACCATGACCTCATAGTACCTTGGCTACATTTTCCTATTCTCTCAAAGAATCTTTCCTACCAGCAGTCGGAATAGTCCACAGAGTTCAGATATCAATAGAGGAGCCCACTGTAGCAGCTCTTTGGAGGTTCTTTGAACCTCTCAAATATGAAAGCCTATTGTCCCCATCAGGAGCATTCTGATATGCACATGGCAAAGTTAATGGAGGGACAGCAGATTTAGTCTTGTCTCATTAATTTTTCTGCAAAGATCATTGCTAATTGAGTACTACTGTACAGTTTCTTAAGACATAATAGTCCTGGCTTTACAGGAAAACAGAGCTTTTGTTGTTAGTTGAATAGAAGCAAAATTGGATGATTTGTTTAGATGAGCAAATGAGCCCACAGACAAACTTAACTACATCAGAGAATCTTAAAACCAGATGGGAGGGGCTGGGGTTGTGGCTCAGTGGCAGAGCACTTGCTTAGCATGTATGAGGCACTGGGTTCCATTCTCAGTACTGTATATAAATAAAAAAAATTAAATAAAGGTCCATTGACAGCTAAATACATATATATCTGGACCAGCAATCCATAAAACATGGAAATTACCTCTAAGCTGCAGTAGTCTATCTAAACCATCTCCAAGAATGGAGAACTTAGTACCCCCCAGAGCTGCCTCTTCTGTCACATGCAATTCAGTTCAGGTGTATAAAAATAGATTTTGTGCCTGTCAGAAGCTCAAGTTGTTAACACTAGAAAATTCTCAATACCTCTAACTGAGTCTATGTCCCTGAGAGGTTACTGACATTCAAAAGGAAAAAGGACTCCAGACTTATATTGGGCAAGAATAATGAAACTCTGGCTAGTTAAATGAGAAATCTCACATTCTTCCTGGAGTTAACTGATTGATCAGGCTGCAGGGGAGTTTCTGAGCTGAGCTTTTGGGACATCTCCACTCTATTCCACTGCCCTTTGCCTGGGCTCTGGATTTCCCCTAGGGATGGAACTTGTACAGTGAGATTGACAAAGGATAGCAGATAAGAATATTCTTGAAGTCCATCCTTAAATCACAGTTTCTGTCTGGGACACAGCAGGGAGTCAGAAGCCAGGCAAGTCAGCAGGCAGAAAAGAACCTCTCTGTACTAGCAAACACAATCCAATGCTCTAAGGAGAATAGGCAACAATGCAGAAAGAATCATCTCAGACCCAACCAAGAAAGAAAGTAGACATCAGCCTCCCCAGCATGGAGTCAACCTTCTCAGAGATCTTAGCACCCTAAAAGTCATGCTACATAATGCTCTTAAAAATAATGGCCTGTGCCAAATATTGAACACTAATTCTGTGCCAGGACTAGTGCCTCATACTATGTACGCTTGATCTCTTTAATCTCCACAGTATCAATGAGAAATAGATGTTAATTGTCCTCCCTCTTCCAATTCACAGAGGTTAGGTAATATGGCCAAGGACCCACAGTTGGTAAACGACAAAGCCAGAATTCTAAAAAGAGCTAGAACCCAGGCTTTAATGACTCCAGAATCCATCTTCTAACTACTTGGTCATGCCGCCTGTCTCAGTAAGATAGGACAAAGTCTCCTTATGCTTCTATAAAGACTATGAGTCAATTTTATCCCTTGCTTCCATTTTGCTAAAATGGCAGCTCTACTAAAAACCTTGTTTCTTCTTCTATCACAATATTTGAGATTCTAAGGATAGTATTTAAGACCTCTTCAACCTGGTCACAGCCTACCTTTCACATCTATTTTTTATTACTTGCATCATCTACTATGCCCCACCTACTCCCTTCTTCTTATGCTCCAAACTATGTCAATCTACTTGCCATTCTCTGAAAATACCACACCTCATCCCATCTTTGCGTACACTGTTTCCTCTGCTTGGAACTCCCTTCCTTAAGCACTCTTCTTCTTTTCCTTATAATGTTTTTTACACTGTATATGTTAGTTACTCCATCAAGAGTGTCTCAGTCTTATGTTTATACATAAATACACACAAGTGTAACTCCACACCATGGACAACCACAAGAATGGGAAGTTAGACTCCATTTATGTATAATATGTCAAAATACATTCTACTGTCATGTATATCTAAAAAGAACAAATAAAAAATACATAAGATTAAAAAGAGAGAGAGAGAGAGTGTGTGTGTGTGTGTGTGTGTGTGTGTGTGTGTGTTTCAGACCAAGCAAAGAACTCTGGTAGCACACAGGAACCTATTGAACAAATGTCAATCATAATTTGAGACTTAGGCATTCAAAGAGAGACTCATGGAAAATGCAAGCCTTCCCAATTGCCCCCCTAAGCTTTCTTCTGTTCACCTTTATGACTGAATTAAGGGAGTTGTAGGTGTAGAGATTGCTCTATCTCTGGGTATGGTCTCTGGCAGGTCTTGGCCATACCAGTAAGTGCAATCCAGGAAGAGAAAGAAGGAGAGCCTGAGAAATGCTCCAAGAATTCTGACAATCTTGCCTCATTAACTTGCAGTGTTCTCATCAGTTATTTTACTTCCTCTATGGTTATCCCCATTTAAAAAGCCTCAGCCTTTCTCCAGTGTTCTCAAAACCAAACTTTCAAAATACTTTAAGAAAGTTAACAGCCTCTCTTTCAGGTTAGGTTGCATGTGAAAATTCAGTTGTATCACAAAAATGTAGTGTTGACCAAAAGAAGCTGCACAGAGAAGAATCTATCCAGTATAGTTTCATTTAATGAATTCAAGAAGATGCAAAACTTATCTGTGGTTTGTGGTGTGAGACTAGTGGTTACCTTTGTGGGAGATGTTGACTAGGCTGACACGTTGAGAAAACCTGGTGAAAATTTCTTAATCTGGGTGTGGGTGGTGGTTTAGTTACATGGATGTATGTATATACATATAAAGTTTATTGAGCTGTACACTTGAAGTTGGTGTGTTTCACTATGTGTGCTACACTTCAATTAAAATAATTAAAACTTGATTCTTTCCTCAATTTCACCGAAGTCAAACTTCCAAAATCTTCGAAATCATTTCCTTATGTGCCTTTTGAGGGCAGCCTTTATCTCTAATCCACAAAACATAACAACAACAAAAAAAAAAAAAAAACCTCCAAAAATGAACAATGGTTTCTGTTTTGGATCCACACACAGTTTGAGACATCTTCAACCAAGATGATTTAAAGATCTTGATCCAGAAGGTTAGGATAGCAGAAAACATTGAATTCCATAGGGACTAAGTTATAAATTTAACTTTGATAAAAGCAGGTGACCTCTCCAAAACGTAGTTTCCTGGTTCTCTTCCATTCCTCCTCATCCTGAAGCATAGCTGAAATATCAACATTTTTTCAGTGCATTCTCTGGTCTCTTTTGTTACCCACACTCTAAGACAAAAGTAATCCCAACTGGTTAGTAATAGAGCATGCATTAGTGCCTTGCTACTCAAAATGTGATCCACAGACTAATAGCATACATATTACCTGGGACCTTGTTAAAAATGGAGAACCAATGGCTCCCATCCAAGACTTACTGAATCAGAATCTGAATTTTAATTTGATTCCAAGGTGATTCAAGTCAGTCAATTTTCTGTTGCTACAAAAAAAAATGCCAAAGACCAGGTAATTTATAAAGAATAGAGGTCTATTTAGCTCATGGTTCTGGAGGCTGGTAAGTTCAAGAGCATGATACCAGCAACTGTGAGGGCCTTCTTATTGCATCCTAAGACGGTGAAGGTCATTACATTTCAAGACAAAGCATGTTAACTTGAATCTCTCTTCGTCTTCTTATAAAGGCACTAATGCCATCATTGAGGTTCCATCTTTATGACCCCATCTAATTTTAATTACTTCCCCCAAATTCTACTCCAAATTCCATTAATGTATGACCTGGGAGATTAAGTTTCCAACATATGAACTTTTAAAAACTTGTTCTAATTATTTATATATGACAGTATAATGCACTTTGACACATCATATATAAATGGAATATAATTTCTTATTCTTCTGGTTGTACATGATGTGGAGTCACACTGATTATATTTCCAATACATGAACTTTTGTGAGACACATTCAAACCAAAGCAACTCATATGTATGTTAAAGATAAAGAAATGATTTAAGAGAGCTCTTACTCAAATTGAAAGGTGATTCCATATCACCAGAACCACAATCCTTAGGATTGCAGTCCTGGGTTCTGACACAGAGATTATGATTTAGAAGTTCTAGGGCATACTTCTGGATTATAACTAAACATGTTTTGAATGTTTACAGGAAAATTGGCTCAAACTTGAAGTGCACTTGTTAACAGACAACACCACAGATAGTAACTGAGTTCCTCACCATTTTTAAGAAGTTTACTGAACAAGTGTCACCTATAATATCTATCATAAAAAATGCTTACAGAATATGTAAGTCTGAGACCTTCCCAATCAGGACTCAAAGCAGCCCTTTACTCATAGTTTGGTGACTCCAGTTCACATGTACATGACTCCAGGGAATCCTATGTTAAGTACTCATCTGCTCTCTTTTCAGCACTTTCCATCTATGTCAAACAGATCTCTGGGTTTTTTTATAGAGATTATTTCTATCTAGGTTGAATACCAAGTGTCCACTGCAAGCAAACCAGGTCCAAAAGGAGTCAGTGGACACTGTCACCTGGCACAGTGAACCAAACCTCCCTGAAAAACTGCCCTACTTGGTATCCTGGTGCTAGAAAGCAAGGGACAGTCTCAGCAGGTAATTCCTATCACAATATTAGCAGCCATTCATGTGCAACATTTAGATGTCTCATCTATAGTTTATATCAAATAAAGAATTTCACAAAGCATTTAACCAAAATGACCAGTTACCAGATTGATAAAATTAAATCAAATACAAATGTCCAGAATTGGTAGGGGATAGATATTGTGATGCTCACACACAGTTGGGGAAAGAATAAATCATGAGACACTTTCTAGAAGGAATTTTTGTATACAGAGCCTGAAAGGAAGTTGCTGAAGTGGGATATTTGAGGTCTCTTGGGGAAATTCAGCTGAACTGACCTAAAACCGGATTGTGAACATACTCTCTACCTCTTTTGTCAATTATTTTGGCTAAAACTATAAAAACTGAGAACACTCATTGGCAGTGAAAGTATGAGGAAATGGGCACTTTTATTTACTGTTGAGGGGTTAAAATGAATACATTCCTTCTGGAGGATATCTGGGAAATAATTATAAAAAGCCATTGGCTTGGGTTGGGGATATAGTTCAGTTGGTAGAGTGTTTGCCTCCCATGTACAAGGCCCTGGGTTCAATCCCCAGCACCACCAAAAAAAAAAAAAAAAGTCATTGGCGTGGATGTAGCTCAGTGGTAAAGCATTTGAATAGAATGTACAAGGCCCTGGGTTCAATTTCAAACATCAAAAAAAAAGAAAGAAAGAAACAAGCATTAATATGAGGGTGCATGCTGATCTAGTAATTCCATTCTAAATATTTATCTGAAGGAAATAATTTAGATGTATGAACAGATCTCTATACAGGATACTTATCACACTTTTGTTTGTCATAATGACAAATGAGAAGAAAAACCACATAGGCAACAATAGAAGACTGAATAAAAAACTATGAGCCAACTATATAGTGGGATCCCATGTAGTCATGGAAAATGTCATTTCAGTCTATTCTTACAGATATACAAAGATGTTCACAATGTATTGTTAACTGAAAAATTGGTGTACGTAGTAAGTTGTATTAGTCAGCTTTTCATTGGTGTGACCAACTTACCTGACAATAACAATTTAGAGGACATAAGATTTATTTTGGCTCATGGTTTTAGAGGTTTCAATTCATGGTTGAAAGACTCCTTTTCTTTGAGTCTTAGGTAAGGTAAAGTACAGCATCATGATGGAAGGGCACAGAGAAGGAAAACTGTTTTACTCATGGCAGCTAGGAAGAAGAGAAAGAGAAAAAAAAGAACCAGGGATAAGATATAGTCTCTGAGGTCATGGTTCCAGGGACCTACATTCTCCAATGAGGTCCCATCCCCTATAGTTTCCACTATCTCCCAACAGTCCATTCAAATGAGTCCATTGAGGTGATTGATCTGTTGATGAGGTTAGAGCCCTCATGATCCAACTACTTCCCCAATCCCTACCTCTGAACATTGCTGCACTGGAGGCCAAGCTCTCAACACATGATCTGTTGGGAGACATTCCTGATCCAAACCATAACAACACAATCTTGTTTTTAAAATACCCATATGTTTGGATGGATTTGTTACCATGGGGGGAAAATCCAGTGTGATGATTGTGGTGAGTGTGTTTAGTCCTTGCATTAGAGAGGCTTTTAAAAATAAATTTTGTGTTGGGCGTGGTGATGAAAACCTGTAATCCCAGTAGTTCGGGAGGCTGAGACAGGAGGATCATGAGATCAAAGCCAGCTTCAGCAATGACAAGGCCCTAAGCAACTCAGTGAGACCCTGTCTCTAAATAAAATACAAAATAGGGCTGGGGATGTGGCTCAGTGGTAGAGTGCCCCTGAGTTCAATCCCCAGTACCAAAAAAAATTAATTTTGTTCTTTTACTTTTTCATTTTTTTCTATAATGAACACAAATTTTTAGTAAAAATTTAAAACAGTAACTATTCCAAAAATTAAAGAAAGATTAGCCAAGATAAAGTCTTGAAGTAGGGACTGTTTTCTTATTATGCTAACATGCTCATCCTCAAAGCACATCTTGTTACACCACATAATTGTTGCCACCACACAATCATCACACCCTGCTTTTTTCACTCCAAAAACTGACTTATAACCTTTCATTATGTAATTGTCACACAGTATAATTCTGTTTGTCACACCATTTAAAAGGTAAACAGAGGGGCTGGGGTTATGTCTCAGGGGTAGAGCACTTGCCTAGCATGTATGAGGCACTGGGTTTGATTCCCAGCACCACATACAAATAAATAAAATAAAGGTCCATCAACAACTAAATTTTTTTTTAAAAAAAAGGTAAACGGAGCAACAATATATTCACCAGTGACATATGGATGTGCATTTGTCTTCCCAAGTACTGCAAGCTGCGAGCCTAGAATTCTCAGTGAACTTACATTGTCAGCAAAATTCCAAAACCTACCTTGCATGGTTTGTCTACCATGCTGCAGCACTCAGGGGAAATACATCTTATGTGTCTGGCTCAAAGGACAGCACATCAGATTTTAAAAACAACAACAACAACAAAAAAAAAAAAAACAGTGGCACAGAATCTTTATACACAAAAAATTAAAATTTTTAAGTCCATACTTCACAACTCTGTACTGTAGTATTACATCCATTATAATATATAATACACAAATCAATAACAACTTATGTGTTACTTTATTTTCAGAACAGAAAAAAATGTTTGCTAAAGTGTCAAGAAGAAATGATGTGAATCAATTTGGATTATTCAATAATATTGCATATTCATGAGTATTCTGTACATCCTAACCTTGCACCAAAGATAAATTAGCAATATATAATTTTTAAATAAATCTTGTTTTTAAAAGCTTCAATTTTGGGCAAAAAAGGGGGACAAAATCTGACAGTTATGTGGTTAAAACAGTAGAGAATATCTAGAGTAAAATGCAAAGCAATCACAACTTCTTGAAATGGGACTTACAGTACATGGCTAAGAAATTAAGAGGAAGTGTTAAAAATTGGAATCTGTACCTGTATTTTCCTTTTGAAAAGTTCCATCTGTGATCCTTTCTGTTTATCTACTTGACATATGAGGGCAGAAAAATGAGAGTAAAGTACAGTTAATTGTCTTGTTGCTTTCAATGGGCACTCATATTTAGATCCTATTTATACTTAGATGACATGTCTTTCCACCTCACTGAGAGCCCCCATCATCAGGTAGAATACTTGTGGGGCTACACTTCAAAGGTCCCGCCACAGCCACAGGGTTTACAGGGCAGGGCAGAAGACAACATGGACTAATGAACATCTTTGGGCATCTGCAGAGCTGCTGAGGAGATTTCATGAAATCTAGTCTCTGAAGCTTACATGAAGAGCAATAATCCAGGAGTGGAGATATTTGCTCTCCCAATATGCCATGAGGTGTCTGACATGATGCCATGAGACTAGGGCAATGCAAAACAAAGGGCCCCAAAGAGTTTTTTTTCACCAATCATCAAGCATGACTCCTCTCCTGCCCACTCTCCTACTAAGAACTCTGCTTTCTAAACTGCTCGTCATAGTGCAAGCGTGGATCATAAAATTTCAACTAGCATTTAAAACAAATACGATGAAAAAAAAAGAATAGATTTAGATAATAAGAGGATGACATATGATATAAAATGCAAAAGTTTCTCCCAGGTAGTAAAAGAGTAATTACAGTCATATGTCACTTAACAACAGAGATACATTCTGAGAAATTTATCACTAGAGAAATCTCATCATCATTCAAGTGTCATAGAGTGCACTTGCATAATCTAAGATGACTACAATGTCACTGGGCTATATAATCTTCTGGGACCACTGTTACATATGTGGTCCCTGATTGACTAAAACTTCATTTGGAGGTGTATGGCTATATGTTGTGTGTGCTTTATGCACGGTGTGTTTGTGTGTGTGTGTACACACACATGCTGGCAGTGATATTAAATGTATTATTCTGGGACTTGGTCAAAAAGTTTAAAAGTTGAACGACTAAAGGTTTTGTACCTGTATACTACTTCCCACTATCCTGGAGGGTGTTATCACTTGAAGCCTCAACCCAGATTTGCTGCCTCCTCCACTGTAGACTGATTAGCTTTCTCACTTGGATATTTTTTATTTTTTTATTGACTTTATTTTTTAAATACATGACAGAAGAAGGCATTACAATTCTTACTACACATATAGAGCACAATTTTTCATATGTTTGTATATAAAATATGTTCACGCCAATTCATGTCTTTATACATGTACTTTGGTTTTGGTTTTTTTTGCATTACAATTCTTATTACACATATATATCACAATTTTTCATCTCTGTTTGTATATAAAGTATGTTGACATCCAATTCGTGTCTTCATACATGTACTTTGGATAATGACGTCCATCACATTCCACCATCCTTGCTAATCCCCTGCCCCCTCCCTTTCCCTCCCTCCCCTCTTCCCTATCTAGAATTCATCTATTCCTCCCATGCTCCCTCTCCCTAGCCAGTATGAGTCAGCCTCCTTATGTCAGAGAAAACATTAGGCATTTGTTTTTATGGGATTGGCTAACTTCACTTAGCATTATCTTCTCCAACATCATTCATTTAACTGAAAATGCAAATGATTTTGTTCTTTTTTAATGCTGAGTAAAATTCCATGGTATATATATATATATATACCACATTTTTTAATCCATTCATCCACTGAAGGGCATCTAGGTTGGTTCCACAGTTTAGCTATTGTGAATTGTGCTGCTATAAACATTGATGAGGCTGTGTCCCTGTAGTATGCTGTTTTTAAATCCTTTGGGTATAGACCAAGGAGAGGGATAGCTGGGTCAAATGGTGGTTCCATTCCCAGATTTCCAAGGAATCTTCATACTGCTTTCCATATTGGCTGCATAAATTTGTAGTCCCACCAGCAATGTATGTCACTCGGATATTTTTTAACTCAGCCTGACCTTTTACAAATGCAGTTCCAGCCTAGTACAGGATGATGGGCACCTGTAATAAGCAAGACTGCATAAACTCAAGTCCAGCTATTCAGGAAGCTAAAGTAGGAATATCACTTGAGCTAAGGAGTTCAGGGTCAGCCTGGAGACCATAGTGAGAACCCATCCTCTTTCAAACATTTTAAAAATAAGAAATAGCCAGGCATGGTGGCACATGCCTGTAATCCCAGTGACCCAGGAGGCTGAGCCAGGAGCATTGAAAGTTTGAGGCCAGCCTCAGCAACTTAGTGAGGCCCAAAGCAACTTAATGAGATTATCCCAAAATAAAATATAAAAAGGGCTGGGGATATGGCTCAGTGGTAAAGCATCCCTGATTCAATCCCTGGAGAGAGAGAGAGAGAGAGAGAGAGGGAGAGAGAGAGAGAAAGAGAGAGAGAGAGAGAGAGAGAGAGAGAAACACACTCAAAATAACATAGACTTTTTTTTTCTGAAATGACCTAAAACTCACCTAAGAGATATTTAAAATATCTCTTAAATGCCCATAATAAGGAAGAAATGCTTGGATTTAAGGCACATTTTCCTTCCACCTATTCATGTTTTATAAAACAAAAAAAGATCATATTTACCATTTCATACTATTCTAAAATATTCATTCTTTTAAAACAAGCTTTAACATTGATTGTTTCTAATAGTATGGTTGGCTTGCGGAAAAGAAATAGGTTTATTAAGTTGCTAGTAGTTTTTTTTTTTTAAAGCTAAGGATATAATTGGATCAAGAAGTACAAGAAAAATTAATCTCAACAAAATATCTCCTGGACTCAGTTTCTGAGCAATTGCCCTATAGTCTATAATTATGAATAAAATACCCTTTGAAAAGACCTCATCAGAATCAGAGAGAAATGAGAACAATAGGGTAGGTATTACAAAAGATTGGTTCTTCTCAGATAATTGTTTTTAATAAAATGGTGAAAGTGTAGAAAACACCAGGCAACTATAATTAGGATAATAATCCATTGTTCTACAGGAATATGTACCCTGTTGTCTCTTCTATTGGAAGGCAACAAAGAAAATAAAGTAAAGGATGGGTGAATGTGTTTGAAGGATAGTTATACATTGAACTGTGGAGGTCATTAATTAATCTTTCCTTTATGACAGAAGCAGCCAAATAATGAAGAGCAAATACTGTGCCAAATACAGGCTCTGAAAATGCTCTACTTTTATTTTTACTTATTTATTTATTTGTTTGTGTATTTATTTATTTATTTTTGCGGTGCTGGGGATGGAACTCAGAGCCTGCATATGCTAGGCAGGCACTCCACCACTGAGTCAATCCCCCCAATACATGAGGGTGCTCTCCTTTTATTGAGGAGCCCAGGAAGATTGCAGGACTGCTTCTAGATAAGACTGTATTCATTTTCTATGTGTTTCAATTTATTTGCTGATGTGCAATGCTATTCAGATGCAAAACATTTCCTCTACACTGAGAATTCTATTCTCTATAAATAATTATTTGATAGATATCAAAAGAAGATATTTTGTTGATATTTATTGAGTATACTACCTATGATTTGTTTTGAGTTGGGAAAAATTCCAGGAACAATGGATTCATGAAATTGGGTCTGAATTTGACCATGGTAGTGACAGAAATGTATTTTCAAAACCAGAGACCTAACAAGATCCAAGATGGGTAAGTGAAAAGATTTGATTCTCGTCATTTTCCAGCTAAAAAATAAGCAAGGAGGAAATTAAACCATCTCTCTTTCTCTGGGTTAGGAAATAGAAGTGCACCTTTGTCCTTGAATTCCTGTCCCCTAACTGCTCTGGATCAGAGAACAGCTAGAACTTTCCCTGGTACCTATAGAAAACCATGACCTTGCCCATCTCAGAGAGACTACCATGATATTTTGAATCTATTAGCCTGGAACAAGAGCTGTACCAAGAAAGCTTCAGAAAGAGGTTCTTGCCCTCTGTATCACAAGGTTTTTTTCTTCTCCCCTAAAGCTATGTATCCTCAAATGGCAGCTCACTTTCTTAGATCCTAACAATCCTGATTTACATATAAATTCAGCAGTATCAAAAAAAAAAATTCAGCAGTATCCTTCAGTAGTTAATAGTACCAGCTCTGGAGCAAGACTGCTTAAACTCAAGTCCTCTACCAATCATAGCTGTGGGGCCTTAGCAAATACTTTAACTTCTCTGATCCTCAATTTATTCACTGTAAAGCATGAGTACCTCAGGGGCTGTGATGAGGATCAAAAGATTAGATGTAGGCAGAGTTCTTAGCCCGGCATTTAATGAACACTTGATAAATACTAGTTGGTTTTATAATTATCAATGAGTAAGAATATTCATCTCCCTTAGTTTTCAGCCTAACAGAAGTTTGGGTAGTGGATAAGGAAGAACTAAGTGACCATCACTAGAAAAGAAGTTAACGATTGTAGGTTTTCCAAATAAAGAGTATTCGCTGCCTCCTTCTATTAAGTGACTGCTGCTACCCAATATGTACACAGCACATATTCCTCCATGCACACTCTCACCTGGTGGGACACTGAAACTAATTCCAATTCTGAGTTGCAGAAGTAGAGCGTGAGTGTACATGAGTGTTTGCCAAATAACTGCATCTTGCCTTTAAGAAAGGTCTTTTGAGTTTTTTTATCCATAAGTTTGTTACATTCACTTCTATACCTTTCCTACCAAATGGAATCATTTCCATTTGAAAAATAAGCATTTCATCTTCCCTCTGGGTTCTGGACATTCCAAGAGTGATCTCACTATACCCTGAGGCAGTCAAGTTCATCTTTAGCCAAAATTTACCACTGACAAGTTCTTTCTTATTTTGGTCTCAAATCTGTTTCCTTCTAGATTCTTCTAAATCCCAGGTTGGTCACCACAAGCGCACTAAGAACATACAGTATAATAAAGCCAGCTAAATCATATATGTCAGTAAAGAAAAAAAAAAGTCCCATACTGGAGTCTTGGGTTGCCATGACTTTATAGTGGACCTGAATCCCAGTTTGGTCAGAGTGATCCCCCTGCCTTTCTCTTATCCCCAGGAACAGTTTTTCACTTTATTGTTTTCTTGACTGCTCTAGGTCCAGCTTGGATAGATAGCATCCTCTCCCTCACCTGAACTGACACTGTTTTTTGTTTTGTTTGTGTTTTGTGGTGCTGGGGATGGAACCCAGGGCCTTGTACATGGTGGGCAACTGCATTCTGACCCCAGCCTCAACAATGGGTCTAAATTAGGGTACCCTCAGGGAACATAGATGGCCCTGATTCACATTAAGGTATAAATACTGGAGCTGGGAGCCTGAAGGCCCTTGAGAGAGAGTACCACCTCTCCTCTCCTACCTACACCTACATATGCAGTTGCAGTTTCACAGTTTGGACAGAATCGTTTATTTAAAGTCTCATGAACTATCAGAGATCGGGACATTGTTTTCTCTCAATACAAATTAAAATAGTTATAGAAAATAAAATTGATAAATCAAAAAGCACTGTAAGAGATGCTACCAGAGGTATTCTTGGTACCCTTGTAACTGTCCATGTTGGGGATGGTCTGCTGAGACGGGTACTCTAGAAAGGGAGTGATGGCCTCAAAGCTGGAATGCCATGATCATTTCCACCATCACTGTTGAAAAATCCTAAATACAGTGCACTGCTGAGGATGAGAGGAACATGAGCATGTGTACATGAGTGTTTTGAGGGGACCAAGGGTGTCACTTGCATCCATGAGCAGCTCCACTTGGTGCATTTTATGCTACCAATTTCCTTTTAAACTTAATTTCTTATGAATGTTGTGCATTATACATAATTTAAATTTCACATTCTGCAAATTTATGATATCATTTTCTTTTTAATATCTTTATTTTATTTTTTTTAATGTGGTGCTGAAGCTTAAACCCAGGGCCTCAACCGTGCTAGGTGAGCCTTCTACTGCTAAGCCACAACCCCAGCCCATACGATATCATTTTTGATGCTTAAAAACTACATGCTATCTTGCTGGGTGTAGTAGCACATCCCAGCAGCTCAGAAGGCAGAGGCAGGAGGATCGCAAGTTCAAAGCCAGTCTCAGCAACTTAGTGAGACAGACCCTAAGTAACTCAGTGAGGCCCTGACTCAAAATAAAAAAGGGCTGGGGATGTGGCTCAGTGGAAAGTACTCCTGTGTTCAAATCCCAGTACCAAAAAAACAAAAACCAAGAAATAACAACAACAACAACAACAAAAACATGTTATCTTAAGTCTTCCTATTACTTTCCTATTACTTAACACAATGAAAGAAAAGAATAGTGACCACAATAATGACCACAGCATCAGTTCCTGTCTGTCTTGTGAAGACTCAATCAGCACAAGTGCCCTTTTTCTTCTCTATCTGATGTGAAAAGGGAACAAATTTTCTTGCAACTCTTTGATTTTAAAACAAAACTTTTGGTTACATAAAAGGGTGTTTCTAAATAAGTATAAGTTCATCTGCTTCCCACTCAAAAGCCAGTACTTGGGAGATGAGAGTTGACAGGAAAGAAATCTGTGTTATTCAAGGGCAGACACCCTGAGAAGATGGGAAGCTATCATCCCCCAAAAAGATCATCTTATGGAAGTCAGGTACCCAAAAGGACTTTCAGAAGAAGAGAAGGGAAGCACTGGGGGCAAACGGCAGGAAGAATACCTGATGAGTGGGGTCTTCATCATCCAGGGTGTGTATGTCCTTTTTCTTCTCCTTTAGTCAGAATACCACAATCACCTTTGACCTCCTAGGGCTGATTCCTATAATTCTTTAAACAAACATTACTTTTCTGCAAGTTAAACCTCACACCGGTTTACATGCATTGTGTTAGTTGTTGCCCAAGACTAGAATAAGGAGCAGCATTACACATTCTGATGTTATCTGAGAGTCATCAGATGTTCTGAGTTCCATAAATATAAATAAAGATCATTTAGCAGTTAACATCTTAGTCATTTCGGTGTGGTTTTTCTTTCATATTTAGAATGCCAGGCTTAGAGGTGAAGGCAAAACACAGCTTGAAAGGAGAGCGGTGACTTGTACATAAGCACTCAGCAATTTTTTTTTCCTCAGTTGAATAAAAGGATGGAAAGGGAGATTAGAATTGATTGCATCCCTAGGATATGCTAGATATTTTACTTATATTAGCAGTAAAATTGGGGAGAGTTTCATTTGTCTAATAAAAATAAAGGAGCATTTTTGTTTCCAAACCTTAAGAAAATGAAATTTATTACAAAATTTCAAGTTATGCCTTAGTTTCTCAGGGGCTGTTTGGAGGAACATTAGTATTGTCTAAACTTTTTGTTTTATTTTTTAATGTTAGATTTGCAGAAGAATTATGAAGATTGCAGAGTTTCCATATATAATTCATTCAGTATCCCTGATGTTAACATCTTCCATTACTATGGTAAATTTGCCAAGATTAAGAAATTAGCATTAGTACATGTTATAGTTTGGATACGAAATGTCTTCCAAAGGCTCCTGTGTTGAAGGTTCCCATCCCCAATGCGGCAATATTCAGAGGTGGAGCTTTACAAAATGATTGGGTCATAAAGGCTGTAATCTCCTCAATAGAATAAACATTCGATGGACTCTTAATTTGATGGTATTATTGAGAGTTGGTAGAAGCTATAGGAGGTGGAACATATTGAAGGGAGTGGGTCTTTGGGGGTGTGTGTTCTTGGAGGCTATATCTTCTCCCTGGCCCCTTTCTTGCTGCCTCTCTGTTTCCTGAGTACCAGGAGGTGAGCATGAGGTGGCAGTTTTCCCTCCACCTCATCCTTTCTACCATGATGTTCTACGTCATCACAGGCCCAGAAATTATGGAACCAAAGGACTATGGACTGAAATCCATAATAAATCTTCCTCATTTAAGTTGTTTTTCTCAGGTATTTTATCACAGCAACAAAAAAGCTAATTAACAGTACACATACTATTAACTGAACTCCAGACTTTACTCAGATTTTATCAAGTTTTCCACTAATGTCCTTTTATTCTGTTTCAGACACTAATCCAGATACCACATTGCATCTAGTCACCCAATCTCCTTAGTTTTCTCCATTCTGTAACCATTTCTATTGTCTTTTATAACCTTAACACTAGTTTCACAGGGTATTCTGTGGGAGAAAAACAAAAATTTCTGTGGTTAATTTAGAAAATACTAGATAAAACAAAGACTTCTTAGAGTTGAGAAAATATGCTAATACATTTTATGAATAGTCAGAAGGTTCCTAGAAGACACCATACTCAGAGAAGGGAAAGAAGCTCCACACCCCTTCTCATATGCCTTACCCTATACATCTCTTCATCTGTATAGTTTGTAAAATCTTTTATAATAAACTGCTAAACTTACTTAGGTATTTCCTTGAGTTTTGTGAGCTGCTGTAGCCGATTAATCAAACCTGAGGGAGCTGTTAATTAATTAATCAAACCTGGTTTATAAAGGTCAGTCAGAAGTTCTAGAGGTGAGTTCCAGACACTGGCATCTGAAGTAGAAACCCATCTTGGATTCTGAACCCTCCAAATATGAGAACTGATGCTCTCTCCAGGTAAATAGTGTCAGGATTGAATTGAATAAGAGCACACAGAGCTTGTTCCACTGCTTGTTTGGTTGGCAAAAAAGAAAATCCCTCTATGCATCTGAAGGTCAGAAGCTCATGTTGAGAGTGGGAGAAGATAAACTGAGTTTAAGTTTGCTTTCTTCTTATTCATCATCTCCTACACATTTGACCACAGAGGCCATGCTTCACAGAGCCTCTCCTGGGACTAAGCTCTGGGGATCCCTGGGGAAATGTTGGTTTGTATGATTTTCTTATAGTAATCCCCTACCTGTTCTTCACATCTCTAGTTCTGTACACATTCCTTCCATTCTCCAATCAACCACTACAGTGGGCCTTCCAGAATGCAAAAATGCTGCAAAACCTTTTTTTAGAATCCCCTCAGCTGCAGGATTTGAACTCAAATCCTTTGATGTGGTCCAAGCCCACCCCAAGCTATCTGTAGCCTCCTTCTCAGTAGGGGCTACCTTTATCTTCCTGCAGCTCTCTCTAATCCTGCCCCCCCCAACTAGTCCAGATGTTCATGTGTCTTCCAAATCTGTCTTGGATCTGCCTTTCACATGCTCTTCCTTGGTCTATCAAAACCCATGCCATAGGCTAGTCATGGTGGCATGCACCTGTAATCCCAGAGGCTGAGGCAGGAGGATCACAAGTTCAAGGCCAGCCTCAGAAACTTACCAAGACCCTGTCTCCAAAAAATAAAATAAAATAAAAAGGGCCTGGGATGTACCTCAATGATAAAAGCACTCTGGGTTCAATCCGGAGTACTAGAAAAAAAAACCTACCACCTGGGACTGGGGGGGTTAACTCAGCAGTATAATGTATGGTTAGCACATGCAGGGCCCTGAATTTCATCCCCAGAACAAGAACAAAAAGTACTACTTCTTCTCTGAAGTCTTCCTTTCCTCTTTGGCTCCCCCAAGCCCAAGTTCAAAATGAATCACTCTGTTCTTGCATTCTCATAGTCATGGCAGCCTCCTGTACTTCCTACGACACTCATCTCATTCTGACACCTATTAGAATTAGCTATATATGTGTGTCCTGCCCCAGACCATGAGTTCCTTGAGGATAAGAAATGGGCCTTGCTTATCATTAATTGTGGTATAGTTTGGATCTTGAGTGTTTACCCAAAGTTCCTTGTGTTAAGGGCTTGGTCCCAAAGTGACACTATTGAGTGGTGGTGGATAATTTTATGAGATGGGGCCTTGTCGGAGGTACTTAGGTCATTTGGAGCATGCCTTACAAGGAGATTGCAGGACCCTGGCCTCTTCCTCTTCCCCTCTTTGCCTCCCAGCTAATGAAGTGAGCATCTTTGATCTGCCACACACTCCCACCATGACATGCTGCCTTGCCACAGGCCCAAAGCAACAGGACCAAAATGAGCATAGATTGATCATAGCCTAAAACTGTGAGCCAAAATAAACTTTTCCCCTTTATTAGTTAATTATCTCAGATATTTCATGATGGTGCCAGAAATCTGGCTGACATATAGGCTATCTTCTCATTTTGTGCCATGTACAAAATAGGAGCTCATGAAATGTTTGACAGTTGGCTGAAGTAAAGTCTATATCACTTTGCATTTATAGTTTCTCACATGGGTTTCACAATAATCCCATGAGAAAGGAGTTATAATTATTCCCAGGTTACAGTTGAGGAAACTGAGGCACAGATTGGCTAACACACTTTCCTGGGTGTCACATGGCAAAGTAAATTTAGAGCAAGGTTTCCTGGTCCTAGTCAGTGATTGTGCTCTGTTCTATATCACCACATGAACTTCTTGAGTAAGTGTGCAAGGAAACATGAAACATTAAGCATCTACCATATGTTAAATGAGAATTAGGATATATAGGGTACCAGGAAATGAATGAAAATAAAGGAACCTTTCTGTTGGAACAAGTAAGAGTAGCATTTTAATGGACAAAAACATCCTGACCTGCGAAAGGCTATGAGAAGATAAAAGAATCCAAAATGGCTTCGAAGCAGGGATGAGTTGGTGACGACCAGAGAAAGATAGCTACCGGTTGTCAAAGATCAGGGAAGCTGGGAAGAGCTGTGTCAAGCTGGAAATCTGTTCGGAGACAGTGATGAAGCCAACACTCTTTGATTGCCTAAAATTGGCTGTGCAGAAATGGATGGCAATGGAGACGTTTGCTGCTGGGGAGAGAATATAGTTTAAATTTAATGAGGACAACTCTAGAAGCCCTGCTGATTCCTGATTGATGAGTACTAAGGAGCCTCACTTAACTTGCAGGCACAGCTGTCTGCACTGAGCTTTGGTGGGTATTGGGCAGCAGCTATGCCCACAGGGAAACAGTCCCTGCCTTTTTTGCATGTTTGTGCTGCACCTCCTGGACAGCAAGTGGGTGAAAGAGCAAGCCTGCAGCCCTGCAACCCCCCAAAAGGTTATTTTGTCCAAGCCAAATGTTGCCTATTGAATTCCCACCAGCCTGATTAGAAAGGATTATTCTGAAGGTCTGTGAAGTATCTAGTAACCAATCTTCCTGAGTTATTTTTGAATAGCTATTGAATGGATAATTTCCATACCCATTATCAAAATGATATGCTGGAGGTGAAATTTAGCTGTATTGTATTTGATCAGTAATTGCAGAAATGTTTCCCTCAGATTTAATGCCTTATTGGCAGCAGGTCTCCCTACAGGCGCAAAAGACTTTGGGATACTTTTTGGTTGACACAAATGCTTTATTATTGCAATATTTTTGTTGCAGTTGGGGGGGATAAGATTTATTTGGGCATCTGAAGATGAACTGAAAGTTTTTTTCACTTCCTAAGAGCAAGCATTTGGCAACATCCCATTTTCCACCAGCAACAACAAGTGAATAATATGTCTCTCCATTGCCCAAGCCTCAGTGCTCCAGAGAAGAAGGCCCCAAGGCTCCCTGTGTTCAGTAAACCCATGACAATAGCCATTCATACAGGTCTCTGTTACCAGAAAAAAAAAATGGACAAGAAACTAAACATTGAAATATTTGACTTATGAAAAGATAACTCTGTTCCTGAGGTTTACTTCATGCCTCCACATTGCAAGATTCTAGATCAGCTACTGCTGGTAGAAATAAAATACAAGCCACAGAGGTAGGTTCATTTTGCCATTTAGTCCCACTTTTCTTTTGCTTTTGTTTGTTGTTGTTGTTGTTGTTGTTGTTGTTGTTTGTACCAGGAATTGAACCCAGGTGTGTTTAACCACGGAGCCACATCCCCAGTCCTTTTTATATTTTATTTAGAGACAGGGTCTCACTGAGTTACGTAGTGCCTAGGTTTTGCTGAGGCTGGCTTTGAACTCACAATCCTCCTGCCTCAGCCTCCTGAGCCACTGGAAGTACAGGCATGTGCCACCACACCTAACTTAGCCCCATTTTTTAAAAGGTGAAAAGTTGATGGAGGATGCAGCTTACTGGTAGAACATTTGCCTAGCATGCACTAAGCCCCGGGTTCCATTCTCAGCACACAAAAACAAACCAAAATAGTGAAAAGAGCCAGGTGCGGTGGCACACGCCTGAAATCCCAGCAGCTCAGAAGTCTGAGGCAGGAGGATCGCAAGTTCAAAGCCAGCCTCAGCAACTTAGTGAGGTGCTAAGCAACTCACTAAGACCCTGTCTCTAAATGAAATACAAAATAGAGCTGGGGATGTGGCTCAGTGGTCAAGTGCCCCTGAGTTCAATCCCCAGTACCCCCCTAAAAAAGAGTGAAAATGAACAGTTGAAGTTAATTTCAATATTATATTTTATTTAACCCAATATATCCAAAATATTATTATTTAATCATAAAACCAATATAAAAGCATTAATTAGATAATTGACATCTTTTTTCATCCTAATACTTCAAAGTCAATTGTGTATTTTACCTATCTCAATTCCAACTACCCACATTTCAAGTGCCCAGTCACCTAGTTAATTTGTCTACTTGGCGTTAAGAACTGTCTTCTGATTTGACTTTTTCACTGAATTGACTGAAACAGCTGGTATTTTGGCTGGTATGTGGCCAGTGGCCACTGCATTGCACAGCACAAGTCTAGCTTGAGCTACATGCCAGGGCTTCCAATTAATCCCTGAGTTGAACTGGTCCTTATGGTTTGCTATGCCCCTAGGCTAAGTAAAAGCTTAGATTGCCCTCATCTTTTATCTGAAACTCTGTCCCCATTTAATCCTGTCGTTCTATGCAGATGCTGCCAAGGTTGTCAAATCCAAAAACCAAAATCACCTACTGACAGTGAGCGCTAGTAACATTGCACAACAATCTATGCAAAGAGATGAAAATGCAGCCTCCCACATTACCCACATTACTTGCAGCAGGATAAGAGGGTAGAGACCAGCCAGCCAGCTTCAAGTGCTAAGCAACTAAAGTGCAACAAGACATCTTACCCCAGATCACTTGTCAACACTGGATACTTTACCTTGGCACAGCTGAGTTTTCCAACAGTGTTTTTGAACCAAATCCTAGTACAACCCAAACAAAAATGCCTCATTAGGCTGGTTATCTACAGTCATAATAGAACTCTGAATTGAATAGTGTTGAAAATTGGCAGGCAAAATTGATTTTATCTTTGTTGATATTTTTTAGTTACAGAATAATATTGTTATTTTAGTTCTCTTTGTTGTGATATGTTTGGACCCATGGCTGCATCTCCTAGGCACACTGAAAGAATGGTATGACCTGGAGACATTCATGGCCACAATGTGGGCTACCATACTTTAGGGAGATATAATGTTGCTGTATCTAGACTGATTTGGCATTGATTCCTCTTCTATGGGGCACCAGATATTTCTTTTTTTTTTAAGAGAGAGTGAGAGAGGGGGAGAGAGAGAGAGAATTTTAATATTTATTTTTTTAGTTATCGGTGGACACAACATCTTTGTTTGTATGTGGTGCTGAGGATCGAACCCAGGCCGCACACATGCCAGGCGAGCACGCTACCGCTTGAGCCACATCCCCAGCCCAAGGCACCAGATATTTCACATGTATGAGGTTTGTCTCTTTGGCAATATGGCTCAAAGGACAAAAATAGTCATTTACACACTACTCTGTTCCCCTCTCCTCCCCACCCAATTTTAGCTCAGTGATGAGGATTTGATGTCATTAATGCTTGTGCACACCACCCAATTCCATGTTACTTCTGAAAAAGCTGTGGTCATGCTTCTGAGACACTGACAATTGGTATTACTTCTTTTTTTTATTGGTTGTTCAAAACATTACAAATCTCTTGACATATCATATTTCATACATTCATAGATTCAATTGGGTTTTGAACTCCCATTTTTACCCCAAATACAGATTGCAGAATCACTTCGGTTACACCTCCACATTTTTACATAATGCCATATAAGTAACTGTTGTATTCTGCTACCTTTCCTATCCTCTACTACCCTCCCCTTCCCTCCCATCTTCTCTCTCTACCCCATCTACTGTAATTCATTTCTCTCCTTGTTTATTTTCCCATTCCCCTCACAACCTCTTATATGTAATTTTGTATAACTCCTTGAAGCTTCATTTATGTCTTTGATGCACTGTAATTAAGCCAAGTAATGATGAGTTTCCATACTGGAGCACGAGTATGAGCTGGTGAGAACCCCAGTCAACTAGTTTATTTGTCTACTTGGCATCAAGAACTATTGGATAATTTTTTTCCACTGAATTGACTGAAAGAGCCGGTATTTTGGCATTCCTTCCAATGTTCTTTTCAAATCACCGAGCATTTTACTGAAAGCCAACTGTGTGCTAAGTACCATGCTAGGTGCTGGAAATTAAGTGGAAAATAAAACAAAGTCCCTGCCTTCAAGTCACTCAGAAATAGAATAGGCAACTATAAAATGGCAAGACAAGTGTTCCAATTGGGGAATATAGATGTACTTTGGAGGGTCACATAACGTTCATTTGGATAAGGTGGGTGGGGTAGGGGATGCTTCTGTGAAAGCAGCCTTAAAGAATGAGCAGGAAGGGGAAGAAGGAGAAAAGGCTGATGAAATAATCTAGGTGTGAGATGTTGAAGGCCTGAAATAAAGCAGCAGACACGAAGACACTGAGTAAGGTATATATTAAGGAGGGAGGATCAATAGGATTTGCTGTTTTTATAATAGATTGGTAAAAGAAATAAGAAGAAAAGAGGGGTTTCAAATGATGTCCAGGTTTCTGGCATGAGTGATTGGATGGATAGTGTAGCCATCACCTGAAACAAAGAATCCATGAAAATAAACAGGTTGAGAGAGAGGGCAAGGGAGGAAATGAGTTCCATTTTGACCTATTTCATAGCTCACTTCTGAGAAAACGAGATTATTAGAAGGCAGCAGAACATATAGATTTGGAACACAAGAGAAATTTCTAGGCTACTGATATAGATGGACTTTGATCTCCATACATTTGACTTTAGTAACATCAATGTTTTTGTATGCTATTTACCAATAGCCCTAAGGAACCTTTCAGATACCAAATTCAGCTGAAAAACTAACATTTTGGTCTATTGCATGGTGGCACTGTTCGTCAAAAAAATGGTTCCCAGGAGTTTATGTTTAGCAGTGTCTCTTGGGCATATACTGGAATATTTTACCACATTTTTTCCTTATAAGATTTAATAGAAGCAGATGTGGCAATTACACATACCTGTAATCTTTAACTATTCTGAAGTTGAGGTAGGAAGGTTGCAAGTTCAAGGCCAGCCTCAGCAACTTAGTGATCCCTGTCTCAAAATAAGATGTAAAAAGGGCTGGAGGTGTAGCTCAGTAGTAGAACACTCTTGGATTTAATCCACAGAACCACAAACACACACATACATACATACACACACACACACACACACACACACACACACATACAAAGAATTAATGGAAATTCAGAAAAACAAAATAAAAGTAAAGTAATAATAATGAAAAGAAATATCATACCAAATTTAATTGAGATGAACATGAAAACCATTACATATGCTATATGATGGCAAATATTTAGCTTCAAGAGGATGCTCATTGGACTTAAAGAATTTATGCCTTCAATTATGAACAAAAGTAACACAACTATAGAACATAAATAAAATTATGAAAACCCCATTTTTTAAATTGTGACTAGAAGATAAGGTAATATTGGGGATTTTTATATGACTTTATTTTATTTATTTTATTTTTTGGTACTGGGGAGTGAACCCAGGGGCCTTTTCCTGCTGAGCTACATCCCCAACCCTTTTTATTTTTCATTTTGTGATGGGGTCTTGCTAAGTTGGAAAAGCTGGCCTTAAACTTGTGATTCTCCTGCCTCAGCCTCCCAAGTAGTTGGGATTACAGGTGCACACCACCATGCCTGGTTCATAAATAGGTACTTATATAAAAATTCTAGACATTACTTATTAGCTCTGGAAATTAACTCCCTTCCATGTCCCAAATAACATGAGTCTATATGACCCTTACACACTGGATATTCATATGCATTTCTAAAATATTTATTTTTTAGTTATAGGTGGACACAATATCTTTATTTTATGTGGTGCTGAGGATCAAACCCCATGCCTTATGCATGCTAGGCGAGCGCTCTACTGCTGAGCCACAACCCCAGACCTCACATCCTTTTTTAAAATGACTTTCTATAAGAAAATACAGAGCTACTTGAGACAATAATATTAAAACAGTAGTTGGTGGGGTTGTTTGTTTGTTTGTTTGTTGTGATACTGGGGATTGAACCCAGGGCTACCAAGCAAGGACTCTGCCACTGAGCTATATCTCCACTCCTTAAGATGGTAGTTGTGATGGTTAATTTTAGGTGTCAATTTGACTGGATTAAGAAATTGCAAGATAGCTGGTGAAACATTATTTCTGGTTATGTTTGGAAAGGTGTTTCAAAAGATATTAACATCTGAATCAGTAGACCTGGTGAAGAAAATTCATTCTCAGCAATGTGAGCAGACATCTTCCAATCAGCTGAAGACCATCCAATCAGCCAGATAGAACAAAAAGAGGAAAAATGAATTTGCTCTCTCTCTCTTCTGGAGCTGAGACACCCATTTTCTGCCTTTGGACATAAGAACTCCAGGACTTAACACCAACTCAGGCCTTTGGTATTAAACTGAGTTACATCATTTGTTTCCTTGATTCTGAGAACTTTGGATTCAGACCAAATTATACCTCCGGTTTTCCATGTTCCCCAGCTTGCAGAGAGTTCATGATGGGATATCTTGGCCTTCATGATTGCATGAGCTCATTTCCATAAGTCATCTCCTCATAACTATCTGTCTATCTACCTATCTAATATATGCTATGGTTTGGATATAAAATGTCCCCCAAAGTGTATGTGTTGATGGATTGGTCCCCAATGCAGCAATGGTCAGAGGTGGGGATTTGGAGAAGTGATTGGATTGTGAGGGATCTGACCTCATCAATGAATCAATCCACTGAAGGATTCATATGTGAGGGGATTATTGGAAGGTGGTAGAAACTGTAGGTGGTAGAGCCTACTTGGAGGTAGTAGGTCACTTGGGGAATGCCCTAGAAGGGTATTTCTTGTTCCCAGCCCTTCCTCCTCTCTCTCTTTGCTTCCTGGCTGCCATGAGTTGAACAAAGCTTTCCTCCTCCATACCCTTCTGCCATGATGCTCTGTGTTACCTCAGGCCCAAAGCAATGGAGCCAATCAACCATGAACCAAAATCTCTGAAACCATAAGCCAAAATAAATCTGTCCTCCCTTAAGTTATTTTTCTCAGATATTTTGGTCACAGCCACAAAAATGTGACTAACACAGTATCTTTCTACATTTGATATGGTTTGGAAATAAGGTAAATCCCAAAAGCTCATGTGTGAGACAATGCAAGAAAGTTTAGAGGTGAAATGATTGGGTTAGGAGAGCCTTAACCTAACCAGTGCATTAACCCACGGTAGGATTAACTGGGCTGTAACTTTAGGCAGGTGGGTCACTGGAGGCATGCCTTTAGGGTTTATTTTATTAATTTGCTCTAATTAGTTATACATGACAGTAGAATGCATTTAGACACATTGTACACAAATGGAGCACAACTTCTCCTTCCTCTGGCTGAACGTTGTATAGAGTCACACCGGTACTGTTATCATACATGTATATAGGGTAATAATGTCCGTCTCATTCCACTGACCTTCCCATCCCCACCCCCCTCCCCTCCCCTCACTCCCCTCTGCCCAATCCAAAGTTCCTCCATTCTTCCCTAAACATCCCCCCCACCATTGTGGATTAGCATCTGCTTATCAGAGAAAACATTTGGCCTTGGTTTTTTTAGGTTTGGCTTATTTTGCTTAGCATGATATTCTCCAGCTCTATCCATTTACCTGAAAATACCATTAGGGTTTATAATTTGACCCTGGTGAGCAGAGCTCTCTCTTTTTCCTGATTGCCATGTCCTAAGCTGCTTTCCTCCTCCACACCCTTCTGCTAGGATTTTCTTCTTCCTCTTGGACCAAGAACTATGGAATCAGCTATCAAGGAACTCAACCTCCAAAACCATGAGCCCCCCAAAACCTGTTCCTTCTCTACATTGTTCTTCTCAGATCTCTTGGTCACAGCTTTGAAAAAGCTAAAACAACATCATTTTGGGCTTGTTTCTCTGGAGAACCCTGACTAATACAGTAAGCCCTGGACTAGCTGTAGCTATTTAAAAAATGTCTCACTGTTTGGTTCGTGTTCCTCTCAACACCTTATCCAGTCAAGTGTCTTGGTTCACAAAGATACAGAAAAGTAATTTATTGCTAAGATTAATCACTGGAAATAATTTCCAGTGAAATAATTTCACTTTTGAAAATCATAGTTTTCTAATTTCTCCTATTGTTTTTTTTTTTAATTTTAAACTACTCACTATTATTTGTTTTGAAGACTTTCAGGGTTTTGTTTTGTGTTGTGGTTTGAGACAGGGTCTTGTTAAGTTGTCCAGGCTAGCCTTGAACTTGTAGTCCTCTTGCCCCAGCCTCCCAAGTAGCTGGAATTATTGGTATGTGGCACCATTTGTAGCTTGGTTTTTTGTTAATTTGTTTTGGTTGGTTGGTTGGTTAGTTTTTATACACTATGTTGCCCAGGCTGACCTCAAACTACTGGACTCAAGCAATCTTTTGCCTCAGCCTCCTGAGTGGCTGAGACCACAGGCACATACCACCATGCCTGTTTACCACTCAGAATTCAAATGGATAGAGCAATGAAGTGAATTAAGATAAAAGAGTAGAGCTGAAGTATAGCTCAGTGGTTGAACACTTGCCTAGCACATTCAAGGCCTTGGAATTGATCTCCAGCACCATAAAATAACAGATAACAAAGAAAATGAAAGCTACCTTATATGCCTGCAATGGTAGCCACAAAAAACAGTTTTTGTATAATGATAAAGTACTGAGATTCCTAATATTTGTACATGTATTTTATGTCGTGATTGTGACCAGAAGCAGCTTGATACATGAGTCCATAAAATTCCCTTTTAAAAAAAGGATGTTGGGCTGGGGTTTTGGCTCAGCAGTAGAGTGCTCGCCTACAGTGTGTGAGGCCCTGGGTTCCATCCTCAGCACTACATAATAATAAATAAATAAAGGTATTATGTCCAACTACAACTAAAAAAATAACTATTTTTAAAAAGTAAAAAGTAAAAAAGGATGTTATACAATTTACTTGACTAAAAAAGTGTTGCCAGGCACCTCTTCCTCTTTAGAAATTAGTCCCGACAGGTGAACCATTTTTTTGCTACCATGGGCTGGGAAAGATGTTTTAGTATTTGCTGAGAGTCACCCACTTCGAAATCTTGGATTTATGTACAATAACATACCTGTAAACTTTACAAATTGAGTGGGTACATTTAAGACAGAATTTAAGTTCTGCTGTTTTGAAAGACACAACAGAGAATGCATGTTTTCATTTTATAATAATACCTCTTCTGCATACATAAACAGACTGCTGTCCTAATGCCAATATCTAGGGCAAGGATCAGCTGATTTTTTTAAGTACTCATGCCCTATTGAAATTTTCAAAAGTTGGATTTCATTTCCCCTTTTCTGTTGTGAGACTCATTAAACAAAAATGCAGTTGTCATCAATGTTGTTATAATCACAGGTATGATGTTGAGGTTCATTAGTTAAGATGTTTAGACAGACCAGGTCACAGTCTTTTGGGATGGCTCTCTGCTTTTTTCTGAAAGGCAGTACCCAGAGCTGTGCTTCTCAAAGTTTAAGGTGCATATGAATCATCCTGAGATCTTGTTAAAATACAGATCATGATTCTGTGGATCTAGGGTAGGGTCTGAGATTGAGTTTTTTGTTTTTTGTTTTTGTTTTTTGTACTGGGAATTGAAACCAGGGGCACTTTTACTACTGATCTACATCTTCATCCCTTTTTATTTTTTATTATAAGATAGGGTCTCACTAAGTTTTTTACGGCCTGGCTAAATCGCTGAGGCTGGCCTTGAATTTATGATCCTCCTATCTCAGCCTCCCAAGCCACTGGGATTACTGGTGTGTACCATCACACCCAGTGAGTTTGATTTTTTACTAGGAATTTAACCCAGGGGCATTTACTATCGAGCTACATCCCCATCCCTTTTTATTTTGAGACAGGGTCTCTCTAAGCTGCCCAGGCTGGCCTCAAACTTGCCATACTCCTGCCTCAGTCTCCTAAACTGCTGGCTGGAATTACAGGTGTGCACCATCATGCCAGCAGAGATTGAGAGTTTTTATATGCTCCTGTGTGATACTGATGATGCTAGTCCATAGTGCACACTTTGAGTAGCAATGGCTTTGATCATGAGCTCCATTTATCCATTCAGGAATGCATGCTGTTGTCCTTACGGAATGCAGGATTCATGTGGAAAATAAATGTGTTTGTCCCTCTACCTACCTAAATATCTATCTGAAGAATATTCATTTTGTGAAGGAAAGAAAGAAGAGGGGAATTCATATACTGAGGATACAGTTATGTGCCAGGTATTGTGTTGACTATTTTTAATTCTAAGAAGTACCATGTAAGGTAGGTGGCATTTCCCCACTTTGCCAGTGACAAAAAAAAAAAAAAAAAAAAAACTGAGAGATTTACTTGCTTCTAAAGTCAAAGCCCCTTTCCATTGTACCATCTTGCCCCCAAGGTTTCAATCATTTTGTTGTTGTTGTGGTTGTTGTTTGATATACATGGTGTATTGTAACATATTATACATATATGGAGTCAAAGTTTCAATCTTATGACAACAGTCAAAGGTACCATCTAATTCGCATATTTGGCAACATAATTTCTGCATTTTTTTAGTTGTAGGTGGACACAATACCTTCATTTTTTTAATGTGGTGCTGAGGATTGAACCCAGTGCCTCACACATGCTAGGCAAGTGCTCTAACTCTGTACCACAACCCCAGCCCCAATTTCTGCGATTTCTAAAAGAAACATAATTCAATCTGAAACTGTTTTAATACATTTCATGAAACATCCTGGAGTCCATGACCACATAGCTTGCTATTTCATAGCTTTGAAAATACTATCATTACTTTTATGTCCCTGAAAATGCAGCACTTACACCCAGTATGAGTCTGACATCTCATTCTTAATTTGGAAAGCAGATGTTAGTGTTGAATCTGACCCCACAACATCTGTCTTCAGTTACCCAACTCTGGCAAGTTCTCCTAGATTCCAAGACAAAGATAATCCACCAGCGATTTGATCAAAATGAAGCCAAAAAATCAGTGGTGAATCACCATTGAACTGTCCTGCCACTAAAGCTAAGTCGAGGGGTCATGAAGATAGAGTGCATGAAACACTTCAAAGAGGCATTTGAAGAAAACAAATTTTCAATTGGTCATGGGGGCCTACGTGACCCAACTCTTATCAGTAAACAAATTTCTTTGAAAAACAGAAAGGGAACAGGGAACATTTCAAAGCAACTTGGTTTCTGTTAGATCTTGGAAGCAGATTTCATTTGGCCTAGGAATAAAGCATCTGACCAGAGGTCAGCAGTATAACCAAGTCATTCCAACAAATGCAGACAGTTACTGGGCACCTGCTACATATGCTATTTGGGCTTATACCTGAAATGTCCTTGAAAGCTTATGTAGTAAATACTGGGTCCTGAATGCAGCATTACACAGAGGTGAGGCCTTTGTGAGGTTACTGGATCATGAGGGCTCTAATCTTATCAGTGAATTAAACTATTGATGAATTCATAGCTTAATGGGCTATTGAGAGGTGGTGGAAATTTTAGGATGTGGGGCCCAGTTTGTGGAAATAGGTCACTGGGAGATAACTCAAAGGGTATATTCTGTCCCAAGCCCCTCCTGCCCTTACTCTGTCCTCACTTCCTGAGCAGTTTTACCACGTGCTCCCCACCATGATGTTCTGCCTCACCACAGGCCCACAAATAATAGAGCCAGGGGACCATGGACTGAAACCTCTGAAATTTTGAACCCAAATAAATCTTTACTCCTTTAAGCTCATCTTGTCAGACATTTTGTCATAGCAATGGAAAGCTGACTAACACAGAGTTTGAGAGAGACTGAAAACAGTAAGAGCCAAGCCCTGATCTCAAGGAGTGCTATAGTTTAGATGTTAATGTCCTCCAAAGGCTTGGAACCCTGGGATGCGGTTCAGTAGTTAAGCATCCTTGGGTTCAATCCCCAGTACCCTAATGGGTGGGGCCTAATGGGAGAGCCTTAAGTCACTGGGAGTATGCCCTTGAAGGGGATTGTAGGATCCTGGTCCCTTGCTCTTTCTCTTCAACTCCCCCTGAATCATGAGTGATTCTGCTCCACCATGCATTCCCTCCATGATGTGCTTCCTCCACTAAAGCCCAAAGCAACAGGGGTTAATTGATGAGGGACTTCAACTTCTAAAAGTGTGAGCTAAAAACTAAACCATTCATCTTTATAAATTGATTATCTTGGATAATTGTTATAGTGAAGGAAAACTAATATAAGATTTGCCAATGACTCCAACTAGGTCCAGTAAGATAAGGACCAGAAGGAAAATAACAGGCAAATGGTGTTAATATTTAGGGTAGGGGGAATCTGGGGCTGTGGCTTAGTGGTAGAGTGCTTGCCTAGCACATGTGAGGTAACGGTTCGATCCTCAGCACCACATAAAATTTTTTTTTTTTTTAAAAAAGGTATTGTGTCCATCTACAACTAAGAAAGCATTAAAAAAAAGATTTAGGGTAGGGAGAGATAACATATTGTTGGGAGTATAAGGAAAGGCTTCATGGAGAAAGCAGTATTAGAGATGAGTTTGTAAAGTAGGTAGAATTTCCATAGGTAGCCCTAAGAAGCTGGAAGTATTCAAGGAGAACCAGCAAAGGAAGGCAAGGAAACAGAAAATGTAGAACATATTCAGAGAACTCAGGTTTAGCTAGAATGTAGGACATGTTTACTGAACAGATAAATAAGGGAGACACAGCTTAGGCAAGAGGTTAGAGGCCTTTATTTTTTATTTTGAGACAGGGCTCATTAAATTAGTTAGGGCCTTACAAAGTTGCTTAGGCTGGCCTTGAACTTGCAATCCTCCTGTCTCAGCCTCCCAAACTGCTGGGATTACATGGGTGTGCTACTGTGCCTAGCTAAAGGGAGATTGTTTCTGAGTGCAGTTTCTGATTCACTGGACAGATACTCCCAACAATATATGATCTCCACTTCCTTGCCCATCCTTCAACACATCTACTGTGGAAATTTGCTATTTCCTAGGCTTGTAATACAATTCTCCCTCATAGCCAGCCCCATTCACCACCTCTTTCAGGTCTTTACTCAAATGGCACTCCTTCAGAGAGGCCTTCCTTGAACTAATCTGTCATCACTCTCTGTCTCTGAACCCTGCTTTATTTTGGTATGTTAGTGCTCACCATCACTTCAGGTATCATCTTTACATTTGTTTATTTCTGCCTCTTCCTATGAGAATATAAATTCAGTGAGGGAGAGGATTTGTATCTGTTTTCACTACTATATCCCTAGTGCTCAGGACAGTGTCTGGTATGAAGCATCACTCAGAATATTGGGATCCAGACTGCTTTTCATTGTTAGTCTCAATGAACTAACTGACGCCTTCCCTCTAGTCTTACCCACTCTAGTCTATTCTCCTCCCTGCCCCCTGAGGTCATGAATCTCATTCTTTTACCCTGAGATTAATATTCCCCAGTGGTTCATTATCACTACCTACATAATGAGGCCCACATTCCTAGGCCGCATTCAAGGTTCTTTGTGCCTCAAGCCCAACCCAACTCCTCCCCTCTTGTCTCTGACTTTTCCTTACCATGCAACCTATTTGTGTTATGGTCCAATTGTTTTGATTTTTTTAATTTTTAATCAGTGGGACACTTTTTGTGGTGGGGTACTGGGGATTGAACCCAGGGATGCTTAACTACTGAACCACATCCCAGCCCTTTTTATTTTTTATTTTGAGGCAGCATCTCACTGAGTCACAATCCCAGCCCTGTATTAGATGGTTTTATAAATGTGGAATCTTACAAGACCTAAAGCTCCTTAAATAAGGGGATGGTGTCCTGTATGGTGGCACATGCCTATAATCCTCGCCACTATGGAGGCTGAGGTAGGAGGATCTTGAATTCAAAGCCAGCTTCAGCAACTTAATGAGGCCCTAAGCAACTTAGCAAGACCCTTTCTCAAAATAAAGTGTTGGAGGTGTGGCTCAATGGTTAAGCACCCCTGGGTTCAATCTCTAGTAGAAGAAGGAAGAGGAGAAGGCAGTGAGTGTTTGCTGAATGCATGATTCATCTTTGTAGCCCCAATAGTTCTATTACAGTGTCTTGCATCTAGTAGGTACTCAATTGTCTGTTGGATGAATAAATGAGTTTCCCACATTGTATCCCAATTTTTTAAATTGATATTTTCTTTATTTTCTTCTGTTAAGAGAACTTTAAAAAATGATTTTGGGCTTCACAGCTGCACCTGCTTCTGTATCTGTCTCGTCCAGATTGTGAGCTTCATGAGGACAGGAATTACGTCTTGTTCATTGGCAGTAGGTTTTTCCTAGGCAATCTTTAACAGGTTAAGAAAGTTCCCTTCCACTCCTCATTTGTTGAAAGTTTACCATGGATTAAACTTATGTAGCTTGCTTTTCTGTTTGTTTCTTTTTTTCTTTTTGGTCATAAAAACAACAAGGCATTCAGTCCCCTGTGGCTCCTGAAGATTTCAGTAAGCTGCCAAATAACAGTACTGAATTTACAAATGAATTAATGAAAAGCTTGTAGCAAAATTATTCTAGTGAGGAAATAATCCTTTTGGGGACTTCAGTTTCAAATGATGAGGCAACATTAGTTTTAAGTGAAAGAAAACATCTCATTGTGTATATTTAACACACTTTATAAATATGCCAGAAGGAGTTTGTCCCAGGGTACCCTACAGTAGATGCAAATAGGAAGAAACTCACCAGAGCAAATTGTTCTGGTTCCAGTACGTAAATAGATTTTTGTTGCGCTGATCTCCAAATTTCCCTCCAGCCCAAACTATGTGTGATTCTCTCAGATAGTATACAGGACACTTATTTCCACTGAACAGAGTCCCAGACAGTTACTCTCCTTAAGCGTGTGGTATTCAATCTCACTTTTCCTTGAGGATAACTTTCTAGTAACCCTACTGGGATCCACGATCCTGCCCACCCTCACTTCCTGGTGCCTTTGTCTGAGGTCAGCTGTCAGTCACTCCTAAGTGGAAGAAACTGCCTTCTCACTTCTACAGCTCCCTTTCCCTACACAGGTACAAAAATACCATCTGTGAGCCCCTTTCCTGAAAGCATCACAGTGAGTTCAACCAAAGTGGAGATTTTGTTCTCAGCTACTTGAATCTATCTCTGCCACTGGCACCAAAGAAATAGTCAAGTAGAAAACAGTGAAGTAGGCATGGGTGTGCACTCAACAGATATGGGTTGGCAATCTGACTCCACTGGTAATTAGCTCTGTGACCCTGATCAAATTATTTCCCCTTTCTGGCCTTCAGTTTCCTCATCTGTCAACTGTAAGTGATAATAGGACCCTCCTCAAAAGGTTTTTGTAAGAAGTAAATGAGATGATGCTTATAGTAAAAAACGTAGACAAATACCTCACATAAAATAAAACTTCAACAAATATTAAATATTGTCACTATTATTATCAATAATGCTACCGAAATATATGTAAGCCCCACTAATTCTATATAAAGTGCTAGTGTAATAGGGAGATAGATTCCTATCAGAAATCATAATAAGCTGGGTACAGTGGCCCACACCTGTAATCCCAGTGACTCAGAGGTTTGAGGCAGGAGGATGGCAAGTTCAAGCTAGTCTCACCAATTTAGCAAGGCTGTCTTGCCAAATCATCTCACTCCAGTCAGAATGGCAGTTATTAAGAATACAAGCAACAATAAGTGTTGGTGACGATGTGGGGAACAAGGCACACTCATATATTGCTGGTAGGACTGCAAAATGGTGCAACCAATATGGAAAGCAGTATGGAGGTTCCTTGGAAAACTTGGAATGGAAACACCATTTAACCCAGGTATCCCTCTTCTCAGTCTATACCTAAAGGAGTTAAAATCAGCATACTACAGTGACACAGCCACATCAATCTTTATAGCAGCACAATTCACAATAGCTAAACTATGAAGCCAACCTAGGTGCCCTTCAATAGATAAATAGGTAAAGAAACTGTGGTATATATATACAATGGAATATTACTCAGCATTAAAAGAAAATAAAATCATGGCATTTGTAGGTAAATGGATGGAGTTGGAGAATATCATCCTAAATCAAGTTAGCCAATCCCAAAAAACCAAAGGCTAAATGTTTTCTCTGATATGTGGATGCTGATCCATAATGGGTGGGGGAGAGCATGGGAGGAATGGGAAAAGAGGTGGGAGGGGATGGGGGGGCATGGAGGTAGGAAACATGGTGGAATGAGATGGACATCATTACCCTAAGTACATGTATGAAGACACAAATGGCGTGACTCTACTTTGTATACAACCAGAGAAATGAAAAATTGTGCTCCATTTGTGTACCAAGAACGGAAATGAATTCTACTGTCATGTGTAACAAATTAGAACAAATAAGTAAGTAAATAAATAAATAGTGCTTTTTTAAAAGGACCAGTCAGAAGAACAAGATACCTTAAAAGTTAAAAACATGATTGTTATATTACTCTATTAATAGTGTTGAAAGATAAAAATAAATGACATTATCCAAGAAAACAAAAAAAATCCATTTATTTATTTATTTATTTATTTATTTTGGTGCTGGGGATTGAACCCAGGGCCTTATGCATGTGAGGCAAGCACTCTTCCAACTGAGCTATACCCCCAGCCCCTCAAAATTAACTTTTTTAAAGGGGCTGGGCCACATCAATGTTTATAGCAGCATAATTCACAATAGCTAAACTGTGGAGCCAACCTAGATGTCCTTCAGTGGATAAAGAGATTTTAAAAAATGTGGTATATATACACAATGGAATATTACTCAACAACAAAAGAGAACAAAAATCATGGCATTTGCAGGTAAATGGATGACGTTGGAAAAGATAATGCTAAGTGAAGTCAGCCAATCCCCAAAAAAAACAAATACTGAATGTTTTCTCTGATATAGGGAGGTTGACTCATAATGGGATAGTGAGGGAGAGCACAGGAGGAATAGATGAATTCAAGATAGGGAAGACCGGTGGGAGGGAAAGGGAGGGCATAGGGGAGTAACAAGGCTGGTGGAATGTGATGGACATCATTATACAAAGTACTTGTATGAAGACTTGAATTGGATGTCAACATGCTTTATATACAAACAGAAATACAAAAAGTGTGGTATAAAAAAATAAAAATAAAAGGTGCTGGGGTGTACTTAATGGAAGAGCACTTGCCTAGCATAAACAACCCTCTGAATTCAATCCCCAGTACCATCAAAAAAATAGAAATCATTATAATGATATTTATGTCATACTTGTATAGGATTTGCTATGTGCCCATTCTAAGTACTATACATATTTTAACTTAATTTCCAAAACAACCCTATGAGTTAGACACTCTTATTACTATCATCATCATCATCATCATCATCATCATCTTGTAAACAGAAACAAAAAGTTTTTGTCTGTGGTCACACATTTAACTGGCAAAGTTGGGGCATGATCTCAGGCCATCTGGCTCCAGAGCCTGCTTGTTTAACCCCACTGCTAAACTGTCTTTCTGTAATTAACTGTAGAATATGTAAATGGAAATGCAGCTTTATTACCTCAAACTTGGGGTTGTAACCCTTCCAATCCCTCCCTCTCCTCCCATAGCAAATGGTCACTAACTAATTGTGATTAACACATTATTCATGTGAAATAGTTATAGGCTGCTGCTAGGTATAGAAAGTGGCAAGAGATATATTTGTTTTGCCTGATGATAAGAGAAATGTGTCTTCTATCTTGCTTTCCTTCTTTCATTTATTTATCTGTTTGTTTGTTTGTTTATGTTGTGCTGCTGGGGATTGAACCCAGGGCCTCACATATGCTAGGCAGGCACTCTGCGACTGAGCTATAGCCCCAGTCCCTCTTCTATTCTGATTCAATGTAATTGAGCTTACTCAACCTCCTTTCCACCAGTGGCAGACTAGGGCAGCATACACAAAATTAACACTTTTATGAGAAATGACTTTCATCTACATGCCCAAGATTTGCTTACAAAGTATTTATAAGATTCTTCAAAGCCATTTTTACATCTTTCACTGACTCCACCCTAACAGAAGCCAGACTGCTCATTAATTCAAAGAGAGAAATCAAGTTGACTTCATTCTCAGTCACAGAACAATTACAAGATGCCAGGTGCCATTTAAAAACTACATACATGGGGGCTGGGGTTGTGTCTCAGTGGTAGTGTGCTTGCCTGGCCTGGTGAGGCCCTGAGTTTGATCCTCAGCATCACATATAAATAAATAAACAAAATAAAAGATCCATGGTAGGGGGGACTATATACATGGCTGGGATTGTAACTCTGGTAAAGCGCCTGCCTAGCACGTGTAAGGCACTAGATTCAATCCTAAGCAACACATAAAAATAAATAAATGAAATAAAAACTACATACATCATCTAATTTGATTCTGAATCTACTCCCAATAAGTTAGTTTTTTGTTATGCCATCTTCATTTTGTAAATTAAAGAAAAAGAATAATTTGAAAAGGTGTTATCAAAAAATCACATCATTGGACCCCTGTCCTTGATTTTGTGCTTTTGTGGGCCTTGATCTTAATGTCCTCTGTGTGCCTCCCACAGGGCAAAACATCTACAGGGCCAAGGAAAATTGTTCACCCAGAACCTGGGCCCCCTCCTTCCAACTGCCTGACCAAACACAAGGTACTAGGGACCCAGGACTTTCCTGCCTCAAAGACTCCAAACCTTATTCCAGAATCTGAGTGGCACTCTTGCTTGTTTTCATCTTCTCAAAAGCAGTAATGTTGCTAGTGTCAGTGCTCCTAGGTTTGAGGGATGATCTTGGGGTGTCTGTGTGTAAGGTTTTGATCAGTTTTGGACATGCAGGCTAAGGCATCTACTTCCATGGGCAGAAAGTCCCCTGTGGTGAGTAAAGAAACCCAGGATAGGAAAACAGGAGAGATTATAGGCCAGGATACTGGGGTCCCCATGTAGCCATGCTCCAGCACAGAATTCTAGAATATAAGATTTTCAAATTCTAACTTGGCCTATCAATTTGTTATCAATGTATACAGATCAAGGTAGAAAGATAGAACATATTTTACTTACAAGTTTGCTAGTTTGCATGGGCAAATCCTTGCCCAGGCCTCACAAATTTTAGGGGCAGGCTTGTACCCCCATATCTACCTGACAAAATTACTTCTTCAAGGGACTAGCTCAAATCCTATTTCTGCCAAATTCCTTCAAAATGACACCAACCAGAGCTAGTTTTCTCTCTTTGTCTGTTCCACTTTGTTTCCCAATCTGTCTGGCCACATCTATTGAAACCCCCTCTATCTTCCCCAGTGACCTAAGAAGTAAATTTGGGCTGGGTACAGTGGCACACACCTATAATCCCAGTGACTTGAGAGGCTGAGGCAGAAGGATCACAAGTTTGAGGCCAGCCTCAGCAACTTAGCAAGGCCCTCAGCAACTTAGTGAGACCCTGTCTCAAAATGAAAAATTAAAGGAATGGGGATGTGACTCAGTGGTTAAGCACCCCTGGATTCAATCCTTAGTATCAAAAAAAAAGAAGTAAGATTCATCCTTTTTCTTGCCCCCCAATGCCCACCATAGCACTTTACACAAACTGTATATCTGGAGATATTTGTTCAAGAAGAGAAAGGAGAAGAAAGGCCATATGCCTGGGAGAGAAAGGAAAGCAACTAAGAAATGTCTTTGACATAGGCCCAGGTGAACTGATAAGTTTCTATTTTCTTTTCATTTTTTTTTTTTTTTAGAGAGAGAGAGAGAGAGAGAGAGAGAGAATTTTTTAATATTTATTTTTTAGTTCTCGGCGGACACAACATCTTTGTTGGTATGTGGTGCTGAGGATCGAACCCGGGCCGCACGCATGCCAGGCGAGCGCGCTACCGCTTGAGCCACACCCCCAGCCCAATTTCATTTATTTTTTTATTTTTTATTTTTTTAAAGAGAGAGTGAGAGAGGGGGGGGAGAGAGAGAGAGAGAGAGAGAGAGAGAGAGAGAGAGAGAGAGAGAGAGAATTTTAATATTTATTTTCTAGTTCCCGGCGGACACAACATCTTTGTTGGTATGTGGTGCTGAGGATCGAACCCGGGCCGCACGCATGCCAGGCGAGCGCGCTACCGCTTGAGCCACATCCCCAGCCCCTTTCATTTTTCTTCTTGAATGGAAAACTTCCAACATATAAAAAAGTAGACAATCAGATAAGAAAGTTCCATGTGCCTCTCCCAAGCTGCATGAACTCAAAGCCAATGTCATTTCATCTGTACCATCACCCACTCTCCCCACCTCAATTTTGGATGATTTTGAAGCAAACCCCTATTATCATATTATTTCGACTATTAGCATTTCAGTATGAAAAGCAAGGATTCAGTGATCAAGAATTTGCTATTACCAAGCCCAGCTGAGCAACCACTGGAAAGTGACAAGACCTGAACAGAATTAATTCTGGCAGCTGCAGAGGCTTACGGGACAGGGGCTCATGCAGACTGGTTGTCTGTGTGTGAGCAGGGAAGGCAGTCTCTCTCCTTCCCACTGAGATCCCCAGTGGCAAGGAGCTGGAACAGCATGGGGCCGGTGGCTGTGGCTTCTCACCAAGCTGGCCATCTTTCTTTGCTCATTTCAAACCCTGTACTTAGTGGATTTCGACACCTTTGTGTACATCCATACTGACTTGTCTTAATTCTGTCAAAGCCTTCTCCCTCTCCCCTGGAGCTGTCTGGGAATTCTGGTTCATTGTTGCTGGCCGTTTTTTACTTCCTTTGTGCTTAGCTTGTTGAAATACGAAAGGGGTTGGACAGTGTCAGACAATATGGCCCCCGTCACGCCACATTTTACATTGAAATCATCTTTAAGGGCTTTGCTCCTTGACACAGATGGTCTCCATATCCTAGGAGATGGTCTTTTGGCACGAAAATGAAAAAGCTGTGCCCCCTGTGAGTCAAGAAACTTGGTGAGTTTATTCTGGCTCAAGTCAAACGGACACTTCATTGTCCTAGGGCCTGGCCTCTTGGTTTCTCCTGGTGTAGGGAGTGTTTTGTCCTTCTTGTTAAACGCATACATGCCTTTGCATTCCTCTTTCCTACCTAGTGGTGGCCCCTATTCACACTGAAGCTTCTCCCTTATCCTAAAACCAAAAATAGCCTTCACCTTTAATAGGCCACTATTAAATTAAAACAGTGGCCACTTCAGGATCACCTGCCTGATCCCACTCCCTGCCTCCAAGGGCTTTCTTTTCTTTTTTTTTTTAATACACTTTTTTTTTAGTTGTCAATGGATCTTTATTTCACTTATATGTGGTACTCAGGATGGAGCCCAGTGCCTCCCACATGCTAGGCAAGTGTTTTACGACTGAGCCACAACCTCCCTCCAAAGGCCCTCTTAAGACAGCCCATACATCTTCGTCCTGCCTACATCTGACTCATCCTTTCACAGTCTGCTGCAAATTGTGTGATTGCCACCTCTTGGAAACCTCACTTTCTCCTTTTTTTTTTTTTTTTTTTTTTGCCCCTTGAAGGCACCACTCTGATCACTTCTTCCTTAGTGACTTTTGGACTTCTGCAGTAATTAATACCTCTGTTACAGTAAGTGAAGTAAGCTAATCTATAATCACTCTTCCAGTGTCTTCTCACTTGTTTTATACTTCACTGGCTCTACTGCTGTGGCTTAGATAGCACATTGCTGTATTCGTTGCATGTCGTCTTATTTAGGTCCTAGTCATTCTTTGCTTTCTATCTCTTTTATGGATTTTCCACCCACTGGGCCAAACTGACATCAGACACTTAATTCTCCTGGAAAACACTCCTTTTCCACTTCATTGATGTATTCCATACTTCTCCTTCATAGCATATATCCAATTGTAATCTGCCAGTGACTGCAGAGTTAGATATTTAATGGCTATTCTCTTCCTCTTCACTACTAATCTCCAGGAGGACAGGATTAACATCTACACCATTGTAGGCCCAAAATAAACACTGAAAAAAAAATAGAATAAGTGCATGAATATTCTTGAATTGGTTTATTTTGGCATTTCTTCCATTATTCTCAAATTTAATCTCCTTTTCCTCTCCTTCATTTTATTTTATTTTATTTACTATTGCCAACCAAATGAATTGTTCCTTAGGGAAAACTTCTTCCACAATTCCATCCATTTCAAGGTAAACGCTTCTTTTTTAGCAATTATACATCTGTCTATATAAGGCTTGGGTTTGTTGTTGTTGTTGTTATTGTTGTTGTTGTTTTGTTCTGCTTCTTTTCTTTTTAATTTTTTTTTTCAGTGCTGGGGTTGAAGCCAAGGCCTTGAACATGTTAGACAAGTGCTCTTCCACTAAGCTACATCTTCTTCCCTGGCCCTTACATATGTCTTGTTATATCCATAGTTTAAGCAAATCCATTAATTCTTGTGTTTGTGTGCATTTTTTTCCAACATTAATAGCACAATCAGTTGCATCAGCTATGCTACAAAGTAAAACATTACTTAAGAAAATTGATTAATATTAACTACTTTTTAATAGTATCAATGACCTTATTGGTACTAAGATTTTCTGATACGAACTGTGTGTAAGTGATTTGCATTTAATAACTATGAAGAATACAAGCAAATCCAAAGAGTTATAAGAACCTGATAGTAAAAGATGCTTGAATTTCTCTCTAACTCTCTGTCTTAAATTTGAAAATATTAAATTGAGCCAGGTGTGGTGGTGCAGACCTGTAATTCCAGCAACTCCAGAGGCTGAGGCAGGAAGATCAGAAGTTCCAGGCCAGCCTCAGCAACTTAAGGAGGCCCTCAGCAACTTAGCAAGACACTGTCTCAAAATAAAAAAATTAAAAGGGCTGGGGATGTGGCTCAGTGGTAGAATGTCCCTGGATTCAATCCCCAGTACAAAAAAAAAAAAAAAAAAGTTGTTACCTCCTCTGTTGGATTAAGGAGATAAATGTGATCATGGTGGCGTGCACAGGGGTCTTCAAGTATATTTCAATACTTTTATTTCCTGAAGTAGGAGACAGGTACACAGTTTTGGACAGTCTTATTATCTATATGTCTCAAGTATTTAACTTAAAAATGCCTACCTCACAGTATTATTCTAAGGTTTGAATGAAGCGATTGAAAATATTCTGCATGATGTTTGGCACCCAACAGTGCTCTATAAATAACAATCCTCTACCACCCTAACACTCACACGCCTACCCCCCACCCATTCCACCACAGCCTTTAAGTTACAGGCTGCAAGTCTTGGTGAATATCCTCTGGTGGTGACACAACACTCCAGACATCTGAGTTTACTTTACATATTCTCAGTTTACCCTGTAGCTTCCTTGCTCCAAGCTCTCTCTGTTGAGCTGGGCTAAAGAAGAATATCCCTTAGAGCTAACTAAACTAAGACTCATTTTATAATTTGCACTAGCTTTCCACCCTTACTGAGAGGTTGGGAGTCAAAATCTACTCTAAAAGGCTCCCAATTGTATATAACCCAGTCCTCTGGATATTGCTTGTGAAATGTTGTGGTTATTTATTTCTGCACAGCAAGCTACTCCAAACTTAATGGCCTTCCAGTGCCATCACTTCATTCACTCCTAATTTTCAGTTTGGGCTGGGGTTTGTCTATGTAGTCCTTGTGCAGGTCCTACCAGTGGTCTTTTGTGTGGCCACACACAATCGTATTTGGGGCAGCTAGGACTACACTCAGCTCAGATGTCACCACAACAGGAATCATTTTTTGTAGTCTCAGAGCTTCTTCTCTCTGTGCAGACTCTCCACATGTCTGCTGCAGCAGGGTAGCTATACTTCTCACATGGTGGCTCAAGGCTCCCAAGAACACAAAAACAGGTGTTTTTAAGGCTGAAGACCCAGAACTGGCACCATGTCATTAGTCTGCATGTCACTTGTTAAATCAAGTCCAGGCCCCAAACCCAACCCAGATGCAAGGGGAGAGAAATATACACCAATGTGACTCCTATTACCTCAACTTAGTTTAGTTAGCTCTAAGACAAACCCCAGCCCAAACCACTGTTTATTGTATAAACCCAGTATATTGCCCCCAAGAAAACAGAGGTGGGCTATTCTAAGCCCCTGAGTCACTGAAGAAAACCGGCTGCAAAGAGCATGAAACAGAGATTTCAGAATGTCCCCTACCACTCCCCATGCTCTTTCCCCTCCGTCCCAGACTCATCTATAAATCTCTCTTTGTATGTGTGGCACTGGGAATTGAACTCAGGGCTTTGGGCGTGAAAGTCAAGCACTCTACCAACTGAGCTACATCCCCAGCCCTATAAACCTCTCTTGATACAGTTCTTTTGATTTTACCTGCATATGTTGTACAACTACTGGGTGCTAGGCACTACCCTGGAAATTTCAGAATGAAGAACAGTGGTTTGGGCTGGGGTTTGTCTTAGAGCTAACTAAACTAAGTCTCTAAACTGGAGTTCATAGTGTAGCCATCAAACAAGGGGATGGCAGCAAAACCTATCTTCCCAGATGCCTCAAGACCCCAATCAAAAGCAAAAACACATCCAGGCTAGGTAATGGCCACAACAGCTGACAGGGCTCCCTAGCTGCCAAGCTCGGCAGCCAGCCTACTGGTCCCTGCCAAGAAGCGGCAGCAGAGTGACAGAGCAGCTGCTGGGATGGGTTGGACCACGGGTGGCAAGCATGGTTCATGACCGCGTGGAGCCTGCCATGCCGGCATGGCAGGCCTGAGGCGCAGCCAGTCAATGACAAGGTAAACCAGGGCAAGCCCATCAGTCTGTCACTCCATGGCAGCCTGGCTTGCACACAGTTGGGATGCCCGCTGCAGACGTCAACTTTACCCATCGCTGCAGCGCCAGCCACCCCACTGAGCATGCGTAATAAATGACTTTACCCTCTGCCTTCCCCAAGAGAAAATGCAAGCCTGAATGAGACTCAAGAGTGGACCAATAGCGTTAGTACATTTCCAAACCCTAATTAGCATAAGTTTGGACCAATAGCAGTGAACTAAGTGCTATATAAACCCCTAGCTGAGCGCAAGGGGAGAAAATCTTTTGTTGTATCCTTACTTGTAGTGCAAGAGTTCTGCTACCATTCTTCAATAAAACTTACCATCACACTTACTCATTCTGGTCTACATATTGCATTCTTGGAATTCACAAGATGAGAAACTAGAAATAAGAAGAAATTGAAGATGAGTTGCTGGAGTCTGCAGCAATACTGGAGGGCATGGCCCACCATTAAAAGCTGTAACTCTTCTCTCTCTCTGCTAGAGAGCCCTATAGCTTGTGCAACCCCATCTACCAGCAGAAGCAGTAAATGGAGTTTCTCAAAACTCTGGTTTCATAGCCACTTGAACTAACAGGCTGGAGTACTTGCTCACGAAAAAACATCAGATTAGTCCAACATTAAAGGGATATTTTTTCTAAGGACCTGAGGTTGTTACCACTATGTGGCTTTATTGTATATGTACAAATGTTTAGATTCTGAAACTATAAGTTAGTAGCTTTGTCCCATGGGACTAAGTGCCATTTTCTTTGTTCATAATAGATGCTTAAAGACACATTTATTTTTAAGTTGAATTACTCAGTGGGTTTTTTGGGGGGTGGAAGCTGTTTTTGTTTTTATTTTGATACCAGGGATTGAACTCAGGGTCATTTAACCACTGAGCCATGTCCCCAGCCCTTTTATTTTGAGACAGGGTCTCACTAACTTGCTTAGGGCCTCACTAAGTTACTGAGGCTGGCCTTGAACTTGTGATCCTCCTGCCTCAGGCCCCTGTGTCACTGGGATGACACATGATACTTAGAACACTACTTAAAAAATAATACCCAGTAAAACATTGTGTGTGTGTGTGTATCCTAAATTTAGTTTGCTTTTAGTCAGTTGTATTTTTTAAAGTTCCCGGACACTCCAAGAAGCAAATAGGCACCACTTACACTCTGCAGCCAATCACTTTTAATTCTTCTAGCAGTCATTTTGATAATATCAGACATAATGAAATCACTTATCAGTAATGTGGGGTCTAATTCTTCCTATGCAAAATAGTCCATTTTAATTCAGGTTTGAAATCCCTGCCAGAGCTCTTGAAGCTGCTCCTTTCATAGGGTCATTATTTAAGGAACTTTGTTATTTATGATAATCAATCCTTATATAAATAGATCTCACACGATAACACACAACTCTAACTAGCCTTTCCCAACAATTGTCATGAAGTGTTACTGTACTCTATATTATGTGAATAAATAAGAAGTTGGCAATTTTTGAATGATACCAAGTTTATAGATGTGAGTTATGGAGCTGACTCCTAGATCTGTGATAGTCTGATATTGCAATAAGATTTGATTCTTTTATTTTTATTTTTTGCAGTGCTGGGGATAGAACTCAGGGCTTCACTCATGCTAAGCATGCACTCTACCACTAAGCCATACCCTCAGATTTTAGATTAAATGCAATCTTTTTTTTAATTATAGATGAACACAGTATCTTTACTTATTTTTATGTGGTGCTGAGGATCAAACCCAGTGCCTCACATGTGCGAGACAAGCGCTCCACCGCTGAGCTATAGCCCCAGCCTTAACTGCAATCGTACTAAATTCAATATGAAGAAACTGAGGGGGAGGGGAACTGTTCTTCCCTCATGTAAATAAGGGTTGGACATCATCATTTTTTTTAAGGCATGATTTTTCATGACGGACTTTGTGACTTGTCTGACATCATTAAGTCCCTTTGTGTGATTTTTAATCTGCAGTTTGGACACTCCAGAGTGTTAAGCTATTTTCACTCTTTAAAGTGACATGAGCTTGGTTAATGGAAGAAAGAGGATGAACCCCTGAGGATCTTCAACTAAAAGCATTACTTAGAGGAGAAATCAGTCTTCTATTTGGGTTGGAGAAAATCAGCTGAAGAGAAGTGCTGAGTGGCCAGGAAATGGAAAGGAAGCAGAAGAAAGGAAAATGGGAAGGGAATGAGTCAACACCATCTCCATGGTCTTGACCATTCTTCTTCACAATGGGATCCTTTCTCTTCTCTGAACTCTTCTTTCACGAGCAGAGCCTGAGAGCATAAAATTGCAGGAAGAAGAGTGGTGGCACCATTAACAGTTAAAGGAAAGAAATGTCCAGGCCTGCCCCCAGATTAGCCAAGCACTCTATCTTTCAGCATAAAACTTGGAAAATAAGGGCATGCATGGTATGAAAAGTAGCTTTGTCTTAAAGTTTCAAAGGGGGGGGGGGCCTAATTTCAATCTTAAATTTACTATGAAAGTGTTTAATTCATTCCATTTTCCCGCGCTGGTACATCTACATCCTTACACATGGATTTATGCTATACCAGTCACTACATTAGAATCCTTGGAACAGATTCATTAAAAAAAAGATTCAGCCTTAACTCTCTGAATATTTTTGTTGTTATTTAATTCAACCAGATCTATGATTCATTAACTGCTTGTCATGTTTTTGATATGTGGATAAGGAATTGATCAATAGCTGGCAAAATTTAATAAAAGGAGCTCATTTCTGGGGAAACGAGCTCGTTGCCATGCCAACTATCGATCTTCCCTGATGGAGGCTTGGCAGTCAGTAACAAAATGGGCCGTTAGGCAGGCCCTACTATCTGCCCATAGGAAATCACTAGGGGGCCACCCTCAAATATGAGTTCTTGAAAATGGTTTCAGGATCACAGTGAAGTGAACTGGGCTATGCATGTTTTCAGGAAAGACTCTGCTTTGTGACAGTGTGGGACATCTACTCCATTGAACACCTGAGAATGTTGTCACACGTGGATGCGGAATGCAAAATTATTGAAATACAGTATTGTGTTTGGCTTGTGAAGTGTTTAGTGTATTATAGTCACTGATAAAGAAAGAACAGCTTAATCTATTACCACTTCATGTTTATGAAGTGTAAATATGAAGAAATCTGTTTACTCTGTGTCATTATGTACTCAGTTCCTAGGTGTGAGAAAGATTAATAGCAGCTTTATCAAAGAGAGATCTGGGTCTGCACTGTGTTGTATAACATAAAGGCCAGAGGAAAAAGAGAGAGAGAGAGAGAGAGAGAGAGAGAGAGAGAGAGAGAGAGAATAATAATCAAAGAACTCTTTGAACTTTTTGAAACTCTAAAACTCCTTTAAAGCAAGGAAGTTATCAGAATATTTGAAAATGTCAGATTCTAATTTGAGAAATTCCATTTGCTTTTATAGGAACTGAGACACCTCTAAACACAGAAATTGCATTTTACAATATTGTTACTGAGTGAATAATGTGATTTTAATATTTGTTCAACAAATACTTCTTTGAACACCCACAATGTATACAGCAAAGCTAAGGGTGTAACTGCTACGTGAAGACCATATTTTTTTTTAAATCATACTGCTCTATAAATTGGGATGAGAAAGTTATCCTGTTTAAGTCTTGTACAACAATCTCAAGCTTTATAAACATCATATCTCCCTCTCCAGTTCATTAGACTCAAGAACAAGATCATGATGGTAAAAAGGGCACAGATTCAAAAGAGAACCAGCCCTTATATATATGGTCAACTAATTTTTATCAAGGGTATCAAAACCATTCAATGGGGAAAGGACAGTCATTGAAACAAATGGTTCTGGGGAAACAAATACTCATATGTAAAAGAATGAAATTGATCCTTATTTTACTCTGTATAGAAAAAGTAACTCAAAATGGATCACAAGTATACAACATTATTTTTTGATCTACATATGTGTAATTACTGTCTTTTTTTTTCTTTTGCAGTGCTAGGAATGAGCTACACCTCAACCCTCCTCACAAATGCCCTGTATAGAATACAATATTTTTATTACAATATTGTAGGTTTACTATTATGTAAAGCTATACATTTTAAATTATAGAAACTATAATATAAAATTAGTGATAGTCATTCTATTGTTCCTTAGATCTCTAGACATGTTCATTATATATAACTGCAAATTTGTCCCCTTTGACCTATATTTCCCCATTTCCCTCTTCTCTCTGCTCCTGGTAACCACCATTCTAGTCCTTGTTTCTTGGTATTCAATTCTTTTGTTTGTTTGCTTGTTTCTTTGTTTGGTTTTGGTTACAGAATCCACTTCAATTATTATATATATATAACATAAATAACAAACTTTTTAAAGATACACATTTATACCCCAGCACAGTGGCACATGCTTGCAATGCTTGCAATCCCAGTGACTCAGGAGGCTGAGGTAGAAGGATAGCAAGTTCCTGGGTACCATGTGAAACCCTCAGTTACTTAGTGAGACCCTGTTTCAAAATAAAATAAAAAAGGGCTGGGAAAGCAGCTCAGTGGTGAAGTGCCTCTGGGTTAGGTTCCCAGTATTAAGGGGGAAAATGCATGTATATAAAATAAAATAAATTGGAAATTCTGTAAATACTCTCTCATAACTTGCATTTTTAAGCATTTAAATGCCATTCATAGTATTAATATATTATTACACATTAACATCTGTTTTAAAAATGAATCAAAGACCTAAGTGAGAGGCCTAAAGTTATAAACCTCTTAGAAGAAAATATTGAATAAAATATTTATGATATCTAATTGGGCAATGAATGACTTCATGAATATACCACCAAAACCACAGGCAAAATTTTAAAAACATAAATTGGACTTCAACAATATTGAGAACAACATTTGTGCACCAAAGAATACTATCAAGTAAACAAAAGAGACAACCTATTGAATGGAAGAAAATGTTTGCCAATTATATATCTGATAAAGCAGTAGTATTCAAGCCAGGCATGGTGGCATATTCCTATAATCCCAGTGAGTTGGGATGTTTAGGCAGGAGGATCACAACTTAGGTAGGCCTTCTCTCAAAATAAAAAAATAAAAAGGGCTGGGGTTGTGGCTCAGCGGTAGAGCACTCACCTCAGACGCATGCAGCCCTGGGTTTGATTCTGAGCACCACATAAAAATAAATAAATAAAATAAAGGAATTGTGTCCATCTAAAACTAAAAAATAAATATTAAAAAAAAAGGCTGGGTATGCAGCTCAGTGAGTGGTAAAGTGCTCCTGGTCCCTGGGTTAAAGCCTCAGTACCAAAAAATAAATAAGTTTAAAATGGTAAGTATTAGGTTGTGAATCTTTTACCTTAGTAAACAAATAAACTTGAGAGATTTCCTGATTTAAAAAAAAATAAAAACATAAAGACAGGATCATTTGGTATTGTTCCCTTTTCTAATTAATATCCTAAGCAAAGACTTATTTCTCCTTTTTCATCTTTGCAGCCCGTGGTGTTCTGACTGTTTCTTTCCTTCTTCATCTCTCCCACTGCTGTGAGCATCTTGAGGACAGAGGCTGTCTGTTCATTCAGTTCTGCATCCCAGCAGTGCCTGACAGATAATAGCACTAAAACCAGAAGCTAGAGTTTTGAGATGAAACTTGATTCCCAGCAGTGGGGTCTACCTAAAGTTGCATGACTCTGCAGCAGAAAAAATGATGCAGCTCTTAGAGACAATAAACTCCAATGAATGAGCATAAAAGTAGAATTTATTAAAGATTAGAAACAGGAACTGAACTCTCAGAGGAACAGGGTATGCCAGAGCCGGTTTTCTCCCTCTAAATGGGCTAATCTACAGTTATAATACAGTACTTGGTTCACTGCTATTGGTCCAAATTTATGTTAATTAGGGTTTGGAAATGTAAGAGCTTTATTGTCCAAATTCATGCTAATTAGTTTAGGATCGTACTAATGCTATTGGTCAATTCTTGAGTCCTACCTTTCATTCAAGTCTGCCCCACTTCATTTGCTCCACGCAGGCCAAGGAGCTGGAGGTTGGGGTCATTGGAAGGGGTTGTAATGCTAAGTGGAGCGGGTTTCTGCAGCAGGTGGCATGCGGTGCCCAGGCCTGGCTGCTGAGGGGGTGACAGGTGGGTGCACCTTGGCTCCTCTCAATGCTGGCTTGCGGCGGTAGGGCCTTCCTGCCCATATTCGGGACTCCACAGGGCCTCAGGCTTGTCTCCTGCTCCCAACTCACTCCCCTGCTCCACTACTCAGAAGCCGCTTCTAGGCAGGAATCAGTAGGCCAACTGCGCAGCAAGCCCAGAAGCCATGTCAGCAAGTGCTCAGCGCGTTTTGCTGTCCTTGTTTGTGGTTGGGCTCTGTGTGTGTGTGTGTGTGTGTGTGTGTGTGTGTGTGTGTGTGGTATTGAGGATTGAATCCAGGGGTGCTCTACCACTGAACTACATCCCCAATCCTTATTTTTAAATTTTTATTTTGAGACGGGGTCTTGCTAAATTGTTGAAGCTGGCCTTAAACTTGGTATCCTCCTGTTGCAGCCTCCTGAGTTGCTGGGATTATAGGAGTGCACCACCATGCCTGGCTCAGTGAACAATTGAATGAATGAATTTTATTCCTCATTCTGAGAGTCAATGTTAGGTATGGGTTTTTCCTAAGAACAACACAGTAGAACATTCTTTACTCAATGTCTTTTTTTAATTTTAAATTTATTTATTTATTCTAATTTGTTATACATGACAGCAGAATGCATTTCGATTCATAGTACACATATAGAGCACAGTTTTTCATGTATGGTTGTTCACACAGTAGGGTTAACACCATTCATGTCTTTATACATGTACTTGGGATAATGATGTCCATCTGATTCCACCATCTTTCCTACCCTCATTCCCCCTCCCTACCCCTCCCTCCCCTTTGCCATATCTGAAGTTCTTCCATTCCTCCCGTGCTCTGCCTCCCCATTCCCATTATGGATCAGCATCCACATATCAGAGAAAATATTCAGCCTTTGGTTTTGGGGAATTGGCTTACTTCACTTGGCATTATCTTCTCCAACTCCATCCATTTACCTGCAAATGCCATGATTTTATTCTCTTTTATTGCTGAGTAATATTCCATTGTATAGATATACCACATTTTCTTTATCCATTCATCTACTGAAGGGCATCTAGGTTAGCTCCACAGTTTAGCTATTGTGAATTGTGCTACTATATACATTGATGTGGCTATGTCCCTATAGTATGCTGATTTTAAGTCCTTTGGGTATAAACTGAGGAGTGGGATAGCTGGGCCAAATGGTAGTTCCATTCCAAGTTTTCCAAGGAATCTCCATACTGCTTTCCATATTGGTTGCACCAATCTGCAGTCCCACAAGCAAAGTATGAGTGTGCCTTTGTCCCCACATCCTTGCCAACACTTTATTGTTGTTTGTATTCTTAATAACTGCCATTCTGACTAGAGTGAGATGAAATCTTAGAGTAGTATTGATTTGCATTTCTCTAATTGCTAGAGATGTTAAACATTTTTCATATATTTGTTGATTGACTATATATCATCTTCTAAGAAGTTTCTGTTCAGTTCCCTGGCTCATTTCCTTATTGGGTTATTTGTTTTTTTGGTGTTAAGTTTTTTCAGTTCTTTATATATCCTAGAGATTAGTGCTCTATCCGATGTGAGTGTGTGGTAAAAATTTGCTCTCATTCTGTAGGCTCTCTATTCACCTCAGTGACATTTCTCATAGAAATAGAAAAAGTAATCATGAAATTCATCTGGAAAAATAAGAGACCCAGAATAGCTAAAGCAATCCTTAGCAAGAAGAGTGAAGCAGGTGGCATCATTATACCAGACCGTAAACTATATTACAAAGCACTAGTAACAAAAACAGCATGGTATGGGCACCAAAATAGACTGGTAGACCAATAGTACAGAATAGAGGACATAGAAACTAACTCACATAAATACAGTTATCTCATACTAGACAAAGGCACCAAAAACATATATTGGAGAAAAGATAGCCTCTTCAACAAACGGTGCTGGGAAAATTGGAAATATATATGCAGAAAAATGAAATTAAGCACCTATCTCTTACCATGCACAAAACTCAACTCAAAGTGGATCAAGGACCTGGGAGTTAGTCCAGAGACCCTGCGCCTAATAGGAGAAAAAGTAGGCCCAAATCTCCATCATGTGGGATTAGGCCCCAACTTCCTTAATAAATAACATAAGAAATAAAATAAAAAATCAATAAATGGGATGGATTCAAACTGAAACCCTTACTCAACATCTTTTAAGCACGTAAAATTATCTGCTTGTCATGAACTTAGAGTTGTATAAATGAATAGGAATGCCTATGTTTTGAAGGTATTAGAGGGGAGGAAGTAGGAAATGGTAATGAATTGAGGAAGTACAACAGGGGAAATGATTAGAAACTCCAAAAATTAATATATTAAAGTGGCAGATAACAAGAAAGAAAAATTAAGGGATGTAGGAGAGAGGAAACTCATGGATGTCTTTGTCCTGCAATCTGAAAGGAAGAAATTGATACAGCATCATTTTTATTTGGAATGAGAGTATTATCTTATTATGATACTGCCCCACTCACTCCTCTCTGTCCCCCTCTGACTCAAAGCTTTTTTGAGGGGTGGGAGGGTACCATGGATTTAACTCAGGACATTTGACCACTGAGCCACATCTCCAGCCCTATTTTGTGTTTTATAGAGAGACAGGCTTCACTGAGTTGCTTAGCGCCTCACTTTCACTGAGGCTGGCTTTTTTTGATACTGCTGCCTTAGCATTCAGAGCTGTTGACATTACAGGCAAGTGCCACCTTGCCCGGCTCAAAGCTCTTTGAAACTGTTTTTGAGTATACTAGCCAGTTCATTTCCTCTCACTATTTTCAGTTTGGGAAGTCTAGGTTAAAAACAGTCCAGTGGCCTGGCACTGTGGTGTATGCCTGTAATCCCAGCAACTTGGGAGGCTGAGACAGGAGGATCAAAAAAAAAAAAAAAAAAACAGAGACCTTGTGCCTAATAGGAGAAAAAGTAGGCCCAAATCTCCATTATGTTGGATTAGGCCCCAACTTCCTTAATAAGACCCCTATAGTGCAAGAAATAAAATCAAGAATCAATAAATTGGATGGATTCAAGCTGAAACCCTTACTCAACATCTTTTAAGCATGTAAACTCAGGGTCGAGTGCCCCTAAGTTCAATCCCCAGTACCAAAAAAATTAAAAAAAAACAGTCCAGGGACTTGACTCCTTTTTTCATAACTGTCCCTGTTTTCTGAGTTTTATACTGAGATCTCCTGATGCTTTTTTTTAAAAAAAAAATATCATTTTAAGTTTCCTTAGAATGGATGCTCACCCTAGAACATGTTTATTACCATTAAGAGGAATGAATCATTCTATCCTAGAATGAGTGTTAATGACGGTTCTTCACCATTGCCAGTCAATACACCAGTGTTTCTTTTACCCAAGGAACAATTTCTTTTTTTATAAATATTTTTTTAGTTGTAGATGGACACAATATCTTTATTTATTTATTTTTTATGGTGCTGAGAATCGAACCCACTGCCTCACACATGCAATGCAGGCACTCAACCACTGAGCCACAGCCACAGCCCACCCAAGGAATAGTTTCAATCAGCAGTATCAAGGATTAGCCAGAATCCGCTGCCCTTGGTTGCCTAGGTCTGTCAACTGTGCCTGCAGGCAGCTCTATGTGGAGAGTGGACCTGTTCCACACTCCATCTACAATCTAGTCAGGCCCCACAGAGACCCAGAATTTAGCTCCAGTAACAGGTCAAATCCTGCTAGAACAAACTGTGGGCTGATGCCAAATTCCTTTGCTGTACAGGCACTCAGCTACAACAAATAGTGCTTGAAATCCAGCCATCAGTGGGATTTCCTACCATATGGAGTTTTTCTTGTGATAGTATTTCTTCTAACACAAGTTGACCTGAACCCTTGGGGTCCACTTTGCTTTCTTTCTAAGCATGAATGTCTGAAGATGGTGAGTTACTCAGGATACTGTTTGAAAGAATCCTTTCATTTTAAAATATTTGCTTGCAAAGGCAGGTTTAAGATACAAAAAGGCTGGGTGCAGTGGTACATGACTATAATCCCAAGGACTTGGGAGGCTGAGGCAGGAGGATCAAAAGTTTGAGGCCACACAATAGGGTGGGGGTGGGGAAGGGGAGATTCACCAGGGTGGAGTGGGGGGAAGGGAGAGGAGATGGGAATAAGATAGTTAAATGAATTGGAAATAACTTTCCTATGTTCATATATGAATGCATGACCAATGTAACTCCACATCAAGTACAACCACAAAAATGGGAAGTTAGATTCCATGTATATGTGACTTGTCAAAATACCTTAGACTATTATGTATAACTAAAAAGGACAAAGAAAAAATTTTTAAAAATGTTTGAGGTCAGCCTCAACAATTTAGCTACACCATCTCAAAATAAAAAGGGCTGTGAGGGGCTGGGGATGTGGCTCAAGCGGTGGCGCACTCGCCTGGCATGCGGGCGACCCGGGTTCGATCCTCAGCATCACATACAGACAAAGATGTTGTGTCCGCCGAGAACTAAAAAAAAAAATAAAATAAATAAAATAAAAATAAAAATAAACATATATAAAAAAAGGGCTGAGGATGTAGCTCAGTGGTAGTGCTCCCCGGGGTTCAATCCCTGGTACCAAAAGAAAATTGTGAGCTAATATTTCTGGTCTCATTACTAGGTAGGACATCTCAGATCAGAATTTTAAATGCATTTATTTAAGAAAATATATTTAGATGGTATTCATGTGCAGTTGAAATGAGGTGGAAAAATAATTAGGAAATGAAATCACAGCAAAAAAGCCAAGTAAGAAAGCACTGAACAAACCGGTGTGGTGGTGCATGCCTGTAAATCCAGCAACTTGGGAGACTGAGGCTAGAGGATTACAAGTTCAAAGCCAGCCTCAGCAACTAAGCAAGATCTGTCTCAAAATAAAAAATAAAAAGGGGGTTGGGGACATGACTCAGCAGTTAAGTGCCCCTGGGTTCAATCCCTGGTACCAAAAGAAAAGAAAAGAAAACACTGCATAATAGGAAAGATGTCTCCATGTTCATACCTACCAAAACATTTTTTATCAACCTGATAGATCAGCCCAGGTGCCAGTGATTATAAATGTAGATCCTGGAGGTTTAAAGGAGTCTTTTGCCCATTTAGACCAAAGAGACTGTTAATAACAAAGTGCCATTTCTCCAAAATTATATTCAAAGCAACTATCTGAGCATGCAGCATGCATAGCCAGGGACACTGAACTCACATGGCCAAAACCACATAATTGTCCTTGCTAGCCTGGGCAAAGCCATGATATTTTTAGAGCTATTTATCCTAACCACGCTGCTTCTTTTCCTCAGAAGTCCAAAGCAAAGGAGAATCCAAGAAGGCTGTATTTCTCCTGAGTCCATTGAGGTGCCTATCCAAATACTCAACTGTTCACTTGAATAGAATTATGGGCTAAATTATCATCACAGTTTAGTGTGAGAACAGTTTAGAATTCTCTTTCCTTTCTTCACACATATGTTCAGACTTTTTGACAGAAATTTAACAACTGTTAAAACTCAATTGAAAATATGTTGTAACTCAAGTGAGGGTCTCTTCAATTTAGGAAGCCATTGATTCCAAAATGAGCATTGAAGTACATATTACAGAGACTTAGTAAAACTTAAATGATACAAACCAAATCCAAATATAAGGAGTACACCAAAATATTTTTCTTCATTGAGACATATTTTATATGACTCATTACTTGTATGCTAGGTGGTTATCCTTGACTATGAACTATTCCTTGTGGTGGATATATTTTGGTTGTGTGGATGGACATTTGGAAACTCCAGGATTACTTCATCCACAGCTCATACACTGAAAGGGATGTGTTGCTGCTACAGATGTCATTGGCTAAGTTTGCAAACCTGGTAACTGCGGATGATTCCAGAAGGTCTGTGAAACGTGTGCTCTCCCTTAGAAAGGATGGAAAGAAAAAGATCCCATCTAATTTCCTACCAGTGAACTCCCTAAAGAACCAGACCACTCCATACAGTGAGGCTAACCAAGGTCAAGTAAAACCACAGGAGTTTAGAATAATTCCCCAGAGGCATAAAACACTGTCCAACATAGGCGTAGTTAAGGTTCATAGATTCTTTAACTATGATTGACAGATTCAGCTGAAACCTGGGATCATCATGACCCCAGAAAAAGAAGTCTAGTCATCTTCACCAGACCATAGTAATCTGCTTCTGTTTTCTCTGTTAGGCTATACCTCCTCTTGTTCTGAATTCTTGAAGTAATTATTTATGGAGATTTTTCATCTATTCCTTTCTTAGGAAATACCCTCTGTTCAGAAACAGTACAAAGGGCCTAGAAATGACCTCCACCTCTGTTCCATTTTAGCTCTACCCAACTACTCTCTCAATGCTATCAAACTGGATCTTGAATTTCCTTCCTTCCTTCCTTCCTTCCTTCCTTCCTTCCTTCCTTCCTTCCTTCCCTCCCTTTCTTTTCTTTCTTTCCTTTCTTTTCTTTCTTTCCTTTCTTTTCTTTCACAGCACTGGAGATTGAATCCAGGGCCTCATGCTGATGGATCTGGACTTTTTTACACAGAACTGAGGTCATAGATTCTTAGGAATGGAAGGGCCTATAGGGATCATCCAGTCCAACTGTCTCAACAGAAACCCAGATAGCTTAAGTGACTTGTCTAAGGTCACTTGGCTAGTCAGGGGAGCACATTCAGGTGCCCAATTTTTTCTCTACTCCCCTACCCTCTTATCTTGAGATCGCATTTCCAAGACTCTTACACTAGCAGGACTCTAGCCCCAGGCCAACTGTAGGTATTGTGAGCCATTACCTTGTCTCCAAGTGCTTTGTGACAGGTGGAAATTTACAGGAGTTCCACACATCTCTCCACCCTCATCATGCAAGTAGCACAAGGACAGCCCAAAGAGTCCTCCCTTGTCACTTTTCACTTCAAATTCCTTAGGTGTCTTTTTTTTTTTTTTTTTTTTGAGGAGGGTACTGGGGATTGAACTCAGGGGCACTCAACTGCTGAGCCACATCCCCAGCCCTATTTTGTATTTTATTTAGAGACAAGGCACTGAGTTGCTTAGTACCTTGCTTTTGCTGAGGCTAGCTTTGAAGTCATGATTCTCCTGTCAGTCTCCTGAGCTGCTGGGATGACAGGTGTGCACCACTGCACCGACTCCTTAGGTGTGTTTTGACCTCTGATCTCTCTCACACGTAGGAGGCTGTTACCGATAATTCTCTTACCTTCACTTCACCCACCAGATGATACATTGGGTGTATCATTATAATGGAAGAGAAGGGAAAAGTCATTCTATCACTCCATATCCCCTTTGTGGCAGCGTCCTTGGTTACCCTGTATAATGATGAACCACTGATAAGGAAGGACTTGCCATATTATACAGGGTGGGGGTGGCGGCCCTGGCTAGGACTGGACAGATAGGAGCTGTTAGAGCATCTCCAGGTGTAAATGGAATTGCTCTTTGTGGATCTGAGGGGAAAAAAAAAACAACATCTGTCATTAGTTGGTATGATGGCAGGTGGGATAAGGTGTCATAATCATAAACTGGTATTGATGAGATTTTAAAAGTAACTTCATTCCGTCCATTTCTCTCCAAGGTTCCACAAATACTCCTTTAAGCCACCTTGCCTGATTTGACATACTACAGAGGAAACTACTCTATTAGACATTACTTTATGCATATTAATAGTGGCCACTATTTTGTGCCACTCAACTCCATTTCATTTAATTCACCTAAAACCCCTCAGGTAGGCACTATTCTGCACCTTCTTTCACAGATGTGGAAACTGAGTCTTGAAGTCTTCAGTTGCTTGTCCCAAGTCAGGAAACCAGTTAGTGGAAAGATGTAGGGATTCAAATCTTATTAGAATGGTTTGAGACCAAAGCCCATGAATTGACTACTAGACATCTGAGAAAGTGAGATGAATGCATGAATAAATGAAGTATGTGTGAGTGAGAGCAATAAAGAGACAAGACAGAAAAGGGGAGATAGACTGAGACAAGAGTGTTTTGATGAGGTGTGGAGAGTTCAGATTGCATTCCCCATAAACCAAGCTGGCACAGAGGGTATAAGAATGGGATCTTCATGAGGTAGAGAGGGATGATGGGTGGGGAGGGGAGGGGGGATAGTAGGGGATAGGAAAGGTAGCAGAATACAACAGTCACTAATATGCCATTATGTAAAAATGTGAGTGTGTAACCGATGTGATTCTGCAATCTGTATTTGGGGTTAAAAATGGGAGTTCATAACCCAATTGAGTCAAATGTATGAAAGATGATATATCATAAGCTTTGTAATGTTTTGAACAACCAATAAAAAAGGGAAAAAAACTATAAAACTTTGCTGATAATTACTCTGAAAACTATAAAATATTTCTGAAAAAGACTGAGACATAAGTAAAATAAAATATATATTGTTCATCATAAAAAAAATGGGATCTTCTTTGTAAAAAAAATTTGTAAGAATGGGATCTTTGGAGGTGTTGGCTGGATAGGTCACTATCTCCCATGCCTGAGTAAACTAATAGCATGGCTTTCCCCAGAGTGTGGTTACATTCTTGTCCCAAAGCCCCTCAGGACATCAGCCCTTCATCCCCTCAGGCATGCACATCAAAACTAGAGCAGTATTTTTTTTTTCAGGAAAAAAAGTATAAAGCACCAAATAGTAGCTGGGCAAAGTGGCAAGTCCTGTAATCCCAGTGGTTCAGGAGGCTAAGGCAGGAGGATGCAAGTTCAAAGCCAGCCTCAACAACTTAGCGAGGTCCTGAACCATTTACTGAGATCCTGTCTCTAAATACAATATTTAAAAGGGCTAGGGATGTATGTGGCTCAGTGGTTAAGCACCCCTGGGTTCAATTTCTGGTCAAAAAAAAAAGCACCAAATACATTAACTTTTTTTAAGTAAATGACAAAGACCCAATTTCAGAGCAGTATTTATTCACTCCAGTGAGCCAAAAAGCACCTCACTTTTCCTGCCTTAAACTTTCCAAGGAGATGGGGGAGGGGACAGTTGCATCCATTCCTCTGCAGGGAGCTAGGGACACTTAAGGTCAAGCCACTGGGGTGGAGAGGCTCCTCCCACAGTGGTACAAGCAGGCACACCCTGGAATTCTCTACCAAATGCTCCCTATATACACAAGACTGCAGGAATGGCTACTGGGAACCAGTGTAGGTACTACCTTGTTTACATTTGAACATGCATTTTAAAGATGCAAGTTAGATGAGGACCCAAGCAACCTTCAAATGCCACCCAGCATCACCTGGTCCTTTGCAACAAAAAACAGTTTCCTAACAGCCTCACTCCTGCAAAGCTGCGACTTGTATTCTGCCAGGTGTACCCCTTAAGTCTCTAACAGACCTGTGCATGTTCAGGCTAGTCGCAGTGACCTCCAGCCCATGCCAGCTGTGCTTCAGAGGACCTCATAGGAATGTGAGGGAACTTCCCAGAGAGGCCGCCCTCCCTACCTGCATGCTGTGCAGACTAAAAGTCTGTCATGCCCCGCACTCCAGGATCAACTAATTTCAACAGTGCTTTATACTTGACAGTATCAGTGACATTTTGATGATTCTTATGTTGGCTCAATGAAGAGGCAAGAAATTATCATTACCAATTCAAAGATGGGGAAGAACCTCAGAGAGATGAAGTTTCTCCCTCCAAAGACCACTGCTGGTCAGTGACAACCTAGATGGGATCTTTGAATTCCTAGCAAGAATTTACTGAAGTCAGATTCTGTGGGTCAGGTGTCTCCTTCTCAAAGCTTCTCCTTTGATGTTGGCGCATCTCTTCTAGCCTCGGGAGAAAAGGAAGACCAGTTAAGACCTGAGACTTCATACTTGGGTCAGTGGAGGGAGGGGCCTACTTGATTCTGAACTCTTGGAAGTAAGCCACCTCAGCCCTATTCCTCAGTTTCCTCATATGTAAAGTGGGGGATACCAGTACTAACCGAGGCAGATTGCGGTAGAGATTTCTTGAGATAATTTACATTCCGAGCCTGACAATAAGTGCTAAATAGCTATTTTCTTGCTCTCCTGGAGAACTCAGGTTACCTATGTCTTCTGAATGAGCAAAAAGTCCAAGAGGAGGTGAGAAGACCAGTTGGAAAGATAACTTTGATCTGACTGAAAACAGATGTTAATGGGGGACAACTAGTTGGACACAGACATTTAGAAAAGTTACAAGAGCCAAGGGCAAAAGGGCCAATCGGTGCATTGGACAAACAGAACTAAACAAAAGCATGGCTTTTTAAGGTCAGACTTTGAAGATCTAGAAGGTGAAGAGAGCAGAAAAGGGGTGTGCCAGGGCCCTTGAGGGTCAGATGGCCTTCTGTACTTAGCACTCTTCCACAGGCATGTTCTTCCTGCATCCTCGACCCCAGGAAAAGTACACATTCCTCCAACTCACCTCTTGGCCTGGAATGTGGTGGGCAGCTCCAAGTCAGGAGAAAGTGAACAGAGAAGGCAAGGACTGGGAAGTGGCAGCGGGGACAGGTGGGGACAGTAGCAGTGCAACAGAGTAGTGGTGAACACTAGGAGCCAGAGCAGGGTGACACAGAGCTGGGGCTTAGTGGACCACTGGAATCCTCATATCTCACCCCTCTCTGACATGAGGAGCAAACGAGGCCACAGTGAAGAAATGGTGTCTCTGCACCAGAAAGAAGATATTTTTGTCCACCAGTTCCATCACCAGAAAGCGATCTCAGTCCTGCATGGAGAGTGAGCCCGAGGCAGCATCTGCTCACCCTTGAACATCCAGGAACCCACTGGGCCCAACTTGGAATAGGCCTTCCCTTCTTCCCAGGGTCTTAGATGGCTTTATTTTTAGGATTCCTAAACATTTAACGGCCTGTTTTTGAATAGGCAGTAGGAGAACAAAGCGACCCTTGTACCTCAGAAAGCGGCCATCCATCCCTTTAAGTTAAAGCTCTAGGAAGGTCAGGCAGAGTGGGGATGATCCTCTACCCCATCATTGCTGCAGCCAAGAGGCCACCCCTGGTCTTAGGTGTCCTTAAGCTCAGTTCCTGAGGGCATGAGGTAGGTGGGAAGGCTGCCCCGCCAAGACCCCAGCAATCTCCAACTACTGCTATGGAAAACTTCCCTCCTGAGCAGGGCTCTGAGGACAGAGGCTAGCAAGTCTGTTTAGAGGAGGGATGGACTCAAAGGAAGGCTTTAGAACATGTAGGATGAGGTTAAGGTAGAAGAACAGGAGTCCATGCATTTACCCCACAAACATAGCCCAAGTCTATGGCAAGAGACTGAGTGCTGTGAGAGATGCACTAGAAGGAGCCCACGGTTTTCATTGTAGAAAGTGAGGCCTGGACAGTGTCCAGGATTGGCTGAACACTGACCAACTTGGAGGAGTCTAGCTGAGACTGGAAGCCAGCTCCTGATTCCTGTTTGAATGGCATGTGGCACGGTTCCATCTCAAAGGTAGACAACACACATACTTACACCTTCATATGTCCCACCCTCCCGGAAAAGAGATAGATCAAAAGGGCAGCGGCCACCTCGCTTGTCCAGGCAGTAGCAAATCTTTGGAGCTCCTTGGCCTCAGCCTTCATTGCCAGCCACTCCTTTGGGTTTGGCCTGAACAGCGGGGTTTGGCGCAGGCGGGCTCTGCGAGCCGGGGAGAGCGCGGCTGCCTGCGGGAAAAAGCTAACGACAGCTGTGTCAGCGGGGTCCAGGATTTGGTCTAGGCTTTCTGGCTTGGCCCGGGGCCCTCAGCAAGAGCAGGTCGAGTATTCCAACCGTAGAGAGAGCCCAGAAAGGGCGTATGCTGAGGGTTTAGCTCCAGCCACGGGCGGCAGGCAGCAGCTGCGTCTCAGGTCTGGGCTAGCGTTTCTTCTTACTTTTCCACCAGGTTTCCGGAGGCCACAGGCTTCCCAGAGGCGGGTGGTTTATTGCTGATTTGTGCGTGAGTGCTCTCTCCCAGCCCCGAGTTTTGGCAAACCACCTATTGGAGCCGTCGAATTCACACTGTTTTACACCTGGAAATAGAAACCATACTGTCCACCCCTGATTCCTGGAGCAGCGGTGCAATAGAGAAAGAGGGTAATAATGTGTTCACTGGCGTCAACAGGTAATTCCCTGTATCAAAAGAACAGTATTTTCCGGAATGTATTTTTAACGTAAATCTATGCCACAAATACACTGCGATCCCCCCACTGCAACCCAGCATTTCAAAGAGTTCCGTGTGATCTGTAGCTCGCAGATAGGCACTGGCGTAATCTGGTAATCACAGCAAAATCCCAGTCCCTAACATTTTGCTAAAGGGAGGCAGAAGAGATCCCTGGAGCCTACATCCTATGATGCACAAGCTCCTGTGGCCCCCGGCGCTGGATCCAGGGTCACTATCATATTTTTACACTTCGCCAAAGGTTACAGCAAAAACCCACGCTTTGTTTCACAAAGCTGTGAAGGGGAGCTTGGATCGAGACAGGCTTCCAGGCAAGCTCTTGGGCAAGTCCCGGATGAACTAGGCAGGAAGAACTTTCCTCCTTACTGGGAGAAGGGGGGTCTTCCGCCCTGCTGTCCAGCGCAAGAATGAACGCAAAGAGGATTCTTAAGATGCTAGGAACCTGCAGGGCCTGTCCTACGCAGGGCAGGGTTTTCGGGAAAAGATGAGGGGAGTCCCTGGACAGTCAGGGCCACTTTGGAGCGCACGGCAGAACTGGGCGGGGATTCCAGCTAGTTGGCTTCCCATCTCTGGGATCAGACCCAGAGACCAGGACGTTAAAGGGGCTAGGAGGTTTCTTCACCTTTCTTCATTATAAAGTCAGCCTGATGATGTAGTTGTCACGGAGACCCCGGGAAGGAACGGGGTGGGCAGCTATTTCCCTTCCAACGAAAGAGAGTCTGGTAAGGTGAGCGAAAATTGGGGAAGTTGAGCACTCCCCTCCTTTTGCCCTCAGTTCCTGGAAGAACCCAAGCCTCTACCAATAAATAAGTCCTTTTGGAAAAGCGGGCGGTGGGGGTGAAGTGGGGTTGTCCCTTGGAAATCGAACCTGGGATCCGAAGGCGCTTGAAATCTGAGGCTCACTGATGTGCTTTAAGTGTGTATGAAACAGATGAGACCGACCAGAGAGCAAGAATGGACAGATGAATTGTACTAGATCAGTATTTTATATTCAGTTTGGTCCACTTTACAAACATAAATCTCACACAACTTTCACTTGTTCTTCACATGAGATCTTAGCGGTCAGCACTATAGTGGTTCAAGTTCGAAGTGGAACTGGAAATAAAAACAAGCAAGGATTCCAGCGCAGCCGGAAAAGAGGACCACAAAGCCTCCTTAGGGATCGGAGAAGCCAATGTGAGGATCAAAAGCTTCCACATCACCCGCTCCCGCAGCCCTGGTGGAGGCCGACTACACCGGGGCTGATTGGAGTGGGGGAGGAAATCTGTAGAACTCTGGGTCTGGCGGGCGCTACCAACCTATCCTTACATACAGGGGAGGCACGGGAATATAGGCATTTTCTCCCATGGGTTTTCCGCAGTGGTTACGGGTTCTTACTCTGCCATTCGAGGCCATTCGCTTCTGCCGGGTGGCTCGGTGATCCGCTAGGCCGGTAAACGTCCCAATTGGAGAATTGTAGGCTCGCTCGGCCCGGGGCCACCGTTCGGTCCTCCTGGCTGGGCCTCTCGTTCAGAGCTCTGTGAGCGTAGCCGGGGCCCACGTCGTTTCGTGGCCCCAACCGGAACCGGGACCGCCTTGTCTGGAAGGCTAGGTTAATCACCCCCAAATTGTGCACATGTTGGGGAAAAGAGAGGAGCACAGAGAGAAGAGCCCTGCCAAAGCTTCAACCTAACCCCCTAGGCAAAGCGAGATAGAGGCACCTCTTACTCAGAGGGGACTGCCGGCCCTGAATCCTTCCTGCCCATCTCACAGCTCTGGAAGGCGACATCTTAAAGATGAGTCTTAGGGGCCCCCACGACTTCTGGTGGTCGAGGCAAGCGAAAGGCTGCACCTAGTTTTGCCTTCCGGGCAAACAGGCCAGGAAGGTGGCTTTAAGCCCAGCTGGTCTACCATGGTCAGGTAAAGGAGATCGAGAGACCTTGGTAAGCTCGGTTCCCCAACTTTGACCCGAATTGACGTCGGGGTAACCCAGCGAAGTGACAGCCACGTGAGAAAGTCTGTGCGGCGCACAATGCGCCGGCGCCTCGTTAGGGACAGGCGGGCGCTTGAGGAGCCAGGCCTGCACTGTCCGCGGCCTCATCATTCATTTCCCTGGACGTGCTGGTAAAAATGCATCAAAACAGGCTGCGGATCGCGGTATAAAAGCACAGCGGGATGAGCTGCTTTCCAAAAAGGATCTCGGTGATTGGACCGGGCTCGGCGTGATTGACAAGAGCTTAGTTTGGTAAAGGGAAGACACGCAAGCTTTCACAGCAGGATCTCTTTTCTAAAATATATCACACTAGCCTTTGAAAAGCGCCGCACACTATAAGGAAATAGCGTTTCACGGCTCGCTTTATGGTGCGATGACATTTCTTTAAAACACAGCGAAGATCAAAAAAAGGAGAGAGAGAAATAAAATGTGTTGCAAACACAATGTTTTAATTAGTTTATTCTGCACGTTGCTTTTATCTGACGTATACATTGCGGGTTCCCCTTTAATTAAACAGCCCCTCTTGAGCAGCGGCGGGCGAGGAAGGGAGGTGAGGAGCTGCGTTCCGTCACTCCCTTTAGGAAAAACGGAAGGGTTGGCTGGCCTCAAAGCCATGATCCCAGGTCCCTGTGCCCTCCGGGCCAGGATAGACGAAATGAGGCTTTGGGGCTTTGGAAAGGGAGCACCCCCACGGAGGCGGGGAAGAGGGAGGGGAAGAGGCGAGGAAGGGGAGGAGGTTCCCCACCAGGAATCGAATGGAAGGATAGCTGTCCAAGTAGCTCAGGCTCACCGCCAATCTCCAATCCCCTTCCCCTTCCCCTTCCCCCAGCCAACAGCCAATGTCCCTCCTCCCCAGCACTTCTGGGGTACTAGACCGAGACAGGCACTAGGATGAGATACGGGGTCCTTGCTCTCTTCCTGGTTTTCGGGCTCCAATTTCCCGCTATTTCCCACTCCCTGAATCGCAAAGTAGGGGATCCTCAGATTCCTGACCAACAGGAAGAGAAGCCTGCACAAGTATCCCAGCTCACCAAAAGCGCGGGCTCCACAGGCGCTGTCCTAAGTGGTGCCTCAAGAAAGGCGAGGGAGAAGCTAATGGTGAGATGTGTTGTGGGCCTAACAAGGCCTGTTCTTAACACACGCACACTCACACTACAGGCTTATTTCTTGGGAATCCCTGCAGCCTTCAGTTTCACCAATAACCCCCCCACGCACACCCACCCACAGACACCCCCCCATCTTCAACCTCAGCCCAACCCTTGAGTGCCCAGTGAAGCAATCTTTTAGCAATATTTGCTGCTCAGGCCTGTAGGTAGTGATGGTAGGGCAGGCTGTATGTAACCTTAAGATCAGAGGGCTTTGTTTGGTTAATTCTGCTGGTGAGATCTGAAAATGCAAAATATAATCCTGAGGAGTCTGTTGAGACAGGGGAGAAGATGAGGGACACAGATGTGGCTTCCTAAACAAAATATAACCAGTAAATTGAGGGACTGAGTAACAAGCCCTCCTCTCATATCCAAATGTGGTCCTTCTACTGAATTTGAAAATGGAAGGGGTTGAACCAAGGTTTTCAGCCTGGAGGCAGGGAGATTGGAGATGGGAATGAATACAGCCATCTCATTGCTAGGATGCTTCTTTTTCACCTTTTGCTCAGATGAAAATTCCCTTCAAATGTATTTCCATTCAAGGAAATGATATAAAAAGCAAGATGAGCTGCCTGATGCCTGATGCCTTGATGGCCTCTATGGTCTGACTACCCAAAGAGGTCTGTGATGTGGGTTCTCTTTAGAAAAGGCAAGGTCCATCATTTCACTTACCAAATATTTTTTTTAATATTTGGATTTAAATATCGTAATTTGTGTAAATATCTGATATTTATGGTCTTTGAGATCAAAGACTCCATTTATAATTTGTATATACTCCATGAGTAATAGAACATGAAAGTAGCATCTGAAATAATTGAATGGGCCTTTTGAAACAATGGTCACAGCAATTCATTTAGCACATCATTTCTATGGATCAGAAATTCTGTATTACAAAGCATGTATAAACTATACTTTCTCCATTGTATTATCCTCAGAGGACACATGCCTGTAACCCCAGCAACTTGGCAAAATTGAGGCATGAAGATTGCAAGTTCAAGGCCAGCTTCAGCAACTTAGCAAGACGCTGTATCAAAATTAAAAAAGGAAAGGGTTGGGGATGTAGCTCAGTGGTAAAGCACCCTTGTTCAATTCCCAGTATCCCCCCACCAAAAAAAAAAAAAGTTAAATGGTGAACAAAGAAGTGCTCTCTGTCTATGTGTTATGGAGAATTATGGAATTGTGGGATTAAGGAGAATAAGAAGTCTCAAACTGTTCCAAATTTGTTTAAAGTGGCTCACATCTGTAATCCCAGTGGCTCAGGAGGCTGAGGCAGGAGGATCAGGAGTTCAAAGCCAGCCTCAGCAACTTAGCAAGACCCTATCTCAAAATAAAAAGGTCTGGGGATGTGGCTCAGTAGTTAAGCACCCCTGGGTTTAATCCCTGATACAAAAAAAAAAAAAAAATTGTTTTTGTTTTTGTTTAAAGGGGCCAGAATGTAGATGTAGCCCAGCAGGCGAAGCAGGAGAATCATGAGTTCAAAGCCAGCCTCAGCAAAAGCCATGCACTAAGGAACTCAGTAAGACCCTATGTCTAACTAAAATATAAAATAAGCCTGGGGATGTGGCTCAGTGGTCAAGCGAACCTGAGTTCAATCCCTGGTACCAAAAACAAAAGGGAGGGTGGCAGAATGTAAAGAATATCAAATTGAGTCCTTGAGCTTGAAGACTATATAGCAGAAAAGGACAAAAGTAGAATATTAATGGAAGAAGTCACTCCCAAAATTTAAAAAGAATGAACGCAGGCTGATTTTTTTCTTCACCCCAAAATAGACACTTCTATAACATTTCTGCTTATGTATTTGTCCCAGCAAACCCCAGCAACACATCTGGGTTGGAAAAGACATGGCCAAAAGAAGCATCTTCATATAAAAACAGAGAAGCGCAAGTAGTTGCCCCCATACTTTTAAGTAATCAACATAGTATTCACAAAATATGTGTCTTTAAACTTCGAACCCGAGCATTTGTTTTCAGGATACCAAAATGTTTTGCTGAACTATATGCATAACTGAATCACGGCATCATTTATTCTTATCTCCTCCATAGTACTCCATAGTGTCTTACATGTATCATAAAAGCTATAAATATTTTGAAGAATGAAGCCAACCAACATATTGCTCATGTGGCTTTAAAAAAAAAAAAAGGTTTTCTATGGGAAAAAAATGGTTCAGTTTCAAGCTATTCTGCAATTGAACCTCAACCACTTGTCCCATCACTTCCTGCTTTCCACAACTGCAGGAAGATGTCCCTGGAGCCTGAACCAAATTGTAAGATAAATAAATAGCTTTGTTCCTTCCAGTTAGATATTGAGAAGCATAAGGCTTCCCTCACCAATCCTGGGGAGTTTACCTAGGGCTGGAGAAAAGGTAACAAAGAAACATTCTGAGTGAAATGGAATTTTCCCCACTCCCATTCCATTCTCCTTTCTTTTAAGTAATAGGCCAGGATTGGATCTGCTGAAATGGAGAGAACAATCCTATTCTTTAAGCAGTTCCATCCCTCACTGCCTTCCAGTGGAACTGCTATCCTGTTATAGCAGGAAAATAAATTAATAAATAAATCCAGGCCCAGTACAAACCATTTCCTGACCAGAATCTCTTGATTTCTTCCACTTCAGACAAAGATAAAAGGAAATTTCTAGAAAGCAAGGAGAGTGAGGCAGAAGTTAAAGATGAGGTTTTTCTTTATGGGAATATCTGAAGGGGAAAGATGGGGATAACTGTCTAGGATGGGAACCCCAAGTTTATTTGTAGAGGACATCTAGTTGGAGCACCTCAGATGTGGGTGGTCATGCCAGGATCAAGGTTGCAAATTGCAGGGCTGGGAGTACAGCTCAGTAGTAGAATACTTGCCTAGTACTCCTCCCCCCTCCCCCCACCCACACACACACAGAAATAAGCCTAGGAAGGCTATAGGGTGGGAGGCTCCAGAGAGTCATCTACTCAGCTACGTACTCTGGCATGGTAGTTCCTAATTACAAATCAAAAGGGAGCTTCAAAAATTGTCACGTGGCACTCCCCCCGAAGACTAAATGAGTCAAAAGCTCTGGGGTAGATCTGGGTATCTGGAAATTTCAAAGATCCCCAGGAATTTCCAAAGTGGAGCCAGGGTTCCCCAGGTTCCCTGGGGGCCAATAGAACCCTAGCTTCACTCTCTTGCTTCCAGAACAGAAGGTGGCAAACCCTCCCCCTTTCAAGGAGGGTGTGAAATTTAGAACACTAGATATTGCAATATCTTTCTCTGAGAACGACAAAACTGACAGATCATGTGGAAGTTAGTGGGTGCATCAAGGACATAGGTCATCCTGGCTTCCTAGAGGGCACATTAGAAACTGGAGGAGATTGGCCAGTGTATACAGACGTCACAGTGGGTATGGACTATATAAACCACCAAGAATTCCAGTTTGCATCTGTAGGTGGTGAAACTCTCTTCACTCCAAAAAAACTTTAGAGGCTAAAAGCACTTCAGGAAGAAGGAGGAAAGAAGAAGGAAGAGGAGGTAAGAAGGAAGAATTAGCTTTTCTAAAGTAGAATCGGGTATTTAAGCAATAGTTTCTGGTACTTGTTTGTTTGTTGGTTCCACGGATTGAACCCAGGGGCACTTAGCCACTGAGCCACATTCCCAGACCTTCTTATTTATTTAAACAAAAATTTTTTAAAAAATATGTGAGATGGGGATCTCGCTAAGTTGCTGAGGGTGGTGTTAAGTTGCGGAGTCTGGCTTTGAACTTGCAATCTTCCTGCCTCAGCCTCTGGCGGCCCTGGGCGGAACGTTTTTTTAAGCCTTCTGAGCGACCCTTGGAACTAACACTGAGCTACAAAATGCAATGTGTGATATGGGGTGGGAAGCCAGGGCGGAGGAAAATGATTATTTACTGATACAAGCCTGTTTCATTCTGGCTTGGTCCTCCAGAAAACGTGACCTTTAGCTCCGGGTGCCTGCAGAGGAGATTCTGCTTAGCCAGTGTGGATTAAAGTGAGGTTGTGGATTGAACCGGGCTAAAGAGAGTGACCACCACAGTCTAGGGAATTCCAGTTGTTGAGGATCCTCATCCTCAAAGGTTCATCCTGAGTAAGAGCTTCTATTCTTCTTCTTCTTCTTCTTCTTCTTCTTCTTTTTTCCTCCTCCTCCTTCTTCTTCTTCTTCTTCTTCTTCTTCTTCTTCTTCTTCTTCTTCTTCTTCTTCTTCTTCTTCTTCTTCTTCTTCTTTTTCTTTTTCTTTTTTTTCCCCCCAGGCTCTTTATTTTTGAAGTCGGCTAGGTTAAAGTGAGGGGGCGGGGCAAGACACAAAGGATTCCGGGGACCGGCCCGCATGAAACTTGAACCCTGCGAGATAAGGGTAAGGGAGCCTTGGGCTCCTACAGCCTGAGTAAATTAGGAAAGAACGCACAGGGCATACCCGAGTTTCAGGTCCTGTGGGGGCAACAGCAGGATCAGGTCAACACACTGCATTCAGAGGCCTGCAGTACGTGGGTCTCAAGGTCCTCAGCTTACTGACCCTCAAAGATTGCAGTGTAGCCTGGTGGGTATTACATGGAACTTCCCTAGGGGTCTAGGGCAGAGGCCGGTGCGACTGATCACACCCCCTGTCAGCCCAAGTGTGACAATCTCCCCAGTAGGCCTCTGAAAACACAAAGGGCACATCTGCAGAGCAGGATCTAGAGTTTCCCACAGGCTCTCCTTGGAAAGGGAAGCTGGGCTGCCCTTGTCTCTAAGTCATTTTCCTGCAAATAACACCTTTGGGAAACCTTAGGTGCAGGAAGTGCCCCTTTCTCTACCCTCCATAGCTGGTGGCATGTAGGCAGGCCACATTTAGGCTAGAAGAGCTCTGTTGATGTGATAATTTATTTAGCCCATCCAGACCATACTGCTGTAAGATAAAGTTAAATTCAAAGTCCTGATAAAGAATGAAGAGAATCTTTTAGTATAATTGTCTCATGCCATATTTGGAACAGACTATAAATCAATCAATCTATCTATCTATATATCTGTCTATCTGCAGGGCACTCCTGTAATCCCAGGAATTTGGAAGGTGGAGGCAGAAGGATTGCAAGTTTGAGGTTGGCCTGGGAAACATAGCAAGACTTTGTCTCTAAATAACAAAAAATAATAAAAGGGCTGGGGATGTAGCTCAGTGGGTAAAGCACCCTCCTGGGTTCAAACCCCTGGTAGTCAAAAAAAAAATTTTTTTCTTTTGCTCACTTGAAATTCAAAAGTACCTGAATGTCCTGAATGTTATGTGTCAAATTTGGCAACTTTACATGAGTGGAGTGGCTACCTGGGCCAGGGGGGTAACTCTTTGCCAGCCTGGGCCAGACTCAAAAAGTAAACTGCAATCTAACAAAACTGAGTCTGAGAGTCAAGAGTGAAGGGAAGAGGAAATATGCTGCCCAGAAAGAGAAACTCCAGATAGGTTGGAGAAGAAGGAAGGAGGAGGAGAAAATGGGAAGCTACACTAAAAGGAGAGAAGGCACCCGACAAGCTGGGGTGTTGGAAGCACCCTGGAATCTTTAAATTTATCTACCTTAATTAATTAAATAATTAGTTTGGTGCTGGGGGTGGTAGCCAGGGCCTCAGGCATGCTAAATGAAGCATATTCTACCACTGAGCTACATCCCTAGCCTAGCCTATCTTTACAGTATGAAGGGGGGAGGTGCACAGAGGAAACCTTAGTCTACTGACTGTTGGCATTTGTTCCTGGGAGAAAGCGAGCAAGTGTTTCTGGGAGAGAAAGAGGAAAGGGGCAAACTTCAGGTCCTCACTGATGAGGGGCAGTTGATTGGGAGAGAGGGGACTGACCTCTTGGTTCCTCAAAGTTCCCCATGCCTAGGGAACTGGGGTCACTTCCCCTTGGCTTCCTGAAGGCAGGCTGCTTAGGGGCCTCTGCCTGGACTCAAATGCCTTGCTTAGTTTGGCAGCTGTGGTTGCCCCTCAGGGCTCAGTCACGCAGAAAGGGTCAATAAACTATGTATCTCTAGCCAAAGGAGAAAGACAATAAAACCACCCTCAGGGTCAGAGGTCACCTAGTCACTGATTGAGATATTCACAACTCTTTTTCCTCACTTCTCTCTTCTCATCCCCTCTTTCTCCTTGGGGCTCCTCCTCCCTCCACTACTTTTTTACCTTTCTCTAAACCAAAGTGATCCCTGGAAATAATTGAGGTGTGAGACTGGAAAAAGAATTCACACCATGTGCAAAATGAATATTAAAAAGTAGGAGGGTGATGGTTAATAAAACTTACCAGTTAAGAATATCTAGCCTCTGCTGAGAATATGGTCTCAAACTTTCTGTAAAGGACCAAATGGAAAATATTTTAGGCTTCTCAGGCTACATTCAGTCTCTGTAGCATAATCTCCTCCCCTCTTTCTATGTCTAACCCTTTAAAGATGTTTTTAAAACATTCTTGTCTCCTGGAGCCATATGAATATAACAAGCTATGGGCCAGATCTGGCCTGTAGTTTGCAGTCCATAGTTTGTCATTCAAGTCCAAACCAGATATTAGTCTAATTCACCCCCACTTTGTCCTCTTTGGGAGTAGGTGAAAAAAGGGGAAAGAAAGGGAGGTCCTGATGCTTTAATATCAAAGCCCCTTCCTCTCATCTTCTCACTAGGAAAGGACCACATGAATGACCCCAAGCCAAGTGCAAAAACAACAGGCAATTTGATTTTACAAAATTCCATTCCAGAACTAAATGAAGGTCCTTGGGAGTCTGAGAGCATTTTTAGAGGTCAGGAATTCATACTCTCCACTTGGGCAAAAGTAAAGATAATTCAGGAAATGTAGTCTCTGACCCTTAATGAGGAGGGAAGAAAGATGGAATGTTTAAATAGAACTGGATCAGGGAAATGATGGCCCTAGACCTAAGTACCAAGGATGCACATCACTGCTAGAAACCATGATATGGTCCAGAGATAACTTCCCTGCCACTTCGGGTTTGGGATTTAATCTCAAAGGAGAAATGAAAAGGCGAATATTTCAGGATAGTCCAAGGCTTCTCTTTACTAGCTTTAGAGCTAGCATCATTTACATTTTAGAATTAGTAGAACATTAGCCAGGCACGGTGGTGCACGCCTATCATCCCGGTGGCTCTGGAGGCTGAGGCAGGAGTATCACAAGTTCAAAGCCAGTCTCAGCAAAAGTGAGGCGCTAAGCAACTCAGTGAGACCCTGTCTCTACATAAAATACAAAATAGAGCTGGGGATGTGGCTCAGCAGTCAAGTGCCCCTGAGTTCAATCCCCAGTAACAAACAAACAAAAAGAGCGAATAGAGCATTTAGAAACTTAGTAAGAACTTGGGGTCCAGTGTCAGGAATGTTGGGACCCCAAATCCTTTCTCTTCATCCCATCTCTTTGGGTCTCTGGGGAAGAACTTGTAAACAAATCCAGTATGCCATCATATTTCTGTGTTTTTTGCCTGGATCTGCCTCTCCCCTAGCCTGGGTACTTCTCTCCTCTAAGGTGTTCTGATCTAGAAAGGGAATGTCCTCTTGCCCTTCTGGCATCAGGAGCTACACTGGTACTGGAGGCTAACAGCTGGATACCCACAGAGCAGTAAAGATACTCTTTGGTAACAGTACCCAGAGGGCCAGGACCACAGATCATCATGAGCCTTTCACCCACACTTGGCTGACAAGCACTGCCTGCCACCTAGGGTTTCACTCCACTTCTTCTATTTCAGGGACTCCCCTCATAATCCCAAACTGGATTCTGATAGCTCTAATAGCTCTAATTCAACTCTCAGCTTTCCTTCTCCAAGTTCAGCCCTATTTACTTAAGCCTGTGTCTCTGAAGTTCAAGTGTATATATCTGTCTGCACAGCCCTGATTGACAAGTACAATGAAAATGTCTCATTCTCGTTTGGTTTGCATTTCATTACATTAGGCAACAATATGCCTTGAACTGCAGAGGACAAAGACAAAACAGATATGTAAAAAGGTTTGAGAAACAATATCTATTTGTTCCTTCTCTATTGAATTTTAAAGGTATTGAGGGCTTATATAATATTTGTCAAATGATGGGACTATAGTGAAAACTCTCATGTAGTCAATAAAATCTGGAGTTCAGCGAGCTATTGGAGAGTGTGTCCGCAGGTCCCAGAGATCCTTCAGCTCAGCCTCCGAAGCCAATTAAGAGCTTTATCTTAGCATAAAAATAAAGAGGAGTTAAAAATGCATTCTTTCCCCAGCTTTCTTCCCCCTTCATTTTTTATTGCCATTTGCAGTTTTTCTTTTTAAAAGATCTGGAACTCTAAAGAGAGGGTAGGCATTTATGTAAAGAAAGTGTCCTTTACCAGGGGAAAAAAGTGAGAATAATGGTGAGTTTCAAGGACATGTTTCAACGAGAAACACTTTGTGCTCCACTAGGGAGAGGCAGGGGCACCAAATTCAGCTTCTTGGAATAATTCCCTTCCTGAATTCAAAGATTCATTTATTGAAATAAATCAGGAAGCATTGACAGAACGGAAATCCGCTTGCTGGGTTTAAAGGGTCTTTAAAATGTTGGGAGTGTTAGATTGCAAGTCTTTTCTAAATACAAAACAGAAGAAAAGACCGCAGTGTTTCCCTTGGACTTAAAGAAAATCGCTAGGTCTCCGAGTTAGGATCATTTCAAGTCCACCACAGAAAATGGGTTTAGAAAGAAGTCCTGCATGATAACACAATGTGCTATACATGTTTTGTTCTTCAGGAGGCTGGAAGGAAAGGCAAAGCGCTGTAGATGGGGGTTCTGGGTTGTTCGGAGAAACCAGTTCTATCCTACTATCCCTAAGATATTCTCTTTTCCTCCTACTTCTTCAGGATAGATCCTAAAAATCTGACTCAAAAACTGAGCTAGTTTGGAATGATCAGTTTCTCTAGTTTTATTTATTGCTTTAGATATGGGGGTAAAAATAAATCTTTTTCCTATTTACTATTTGAACCCAGAGTGAGGGAAAGGATCCCATTATATTTCCTATCCATACAGACAAGTGGATATTTAGACCAGACCACATACAACTGGGGGATGCATAAAAGAGATTTATTGGTTAATTTAGGCTACCTAATACACATGTAAACCCCAGTAAGCCAAAGCTGTTGAGGGAGCCTCGGTTATAGCGTAAAATAAGAATCACGACCGGGGTTCCAGTGGTCCTGCCCTTCCCAGCGCTGTGATTCCTCTCTCCACCTGAAAAATGAAAAGAGAAGAGCTCTTCCTGCCTGGTCCTAGACTGTGTGCAAAAACTTTTCTCCTTCCCTCTTTCCTGTCTGAGCCATCACCCTGCTCTCAGACTTAGATCCCCAAAGCCTCCTGTCCCCCCAAGTTGTTCTCAGGGTGTCCTCCAAAAACCGTGTTTGGGGAGGAGGGGAAACCACTTAACCACTTAACTTTTTTCCCTCACCTTAGCAGTGATTTGCTTTTGAGTGGTGGGGGGTGCTTTTCTTCTCCCCCCCCCCCCTCATGCGGTGATTTGCAATTTCTGGAGAGATGTCGCTTTCTATCCAGTTTTAAGAGTCAGGGTTCCCCTTCCCCAAAAAGGAAAGCTCTGCCCAGACCAAGCGAAACAGGAATTCGAAATGGCCTGACTTTACCCTGCTGTTCACAAAGCCCCCAGCCTCCTCCTCCCTTTGGGGGCATCCTGGACCCCAGCGCTTCACTAAGTAAGGACACCCCCTCAGAACCACACACTCGGGATGGGCCAGGCTGCCCGGGGAAGAGCTCCACCACCCAGCGTTTTGGCCTAGCTGAACCGCCTCAGGTCTGCCCCTTAACAAGCACCCCCCCACCTCCCCACTTCTCGGCTGATGATCTAATTGAATTATGCCTTTTTGTTCCAGGGACTACAGAGCACGTGCTGGAGGCAATTAATTATCGAAATGTGGCTGCATCAAAACGGACATTGGGTACCCGGTAGGTCAGACGCGGCAACATCCTCAAGCCCTGCGTTCGAGACTCCTCCCCAAAAAAAGGAGAATGCTAGGCTCTCGCGGCAGCTCCCCTTCTGCGTTCCCTTGCGGGGTAGCCTTCCCTGACTCCCAAGCGTGCAAGGCCCTCGTTTATCCAGGTACCAGCTGGGACACCCGGAAATTCTCGCTGAGGGTTGACCGGGCCAAAGCAGGACAACCGCCCCCTCCCGGTGCCCAAACCTGAAGAATCACTCTCCCAGAAAGGGCTCTGAGGAAATCCAAACTTTTCCCAACCAGCAACATGCCCAGGGTCGGTGGGGGGTGATGGGAGGTGAAGAGAGGTAGAGGGAAGGAAGGAAGGAAAGAAAGGGGAAAATGAAGAGAAAGGGAAAAGAAAGAAAAGCAATCTTCCCTTTTTATAAACCTGACTCTAGGGAATTCATTTGCATGATTTAAGCATATTTATTCTTCTTTGAAACACCCCCCAGCCCCGCAAAGAAACCCTCTGCTGAGCGACAATGAAACCCTTCTTGGAGAGCCTGTTTTCGGTAGATGCAATAATTTAAGTCAGCAGTGAACTCACCTTCCAACCTGGGGAGAGAGCTCTGGAAGTGGAGGGAGATTGGGGCGAGTTTGATGGGAAGGGGCGACTACAGTAAGATGTGGTATCCTCAGGGTTTTCCCCCAGCAAACTGGCAAAGAAGGTAGTGAAGTGTTGGTCAGGCCAGGCAGATTGGGGGGCAGGAAGTGAAAGACTGCAGTTATAAAGCGCTGCTTGAGGCGGTCTCTCCTGGCGCCTCTGAACTTGATCAGATGTTCTGTTTCCTACAGAGAGATGGCGGCCAGGCTGTGAGGCTGCCTCAAGGCGCAGACTTTGGGGCTCGGCCCCGCTAGAGATGTGACAATCACAGCCATCTTTCTCTCGGTCTTTTTTCCTACTCTCATTCTCCTGCATTCTTTGCAAATGCGTTGGTAGACAGAAAATTGAGTGCAATTATAACCCTGTCTGAACCTGGTCATTTTTGTCCAAGAAAGACCTTGCACCAGACGGAGGGCGGCGGCGGGGGGCGACTCCAACACACGCCCAGGGAAAGTAAATCCTTAAGGGGTAAGCAGTTCCCTAGGTCACTACGTGCTTTCCCCGGTAGGAGTAGAAGAGAGCAAAGCTCAGGCTTCAGAGGGAAGAAAATTCCATCTCACAGTCCCCATTCCCCCTCCCTGCTTTTGCGTTTGAAAATGTTGAGAATTCAAAGCTGATTAGCCCAGTGATACGGAAACCACGCTGATTCTGTGTGGGTCTAGTGTGTTTACTATGTGTTTGTGTGTTGTGTTTTGCGTACAATGTGTTCTGTGCGTGTCTAGTATTTGTGCGTGTTTGGTATTGTGTATATTTACTCTATTGTGTCTAGTTGTGTGCCTGTGCTTATTGTGTTGTGTGTAGCGTTGTTATTGGTTGTGCTTACTATTATGTTGTGTACATGTTTAGTGTGTTGTGCGTGTTTCATATGGCGTGCTTGTGTTTACTGTGCTGCGTTCGTGTTTCCTGCTGTGCGCTTAAGTTTATTGTGTTGCACGTTTGCTGTGTTGTGTCTGGTGTGTGCTGGGGGAAGTGGGTATCGGCGAGTAAAACAGCTACTCACAAACTAAAGGGTCAAAGCTTGGTTCAGAAGGAAGTATAGGAGATCGGGTCTAATTGGGCCTTGGACCGCTGCCGCCAGCTGGGGCCACGGGCAGGGAGATGGCCAGGCCTGGGTCTGGGGTCTTGGGACCTTATAGTGGCGTGTGGGGTGGAAGCAGCAGCTGGGCCAGGAGCGCGGAACTGCTACGCTCACGCTGGCATTTGCGCCCTGCGGCTACCAAGGAAGAACGTTCTCAAGGTGGTGAGGTTGCGGGGGGCGGGGGGGCAAGCGGGACTGGACATCGAACGCCGCGCCGACGGAGAAGGCGCGGCGGTGGAAAAGATCCTCACAGGGCAAAGAGTTTCTTTAGCCAAAGCGGGTAAAGGGCGCGCGAGGGGTGCTTGGGGCCCTCTTGGGGCCGAGACGAAGTCACAGAGAGGCCCAGCTCCGCCCCGCCACTTGCCGGCTGAAGCCTGGCCCCAGCTCCCCACAGCCGCACAGTCCCCGCGGAGCCCACTCGCGGACACCAGGCAGCCGCCGCCTCACCTGCCAGGCGCCCGGCAGCTGCCCAATCAGCTGCGGTCGCTCTACCCAGGCTGCCATGTTCTCCGCTCTGCGTTGTCAATCAGTGTGGCGGCGGCCAATGGGCGGCCCGGCCGGGGGTCAGGTGACCGTAGGCCAGCTGGTTCCCCATTGGCGCGCGCCGCCCGGCCTCCCGCTCGGTTTATGTGAGAGGAGTGAGTGATTGACTTTATCAGTCCAAGGACATTACTCTGGAGGCGAAGAGGCTGGGACTCGTGAGGGGAGCGGCGAAGATCGAGCCTGCCTGCTGCCCGCTGCCCGCCTGTCGGCCGCGATCGGGCTCCGCTATTTGGAGCGGCCCAGCCGGGAGGCCGGTATCCAGCCTCCTGGCCCCAGGGTTCCGCGCTCTCGGGTAGAGGAGGGGTGCCCGGGACAGGATTGGCAAACCCCGCCCTCCACTTATTATTTAGCTTATTTTTCTTTGTGCGCTCCTGTTAGTTTGTTAAACCAGGTCTACTCCCAGAGTCTTTCCTCCTCCCTTCTCCTCCCTCCTCCTTTTCCCTCAAACCCACCCCCCTTTTTTCTTCCCCTCCTCCCTCCTATCCCTCTGCAGGAGACTCTCGCAGCCACGGAAAGTTGCGGCTCCTGGTAGCGCCTTGGCGGTGTCCTAGTTGTATCGGGCTGCCGCCTTCCCTACGGCACTACGGCACTTCGAAAATCTCCCTCTCCTGCACCCTTGCTCACTTAAACCGGATCGCCCGTGTCCAGAACGCCCCACCTATGACGATGCTCCTGGACGGAGGCCCGCAGTTCCCCGGGCTGGGAGTGGGCAGCTTTGGCGCGCCGCGCCACCACGAGATGCCCAACCGCGAGCCGACGGGCATGGGGTTGAATCCCTTCGGGGACTCAACCCACGCTGCCGCCGCCGCTGCTGCCGCTGCTGCCTTCAAGCTCAGCCCGGCCGCGGCACACGATCTGTCTTCCAGCCAGAGCTCGGCTTTCACGCCGCAGGGTTCGGGCTACGCCAACGCCCTGAGCCACCATCACCACCACCATCACCATCATCATGCCAGCCAGGTACCCAGCTACGGCGGCGCAGCGTCCGCTGCCTTCAACTCCACGCGCGACTTTCTTTTCCGCCAGCGCGGCTCTGGGCTCAGCGAGGCAGCCTCGGGAAGCGGGCAGCACGGGCTCTTTGCTGGCTCCGCTAGCAGCCTGCACGCTCCAGCTGGTATTCCTGAGCCCCCTGGTTACTTGCTCTTTCCCGGGCTGCATGAGCAGGGCGCTGGGCACCCGTCGCCCACAGGGCACGTGGACAACAACCAGGTCCACCTGGGGCTGCGTGGAGAGCTGTTTGGCCGTCCTGACCCTTACCGCCCGGTGGCCAGCCCGCGCACGGACCCCTATGCAGCCAGCGCGCAGTTTCCCAACTATAGCCCCATGAACATGAACATGGGAGTGAACGTGGCGGCCCACCACGGGCCGGGCGCCTTCTTCCGTTATATGAGGCAGCCCATCAAGCAGGAGCTGTCGTGCAAGTGGATCGACGAAGCTCAACTAAGCCGGCCCAAGAAGAGCTGCGACCGGACCTTCAGCACCATGCATGAACTGGTGACGCATGTCACCATGGAGCATGTGGGGGGCCCGGAGCAGAACAACCACGTCTGTTATTGGGAGGAGTGCCCCCGCGAGGGCAAGTCCTTCAAGGCGAAGTACAAACTGGTCAACCACATCCGAGTACACACGGGCGAGAAGCCCTTCCCGTGCCCCTTCCCGGGATGCGGGAAGATTTTTGCCCGCTCTGAGAACCTCAAGATCCACAAGAGGACCCACACAGGTAAGGGGAAAGACAGGTGGGTGAGGGGTTCGCTAGGGGAACCCGGCTACCGAGCGGACTTGGAACGCAGGGTACACGGGTGAACGCCGAGAAGAGGGGCGGCGCCCCGCCAAGGCCGTTCCGGAATGAAGCGCTGTCAGTGCCCCTCCATCCCGGCCCACCCCGACCTGAGGCACTTTTGCCCAGTTCAAACTTCTCGGGCCGACTGCTCTGCAGTCTCAGGAACTAATTGGGACCTTCTCGCGCCCGGGAACAAACTGGCGCCGCCTCTTTTTGTATCCCTTTCTGGGTTACTATGAAGAGACTCCGAATGTGTTGAGAGCGTATTGCTTACAAGCGATTTAGCCTCTCGGCACACATTCTAGGAAGGCAACCATAGAAATGCTAATGAAAACTAACTTTCGGATACTTCCGCTCTTTTTTACACTTGATTGGCACATCTCCTAATTAAATGACTGATACTTTTGTCAAACTATTTTTATTTGGAGTTCCTGGTTCAGTTCAGTCCTCCGGGAGGAAAGCTAAAGTAGAAAAAGCACCACAGTTTCGTGGCTTGTTCAGAGCATCTTGTAAAACTGTCTATAGCCCCTGGATTTATGTATTTTTTTCTGTTTTCGAACACTAAGTACCACTGCCCAGGCTTTTTAATACTGGACTTGGCAAAACCGCTACATGTGAAAGAGGCAAATTAAAAGGTACAAAGAAGCGACTGAATGGGATTGTCCCATCCCCGATCCATTGTCCCGCCGGGCTCGGTTACATCGCCGTGATGGTGGCTGAACATGGCCCGGTAGAGTGGAACCACAAGTTGGGGGAAACTTCTGAGGAGCCAGGAGCTTTCTTGTCCTGCGAGAACAAAGGGATGATCAGGTTCTGGGCCGGCCCTGCCCCACTCCCGCCCCGTTCCTTCCCAGCCCAGCGGACTCAACCAACCCTCTCCATTTTTTTCTCCAGGGAAAAATGATGTCCCAGTCTCCCCTAGTTTGCATTCCCTCCGGGAAGACTGCTGGGCTCTCAGTCTCGCACTGCTCCTCTCTGGGAAGCTCCCGGCCCTGACTATTTTCTCTCTTTTGCATTTTTACATTTTGCAGGTGAGAAACCTTTCAAATGTGAATTTGAAGGCTGTGACAGACGCTTTGCCAACAGCAGCGACCGCAAGAAGCACATGCATGTGCACACCTCGGATAAGCCCTATATCTGCAAAGTGTGCGACAAGTCTTACACGCACCCGAGCTCCCTGCGCAAACACATGAAGGTAATTACCTCTTTATTAGCGGTCGGCGGTTTGTAAACACCCGGCCCGACACTGGGCCGCGGAACGGAAGCGCCCGCGCTGCCAACCCTCTGTCCTCCACGTTAAATCCGATTTGCTGCAGCGGTGACACCTTGAACCCATTTTGGGGATGGGGGGGGGCAGGAGAGAGCAGAGTTGGGAGGGGGAGAGAGTGGAGGAACTATCAGTTGTTTACTGGGAAGCTCTAGCCGAGCTCGCCTGGGCTTGAGGCTGCAGTGGCCGCCTCTTGCCGGCTCAGCCTGCGGTGGGAATGGAGAGTGGCGGCGCCGAACCCGGGGGAGGGTCGTTCATTTGCTCTTCGGCTTTGGATAAAACAATGGGGCCGAGGAGCACGGTCTGATTCCCACACATTTGTCTAAAGACTTGGCAGGCAGCGTCCAGGGTCCCTGTGCCACTCTTCTCTATACCTGCTTCCCCAAGCCGGAAGCGGCTTGGTGAAACCTGGGCTGGGAGTGACTATTTTATGGGGTCCCTCAGAGTAACTGCTCACCTACTCCATCCACGGAGTCAGCATTTTTGAAGTGGCAGGACTAAAATGGAGTGCTTTATTCCTTTTCCATAATGCCTTAGTATGGAACCTCGTTTTTGACGAATATGTCCGGGTTTTCTAGACATGGGTAATATGGAAAATAAAAATAAAAACAGAACAACAGCAGCAAAAAAAAAAAAAAAAAAATGTTAAGTGGGTCACTGGGCGGTCTTGCTCTTACAGTGCTCAAATTCTGCTCTTGTTTTTGCTTGCACATTGCCGGTTGGAATTATATTCATTATAATATATACATGTTAATTTTAGGTTCATGAATCTCAAGGGTCAGATTCCTCCCCTGCTGCCAGTTCAGGCTATGAATCTTCCACTCCACCCGCTATAGCTTCTGCAAACAGTAAAGATACCACTAAAACCCCTTCTGCAGTTCAAACTAGCACCAGCCACAACCCTGGACTTCCTCCCAATTTTAACGAATGGTACGTCTGAGGACAACCAAAATGCATTTTAAAAAGAAAACTGAGACCAATCAGATGGAAATGGAGTTTTAAAGCAAGAGGCCATACATAGGGCTACATCTTGTTAATTGCAATTGTCCAGGAAGGTTTTGGGCAAAATCCCAAAGTAGCCATGCCCTTTTCTCAGGATTAGAAAATACATTTTGGCATTTGAAGGATTTTTTACAAAATCTTTTCACTGCTTTTTGCTCCCCTTCCTCTTGCTCTCTGCATACCCCATTCTGAGACTCCTTCAGTTCATTTTAACATTTGTCCTGTTTCTTGAGGAAGTTATAGAAGGCTTGGTGGTGGTGATGTTAAAACTGATGGAATTTCTTCTTCGCCTTAGTGGTGATTGTTTAAACTCTCACAGTCTTAAACCATGCCAAAGTCCTGTTATGTCTTGAACTTTTTCTTCAAAGCATTACACTTGTGAATGTATCTTTGTCTAATGGGGTCGAAACTGTTCAGTATTTTTTCAGGCTGAGGATATGATGTTACTCTACACAGATTGTGACGTTTAGTATACAGTTGCCTTTTGTAATAACTTTTTTTTTTGTAAATACATATCCGTTGATGCCATATTTATCGTTTGTAATTTAATTATTGCTGCAAGTGCCGGGAACTGAACAATATTTATGGATAAATGTTTTCTAACAAATTCTGTACAGCTTTTGATTATAACTGCTTTAGCATTAAAAATTTATTGTTTTGAAAGAAGAACACAATTTACAATTTTTGAACCACTGACTCTTTTCTCTTGTTTTGTAACAGCCTCCTTCTACAAAGAGGAGAATGAGCAAATTGAATCTTGTTTGTTGGTATTTATAACTCACTCAGATCCCTTTTTTAATTGTTAAATTATTTTTCTATTGCAGTATAGATTCCTTATAGTGTCAGTTTCCATCTGGGAGGACCCTCTTTTCTTTATCTCTAGCTCAGATGGTTGTTTAACTGCGAGTTTCAATGTGTTTGTCCTGGATTTTCGGCATGCAAATCAAATATTACTGATCAATTCAGTTAGTGGCCATGACATCTCAATCTTGTACTTCAAAGACTGAGAAGCTGGATTTAATCATCCCTGCCCTACATATATAAACATAAGGTAACCTAATTAGCTTTATGTCCCTTAGTTCTTTATTACCTTACATAAAAATGAAAATTGCGGCAGGATGCATGTCTGTTCTATCTAGAGATCATCCATGTACCTATATGCATTTGTATCTATGAATTTATCTAATCTGCCTATCAAATCTATCTAGCTCTATATATTTTCAAAAGATAGTGTATGTCTGGAACAGTGGTGATGAGTAAGACCAGTTGAGCAGTGCTTACTTATGGTGAAAGTGCTTCTTAAAAGAACCATAGTCCATTTAAATATTGGAAGGCAAAGGCTGATTTGTTTGCTGTATATAGTTCAATTCATAATTATCACAATTTTTCATAACATTTATATAGCGGTGTAATAACTGCAGCAGTTCCAAAATGATACTATGGAAAGAAAACATTTGCAAAATATGTTATTTTTAAAGTTCATTATTTGTAGGCAAAGATGTTAAGAGCATTGTTTCCATTAAAATCAATAACAATGAAAAATGGTCGTTTGCTTTGTGATAAAATGTTAACAATCCATTTAATCTTCAGTGAAGCAACTCCTTTGGACAAACAGTTCTTTTTACAATGGTTCTGTGGAAAAGAAACTGATTACTATTTTGGGGGGTTGGAGTGGGTAGAGTGTTGAGACCTTTTTATTAGGGTGCTGTTTGTTATTGAGAGCCCAATCTCTGCATGAACTACAGAAGGTGGAGATAAGGAATTGTAAAGTATTTAGAAATGTAATGAATAGACTTAAGTACCTCTTTCTCTTTAAGGGGCAATGCTCTGAGTTTTTTGGTGGCAGTCAATTTGGTATTATATATAATGATTTTCAATTCTAGAATTTTGTTGATTGTTCTTTTTGAAGAAATAAAGTATTGGCACATCTTATTTATGTTATAACATTTTTGTATTTGGTGCCCAATATTTTTTTCATGTTCAAATAAATCAACCAAAAATTGAAATGCTTAGAGAATTTCTGATGATTAAAAGAAACTCTGATTCCCTGGATACAGTTGAAGCAATCTGTTTTGTTTTCTGCTGATCTTTGTCAACAATTATTGACAGTTTCTAATTGCAAATTGCTTTGGAGGCAATTTTTTGTTAGTGGAGAATGGGGTCTTTTGCACTTTACTCCACCTATATCCAAGGCTGTGTGAATGTCAGGAACAGAGAGATTGGGATGACTCCACTTATAATGAGCAGGTAACCAGATCAATCTACCACTCCCCACCCAGACATTCCATTCTTGACCTTGACATTGAAGGTGCTGAACCAGATTCCTATTTCAGGATTTTTCCTTCACTTCAAACTGGAGACCATTTTAAACGTTTTAAAACATTTTAAAGTTTTCTCATCAAGTTTTCGGAAAGTGTATATTCATAAGACTAGCTTTAAATGTGTGCCATTGTGAAATATAAATGTGTGTTTTTCTCCTAACATATGCAATGAACTTTCACAGTTTACTATTTTCTCCATTCGTCTCCCCCAACCCCCAACCTAATTTAACCTTAAAAGAAGATGGGTTGGGGCAAGATTCACTCAGAAAGTTGCCTTCCCCAATTAAATATATTAAATGTCTCCTTAGGAGACAATTTCCTCTTAGTTGCTTGAAATCATCATAAAATTCACAGGAAAGCATTGTGAATGTCCTAAAAAAGGAAAATGCCAATTAAATAGCAATGTAGGTAACCAATATTAAGAGACTATAAAAGTTTGCTCTTCTACATGACTACCTCTAATTTGGGCACAGCAAATTTCTCAAAAGTATGTCGTATGCCCTTCTCATTTTTCAAAGAACACATTAATTTTATAGAAAACTTTATACAGATAGTCTTCTCATAGTCTGTTTCTGGGAATGCACATTTACATTCTTGAATTTTCAGGAAATAATTTAAAGAACAAGCACAACAATCCCTCTTCCCCCAATAATAAATGCTAAAGCTAGTAGCTGGGGCTAGGCTCTTAGTAATCTACTCCTTTTTTTCCTTCCTGCACCTGGTAGGACCTTTGTTAAAATCCATTATCTTTTTCAAAATGGGTGATTCCCACTGTTTAGTGGGGAAAGAGGAGGTGGCTATTTGCAGAGCTGTTTCCACGCAAGACAAGTCTGGCCTTCATCCAGTTGGGAAGGTTAAAGATCAGGATCCAGGCTAAGCAGAGCAGTCGGTCTTAGCTAGACGAAGGTTGGAGACTTCTGCTCACAAAGGCTCCCTGGAAAGTTGGTGTGTTCTGGACTTTCTTGCCCCTCCCCCCTTCTCCCCGCCTGATTTCTCTTTGCTTCTGTCGCCTCCAGCTCCCTCTTCCCGTTTTCTAAGACAGTCTCCCGAAAACAAACCTGAGAAAGTCTAAGGGGGCTCTTAACACATTACGTTTCTGAAAAAATCGCCATCGGTGTGCCCATACACTGAAGGACGTGTGCTCTGGTTCTCCCGACACCTAGGCTGGTTTTCTCTCACAAGCCTCTGCCCTTCCAAGCCCAGGTCTCCCGTCGGACTTTGGCCCGGGACGCGGCCAGACATTTCGGAAGTCGCGACAGTGGTCCGACAGTCCTCAGGCCCCTAGTTGGGACGTTCAGGATCCGTGTCCACACATCAAATTCTTGCAAGTCCTGGTTGAGGCTCGGGCGGGGAGGAGGGGACCTCATTTCCTAGGGTCAATTCTCTCGAGGTCTCTGCCCGCTGACCCTTTGACCTCCACCTACAGGGCCCTTGGCGGCCGTAAGCCGGCGGTCGCCTGGGCTCCGAGGACGCTTCGCGCCCCATCGCCTCCCGGCCTCATTAGCCCGGCACGGCTGTAAAGCAGGAATCAGCCGCAGCCTAATCCGGACCTGGGGTCAATACGAGCCCAAACAATGGTGAGCTCCGAGGGCCATAGCGTAGCGCTGGCCGCAAACTTTGTGTTCAATTCATTTTTCTAAAGCGGTGGGGGTGGGGTCCGGGTGGGGAGGGTGGTACTCGTCTACAAGAAGGCCACTCGCGGCTCCCGGGGTTCATCGCTGGCGCTCCGGTATCTCTGCAGCGCCTGGGATGGAGGGGGCGGCAAGGCCCAGAGCCTGGTTGGCAGCCCGAGCCGGAGCCCGAGTGCCGGCCCAAAGGGGGCCGCCCCCGCGCGGGGTACAGACTTTGAAGTGGGTTTTTAGCGCGCACGTGTGAGAGCCGGGCCAGGGCCTGAGCGGGGACCCGCTGGGAGGAAAGAGGAGGCTCAGGCCCAGGCCCCAACCCCTCCCCCGCTCCCCGAGGCTCCTGCCTTTTCAAGCCGCGGCCGGGGGTCGTAGGATTCCCCCCTCGCCACCCCCACTCCCGCGTCCACCGTGCGCAGGCGCACACCCCGCAGCCGTCGAGTCGGATTTTGCTGCGAGGGGGTGGGGGGTAGAGTTGAAAGCGGCTTTGCAGCGCTGCGGCGGCCTCGGCTGAGCAGGGAGGGAGGGAGGGGAGCCGAGGGATGTGGGAAGGGGGGTTGGTTTGGGGGCGGCTCTCGAGTCGTGAACATGGCGGCCGGATGCGAACCCCCGCAGAGCGCAGCAAAACGCAGACCTACGGGCTGCCGAACTGTTGTGTCGTTTAAATTCCCTTGTTATTCCGCAGCTCTGGGCGCTCGCGGGAGAATGTAGGTCGTGGCGGTCGAACACAGAATTATTAGGAGGGGTGGGGGGAAAAAAAACGGAAGCGAAGAAGTTCTTCCTGGGCATTCTCGTGGGAAGTTGGCGTGCCCTTTGGGGGGTTGGGGTTCCCGCGGGACCTGGGTGTAAAACCCACCGGAGGCCACTTCACCCTCTTGGCCAAACTTCAAACATTTCCCCTTGGTTATCATGGGGAGGGGATGCCATTTCGAGTTACCCTGTCCCTGGCGGGATTTCACAGCACCTTCGAGCCCCCAAAATGCGAAAGCCCCTAAAAACACTGTTCTCTCCTTGGGACAATGGCGGAGCCAGTAAGGAGGGGAGCGCGTATGCATCCTTTCCAAATAAATCATCCTGACTTATCAACAGACTTGTGCCATTGGGAGTTAGAACCCTACACGTTGCCCAGGCCCGGTTTTCTGCATATCTCATTAAAACGTGGTCCTGTGAAAATCGGCACTATCGTAGCTTTTGTGTGTATCACAACAGCCAGTGGTCTTAGCTTAGGGGTGGGGGGTAGGTCACAATCCCGAAAACTTTTCATTCAGCTTTTGCTTTACTGCCTTAATGCTTTGTGAAAGAAACCCCAGTAGCTCTGGGATCTAGAGCTCCTGTTTTCTCCGCAGGGGGTAGAGGGGGAATGCCGCGGATTCACCTTCAATTCTCTTTCGTGACGGGGGAAAATGTGGATTTTTTTTTTTTTTTCAAAATTGTGGGGATTGACCCCCCAGCTCCTCTAGGCAAATAAGTGGCTCGAACTCTTCCTGGTTGCGGCTTCGTGGGGACCAACCGCCAAACGAAACGACACCTCTCTTGGAGTTACCCAGTGTCAAGCAGTCGGGCTTCTCCTGAAGGTGTGGGGCAGTTCTCGAGGGCCACCTTGGGAAGGGCCCCAGGTGGGTGGGCAGGTCATTAGCCCGGCTGGCCCTGATCTGAGGGAAATCTGCAAAACAGTGCCTTTATCTGCGGAGAACAATTGATGGGGTTGTCTTTCCTCCTTTTCAGTGCACAAAGAAGACGGCTTTGGAGCAAGAATTTGGACTATGCATTTAAGTTGTCGTGCTTTGCATTGGAAACCCCCAGCAATTAAAATAAGCACGCCCTGTAGTATTTTCTGTCCTTTTCTTATGTATGATTTCTGCAAGTTGAAGGGGCTGGAGCCTCTTCTGCAGTTTGGAAACTTGTTTTGAAATTGCCACCAAACTGATTTTTTTTTCTTTCCTGTGGGCGAAGTTTCCTTCCCGGGCTCGGCCACTACTCCCACCCCCTCAGTGGAATAGTGTATTGACATCTTTGAGAGATCAAAGGAAATAAATGGTGCTTGCTGTATGCTTTATTTTTCCATGCTGTAGTTTGAACCCTGAGGTTTGAGCTTTTTCCTGGTTAACTCTCTTGATACCAAAAGTGTGGAAAACAAAAAGTTTATTGAATTGATAAAGCTTATCCAGTTGGGAGTTTGTCCCTTTAAGAATTACAGAGCCCGGATTGTCTAGTAAGTTGACTTTAAAATCAAGCTAAGATACATTGGCGAACTGTTTCCCCTGGATACCTGCGGTGTTCCTGGGTCATTTGATAGGGTAAAACTGGTTGATTTTCATAGGGATTATGTGAATGGAATTTCTGCAAAACTAGGCAAGTGATAAATTGGAAGAGCTCTCATATTTGTTTGAATGATGTCTCCAAAGGGCACTTCTCACTGAGTTTTGGTTTCTTATCATAACTATTGAAACGTACAGCTTGAAAAACACTTAAGTTTGCAGGAAGCATTTAAAGAGGGGAGTGTTCAGATCACTGGGTCTAATGGTAACTTTTAACATAGGAATGTAAATTCTTTGAAAATTAGATAAACAACATCTATTAAAAGGAAAGAAGATAGCATGGTTCTTTAAAAAGCATCTAACCAAGTAATTTTGTATATTTTTAATCTGATAACAGTTCAACCTGTTTACTAATCTGATGCAGAGAATTGTAAGCTTTACAGAAACTATAAAAATAGCTTTCACCAGATGGCAAGTTTATAATGTTTGATCTCTAATAGGGTGTATACACTGTCTAATGTGTTTGATGAAAATATAACCTATGTAAAGACCATTTGAACTTAAGTTGTTAAAAATCCAAGATTCCATCTTGTTCTATCACAAACTAGCATTTAAAACGGCATATCCATGTAACATGACATTTTTCTGTGAAAAACTGTGGCCTGTTTTGACCTATCTGCAGTTCACTTTTTGTTTTTTTGCCAGTGTTGTCCTGCTTGGTATCCGGGACAGTCTGTAATTCCTGACGAAGAACTTGATACTGACGTTGGTATGCAGCAGCCAGCCCTCCATAACACTACCTATCCTAAATGCAGGGTTAATGCCGAACCTACTGTGCAAGAAATGATTTACTGATGAGGTTTCAAAGAAAACCACATCAATTTGGATGTCTGTTACCTTGAAGTGATCATTTTAAGAGTAGTGGCTTCTTCCCTAGGTATAAAAAGACTATTTTCTTCTTTGGGTGTATTTTATTCTGTGTTGAACAATCATTTGTGAAATGAAAAAGCAAAAAATGCTCCCCCCTCCAATTTAGGATTTATAAATGGGAAGATGGAGGCGAAGACTGGCCTAATTCATAACCCAGTGTGCATTATCTTGTGCATTGTTGCAAATCTTTTTTGAGTATCTGCATTCCACATGTAGAGCTGAAGTGTTTAAAACTAGAAACGTGAATACTCGATTTGTTAATTTCACATGTTGATGTTCCAAAAGCAATGCCCAGGATCCCTGCAATTGTTGTTTGATTTAAATAAAACCATTCAAATTATTTTTGTGATTATTGTTTTATTACAGTGATAACTATAACCCCTAAATAATCTTGATTAACCTGTTGAATTGGGACAATTTATACTCTGTTCACATTTTTTCATGGTATAAAAATACTGGCCTCTCACAGCAATCAACTGGGGCTAAACCCCTTGACCAAATCCCAACCAACTGTTTTTGTTCTCTCAGTTCCCCCATAGCAGGGTCTCACCAGGTGCTGGGGAGGTCAGGGAAGAATTCAGAGGCAAGGATTGATTGAGTGATTAGAAGGAAGGAATAGATACAGGAGTTTGGAGAAAAAAGAGTATTTGAACACCACTGTTTTGGTGAGAAAGAAAAGGAAAGCCCAAGCTGAAGATAATCTCAAAAGTGGCATCCAGAAACCATGTATGTTATTCAGAAGCCCAGAAGTGGTATTTGGGACAGAAAACTTGGCAACCATTGATTAGAACACTTAACAGAATCATGGAGTATAGGTGTTATTAAAATACAAATTGTCATTAATTGTAGTGCTAGAGAAGATGAAGACACTTCAGAGAAATTCTTCAAACTCCAGATACTTGATTTCTCAAATTGAACATCTGTAATCGAATGTAATCTGTAAATGGCCATCATTTTATTTATTTGGCATGATTATGCCATGATGAAGTATTGTAAAATTGCAGCCTGATAGAATATATTGCTATTGGATCTTTAGATCTAGTTTTATTAAAATCTCTGGTAAGTAGACTGATGAGATAGTAATTTTTAAGTAGTGGAAAAATGCTCATCTCCCTCTGATTCCTGGTGTTCATTTACATCAAGAATAGAAGAGCCAAAAAAGGAAGACTGATTCTTTGGTTCTCAGTGCCCTAACACTTGTCATTTTAAAAAACCACCCCTAACAATGTCAGTAGATTTTTGTTGTTGTTTTGTTTTGTTTTTAAGGACAAGCACTGAGTTCTTTCAAACAGGCAGTAGGGAATTATAATGGTTTTGTTGAAAAACCCTTTGGAAAGGTAAGATACATTATTGTGCATGAGCCAGCTACACCATAATAATCGTACCTCCTAGGGTTGCTCTAAGGACTAAACAAGAAAATGTCTATAAAGAGCCTGTCACAGAGTACAGAGTAGTTCCTGAGAAAATGTTAATTCCCTTCTTTTCCCCTTGCAGGTAATTCTCATGTTTTGCTTTTGGGTAGTTTCTTACTTGTAATATTCCAGAATATTTTATTAAAACCATAGAATGAAATGTGGGGAAGAAAAAAAATAAGTGGTTTGTGCTGAGGCCCAAATCAATACAGTTTTCAGAAAATGGATGGAGATTTGGGACATCTAAGAAATACTACATTTCATAAGCATAATCACTAGATCAGGCATGTGGCTTTATGAACATAGCTATGAATATTTAAATACATAAAATTAAAATATTATTAAATGCCTATTGTTCATTATCTTCTAGTGAATACAATACATTTATTCTTAGATAAAAATAAGTTGTGTACTTAAAATCTGTAAACATGATAATTTAATGGTCTACCTTTAATTGGACAAAAATTTTACTTTGATCAACAACTTGATTCTTACATTAAAATTTAGTGACAATTTTACAATATGAAAGTTGATACTCACGTGTAACAAAAGGTTAAATCTTATGTCTTAAATTATTCAGTTTCCTCCATTGAATTTATGTTAGTATTATACGGATGTGCCTATAAAGTAATGGGACTGATTTTCTTCTAGGGCTTGAAAGCTAGCCCTGAAATCATTTCCAAAAGATGTGTCCCAAATTGTTTTGAACAATGTCAGCATCCTTATAATAAGCTTAAGGGTTCCTTAGGAGATGTTTTCACTTAAGATAAAAAATTTTTAAAAATCAGCCACTAGTCTTATTACTTAACATCCATACTTTTAGTTTCATTATGTTTCAAAGAGTTCTCTGAGGGCTGGGGATGTGGCTCAGCGGTAGCGCGCTCACCTGGCATGCGTGCGGCCCGGGTTCGATCCTCAGCACCACATACCAACAAAGATGTTGTGTCCGCCAAGAACTAAAAAATAAATATTAAAATTAAAAAAAAAAAGAGTTCTCTGATTGTTTTATGTTTAAAAAAAATTGAGGGTTGGGACTAGGGATGTAACTCAGTGGTAGAGTATGGGCTTAGCATGGGTAAGGCCATGGGTTCAATCCCCAGCTCTGCCAAAAGAAAAAAAAAATGACAACTTTACTGAAAAACACTATAGAAAGGCTGAGCATTATGAATTTTTTGTAGGTCTATTCATGTACTAAACAAAGTTGAGCTTGATGGTGCACACCTGTAACCTCAGTATCTCAGGAGGCTGAGGCAGGAGGTTCACCAGTTCCAGACCAGCCTCAGCAATTTGACAAGGACCTAAGCAACTTAGTGAGACCCTAGCTCAAAAGGGCTGGAAATGTGGCTCAGTGGTTAAGCACTCCTAGGTTCAATCCCTGGCACCAAAAAGAAAAGAAAAAAAGCAACACACACCTCTTCCCAGACCATCTGAATGGGAACTTTCCCTCCTATTGGTTTTGGAGACTTTGAGATCCACAGAGGAGCTGTACTGCTGAATGATAATAAAGGCTTTTGTCCAGAGACCAAAGGGACTTTTCATTATGACTTTTGTCCCTAGTTTATTGCCTGCCTATTTCTTTCTTCTTGACCTCATATTTATCCTGCCCATTAGATATGGGGGTCAGCCATGTTCAACTTCCTTGAGTCTTTGTTGTTGTTACCAAGTATGAGCAAGGTTATAATAAATGACCAATTTCAAAATGAATGTCTGTCTCATGCAGTGCTGGAGTACCACTCATGGCTGAATAGTCCTGTAGGTGAGATCTCACCAAGTCCCAGGGGTCAAGTCGATCAGCACAGCCTTTTCCCTTAGAACAGGGGACAGAAGAACACCCTCAGAGCCTGAGAAGTGTGCCTGTTCCTGTTGTCATTTTAATTTTTTTTTTAAATCAGGTTCTCAGAAACTTCATTGGTGAAATGATGAAAATGTTATAGCCAACAATTTCCTCTGTAAACCCCAAGTCAACAATAAAAGGCTATTTGTGGTACAATCCAGGCTATGAAAATTGTTCATAAATGATTCCCTAATGTTACCCCGTCAGAACTTACACAGAAAAGCCACACTCATATCTCTGTAGCTAATCACCAACAGAGTATGTAATTTGTTGGCCAGTCAATATCATTTCTTTGGAGACCTTACTATCATTTGCAAAAAAATCCTTAGCCACACTGAGATGTGACACATTATTGGCTGTGGTAATCACCGAAAACAGAAGGTGTTTAGTTAACTTCTGACCAATGACATATTAAATGAAGACACTCAGTTGAGCATCAGTGATTTCAATTGACTCATCAATCGCCAGCATCTAGCTGCCATCATGTTTCACTTTGCTAACAAGCTGATATCCCACATCTGATACCAACAACTCAGGTCTTTCAAACAAATGACATGTTTGATAAAGAAATCTTTTCAAAATCATTATGCACTTCAGCATTCGTCTTTTCTTCTAGCATAGCATCTGCGCATCTGTTCCATCAGACGTCTATTCCTTGATCATTTCTGAGCCTTCCATGATTTTTGAGCTTGATTCGCTGTTATGTCAGGGATGGAAAATGAGGCTTCTTCCATTGAATGTTACCTTACTGAACACTGAAACACAATCTTTATGTCCAAGGCACTAGGTTTAATCTTCTGAATGAGACTGCAAGGAAGCATCCTCAGAAGACTTTCCGATGAGACCATGTTGTGAAAGAAATTGAGTGGGGAAGGGCAATGAAGTCCTAATTTAGGAAAAACATTAAGGACTTTTTTTTTTTTATCATCTTTGTTATGGGTTCTTGAAACTTCACACCGATTTCAGTGTTGCAAAGCATCTCTCTGAACCGGTGAAATGAAAAATTACATGGTCCAACTGGTAAAAATGGATGCAATTCATTCACTAGAGAGCTCTGCTTAACTGCATAATTTGCTTATATGCATAAAACTGAGGAAGTCTTAATCTCTGATTTGCATGTGTCTGGGTTGCATGCATCTGGCTCCATTAGATTCCCTGTAATTGCATATTGGTTAATTTCATAATACAACTATTTTAACACTGAATTTAAACCCTAATGCTCCTATTAACAGTGTAATCAGTTTGGATAAGTGAACACTAGGAATATACTACTTGAAAATTAGAATGCAGGACAATAACCACTTCTGTATTTTGAAAGAAAAAAGTTTAAAAGCACATTTGAGAGCTGGAGTTGTGGCTCAGTGGTAGAGCACTTGCCTCGCATGTGTAAGGTCCTGGGTTTGAGTCCCAGCACTGTGAAACACACAGAACCCAAAATACATTTATGTTTTAAAAAGGCCAGTATGGTTTTCTTTCTTCTTCTTCTTTTTAGTGTGTGTGTGTGTGTGAGCGTTGGGGATTGAACAAGGAGGCTCTACCACTGAGTCACACCCCCAGCCCTTTTCATTTAGACACAGGGTCTCCCTAAATTACCGAGGCTGGCCTGGGACTTTCTTTCAATCTTCCTGCCTCAGCCAGTTCCTGGGATTACAGAAGTATGTCACCATGCCCAGCCAGTATAGTTTTCTATTAGACAAATATTAAGACAGAAAATAAATTATAATTGATAAATGCCAAATCTTGATGCACAGTAAATATTTTATGAAATCTTCACTTGCTTCTATGTATTATAAATTGAGTATCTCTATACAGTATAAATATGTTAATTAAAATTAAATCAGTTTGAAAAGGTAATTGTGCATTTGTTTTTAATTTGCACTCATTTCTTTAAGTGTATGGCCTTGGGCATTTTTGTTGTTGTTGTTGGGATGGGGGAGGGTCCCTTCTGTAGCCTGCACTAATTGAAACTCACTTGCTGCATATGTGGTGTTAAATAAAGGTCTTGTGGCTGTGTATACACACATATACATTAGCCTAGATTAAAAGTACACATTCGAGTAGTCTAGTATTCAAAACTGATATCTCTGGTAGTCAAGAAAGAGAATTGCTTAGTTAAAATGGAAATAAAGCCCATCTCTTCAGAGCTAGAAAAATGTAACAACTACTCTGGGAAGTGTATACTGAGTGATTTAAATATTTATGGTAGATTTTTTTAAAGTATTGATTAGAATGAAAGAAGTAGGGATCCTCATTGATCCTCATGTTGAATTTTGGCCTCAAGCTTGAGTCGTATGTAGACCCATTTGTGTGTGTATGTGTGTCATGGGCTTCCCTGCTCTCTAGAGTGGTTAAATTCATGGCACAATGTGAGTACCATTCCAGGAACTGATTTAGTTTAAGTTTTGAAGAGTGTTCTCAGTGAACACTTTCACTATGTTCCTCCTTGAATTCATTAGCTAGTCTAAAAACTCTAGTTCTATCTAATGGAAGCTTAGACATCAGTCATGTCAGGAATCCTTCAATATTAGTCATGAAGTTATTGTATACATTTAAAATGGGTAATTCGTTAAATCAACTTGATGTTTTGGTGTTGTATAAAGATAACAGCTTTTTTTTTTTTTTTTTGAGATAGGTGTCTGGCTAAATTACTGAGGCTGGCCTTGAATTTGAAATCCTCCTGCCTCAGCCTCCTGAGTAGCAGGGATTGCAGGTGTGCACCACCACACCAGCTTCATTCTTCTTCTCCTTCTCCTTCTCCTCCTCCTCCTCCTCCTTCTTCTTCTTTCTTTTTTTTTTTTTATAACACACAGCTATTTGTATAACTTCTTAACTTTCAACTTCATTTTTGTCAGTATAAATATTGCTAGGAGGCAGAAAAATTCTAAGTTCAAGGACTGCCTCAGAAACTCAGCAAGATTAAATAAAAAGAGTTGGAGATGTAGCTCAGTGGTAGGGAACCTCTGGATTCAATCCCTAATACCAGAAATAAATGAATGAATAAGGAAAAAAAAGTGTTCCTGTAATACCAGATGTAGGGTAGAAAGTCCCAGGCCAGCCTGCAATTTAGTGAAATTCCAGCTCAAAATAAAATTTATTTTTATTTTATTTATTATTAATTTTTTTCTACTGGAGATTGAACCCGGGAGCACTTTACCGCTGACCTACATCCCAGTTTCCCTGGGGATGCATTTTGTTATTTTGAGACAGGGTATCCCTAAATTGTTAAGGCTGGGCTTGAATTTGCAATCCTCCTGCCTCAGCCTCCATAATTGCTGGGATTACAGGGGTGCACCACCATGCTTGGCTCAAAATTTTTTAAAAGTGCTGGAGCTAGAGCTCAGCAGTAGAGTGCTTCCCTAGCATGTTGGAGGCCCTGGGTTCAATCCTCAGTACTGAAAAAAAAAGTGTGAATTTTGCACCTGTTCTTGTGTTGTTGCAATGTCCACCAATAACCAAGTGTTTTTTTTTTTTAATCAATTTATTTATTTATGTATTTATTTAAGAAAGAGTGAGAGAGAGTGAGAAAGAGAACTTTGATATTTATTTTTCAGTATTTGGCGGACACAGCATCTTTGTCTATATGTAGTGCTGAGGATCGAACCCGGGCCGCACGCATGCCAGGCGAGCATGCTACCGCTTGAGCCACATCCCCAGCCCAATAACCAAGTGTTGAATGAATGAATGCCTTCAGTTTGTTTTCATAGAATATACTGTGTACCTTAGTTAACATTTACTTTTTGCTTATTTATATATTTCCACAGAAGTATAACGGTAATGGTTTAGCCTTAGTTCAAAATTCCTTGAACTAAGCATAAATAAATGAAAACAAACTTTTAACTGACAGGGTCTACAGGTCTTGCTTTTAGACAATGGTTTCAGGTGAATCTGCTATGAAAGTTTAGAACTAATGTTTTATAAAAAGTGATAAAAATCAAAATTCCTGAAACTTTACTATCCATTTAGCTATTTGTTCACTGGTTAGTTTAAGACTCAGTATATCCAAATGGTCTATTCAATTGGCAAACTACAAAATGACTTTTGTCTGAGGCAATTTTTTTTTCCAGTAAGAGCAATTGTTTCAATTCTTTTAACCTAATTTTGCCAGTGTTACCTGCCAACCACTCAGAGACACATAGATGTAGGTCTGGGGACAAATTGGTATCCACAAGCAGGGGGTAGATTCCTCAGCATGTGTTTGTTTGATTTAACATTTAACTTAAATGCAAAATCCAAGCCTTTTTGTATTCCTGATCATTTCCCATTTATTATGCCAAAAGTCCTCCTCCAGGTTTCTGCAGCTTTCTGTGTCAATGATCATGACATATTAAAAAATGGTAACATTATAAATACTGTGCTGTCTTACACATTCCTAGCACTTCCTGAATCGGAAAATAATGCCCTTGCTTTTTCTGTAATGATTAAGAATGGTAATTCTTTCACATTCCCGTATACTTCTATTAGACAGACATTACAACAGTGTGAGTTGGAAGGAAAAGCCAATTCTAAAGTTAACTTTTCACATTATGGGTGCTCAAAGGATTTTTTTTCTAATATGTTAAAAGAAAATACTTGTTTGAATGCAGCAAGTAGAGACCCTTCTTTCGCTTATGTGCATTTTCTAAGCAACAGAGTCCTTTCTGCAGTGTCTTTTCAATACAGGCAGTTTGGATAAATAATGAGCTACATACCAAAATTTCTCTGCAGAATCAGTGATAGTCAGGGACCCTGAAAGTTTCTTTTTTTTTTTTTAAGAGAGAGTGAGAGGGGGACAGAGAGAGAGAGAGAGAGAGAGAGAGAGAGAATTTTAATATTTATTTTTTAGTTCTTGGTGGACACAGCATCTTTGTTTGTATGTGGTGCTGAGGATCGAACCCGGGCCGCACGCATGCCAGGCGAGCGCGCTACCGCTTGAGCCACATCCCCAGCCCCTGAAAGTTTCTTTTATTCTTCTCTATTTTAACTCACAACGTAGTCACAACGTAGTCAGATGATGGTATCATAACCAAGTGGCTGGGTGTGGTGGTGCTGAAATGTAACACCAGATGAGACAGGAGGATGGCAAGTTCAAGGACAGCCTCAGCAATTTAGTGAGGCCCTGTTTCAAAATGAAACATAAAAAGGGCTGGGAGTGTTACTAAACGGTAGGTAGAGTGCTTGCCTACTATACTGGAGGCCCTAGGTTCCATTTCCAGCAAACACACACACACACACACACACACACACACATATACACACACACACACACATCAGACTGGTTTATCTGTTTTCATGAACCACCCCCTTCCAGTTCTTCTGTTCCTCTTTGTAAAGCTTCCTTTTTTTTTTTTTGCAATTTTTTAAATAACTTTATTTATTTTTATGTGGTGCTGAGGATCAAACCCAGTGCCTCACACATGCTAGGAAAGCGCTCTACCACTGAGCCCCAGCCCCAGCCCTAAAGCTCCCCCTTACCTAAGTTTAAAACTCTGATGTCCAAGTGAGATGTGAAGTAAACCAACAAAATTAGATAATAATGGAAAAATTAAGGAAAAGTATTTTAGAAAGAGCCAGTTATTTTTCACTCCAATAAAGGAACATAGGTTTGTATTTTTTAATTTAATTTTATTTTATTTTATTTAGCATTAAGCAATCATATTTACTCCCCAAACAAAAACTGAACTGTCCACCTGGTGTTAGTATTTTTGTCTCCTGTGCTCTGAAAACACATTTCCTCCAAACAGCACCTTAATTCCTATCAGGCCTCTTCTCTCTTGAGGACAAAGTACAATAATGTTTACATAAATAGTATTTGCAGAAAAGAATTGTACCAAATCAGAAAGCAAGTCCTATTTTAGTCTGTGGCTTCTGACTTCTTTAGCTCTTAAAAAATGTTACCATTTCCTGAGAACATTTTGAGTGCATTATTTGCTTAAATGTCAAGTCAGCTAAATCCAGCTCATCTAATCAGAGTGCCTCAACTGGCTAATTCTGTAAATCTTCCAATTTTTTAATACCTGTTTGTCCTCATTTTTTTTTCCTTTCTTTGTACTGGGGATTGAATTTAAGGGCGCTTAACCACTGAACTACATTCCCAGCTCTTTTTATTTTTCATTTGTTCATTTGAGAAAGGGCTTCCCTAAATTGCTGAGGTTGGTTTCGAATTTGTAATCATCCCACCCCAGCCTCCGGAGTCTCTGGGGTTACAGGTATGCTCCACTGTACCTGGCTAATCAAAGCAATATTTTTAATATTTATTTTTTAGTTGTAGGTGGACACAATACCTTTATTTTATTTTTATGTGGTGCTGAGGATCAAACCCAGTGCCTCATGCATGCTAGGCAAGCACTCTCCCTCTGAGCCACAACCCCAGCCCCTCAAAGCAATATTTTAAATAAAGCAAATAGTGAAATAAATATGTTGAATTTGCAATAAAATGCAATAAGTATTTGTTACTTAACTCCAACCTGATGTTAAATACAACATAGGTATGATAAACCAAGGCCTTTCTAATAGCTTCGGAATTCATCTTTAAATCCCTACATCTTAAGAGATGCAATTGAAAAGTCACCTTTACAAGCAGTCTGTTGCTATGAAATCTTGTCCTTTGGATTCTGGAGAGGATTAGGAAGGTGGACAACTGCTAATATTGTAAACTGGCCCCCTTCTTAGAGGAGCTGCCTCCAAGTGTTTTCATTGGCAGTTTGTGAAGTTCCCCAGATTTTTAAAGACTCTCCTTATTGTTCCATAAAATGCAATTTCCTTTGTCTTTTCAGTTCCTTTTCTGCTGTTTTCAGAATAGGGCTCAAAAGTAAGATAAAAGCCTGATACTTTCCATCATAAAAAGTTGTAATGACAGGTCTCACTAATTAAAATGTAACAATGGGAAGATGAGGCTTTCCTTTAGCTTTGTATGGAATCTACAACAGTATTTTCAAAAGCCCTAACTTGGAACATATTGGAGTACAACATCTTTAAAATATAAACATTCACACATGGCTTTGATTACAATAGGCACACCAAGTGGAGGCACTGTACAGTAGGGCTTCCAGAATGCAGTAAAACAGGACAACTTCCCATTTCAACTGCAAACCTTTTCAGTTTTAGCCCTTCTACTTACTGGAATAGGAGAAAACCCCCAGGAGAGTCAGAGGGGTGCTCTGAGGAGCCAGGCCCTATGCTAATTATGAATGGTGAGGCCTCCTGGATTCCTTGGTATCAGAGAATTAAGTGGAGCATATGTGCCTTATAAGCCTGCATTTCCTTCCCTCAATGGAAGAACACATCTTCAATCCTGTATTAATAATGTCATAATTCCTTTCTTGTGGTTTCAGTACCTCCACAATGTGCTTAATGCATTATTGGACCATTAGGAATCTCAGGGGACCCAATATTTGAAGCTATTGAAAGACATTTGATGTGTAAAACACAGTACACAGTCTGTTATTTGGGTGGGGGGTGTCATAGGATAAAATGTCTATGAATAGCATCTAACCATGCTCCTGGAGGTATAAAAATGAAAATAATCCAGAGAGATCTAGAAAAAAAAAATTACAGCTACAGGAGAGTTGATGGGGAAGGGCAGAGTGAAGAATGAAAATGACTTGTGTTTGCATCAGGGTTTTGAAAAATTGATGTAGATATATAGATATTTTTATTTTTTTATTTTATTTTTAGAGAGAAAGGAAGGAACACTTTTTTTTAGAGAGAGAGAGAGAGAGAGGAGAGAGAGGGAATTTTAATATTTATTTTTTAGTTCTCGGCGGACACAACATCTTTGTTGGTATGTGGTGCTGAGGATCGAACCCGGGCCGCACGCATGCCAGGCGAGCGCGCTACCGCTTGAGCCACATCCCCAGCCCAATATGTAGATATTTTTAAAATTAGTGGTTCTTTGTTAAGAAGCAAAAGATACATGCAATCCCCTCCCCCTTTTTTTTTGTTTAAATTTCCAGGTTTTGGGCTGGGGATGTGGCTCAAGGGGTAGCGCACTCGCCTGGCATGCCTGCGGCCCGGGTTCGATCCTCAGCACCACATACCAACAAAGATGTTGTGTCTGCCGAGAACTAAAGAATAAATATTAAAAATTCTCTCTCTCTCTCTCTCTCTCTCTCTCTCTCTGTAAAAAATAAATAAATAAATAAATAAATAAATAAATAAATAAATAAATAAATTTCCAGGTTTGGTCCAAACTCCTGTCTTGACCACAAGTTAAATATCTCTTATATTCTGTAACATGCTACTTTAAAAAGTGGTTCCTGGGGCTGGGAGTGTAGCTAAGTGGTTAGCTGGTGGGTTTGATCCTCAGCTCAAAAACAAAAAATTGGTCCCTGATTCAAATTGGTCTCTAATTTCAATTGTGTGTGGAGGGGTGCTGGGGCTAAAACCTAAGATCTCAGGCCTGCTAGGCAAGAGCTTCACCTCTACACTACACCCCCAGCAACCTAATTTCAGGTTTTTTTTTTTTTTTTTTTTTTTTTTTTTGGCATTAGGCATTCTTCAAGCTGAAATGTCCAAACCAGAAGAAGACACTGGGTATGTTTTACTATATTTCAGCCCTGAACATATAATATTGTGACTGTGCTCCAAGCTTGAATAATTCTAGTTATGACTTTTAAATACTTGTGCTCCTTAGAAAAAAATTAAGCATCTAATGGAAGAGTCCATGTAAGGTGACAGTAGCTCTGTCACAAGGGGGGAAAAAGACATTTTATCTATTTTATTTCTTTGACTTTAGGAATTGACTTGAGGATCACGCTGACATTTCTTCTCAATATTTTTATAATTAGTTCCCTTCTCTTCTGTCTTTCCACCTCCTTCCTTCAGTCTAACTAGTGTTTTACCTACACTATTGTCTTTGGTTGCTCCCAATTCCTGCTTTGAGTCTCCATTCTATTCACCACACCCCACCCCCACCCCCACCCCCACCCCACCCCCATCCCTCATAGTGGGGAATGAATCCAGGGACACTCTTATCACTGAGCCACATCCCTAGCCATTTTTAGTTTTTTTTTTTTTTCAGAGATAGAGCCTCCCTTGTTGCCCAAGCTGGCGTCAAATTTGCCATCTTCCTACCTCAGGTTCCCAAGTAGTTGGGATTACAGGCTTGCACCACAAAGCTGGACTCTCTTGTTTTAAATCCTGCTATCATATTAATCTTCCTAACATTCCACACTGACTCAGACATGTCTTTGCTTAAGAACCTTCAATGGCTCCCTATTGTTTATCAAATTCTGTCCAAATTTCTTAGCTTGATACTTAGGTCCCTCCTCACTTGCCTGGAACTTAATTATGGAACTTAATTACTTTTCCATGCATTGCACACTCTCAGTTGAAATGCACTCCTTGGGAAGTAGTTTAAAATAAAAGTGACTGGAGCACCCATTCCTTGGTAGTCAGATCAAAGTTGCAAGTGGCCTCACGCTGGTGGCCTCAGGGAATCCATCAGGGTGTTGTGAGAGTTGAACTGATGACATAAAATTCACAGACATTTTGGGGGAGCAGCAGGGCATTTTAGATTATTTCTGTCAGTTGCTCACCCATTACTTGGGTGATAAGCACAGACAGAACTAGGTGTGGAAGGGCGGAAAGAAGCTGTCATTTGCATTCCTTAAACAGCTCACCACAATCAAATGGGGGTGGCCTTGGTGGAGGTGACAGACATTCATACACAAAGTTAAATAACAAAAGAACTCAAAGTTCAGTTCCAATCAGTAATACAAAAATTATCTCAAGGTCTGGGGCTGTAGCTCTGTGGTAGAGCGATTGCCTGGCACGTGTGAGGCACTGGATTGGATCCTCAGCACCACATAAAAATAAATGAATGAATGAATGAATAAAGGTGTCCATCTACAACTAAAAACATGTTTAAAAAATAATAATCTCAAGGCCATCCCTGTATGAGAAATGGGCAGGTGAACAGTGGAGATGGTATCTTCTGTAATACATTGGAAAGAGCCATCCGGGTGGTTCAGGATAATCAGGGAAGGTTCGGGAAGAAGAGGGATTTGAACTGGTAGGTTTGAGAAAGGAGGTTAAATGAGGGACTTAAATCAGGTCCTGGCCTGATTTGGGGGACTCCATTTCAATGAGCTTCTTTTGTCATTAAAGCCTTCAGTCTTTGTTCTGGAGGAAATTTGCTTGAGAGTGAGATGCTAATTGAGATGTTTGGTGATGTAAATTGGGTTTCAACAAAGTATTCGCTCCTACTGTTAGAAAACTTGCCTTTTCTAAAGATGGCTTAAGCTTGGATTTATTTTGTCTTTTTGCTGAGGGATTTTCTACCACTAGATGTGGGGTGGAGAGGCAAAGGATATGTGCCTTAAATTGGAAGAAAGGCTATGACAGGCACCAGAGCTGTACTTGGCTTAGTGCTGGCTAGACTAGATGAAAGGTGGCCTCACCTGGTATCACTCGAGATTAAATAAGTAAGCTTTTGGCAAACGGACTCTAGACTCTAGTGATTCTGTGACTGGGTCATGTTATCTGGAGATGAGAGGTGAGATTTCCCCCAGAAGGAAATGAAGAATTTCACTGTCAATCCCTCTGAGGTGGAGAATCAGGCCAATGAATCATCAGTAGGCATGGTGGGAAGAAACTCTTCAGATTCTTCTTGGCCTCTCTGTAGAACGTTCTTTTCTGCCAGGCACGGTAGCACATGTCTGCAATCCTAGTGACTCTGATTGCAAGTTTAGGTCAGCCTCAGAAATTTAGCAAGACCCTGTCTCAAAATGAAAAATAAAAAGGACTGGGGGTATATATATATATATATATATATATATATATATATATATATATATATATACACGCACACACATACATATATTTATATAGAACATTCTTTTCCTCCAGGCATAGAGGGTCTTCAAAATAGAAGATCTGGGAGATCTTTTCCCTTCTGTGGTTTTCTCTATTTCCTTCAGCTTAAAATACTCAGCATGTCAAGGTACCATATTTGGGGGGTATCATGTTCTGAGCCCCAACACATACTCCCAAAGATTCTGATTCAGTAGGTCTGTGGTGAGCTTCTGGAATCTGTATTTATGTCAAACTCTGAAACACAGGTTAGAATCCAGTTCTCTAGGGTGAAAGTATTACTACCACTCCTTAGTATTTTCTTTTGTTTTTTGATGTTTTTGTTTTTTTGCAGCACTCAAGATTGAACCCCGGTCTTGTCCATGCTACGCACGTGCTCTTCCACTGAGCTACAACCCAGTGGTAGCTTTTTATTTTGAGACAGGCACTCCCACTAAATTGCCTAGGCTGGCCTTGAACTTGTGATCCTCCTGCCTCAGCCTCCTGAGTTGCTGGGATTATAGGTGTGTGGTTTTTCTATGAAATGTTAGAATATCTTTAAATTGATAGAAGATGTGAAAGTGATATGTAGGCAAAGAGAGACTTCGAGTCATTTTGATATTTTACAACAGGGGTGGTGGTGCACACCTGTAATCCCAGCACCTCAGGAGGCTAAGGCAGAAGGATCACAAGTTTGAGGCCAGCCTCAGCAATTTAGCAAGATCTTTTCTCTAAATAAAATATTAAAAACGGCTGGCGAAGGTTGGGGCTGTAGCTCAGTGGTAGAGTGCTTGCCTAGCACATGTGAGGCACTGGGTCTTCAAAGTTCAAATCCAAGTTTATTTAATAAAAGTCCCCCTTTTATTTAAAAAAATAAAAATAAGAATCAGTGAAGATGAAATGAAATAGAGGTAAATTCTGCCTTGGCCACCTTCTTCAGTCTGTCATAACCAATTGAGGAACACATGGGAAGGCTTAAATAGTGCAAACTGCCAAAAGAAGAGCATTAATTTTAAAGCCAAAAGGAATCTATGAAAGAGCGATTTTTTTTTTTTTTGCATCTGTGCATGCTAGGCAACTGCTCAACCACTGAATCACATCCCCAGCCCCTTAAGATGGGATCTTTAAAACATAGAAAGAGGAATGGTTCAGTGGTAGAGCGCTCGACTAGCACGTGTGAGGCCCTGGGTTCAATTCTCAGCACCACATATAAATAAATAAAAATAAGCGTATTGTGTCCACCTACTAAAAAAAATATTTATTAAAAAATATAGAAAGAGGAAAATGATGAACAATTACTTTTGTGTAAATTGGGTCTCATATATTTTAAATACTTATAGGGGATGAAGATCTTTTGTTAGGCAAACAATCCCTCCATATTTGTCGTTCCTGTGGAAACATAATTATTTATGGTATTTGCCTTGAGTAAGACTCACATAACAGAACAAACATGTCTTGAAAGTTTTAAAAAATTTATATGAGAGTAGACTTTGAGAAAATTTGACACCTATTACCTTTTAGAAACTTCTAAAGTTATGTCTGCTGCTAAAGTGTCATTGTATTTCAGCCCATCGACTTTTTTTCTTACAGATGTCACATCTTATCAATGAGTAGATGTCACAGAAAGTTGATAATTTATATGATTTGAAAAGTGCTTCTTTTCCTAAGACTATTGAATAACATGCAAAACTTACTTTGCTTTTTATAAAGATACAATATTCTGTCAGATATTTTAAAAGGAACCCTACGTAGATTGCCTACCATTTGAGCCTCTATCATAAGCCTTTCACACCACCAGGTTTACTTGACCTTGGGTCTAGTGGATTGGAACTCCAAGTGTGAACACTTCTTTCCCAGGAGCTGTTAACTTCAAAGCCTGTGGGAACCATCTGAATGGTAATATTATTAAGCACTGGGCCTAAGAAACAAACACTCATAAAGTATCTTCTGACCATCCTTCCTCCACACTTGGCTTTGTGGGGCATTTGTCCATTCACACCCCTAACTGCACTTCCCTGCCAGCCCTTACAAGCAAAGCATTCCCTCCTTCTATGGCTTTCATTGCCCAATTCTGCCCTTGTGAGAACTGAGTTAGGGAACTCTCCTTGGCCAAGCAGATGGGCACAAAGCAACTTTGTCTGAGGTGTGAGTTGAACTTGCTTGAAATTTGAGATCCACTCCTACTTGGATTTGAACTTTGAAGACCCAGAGATAGGAAGTTTCCATAAAAGGATCAAAACACATCAGAGCAGGAACCACTGATTTGGGCTGGCAACTCTGGCAGGTAGGATTACTTTACTCAACAGCTTCGGACCATGGACCCAGAGCCTTGAAAAATCACTTCACAAATGTCTGCCGTCGGTCCCAAGGGTGACTGGAGAGAGCGTGAGGCTAAATCAGTGCAACCTATCTCCACCACTGAAAAAGCAAATCAAAGCATGTCCTAGTGAATGTCATCCTTCATTCAACAGCTAATGTCTGCGAGAGACTGATAGGTTCACAGCAGTGTGGCAAGCAGAAAGAAATATAATTGTAGTGGTGTCTGCAGGAGGCTGGTGCCTAGTGAACACGGTGGTATCCAGTGGAAGCAGCAGTGGTGCCCAGTGGGGGGCATTGGTGCCTGCAGGGGGCAAGAGCAGGAAATGAGGAAAGAAATGGTGTGTGCCACATGGTAGCAGACCTGGAAAGCTGAGGGGCTCAGGCATGAGCACCAGAGAGGTGCTGTTTGGAGCCTCCCAGAAAGACTCAAGGGGCACTTTGCTGGAGAATAGGGTCCCACAGGAGCAGCTGAGGACAAAATGTCAGGGAAGTATAGATCTGTGACCCTATTGGAACCACAGGCTGGCAAAGCCTGAAGAAATTCACTTTCCATAATCAATCAGTCAGTGGAAGACACATGATTTCCACTGTTCCAAGCTTCCGTGTGCATCTTAGGGACTTGTACACCGGGCAATAATAGCAGAATTCTAAAAAGGGACAAACAAGGATTTGGAAGAATTTCTTGAGGAAGGCATAGCTGAGGGCAGTAAAAATGAGAAGGTTGTCATGGTGCTGCAGGTGGGGACTGAAGGATGAGCATTCTAAGGGCCTGCCAGCTGCACACGGTGAGGAAGGGTCAGCCCCTCACCCTGTGGGCTCCTGGAACTGTAGACTCGGCTTGGTGTGAGACAGCGGGTACCCATCTGCTCATCTGCCTCCAAAAGAGTAGGAATGTGCTAAAGAAAAGAAAGTTCTGAGAGCTTTGAGCAAGCAGACTGCAGGGGCCCAGCTCTCCCTGCCACTTTCCTCCGTCCCTCCCTTCCCCCGGTCCTGCTGAAATGTCTACAATTTATTATAAACACATGTTGGTCTTTCTGTTTTTAACACAAATGACAGCATGATATACATATGGTCTTGCAACTTGCTTTGATTAACAATATACCACGGATTTCTTCCAGTGTCATTGCTTATAGATCTTCCTCATTCTTTTTAACAGCTATGTAGCAGTCCATTCGTTGGCTATACCATCATTTATTTTACTAGTGCTCCAAGGATACACATCTTTTTTGTGTCGTTTCCAAACATATCTTCCAAACATATCTACTTTGATTCACACTATGTTCGTACACTTGAGCAACTGCTGCACTATACATGCCTAAAGATAAATTGGTGGGGCAAAGGATAGGCACAGTTTAGCATCATTTGATTCATATTGCAAAACTGCTCTCCAAAACGTTGATCTGATTTAATTCTTCCAATAATAGGTTAATCAAGACCTCTTCCTGGATGTCTGTGGCAATTTGTCAACCTACTCTTCCTGCAACTGCAGTAAATACTAGTTTGCCCCATTGGAAGGGATTATATTAGTCAACAGATCTTAATGAATGAAGGGTTTCTTAATTAAAATAACCAGAAAATCATTACTTGTAAATATATAAACAAGTTGATTATAGCAAGAGGCTGAATACTTCTAATAAGCATGTGTGGATATTAAATTAACCATGGTTCACAAACCATCCATGGATGCATGGCTGATGGGAAATAACCACTTCACAGTAGTTACCCGATTCTTCTCTGCCAACTGCCAAATACTATTCTTGTTTGTATTATTGTTATTATGGTTTCACATAAGTCATGATACTCCAGAACACATGTATATGTCAAATAAAAGTGTTGTTTTCTCCCTAGTGGGTATTTTAGAAATTGAAAAATGCTTAATAGAGGACTAGGAAACTAACTTCTGTTTTCTTTTTCATTTAACAGATATCTGTGGAGCATGTATAATATACTAAGAAGAGATTTTTGTTATGTTTTTGTTTTTTAGCAATAATGGGAATTGAACCCAGGAGCACTCTACCACTGAGACACATCCCCATTCAGCCTTTTTCGTTTTGTCTTGAGACAGTCTCACTGAGTTACTGAGGCTGGCCTTGAACTTGTGATCCTCTTGCTTCAGGCTCCTGAGTTGTTGGAATTATAGTCATGGGCCAAGACACCTGGCTGGAAGGTACCTTATTAATTACTTCAGGGAATAAATGGATGAGTAAACCCTGTTCTTGCCCTCATGGTGCTCATAGGAAACAGGCACATAGGATGAATATGAAAGTAAATAGAAAATGAATATGGAACCAAAGCAGACGGAGAAAACTCCCCAGTCATTGAATCACCCCAGGCATTCAAGGCTTCCCGATATCCCTGACAGAGATGAGGCATCTCTGCCTTGCCTTGTCTCTATTTATGACTCATGGAACCCATGAGGATTCAAAAATACTCATTTTATTTAAAAAGTTGGTGGGATTCCACAGGTAGATTGGATATACATAGAACATTTCCAGCAAAGGAAACCACATGAGCAAAGAGGGAGACACGATTGTGTCCACAGAACAAAGATTCCAGAACAGTCTAGGTAGACTTGAGGAGGGAAACAATAGGAGATCAGACTAGATCTGCAGATAGAGAACATAATATAACAAGTGAATGGATCATATTTGTAGGCAACGGGGATCCAGCACAGAGTTGGGCACAGTGATGCATACCTGTAATTCCAGTGACTCAGGAAGCTGAGGCAGGAGGATCATAAATTCAAGGCCAAAAGAGAGATGTGCTTTTTAAAGTGCTTTTGGAAATTATGAAAGTCTTATTCAAATGTAATTTGTTATTATTACTAATACTGAGTTGTGTTCCAGAAGCATAGAGATCAATATCATATCACCTATACTTCTTTAAATCATTCTGGATTTTGTATCTTGCTAAAAAGAATATTGCCTTGAAATGAAAAATAAATATACACATAGCTAAATCTCAAATAAGAATTAAATGAATTCAATGCAATCATAATACATTTGCAATCTCTATGAAATAAAGTTTATCACTGAAATTCATTCTTTGAAATATAGTGTGCTGGGCCTCATGGTGCAGCTTACGAGATGCAGCTTAGGAGGCTGAAACAAGAGTATCACAAGTTCAAGACCAGCCTCAGTATATTAGTGAGGGCCCTAAGTAGCTTAGAGAGACCCTGCCTTGAAAGAAAAAAAAGAGGTTTGGGATGTAGCTCAGTGATAAAGCATCTCTGGGTTCAATCCCTAGTGCCAAAAAAAGAAAAGAAAAGAAAGAATGATGAATGAATGAATGAAAAAAGAAACGTAAGGAATGCAAATAGAGTCCTCCTCTATTCAGATTCTATAAGTTTGAAGTTAGATTAGACACTTAATTCAAATTCATGCATACAGTAGGATACATAAGCTTGTCTGAATATGTATTATGTGACTATTTAAATCCATGTTAGAACTTTTACATTAAAATTTAAGAAAAATATATTTTATAAAATAGCTAGCATTTTTTGTAGTACTGAAGATTGAACCCAGACTTTTGAACATGCTAGGCAAATGTTCTACAGCCGAGCTACATCCCTAGTCCTTTTAAATTTATTCTTAATTTATTTTCTTGAGGCAGGGTCTTGCTAGTTGCCTAGATTACTCAGATGACCTTCTCCTGCCTCAGCCTTCTAAGAACCTGGGATCATAGGCATACACTGCCCCACTGACTCAGGTACACTCCTACCTTTTAGCACCATATATTGAAGATAGCAAGTGCTGCATCAGAACAGAACTGTTCTGATTCTCCTGCCCCAGCCTCCTGGCCAAAGGACTGGTAAGAAAGGCCCTGAAGAGCCAGAATGTTATCAGGGAGATCACTATGCTGAGGGAGCTCAAGGAAGAGATTCTAGAAAGTGGATTTTGAACATTTAGGCACATCTGAGTTGTAAACCAGACTCTAAGAATCGAACTAGGAGTATGACCACTTCCCAGTCAGACTAGACATCGTGTGGTATATATAGAAGGAAGATTAAAATAACAACCGTCAACATTCCAAAAACTGAGCTAACACTGAAACTACAGCTCAGAAAAGATGGGTTAGAACTTGCAGCCTGATCCTAACTAGATATAGTGCAGTCTTAAGTAAAAACAAAACAAACAGAAAAGAAACATAAGGGTACCAAACTTATATTTTTCCAAGAAATCAAACAACATTCAGAGTCCCATGTTTTAATATTCAATATGTTCAGGATGTAATTGAAAATGACTCAGCATATGAAAAACCAGGAACCTTCACTTGCTAGGGAAAAAACTGAAATGATCATCAGATTCCAGGGCCAAAGTGACACAATATTGGAATTGGAATAAATACTTTGATGCATTTATTAGAACAAGTATGCAGGTTGTGTTTCTGGTTTTATTTTTGGTTTTTGTTGATTGTTTTGTTTTTGGTACTGGATACTAACTCAGGACGACTCTACCACTAAGGTACACCAGATCTTTTAGTTTTTTTTTCTTATTTAAGACAAGGTCTCACTGAGTTGCTGAGGCTGGCCTCAAACTTGTAATCCTCCTGCCTCAGTCTCCCACATGCCTGGGTTTATAGTTATATGCCACTGTGTTCAACCATCACCTGAAAATAAGGGCAAATAGTGTCTTAATCCCTTTTTCTATCTTTTTTGCTTTTATTTATTTATTTAGCAGTACTGATAATTGAACCCAGGGTGCTCTACCACTGATCTATATTCCCAGTTCTTTTTATTTTTACTTTAAGGCAGGGTCTCATTAGATTGCTCAGGCTGGTCTTGAACTTGTGATTCTCCTGCCTCAGCCTCCTGAGTCATTGGGATTACAGGCATGGGCCACCATTACCACCCTTTCCAGGTCATCCTCCACCATGCTGAGGATGATGGAACCCAGGTCCTCACTCAGGTCAGGCAAGTGCTCTATCACTGAGCCACATCTCCAGCCTCCTTTCCAGTTTCAACTGAACATGTTATATCATTGCATTTTGTCTCCTCTCTTAGCATATCAATTATAATTCTTTTTTCCTTACTTTTTTAAATATTTATTTTTAGTTATAGGTGGACACAATATCCTTATTTTTATATTTATGTGGTGCTGAGGATGGAACTCAGTGCCTCACGCAGGGCAGGTGAGCACTCTACCTCTGAGCCCCAGCCCCAGCTCCTTTCCTTACTTTCTAATTGGTTGCCCTAGAGTTTACAGTTCAATTTCAAATGATACTATACACACTTTATAGGCAGTGTTTAAGTACCTTGTTAACAGAGTGTTTTGTCCATTCAGGCTGCTATAACAAAATACAATAAATTATGTAATTTTTTAAATATTTATTTTTAGCTTTAGATGGAAACAATATCTTCATTTCACTTTTTTTACATGGTGCTGAGAATCGAACCCAGTGCCCCATGCATGCCAGGCGAGCGCGCTACCACTTGAGCCATATCACCCCAGCCCCAAATTACGTAATTTATAAACAACAAAAAACTTATTGCTTATAGTTCTGGATTTGTGGAATCAAGATCAAGGCACTGGCAAAATTCAGTGACTAGTGAGGGCTGTATCCTCATAGATGGTGCTTTCTTGCAAATTCCTCATGTAACCCAGGAGCAAAAGGTCTCCCTGAAGGGCTGGGGATGTAGCTCAGTAGTAGAGCACTTGTGTAGAAAGTGCAAGGCCCAGGGTTCCTTCAGACAGGACTACCCTTCCCCACCAAGCCTGTTTTTTGTTTGTTTGTTTGTTTGTTTTTCCCCAGTACTGGGGATGGAACCCAGGGCCTCACACACACTAGGTAAGTGCTCTACCCCTGAGCTACATCTCCAGTCCCGAAACCTCTTTTTATGGATACTAATCTCACTTATGAGGGCAAGCCCTCATAACATAATTACCTCCAAATGGCCCCACCTCTTAACACCATAATGTTATAGCTGTTTTCCAACATAAGGATTTGTGGGGGAGGGACGCTGTTTTGTTTTGTTTGGGTAGTGGTGGTAGTTATTGAACCCAGGGACACTTCACCACTGAGCCACCTCCCCAGCCCTTTTTATATGTTATTCAGAGACAGGGTCTCACTGAGTTGCTTAGGGCCAGGGGCACTGTTTTAGTCAGCTTTTTCATTGCTGTTGACCAAAAGATCTGACAAGAACAATATTAAGGAGGAAAATAAGAAGGGCTGGGAATGTGGCTCAGTGGTTGAGTGCCCTGGGTTCAATCCTAGTACATATATATTGATACATGATATATATCATCTCTCATGGGAGGCAGCTTAGTGTGATGATGTACTTGTTTTCAAACTTTTTGTCTTCAGGATGGCTTTGTACCTTAAAAACCATCAACGACCCGAGAGAGCTTTGGTTCATGTTGGTTATAGTAATTGATATTTGTCCTATTAGAAATTAAAATGGAAGCCAGGAGCAGTGGCACACGCCTGTAATCCCAGCGACTCAGGAGGCTGAGGCAGGAGGAACACAAGTTCAAAGCCAACCTCGGCAACTTAGCAAGACTTTAAGCAACTCAATGAGACCCTGTCTCTAAATAAAATACAAAATAGGGCTGGGGATGTGGCTCAGTGGTCAGGTACACCTGAGTTCAATCCCCAGTACAAAAAAAAAAAGAACAAAAAAAGAAAGAAAGAAATTAAAATGGAGAAAAAATTGAAATATTAATTCATGGTAATATGTTGTGATGGTTGCTCTAGGGTCAACCCCATCTCCATGTTTAGCAAAGGAATGCAACCACTTTTTCTGTCCTTAGGGATTCCTCCCAGGTTTTGTTTTGGTACCAGGAATTGAACTCAGGGGCACTCAATCAGTGAGCCACCTCCCCAACCCTTTTAAATATTGTATTTAGAGACAGGGCCTCACTTAATTGCTTAGGGCCTCTCTAAGTTGCTAAGGCTGGTTTTGAATTCACAATCCTCTTGTCTCAGCCTCCTGAGCTGCTAGAATTACAGGTGTGCGCCACAGTGTCTGGCTCCTCACAGTCTTTATTTTGGATTCTGGGATCTCACAGCCTCCCTTCCTTCAACACATATGTACTTCTGCATCATCTTCAGGGTTGAGTTCAGAAGAAGCCAACAACCTGTGTAAGTTCTCCATCATGTCAAGAAATAGAAGGTCAACTTTAAGTTCATTGTTATACCTCATTCTTGAAAAGAAAAAGAAATCTCAGAAATGTTTTATGGAAAAATTCCAAATGACAAAGTAAGACTCATGACCTGCTTGCTTATTGTGTTTTTTCAGAAAATACTTCAGGTTGCGCTGTGGACGACCAATGCCACACCATGAACAACAGATGGTTCTTCACCATCCTTAAAAGAAAAAAAAAAGTATGTACCAATCCATAATTTTAAAAAAATTTTTTTAAATATTTATTTTATTTTTTTAAAGTTTTCAACAACATCTTTGTTTGTATGTGGTGCTGAGGATCGAACCCGGGCTGCACGCATGCCAGGTGAGCACGCTACCGCTTGAGCCACATCCCCAGCCCCCAATCCGTAATTTTAAGACATCCATTTTTTAAAATCTTACTTCATATTTAGAACTTTTCTAATAATTAAAATTGCTGTTGTGCAAAAATTGCTGAGTTGAGCTGGGCATGGTGGCTCACACCTGAAATCCCAGCTAGGTACTCAGGAGGCTGTGACAGGAGGATTGCAAGTTTGGGGCTAGCCTCAGCAACTTAGTGAGCTCCTGTCTCAAAATAAAAAGGACTGGGGTTGTAGTTCAGTGAAAGAGAACCCAGGGGTTCAATCCCCAGTACCACACACACAGACACACACACACACACAAGGTTTCCAGTTTATATTATATTGTAATTATGAAAAAAACAACTCAATAAATATTAATGGAAAATGATTAAGCATGAGATCATCAATATGCAATATTTTATACCACAGTACATTCTCTTTGTTTACTTTTCTATAAATTGGAGTAGTTAAAAAACGAATTTTAACTTTTAGGGCTCTGTAGTCTAAAATTATTATTATTTTTTTTTAAAGAAAGAGAGGGAGAGAGAGAGAGAGAGAGAGAGAGAATTTTTTGGGCTGGGATGTAGCTCAGTGGCAAAGCGTCTGCCTTGCATTCGAAAAGCCCTGGGTTCGACCCCCAATTCCAAAAAAGACAAAAAAAAGAGAGAGAATTTTTTTTCATTTATATATGAAGTTCATTCGTTTGTTTGTTTGTTTGTTTGTTTGTTTATTTATTTATTTATTATAGGTGGACATACACCTCTATTTTTATGTGGTGCTGAGGATCAAACCCAGTGCCTCCCAAGTGCTAGGCAAGCTCTGCCACTAAGCCATGACTCTAGATCTCATTACAGTTTTTATATTGTTAATGTACATGTTAAATTTTCTTCCATTTTCAGCACTTATCAAGTCCTTAATAGAGTTGGGTATTTTTTTTCTAATTAGTGCAATAGAATTATACATAATAGTGGGATTCATTGTTACATCCATGTACTCACACATGATACGATAGAAAAAATTTATCAACATAAAAAGGATATTCATTGCTTGGGGCTGGGGATTAGGGATAGGGAATCACAACAAATGGTTGTGAGGAATACTTCGGGGGTGATGTTCTAAAACTTCATAATGGTGATGATTATACAATTCTGTAAATTAGCCAAATCACTAAATTATACACTTAAAATGGGTGAATTTTATGCTATGTGAGTTATACCTTAATAAACATTTAAGACACATAGAAACATACATTGTAGAAAAAGAGAGAGAATTTTAATACATTTTTTAGTATTTGGTGGACACAACATCTTTGTTGGTATGTGGTGCTGAGGATCGAACCTGGGCTGCATGCATGCCAGGCGAGCACGCTACCACTTGAGCAACATCCCCAGCCCTATAGTCTAAAATTATAAGTAGTAATTTAAAAGAAATTTAACACTCACACATATACACAAAAGTCTCCGAAAGCTTAGATTTATATGTAAAGTTTCAGACTATAACAACTGTATATATCTAAATTTTAACCCTGGAAAACAGGCTATATAGAATTCCTCACTGGGTTTAAGAAACACCACTATAATTAAGTTTGGGCAGCTGCTCTGTATTTGCAGTTTTCTTAAAGCTACAAAATTCTAACATGTTTCAGGCATATAAAACCAAAGATATTCTTATTTTATCTTTATTGAATGACTCAAATAAAAAATACAGTGAGAAATATGTCAGCTTTAATATTTGGTTGAGCAGGTACCCATTTTAGTCTTGGCATTAATTTCCATTACAAAAAAATGCTTTGCCAGTGAAACTCTTTATATAATGATACATTTAAAAATGTCTAATACCCAGCCAATGATCCACTTATTTCTATAGGCATAACATTAGATTATATTCCTGGAAGGAAATGTTCACCTAAAAGTACCTTCACACTCACCACAATTTTTTTCTTTGGTATTTGGCTACTTTGTTTTAGTCATTGCCTTTGTCCACAACTGACTTTTTTTTTTTGTTTTGTTTTAATACCAGGATTGAACCCGGGGGCACTTAACCACTGAGCCACATCCCCAGGCCTTTTTATTTTTTTTTTATTTTTTATTTTTTTGTGGTGCTGGGGATTGAACCTAGGGCCTTGTACATGCAAGTCAAGCACTCTACCAACTGAACTACATCCCCAGCACCACCCCCCAACCATTTTTGAAAAATATTTTTATAGACAGAATCTTGCTAAGTTGCTTAGGGCCTTGCTAAGTTGCAGAGGCTGACTTTGAATTTGTGATCCTCCTGCCTCAGCCTCCCAAACTGCTGGGATTATAGGGGTGTACCACTATGCCTGGTTCATATTGACTTTTTAAAAATATTTTTTAGTTGTAGATGAACACAATATCTTTATTTTTTATGTGGTGCCGAGGATCGAACCCAGTGCCCCACATGTGTGAGGCAAGCACTCTACTACTGAGCTACAGCCTCAGCTCATACTGACTTTTTAAAGCGTGACACTGTTTGATACCTTGTGGCTGTGCTTGGGAATATATCATTTTAAAATAGATTACTTTATATTTTCATATATATTTCCATAGTTTGCTCTAAAATACTCTCCAGTACTGTATTCCACAATCAATAGAGCTTCAAAGTTACTTATTGAATATTGATAGTGTGCCAAATCAGCCTTTAACTTGTCTTTGTTTTGCTCAGGGAGTTTCAGAATTATAAAATTCTAGAAGAGATTTCTAAACACTTGCATAGGCCATTCCCCACTAGATAACTTTCATAGAGAAATATTAAAAATGTTCTTGCTATTTACACCAGTTTGTACATGTAGATAATTTTTACATATGAACTGAAGGAAATTCCTTAGATTTATCATCTTTCTTGAACTTCTCCTGTACTCATCGTGGATCAGCTGTAGCTCATTTAGTTTTATTTATTTATTTATTTTTGGTACTGGGGATTGAACCCAGGGATGTTTTACCACTGAGCCACATACCCAGCCGTTTGTATAAGTTTTATTTTGAGACAAGTTCTCACTAAGTTGCTGAGACTGGCCTTGAACTCTCGATCTTCCTGCTTCAATCTTCAGAACCACTGGGGTTACAGATGTTTGCCACAGTATCTAGCTATAGCTCACTTATTTACAAACATGGTGGATGGTGGCTAGTCATGTTGATGTTTTGGACCAAATGCCTTTGTTATGATGTGGAGTCTCCACTGGAAATGTCTTGCCACAGTCATCTTGAGGTTGGAGAACTTGGCTTTCCACCTCTCTAGGGCTTAGCATACATGAGTTCAATAACTGGTTATTAGAAGAATGAATGAATGAGGGCTAGAGCTGTGGCTCAGTGGCAGAGTGCTTGCCTAGCATGCGTGAGGCACTGGGTTCGATCCTCAGCACCACATTAAAAATAATAAATAAAATAAAGGCATTCTGTCCATCTACAACTACAAAAAAAAATGAATGAATGAATAGGTGAGGTACTCTGGTGCACACCTAGAATCCCAGCAACTTGGGAGGATGAAGCAAAGCAGAAGGGTTGCCGATGTCTTGGGGGGCACCAGAATCAGGAGGCACCACACAGCTTTGTAGGTTCAAACAGCAATTCTTTATTCCGGATCTCACACCAGCCTCCACACACGTTCAGGGGCAGTCTCGTTCTGCCGCACACTTCACCTACTCCACGAGGCTTTTTCCAAAATCCCATTTGAATCTCACGAGAACTCAACGGGAACAAGCAACAGGAACACCCTAATCCCAGCAGCAATAATCTTCAACCTCAACTTCCCTAAAACCCATATTCTTAAACCGGGAAACGCCTTAAACCGGGAACACCCTAAGCCCAAGGACCGGGATACTTCCTCAAACCTGCAGGATACTTCCTCAAACCTGGATCCACCCTCGATCACCTTGAGCAGGGTCATCTTTCTCAAACACACAAGCAAGGTCGCAGCAAATTTCCAAGGCAAATCCATTTAACATGGGGTACACTGGCAAGGATTACGATGCGTCAATACCTACTTGGTAATGGCCCTCAGCAAAGGGTCACAATTTCCAGGTTAGCCTCAGCAACTTAATGAGATTCTATTTCAAAATAAATAATAAAAAGGACTGGAGGGTGGGGGGCAGTGAAGCTCAGAGGTAAAGTGACTCTGGGTTCAATCCCCAGTACCAAAAAAAAAAAAAAAAATTGAATAAACAAATGAATGTAAGACCCAAACCCGAGTGTTTTGGAAAGTTAATTTGGCCCTGAGAAATATCACAGAATGAAGGAAAGAGATGTTAAAACAGATGATTTTGGTAAAGCTGAAGTGAAAAGGCAGAGGCAAAGCTAGGAGAGTGGAGAGAGAAAGAAGGCGAGGGAATACTATAGGAATCATTTCCAAGATGGAGACTAGGCAGGATTTAGCATGGGGGAAGAGAAGGGGTTAAGCTTCAGAGTATGCTGGTGCTCCTGTGAAAGAAGAAACTTGCTCCCAATGTTGTGTTTATGATTATCACTTTTGGGTAGCCTCATGCTTTTTAAAAGCCTACCCTGTAATCATACATTTGATTTTTAGCCAAAAGCTAAAATGGCATTTTTTATCAGCACAGTTATAATTTCTGTTTAGTTTCTCATTTGAGAGATACATAAACTGCGTCTCAGGGCCTGAGGAACTTGTCCAGGTAGTAAATGGTGGAGACATGATTTGAACTTGGGCAGTTTGCCTCTGGAACCCTGCTTTTTCACTAGTACATTCTTCTGCCTCTCATTTCCATGGTTCATTTCTTTTAAAGACTTAAGTCTTTCATTTATATTATTTCATTTATTCCCATCTCCATTGGGACATTTCTTCATTTTTATTTCATGCACTGGGAAAGTTTGCCAAAAGTTTGTTAAATGAATTGCCTTCGTGGTTAATTGATAACATGCCTGACACATCCTTCTGCTGCTGCCTTCTAGAAGCCAGATTTGAATTCTGTTAAGAATTTACTAGATGGACTCTGACCAAAAAGTTTCAAGATGCATCTATATACGTGGCTAAAGAGAGACAGTGCTGTTACCTTCTTGTCATGTCATATCTGTTGTCAATTTCCATATTGTACATGGCATCAAAATCTCTTACTTGATGCTACTTTGGGAATGAAAATGTTCTTATCTACACATTGTTATCAGACATCTTGTTTCTGTTTAGTGTCAATTTCAGAGAAATATGCTATTCCCTAGCCTTCCCCAAAGAAAAATGTTTCATCATTTATTCTTTTGAGAATTCACACAGCTGCATGTACATTTTCAATTACTTTTCTCTGTCCTATAAAATGGTCCTATAGACTTCAAGTGGTGCCTGGCATTTCCCTCCTGGGTAATTGATGTTTTTCAGTTACTTGAGAGTATTATCTTTTTGTGCATCTGCCCCACTGAAATTCTCTTAATCTCTTTTCTTCTCTACTCCCTTTTTCTGGCAAACATATAGAGGCAGCACACAAATGTTTATCTCTCTCTGTGTGTGTGTGTGTGTGTGTGTGTGTGTGTGACTTTTCTGTGAATAAGCTGTTCACTGATGATTGGTTAATCAACCTTATGTTGCTGTTTTGTTTATCCAACACAATAAGTAAGAAATCATCTCTCTTTTTAGAATACTTAAAGCCAGATGGAAAAAGCCATTCTATATTCCAAAATAGTTTTATGAAGTATATGCTTATCAATTATTGTCATTTTTTTTATCAAGTGGAAGAAAATATCTGATCCTGAACCAATTTTAGATTGACTCCAGGCTCACATCGTCCCTGAGTCTTAATGAGTTTTTCATTGCATCAAAGTGATGCAAAATTAATATTAAATGTCACCAGGGACATAATGCTACTGCTAGGGTACAAGAGGTAAGGATCTGGGCACTTTGGCATTGAAGAGAACAGCAATAGCAGGTAGATCACCTTCCTTTCACCCATTCTCACTTGAAGCAGACCATAAAACCTAGCTGACTTTCCCCTGAAGCAGGTGATAAAACCTGCTTCCAGGGGTGCCCTCCCTGTACCTGGAGGAATAGGAAGGTCCTTGTCTGTGAATACACAGGGAAGCAGGAAAGGGTCTTTGTTTCTGAGGGCTTCTGTGCCAGCTAACACTTAAATTTGTATGCTTTTCTCTTGTTAATATGTCTTTTGTCTAAATATATATATATATATATATATATATATATATATTTTATTGATTGTTCAAAACATTACAGAGCTCATGATATATTATCTTTCATACATTTGACTCAATTGGGTTTTGAACTCCCATTTTTACCCCAAATACAGATTGCAGAATCACATCTGTTACATACTCACATTTTTACATAATGGCATATTAGTGACTGTTGCATTCTGCTACCTTTCCTCTCCCCTACTATCTAAATATATTTTAATTGATAATGTCTTTTGTTGTAGGTACTTCAGCCACAAAGCTTACAATAGTGAGGGAAACATTGTTAGTTTTTTCTCTTACAAATGAAAATTATTTTCTCTGCTTTCCACAATTTGCTAATTTATTCACTCACTCATTTATTCATTCATCAGATTTTTTTTGGGGGGGTGTGGTCCCAGGGATTGAACCCAGAGCTTTGTGCATGCTAGGCAAGCACTCTACCAACTGAGCTACATCCCCAGCCCCTCATCAGATATTTCTTCAGTGTTTCTTATGTACAAAGAACTATGTAGGGGGCTGGGGTTGTGGCTCAGTAGATACTCTTAGGAGGTGCTCTGAAAATACATGCCCTTAAGTCCTGAGCAAGAGATACTGAACAATTATTGCGCTCCACAATAACTTGGGCTTTACCTTCCCTCAGATAATGAGGTGTGGCTCCAGGAGTGGACGTCACCTGGTGGGGTTGAGTTATACCCACCTGTTCCTTTGTAATCCTACCCCTTTGCCCTTTTTGGGATAGAGTGTTCCATGGAAATTCCCCTGTGTATCTCCTATGTAAAAATAAAGAATTCCAGTGGCTCTTTCTCTTTCCTCAGGTCACAGAACTGTCCCCGGATTTTGAAAATGTACTTCTATGTGTTTGTGTGCTTTCTTCACCGTTTTCTTTTCTTTTCTTTTCTTTTCTTTTTATTGTTGGTTGTTCAAAACATTACATAGTTCTTGATATATCATATTTCACACTTTGATTCAAGTGGGTTATGAACTCCCATTTTTACCCCGTATACAGATTGCAGAATCACATCAGTTACACTTCCATTGATTTACATATTGCCATACTAGTGTCTGTTGTATTCTGCTGCCTTTCCTATCCTCTACTATTCCCCCTCCCCTCCCCTCCCCTCCCCTCTTCTCTCTCTACCCCCTCTACTGTAATTCATTCCTCCCCCTTGTATTATTTTTCCCTTTCCCCTCACTTCCTCTTGTATGTAATTTTGTATAACCCTGAGGGTCTCCTTCCATTTCCATGCAATTCCCCTTCTCTCTCCCTTTCCCTCCCACCTCTCATCCTTGTTTAATGTTGGTCTTCTTCTCGTGCTCTTCTTCCCTAGTCTGTTCTTAGTTACTCCCCTTATATCAAAGAAGACATTTGGCATTTGTTTTTTAGGGCTTGGCTAGCTTCACTTAGCATAATCTGCTCTAATGCCATCCATTTCCCTCCAAATTCTATGATTTTGTCATTTTTTAATGCAGAGTAATACTCCATTGTGTATAAATGCCACATTTTTTTTATCCATTCGTCTATTGAAGGGCATCTAGGTTGGTTCCACAGTCTTGCTATTGTGAATTGTGCTGCTATGAACATCGATGTAGCAGTGTCCCTGTAGCATGCTCTTTTTAGGTCTTTAGGGAATAGACCGAGAAGGGGAATAGCTGGGTCAAATGGTGGTTCCATTCCCAGCTTTCCAAGAAATCTCCATACTGCTTTCCAAATTGGCTGCACCAATTTGCAGTCCCACCAACAATGTACAAGAGTACCCTTTTCCCCACATCCTCGCCAGCACTTGTTGTTGTTTGACTTCCTAATGGCTGCCAGTCTTACTGGAGTGAGATGGTATCTTAGGGTCGTTTTGATTTGATAAATTTTTCTGAGCAGGCTGAAGGCATTCCCACTCCTCTTCAGTAAAATCAATGGCTATATCCATAAATGTTAACAGTTCCTGGCATGCATGCGGCCCGGGTTCAATCCTCAGCACCACATACAAACAAAGAATTTGTGTCTGCCGAAAACATTTCATGGGTTTCAGGGTTCTCAGCGTTCTCCCTGTGGTTTGCTTTAAGATTCTACATAGCACAGACACCTGGGCTCTGGATCCAGGACAGAAGCCTCAAGTACTTGGCTCACGCAGGTGTAGAATGACTTGCTGCTTCAGGTCAAGGGCACAGGCACCACCGGCTCCTTCAAGCTCCATCGCCAAAAGCTGGTAGTCAGCTAATGGTGCACCCCTTGCCCGCACCTGCAGTGCACAAACCCAAGAAGCCAGCAGCATGGGCACTACTCGGACCCCTGACCCACCAAGGGCGCCTCAGCACACAAGCACGCGCCCGCAAACGCCGCTGGCACCGAGGACAAGGGCAGCAGCAGCAGCAGCAAGGCCAAGAAGGCAACGCTGGGAGCAAAAAGTGGAAGAAGGCAGCCAAGCCCAGTGTCCCCAAGGTGCCCAAGGGCTGCAAGTGAGCTCCCCGGCCCCACACGCGACAATGTGGAGGGGGACCGTCCCAGCTGGGCCATGACCTCACCTCCCCTCCCCTACGCGCTGCTCTGGCCTCCCCCTCGCCGTTTTCTTAAGTTATTGGAATATTCAGGTTTGTGAACGTGGCACAGGTCGCCAGCTAGGATAGATGGCAATAGTAGAGTGCTTGCCTAGCATGTATGAGGCACTGGGTTCGATCCCCAGTGCCACATAAAAAAATAAATAAAATAAAGGTATCATGTCCATCTACAACTACAATTTTTTTTAAAGGCCTATGTAGGCCCTAAGGAAAGTGCAAACACACGTTATAAAAAAAAATCAAACAATCCACATTTTAAAAATGAATGCACATGTTAATTGGGTGTATTTTATGAATCAAATTAATTGTCCGGTTTATAAAGTCATAATTGTCAAATTTAGAGCAGGAGTTTTTCCCTTATTCTGTTTGTTGCTTATGTTTTCTACACATGAGGAATAAAATAATTGGCAGAAGCAAACAAGTTTCTGACATAGGTACATATTAATAGCACATCACAATTAAACCACACAGGGCAAATAATTAATTATATTGTCAGTGTTCATTGTAGGTTCTAATATGTTTATATATTCTATTTTGCTTATATATACAGTTAGAATTTATGCTGAATGATTTCTTTCCTATTAGAGTTGTCTCTTTTCTCTCCCAGCTCTAGATCTCAGAGTTTGAGAGATTCATCTGCTCACTGTTGAAATCTTCAACATCATCACCATATTATAAACATTGCTGCAACAGGTACAGCCATTCCTGACAAACTTGGAACCTTCTTCCTTGGTGGTAGGTAGAAACCCTGTTTGGGTTGGGTGTTGTTCCCTTATGCTTAGGAAAAGTGACAACTTGCCCAGCCCCAAGAGGATCACTCAGGAACAGCCCTAATTGATATTGCTCAATCCACAGTCCCTGCCCCCATCTCCACCCCACCCCCACCAGTGTTGGTCTGAATATGCGAATGAGGCTGATACAGTGTCACAAAGACTGGATGAGTGAATTTTGTTTTGATGGCACCACAATGTAAAACCTTAGACAAGAAATATCATTGTTCTCTCAGGAGTTCATTAATTCATTGGTAGATAAAATACACACACGAAGAACACTAAAATATAAATCATTAATAATGCTAAATGGCAAATAATTGTTTTTTTCTTTTTTTGCAGAGCTGAGGATTAATCCTAGCACTTCATACATGCTAGGCAAGGGCTGAGCTATATCCTCAGCCTCTTTTTTAAAATTAATTTTGAGACAAGATCTTAATAAATTGTTCAGGCTGGACTTGAATTTGTGATTCTCCTGCCTCAGTCTACAAAGTAGCTGGGTTTATAGCATGTACCATCATACCTGGCTCCAAATAATCTTTTTTTTTTTTTTTTTTTTTGGTTCTGGGGATTGAACCAAGGGCCTTGGGCTTGGGAGACAAGCATTCTACCAACTGAGCTATACCCCCAGTCCCAGCTTCAAATAATCTTTACAAACAGTAATTTCCATAGGAATTCAAAGGAAACAGAGACTACTAATCTCTACTTTGGAGGCCTCCTGTGAAAATGTGTTATTGATGGAAATGATTATTTTTATTTCTACTGACAGAATGAAATTTATAGCCTCCAAATTGCTGCAAGCAAAGACGTATAGTTATGGAATAAATAAGTTTAGAAATTTTTTAGGAAACTTGAAACCATAAATCATCCCTACCTACCAGCAAAACCAAAGAGTGTCCACAGAGACACTTGTAACAGTTGTTAAAAAGTGGCATGACCTTGGGCTGGGGATGTGGCTCAAGCGGTGGCGCGCTCGCCTGGCATGTGTGCGGCCCAGGTTCGATCCTCAGCACCACATACCAACAAAGATGTTGTGTCCGCCGAGAACTAAAAAATAAATATTAAAATTCTCATTCTCTCTCTCTCTCTCTCTCTCTCTCTCTCTCTCTCTTTAAAAAAAAAAAGTGACATGACCAGTAAATACACAGCTGTTTTCTCTATGATATAAAGAAACTATACGTTTAGAGTTTCATTTTCCATTTAAAGAAAATGTACGCCCATTAAAGACAATTAGAAAAGTTGAAAGAAAAACAATTATCTTTCATATTCCTAATCTTAGAGCATCCACTTACTTTTAGTATTTTTGTTTTGTTTTGTTACCAGGGATTGAATCCAGAGGCACTCAATCATTGAGCCACATCCCCAGCCTTTTTTGAATTTTATTTTGAGACAGGAACTCACTGAGTTAGGGCCTCGATGTTACTGAGGCTGGCTTTGAACTCGAGATCATCCTGCCTCAGCCTCCTGAGCTGCTGGGATTACAGACATGTGCCAACACGCCCAACAGTATTTTTTTAATATATATTTTAGTTTATTTGTGTGTGTCTGTTCAATGTGATTTTTGTAGTTAATGTATAGTTTTTCTTTCTTTCTTTCTTTCTTTTTTTTTTTTTTGGTACAGAGGATTGAACCCAGAGGTACTTTACCGCTGAGCCACATCACCAGCCCTACTGATTGATTGATTGATTGATACCAGGGATTGAACCGAGGGGTGCTTTACTACTGAGATACATTCCCAGACTTTTACATTTATTTTTATTATTATTATTATTATTATTATTATTATTATTATTTGGTATCAGGGATTGAACTCAGGGGTGCTTAACCACTAAGCCACATCCCCAGCCCCCCTTTTTTTTTCTTTTGAGACAGGATTTCTCTAAGTTGCTGAGGCTGGCTTTGAACTTACAGTCCTCCTGTCTCAGCCTCCTGAATCACTGGATTACAGGCATGGGCCACTGTGTGAGCCTCAATATATAGATTTTTTAAGGCACTTTTTTTTGAGGGGGTGATAAACTAACTGTCCAGAACTGTTTCATAAGAAACCAGTCTCATGACTTCATCCCTTAGATCTTCTCTGAGCATTTAGCCCTCCCATAAACATCCAAGGAAGACAGTGCAGTGGAGATGAGAACAAGGCCACCTAATGAGATTTGAAAAGAACAGAATATGACATCTGGCTAGCAGAGAGAGCTTTAGCATATGAAAATATTCTAAAGGAAATGAACAATAGAGTTAGGTCCTTTAAATACAAAGTGCTGAAAACACCAATAATAGTTATTTAGTATTGAACCAACCTAAACTGATTTCTTGTGTATATTAGGTTGGTTGTCTGAAACCATGGAAGCAATTGCCCCTTGTTTTACACACTCACAATCCATACACACAAACCCCACACACTCACAAACACACAAATATACTTAGTAATCCCTCTCCCAAGAGTTGCTTGCTTTCTCAGCAGTAGAAACATTTGTTGGGCAGTTAAAACTGCATGTAGGAGGGACATCACAGCTAACTAGCCTGTAAAATTTTCTTTTCAAATTGGAAAAAAACAACCTGCTAGGGCAAACTAAATAAAAATCATCTCCAAAGAGTGTTAAAGAGCAGTCCAAACACTTAAAAGTCAGGAAGTTTCAAAACATAGTGTGAACTTGGCTGTTTTCTTATCTCAGAGTTTTAGCTGCTTAAAGAAATGATTCGCAAACTGTCATGCAGACAGGGACCCGAAGGGACAGCACAGCTGAAAACTCATTTGCTTGAAGTGGATCCACACACTGAACATAATTATGAAGCTGAAATGCTGTTCTTACAAATCCGTGTGTGAAAAATCAGAGTATATATAACAATACATGAAGCTTCTATTTTATTTCCAAGAAATTCATTCCCGATTTTTCATTCACTTTTTTCTTTGCATTTCATCTAGAGAGGAGTAATTAGTTCTGATCAGTCTTATACAAACATTTTGGTTAGGGACTTTGGAGTTCATATTACAAAAGAAGAATATGAAGGACCTGCTTATGATAGCCTTGGTGTTAATAGACTCTTGTTGGTATATCTTTCTGACACTTTCAAACATTCATCACATAAAATGCATACTAACATTAAATTTGGGAAAGTGGTCACTCTTTCATTGCAAAGTTTGGGAATTTGACTTGATTTTTAAAATGCTAGGAATGTTACAAATATCCTGAAATAAAATACCTCAAGATTCCAGGAATACATGGATGAGATAGAAATTCTTTCACCATGGAAACTGTGGAAGGATTTTATCATCTCAGTGTAACTAAGTGGGAGAGCATGCTTGAGGCCCTGGGTTCGATCCCTAGCACAGGAGAAAAACAAAATGAAACAAAAACCTGCCAACATCCCATGATAGGTGAAAATAATAGTGTTGGAACAGGGTCCATGGTCCTTGGGAAGGAGAGTTGGAAGAGAAGTTGGAATGTTGTTGACAGAGGAAGGAAACATAAAGATAGGCTCTAGTCCGGACTGGTATAGGTCAGTGGTAGAGTGGTCCTAGGGATGCCCAGCACCAAAAAAACAAAACCACCAACCCCAAAAGCCTAGGGCAACTTGAAGAGTTAGCTGAGACATGATTTTCTACACAATCAGATAGTACAGGAAAATGGCAGTCATGTTCTCCTCAATCTTTTTACTCAGCTGAGAGAAAGAGAAAAAGCATTTAAGGCTAGGTGTGGTGGCACTCACTGTAATTCCAGTGACTCTGGAGGCTGAGGCATGAGGATGGCAAGTTCAAGGCCAGCCTCAGCAATTTAGCAAGGTTCTGTGTCAAAAAGAAAAGAAAAGAGCTGGGACTGTGGCTCAGTGGTTAATGCCCCTGGGTTCAATCTGTGGTATGGGGAAAAAAAAAGCATTTGAGGTAGTGTTTATTTCACATGTTCATGTGTGCATTGAGAGTACAGGCATGCCTTTTGTAAGAACAGGCATGCCTTACACTTGGTGTGGACATTATATTTATCCTACTGGTCTTTGTTATTTCTTTGTTTTTTTGTTTTGTTTTTGGTGCTGGGGATTGAACCCAGGGCCTTGTGCATACAAGGCACGCACTCTACCACTGAGCTATATCCCCAGCCTCCTCTGTTATTTCTTTGACTGTGGTGTAGTGTAACGCTGGGTATAACACTCACCTCTCTCAGGGTGTCTTTGCATCAGTGCACTGGCTTTTTCCTTTACAAACATATTGTTAAATAATATTCAAGCTGGGCATGGGGGTGCACACTTGGAATCATGGCTACTCCATGCTGAGGCAGGAGGATGGCAAGTTTGAGGGCAGCCTCAGCAACTTACGGAGGCCCTGCCTCAAAATGAAAAACAAAAAGGGCTGGGGATGTGGCTTAGTGGTTAAGGGCCCCTGGGTTCAATCCCCAGAACAACTAAGAAAAAAAAAATTAAATGCCTGACTGAGTTTACAGTCTTGGAAGATTAAAGATCTTTTCTAAAACCCTGTGAAATGCAGGACTGAGTTTTGATTTTTTGATTCACTAGGGAGAAAAAACAGATGAAGTTTGAATAGTCAAACTCAAGAAAAATATAAAATACAAAATATCAAGCAAATGAAAAGTGATTTGACAAGGGAGTGTTAAGGAGAGGGCTCAGCGGTAGAGCACTTGCCCAGCACGCAGGAGATTCTCAGTTCCATTCTCAGTACCTCTGGGGAAGTGGGGGGAGCTCTAACAGTTCTTTGAATCAAATACCAGTGTCCCAACTTTATATTAGAAACCCTTAACAGTCTCAGGCCTAGTCCATCACCCAGTCGACCCTCCTAAAGCTCAAACATCTCCAAGTGACAATCAGATCTGGGCTTGATTGTACCACAAACTGACTGGGTGAACTGAGACCAGTCACTTAATCTCCTTCAGTCTTTCTTTCCTAACCCTATAAAATAATGGTAAGGGCTGGGGATATAGCTCAGTTGGTAGAGTACTTAGCTAGCTTGCATAAGGCAATGGGTTCAATCCCCAGCACCATAAAAAAACAAACAACAGTAAGTACCTGTACTTCTCAAAGTTGTTTCCAAAGTTAAATTCAATAATGAAGAATGATTATGGTGCCTGAAATGTAGTAGGTGTACCATAAAAGTTTGTCTTGTTTATGTAATGCTCTGGATTAATGTAATATTTTTAAGATCCCAATATAATAATCAGAATACTAATAAAAAGCAAAAAAAAAAAATTTTACCATAAGTATAGTATGAATCAAAAGGCAAAAGTTGGGGCTGGGAATATAGCTCAGATGGTAGGGTGCTTGTCTCACATGCACAAGGCCCTGGGTTCAGTCCCCAGCACCAAAAAAAAAAAAAAAAAAAAAAGGCAAAAGGTTTCTAAAAGTCACCTTATTGAGACTCAGTTTACCATAATTGAAAATTTTAATTAATCTAGATATGGAGATTATATACATATATAAGCTGTGTGTTTATATGTACACCATATTATAAAAGAGCTTCCTCTTTATAGTTTACTTAAAGTAACTTTTGGTCATTTTTACTTGGAATATGTAAGTAGAATTTTTAGTATTATATTTTCCATTGAGACATTAAAACATTTTTTGGTTGAAAAATATTATTATAAAGATTACTCTAGGGGCTGGGGATGTGGCTCAAGCGGTAGCACGCTCGCCTGGCATGTGCGCGGCCCTGGGTTCGATCCTCAGCACCACGTACAAATAAAGATGTTGTGCCTGCCAAAAAATAAATAAATAAATGAATATTTAAAAAAAAAAAGATTACTCTAATAAAATTTTGTTTTAGAACCCTTCCACTGGAATAATTTCAATCTGTGAATGAATCATTTTCTATAATGACATCATGTGTGATTTGTTGTTTAAGTAGAATGAGAAGTCATATTATAAACCTAAATTGCTACCAGTGTAGAGGGTTTTTTTTTTTTTGTTTTGTTTTTTGGTTTTTGAAGTAGGGAATAAAATGTAAATTTTTTGAAAGTCAGGTTTATTGAGGTATAGTTTATACACAATAAAAATAAAATACACTCTTTTTAGTATATAGTTCTATTGAGTATTGTTTTAGTTTTTTGGGTGGGTTTGTTATTGTTGTTGCTTTGTTTTTGCAACTGGAATCTAAACCCAGAGGTGCTCTATTACTGAGCCACATCCCCAGCCCTTTTTGAGACAGGTTCTCCCTAAATTGTGGAGGCTGACCACCTCCTTGTCTCAGCCTCTTGAATTGCTGGGATTACAGGTATGCGCCACCACACCCAGCTGATTAATCCTTTTTTTTTTTTTTTTTTTGTACTGGTTCTAGCATTGGGAGTGGTAGGGAATATTTGCACTACCAGCAATATGGGAAACCAAGGAGGGAGGGTCACAAATTCAAGGTCAGACTGGACAATTTCGTGAGACCATGTCCCAAAATAAAATTTTAAAATAGGACTGGAGGTGTAATTCAGTGGAAGAGCCCTTGCTTAGTATAGACTCAGGGTTCCATCCCTAGAACCAAAAGCAAAATGAAAGCAAAAGAACACAACAACAACAACAACAAAAAAAAAAACAACAACAACAAAAAACAGTGTCTTTCTAGGTTGCCCAGGCTGGCCTGAAACTATTGGGCTCTAGGTATTCTCCTGCGTCAGACTCCAGAGTAACTGGTACTATAGGTGGGTTGCATCATGCCCCCATAGCTCTAAGGTTTTTTGTTGTTATTGTTTTTGGTACTAGGAATTGAACTCAGGGGCACTGGACCACTGAGCCACATCCCCAACCCTATTTTATATTTTATTTAGAGACAGGGTCTCACTGAGTTGCTTAGCAACTTGCTTTTGTTGAGTCTGGCTTTGAACTCGTGATCTGCCTGCCTCAGCCTCCCAAGCCACTGGGATTACAGGCATGTGCCACCACACCTGCTTATAGCTCTAAACAGCCTAATTATTATTCACATCGAGATACAGTGAGCCAGACACTGTGGCACATGCCTGTAATCCCAGATATTTGAGAGGAGGGGAGGATCACAAGTTCAAAGCCACTCTTAGCAATTTAGCAAGACCCTAAGCAACTCAAAATATAAAACAAAAAGGCTGGAGACTTTGCTCAGTGGTTAAGCACCCCTGGGTTCAATCCCCAGTACCAAAAAATAAAAATAAATAAATACAGTATACTTTCATTACCTTCCCCAAACCCCCAAGTCTATGTATATATAGTCAGTTGCTCCTTCCTTATAATTTCTTTTTTTTAAATTATTTTTTAAAAATATTTTATTTTTTTTTTTTTTAGTTGGACACAATATCTTTATTTATTTATTTATTTTTATGTGGTGCTGAGGATCGAACCCAGGGCTTCACACATGCTAGGCGAGTGCTCTACCGCTGAGCCACACTCCCAGCCCCTCCTTATAATTTCTTATCCATTAATCTGTTCTCTACCCTTTTGTTTTACAGTTGTAGGGATGGAACCCAGGACCTCATGAATGCTGGGTAAGCAGCTGTAACACTGAACTATATTCTGGCATCTGTTTTCTACCTCGTACTGTTGCCTTTTCTAGAATGATATATAAAAGGAATTTTAAAACAGATAGCTCTGCTGGGCGCAGTGGCACAAACCTATAATCCCAGCGGCTCGAGAGGCTGAGACAGGAGGATCTCAAGTTCAAAGCCAGCTTTAGCAATTTTGAGGTGCTTAAGCTACTCAGTGAGACCCTGTCTCTAAATAAAATGCAAAATACGACTGGGGATGTGACTCAGTGGTTGAGTACCCCTGAGTTCAATCCCCCATACCACAAAACAAACAAACAAACAAACAAACAAACAGGTAGCCTTTTGAGCCTAAATCTTCTTGCTAAGTATAATGCTTCTAGATACATCCATATTGTTTTTTTTTTCCTTTTTACTGCTAACTAGTATTATGGTTTGTAAACATATCACTGTCTATTTATGAGTCAAAGGCCAACCATTGGGCTTTTAATTAAATAAGTAATTTTGTGATGACTAGAGAAAAGGATTATTATATTTTTTTTCCTCTGAGTAGGTATTGAGGAAATTAAAGAGTAATATTTGAAATTTTTTCAAATAATGATAGTTTCTCTTCTAAGAATTAAATTCAAGAGACTCTTTGTTTAAGGCAAACATAATTTTTCAAAAAACGTTCAAAATAAAGTGTGTGTATTTTTTTTTTTTAAGAGAGAGTGAGAGAGGAGAGAGAGAGAGAGAGAGAGAGAGAGAATTTTTAATATTTATTTTTTAGTTCTCGGCGGACACAACATCTTTGTTGGTATGTGGTGCTGAGGATCGAACCCGGGCCGCACGCATGCCAGGCGAGCATGCTACCGCTTGAGCCACATCCCCAGCCCCATGTGTGTATTTTTAATGTGGTTTTTCCTAGGCATTTCTTGGAATTTGAGAACCGATTCTTTAGTGTATCTCCGAACAAGTGTGTCACATGTACTAGGATATTCACAAGGCACAGATATTACTGCTTCAGTTAGTGTAAATGAAGGCGTGTAAAGGGAGAGGAAAAAGAGAAGCCTACCAGTCACACAAAGCCATTCTGTTTCCTTGACAACTTCCAGGGTTCTATACCTGGTCACAATCTACTGAACTTCTGAAGCTAATGACTGAATCTGAAACCATTCTCTCTTGATCCCTTTTTATCGTTATCTGGAAACACATTATGATAAAAATCTCGACTTTGTATACAATCATTAAGAAGTCCTGCAAAGAGAATATTCATGAGTTGATTAGGGACAAGTTAAAAACTATACAATCTGATGCTTTAAATATCTTTCCAATCCAGACCGAATTTTAATTGCTGAAGTAGCTGTGTAGCTCTTCCAGCAGGAAGTTAAGGCAAGTTATAGAAGATGGATCAATTGTATTTTTTTATGGATTTGGCCTGGGGCAGAGAAAATCTATTCTTTCAAATAGGTCTTTTGACATGCTTATTGAAGTTGAGTCCAATGTAGCTTAAAAGCCTCAAAAGTGGAAGTACAATTTTATTTTCTGTGGGGGGTACTGTTCTCCTTTTCCCACACACTCCTAAATAAGTAGCTAATTGTTAAAAGGAACAGACTAAAGTGGTTAAAAAAAAAAAAAAAAAGGTCTCAGTCTGCAAGACACTTCAAAACCAATTTTGAATTCCCTTCCTTCAAGGTGTGAAACGTATCTGACAGCAACAGAATGTAGACTTTGAACTTTTTCTTTAAAATGAACTGAGGAAAAGTGCAAGATTGGAAAACTGAATGATCATAGAGGGCGTTCACTATTTGTGATAGTCGATCAGTCTGTTTGGAGAGACATTATGCTTTTGTGTTTTCATTTCTTTCTAGGAGAGGTATTTTTGGTCTTTTCCGGGTTTAATTACTCCCCAGGGCTCAACTTCTGGTTTGGCTTTTTCTGGGTTTGGCCACCTTTCATTAGCCTGTGTACTTTCAGGCCGGCTTACCCAATTTAAGACTCTTGGTCCCAGAGCCCAGACATCAAATTATCAGATAGTTTATTTTCCTTTCTGTGGACTTTTCTGCATTCATATTTTAAAAAGGAAAAGCAAACTAAATCCGAAGAATTTGACGTTTCTTGGTCTTTATTTTCTTCTTTCTGTAAAGGAATCCAGGCTCCAGCTGACTCCAGAAATAGAACAAAAATCGTGTAAGGGACGAGGGAACTGGGGAACAAGGGCTTCCCAATCCTTTTAGAGGAAACCCAGTAATCAAGAGAATTAGAAACCACATGTTTACTGCACAATTTAAACAAGATGTTTCCAGACAGACCCTCCCCCATGTTACTTAATTGGTTTTCATTTTGTCACTTTTTGCTGTAACTAAACCAAGTTCTTGGACTGCTGATAATAAAACACTGGGTGAAGAAGTTATATTGAAGCTGTTCACCATAAAGACATACCTACACATAGGCATAGTAATTCCCAGTGCTGTTCTGTAATATTTTAGAATTCTAAGTCGTTATAGCTATCATGTTACATGGTCACTGTGGCTTATTTGACAACATAGAAGTGGAGTACTAGAAGGACTTTACCACTGATCTTCACATCCAGCCCTTTTTAAAATTTTTTTTAACCTTTCTGGGGTGCTGTGAATCGAACCCAGGGCCTCATGCATGCCAAGCAAGCACTCAACCACTGACCTGCACTCTTAACCTTGCTTTTTTTCCTTGAGACAGAGTCTTGTAAATTGCTTAGGCCTCAGGCCACTGAGCCCTGTGCTGAGCCAGGGCCTGAGATCACTTTTTATCATGTAAATGACTTGAGAACCTGCAAAGAATTCTAAGAGTTTAGCTGTTCTGTAAAAAGAAATTATGAAATTTAAGTAAGAAAGAGGAATATAGCTGAGCTCAATTTAATACCTACACTAAGACTTTCCTAGTACACTGGATAAGTTTTGGTTTATCATCTAGAAAACGAGGATGACGTTTACCTCCAAGGAATGTGGTGAGGATGAGTTAATGAAGCCTGCCAAGTGCTTTTTCCATTTTGAGAATAAAATTGTCTGTTGATTTTTACTGTTATATAGTGTGTTTTTCTCACTGTTTGAAGGGTTAGGGAAACTCAGTACTACTGGAATGTGCATGCTGTTTATGGATGCTCGAAAAGCTAGAGAAACCAAAGGGTGTCAGTAGGTAGTGACAATAATAACCACCACCATGACACGCTGCATCTCAACCAAAATATACAAGAACTCTGACTCATGTGGTATATTGACTTCCTTTTTGAAACTTTGTGGTTGCTATATCTTTGAGACCACTTTGGCTCCAGGGGCTGGTTTTCATCCTTGTGGGTACAGAAACACATTTTATTCTTGTCACCAAGGGGTGTTCTGGTTCCAGTGAATGAATTCACTCTTAAAAAACCCCATAAGAGACTAAATGTAAATCAGAAAGTTGGATAATTAGTTTACTACGAGAACGGCCCCTAGGCTGATAAATAAGACCAGCTGTCTGATGAGTACCCCACGTGGTAATATAATCTACCACTTGGAAACTTCGTGAGCAGAGAATCACAATAGTAAGGGAAACTGGGTTTCTAGGATGGTTCCATCAAGCTCTAGAATCGTAAAGATTTTCTTTTGGTTCATTTCTGTCTACAGAACTGAAACTGCTATATAAAATAGGCTACTTTCTCTTGATTATGCAGTAGAAACTCCAAGAAATTCTTATTCTCTGTTTCTATAAATTTCTTTTTTCTGGATTTCATGTTGACAATACAACTTTTAATTTCCTTGTTTCTAACTCTTCTATGGTTTGACAATGTATAATTTTAAGAAACCATTTTATGTTGAGTATATTTCATCTCCTTTTTTATTGTCTTAGGAAAAACTTGTTATAGTAACCTAACTCAATCCCTAGCCTGAAGACTCCCAGTTAGACTTTTTCTGCCCTAGACTCACAGAGTGTTGAAGTTGAACCAAATCTTAGACATTATTTAATCCAAACCCCTCATTTTACAAATGGGAAAACTAAGACCTAGAAAAGAAGGGGAATTTTTACCTAAGGTCAAAAACTGAGCTGGGCATAGTGGTGCATGTTGTAATGTTGGCAGCTCAGGAGGCTGAGGGAGGAGGATCACAAGTTCAAAGCCAGTCTCAGAAATTTAGCAAGGCCCTAAGCAATTTAGTGAGACCCTATCTCAAATTAAAATATAAAAAGGGCTGGGGATGTGGCTCAGTGGTTAAGTGGACTTGGGTTCAATTCATATTACCAAAAAAAAAAAAAAATGGCAAAAAAAAAAAAAAAGAACCTAGGTGAGGCAGAAGGATCGAGAGTTCAAAGCCAGCCTCAGCAAAAACAAGGCACTAAGCAGCTCAAGTGAGACCCTGTCTCTAAATAAAATACAAAATTGGGCTAGAGATGTGGCTCAGTGGTTAAGGGGCCCTGAGTTCCATCCCTAGTACCCCCCCCCCAAAAAAAAACTGTAACTCTTAGAGTTTTAAACATAACACACCATAATAAAACACCATATGTATTTTACATGCCACATAATCTAGTCTTTTCCCCAATTTCGGACATTAAACCCATGATCCAATGTAGTTTTGTATCTACTGAAATATTTAATTTGTTCAATTTTTTCTCATCAACAACTATGTTACTTAATCCAGAATATCATTCCTAACTGAAAAGTGGTTTGTTCTCCCAAGTCCTATACTGCCAATAAAAATGCTAGTTAATAAACTGGCCTTTCAAAAAGCTTGTGTTCACATTTGCAGATCTTTATTTTGCCCCCAGATTGATCGTAAGTAGTACTGGCCAAACAATATATCCTCCATAAATATTTCTTCATGATTTCATTTGTCATTTGTCATTTGACCCAAGAAGGGTGTGCCAGATTAATTAGACTGAAATTAATCCTGGATATTTTAGCACAGAGCTGATATTTGATAGCCTTTTATTCTACAAACATCTCTTTTTTGAAAAATACCCCAAACTGCTATTTTCAGTCTCTAGGATTTCCCATCTCACTGTCAAGACCAGCCAACTGGTTACTGAAGTGCAAACGGTGGAAGATAGCCTTGCTACTTCTTTTTCAAACTTTACCCTTTGAATCCCATTTATCAACAAGTCCTGACATTTTTATCTCCAAAATGTAGTAAATCTGTTTTGTTTTTACTACCTCTACTCCCACATTACTAGCTACCATCATCTCTCACTTAGACAACTCAACAAGCTTATTAACTGGTCTTGTTTTCACTTTTTTTTTTCCCCTTTTGGTATAGGGGATTGAACGCAGGGCCTCATGTATGCTAAACATGCTCTCTGCACTGAGGTACATCCCCAGCCCTAAGTATCCACTTTTATTTTTATTTTTTTTGTGTGTGGTGCTGGGGATTGAACCCAGGGCCTTGTGAGTGCGAGGGGAAGCACTCTACTAACTGAGCTATATCCCCAGCACATGTCCACTCTTATTTCCCTCTAAGGTGCAGCAGGAATGATCTTTGAGAATGCAAGATCATATTTGCACTCTACCTATACCCCTACAGTAAAATTTTTCAATTACTTTTTTTTTTTTTTTTGGTACCAGGGGTTTAACCCAGGGGTGCTTAGCCACTGAGCCACATTACCAGTCCTTTTTAAATTTTTTTTTTTTTTTTAATTTTGAGACAGGATCTCAGTAAGTTGTTCAGGGCCTCACTAAATTGCTGAGGCTGGCCTCAAACTTGCAATCCTCCTGCCTCAGCCTCCAGTGTTGCTGGCCCCACCAAGCCTGGATTAAATTTTTCAATTGCTTTCTAATAATCCTAGAATAAAGACTGCATCCATTACCATGCAGTCCCATTTGCTCCCACTGTCCCTGTTTTCTATCAATAGCGACATCCTTTCAGCTTCTGAAATAAGCCAAACTTTCCTACAGTTGAGCATTTTTTACACTCTTTCTTACTTCTTTGATGGTCCTGTTGGGAGATCCCAGGGGTTTTCATAAAGTTAATATTTGAGCTGGTATTTGACAGATAGGATTCACACACACACAGATGATTCATTTGAATATTACTACACTATGTGTAAATAATTTCCTATTGATCTGGAGGGTGTGTTCATCTCATTAATTTGAATCTGTAATGGGTTTATATTACTCACTCTGATGGATTGTTTTCATGTGTCTTCTTCTTGGAATAAATGTGTTTTCAGCATTGAACCTCATCCTCATCAACACTTTGTTCTCACAGTTGAATACATTGTCTGCCCAAATTTTTAATATGAATCAAAAAGATTGATAATAATAATTGCAAATTTATTTTTTCCCACAGCTTCCCACAATTAAACAACAGACCTAATATAGGATAAAATATTCCCTACCTGTAAAAATTATTACATGCTAATTGTTGTTAACCTGGGGAAGTTATTCCTCTGAGTAAACTGGCACTTCTCAGAGAAACATTTCTTCATTAAGGCTCCAGGGCTCTTGTTTAGTGTACTGCAATAGTTATTTACAGAGGAGTTCCATATTGGCCTCAGAAATTTTAAAACAACTCCTAAAGTGCTTGATATACTCATTTCATTTTCATCACTTCACATACAAGCAAAATGTTTGATTGGAGTGTTTGGGGCAATGTATTTGACATTCGATTAATTTTTTTCTTAGGCTAAGTATAAATTGATTTGCATTGCTTGAGGTCATACTATTAAGAGAAAATAGGTGTGTGTGTGGGGGTGTTGGGGTGAGTGTGAATGGAAGTTTGGGGAAACAGGCAGGGAGTCATCTTAGAGTTTCAAACCTTCTGAAGATAATATGTTGCTTGAATGATACACATTGAGGACTGACTTTACTATGCAAAATCCTAAATTGGTGCAATGGACTGGGATTGAAGCCATCGGTAAAGGAGAGACTGCCTATTAAAAAGGGAAGGGCTGCTTTAATATACATAAACATTTTAAGAGCTGGGTAGCAATGGAAGGTGGCTGTAATTTCCATCAGGAAATCAATTGAAACCACTCAGAACTCCTCACTTCCATGTCACCCACCTATCCCCATCATTACCAGTTTTTTGGGGGGTTACCAGGGATTGAACTCACAGCTCTTTTTAAAAGAAATTATTTTGAGATAGGCTCTCAATAATTTACTGAGGGTGGCTTTGAACTTGTGATCCTCTAGCTTCTGCCTCCTGAGTCGCTGGGAGGCATGTGCCACCACACCCAGCTCATTCACTCATTCTTTTATTATGCATATGACTTCTGCCCAGTGCCAAGCATTCTGATATCCTGGGGCCACAGAGAGGAGTAAGACGCTCTCCATTCTTAAGGGACTGTCCGCAACAAGATTCAGACAACTAAATGGATGATGACAATCGCACTTACAAAGGTGAGCTCTGGTCTCTGGCGGGAGCTAGGGGTAGAGAGATCTGTGACATTGCCTGTGAGGGAGCCTTCAAGGGTAGTGATGAGAATTTGAGCCCTTTGCCTTACCTGAACACTGTAGGGAAAACACTGATAGAGCAGAACTCAGGATCTCAGATTAAGTGGCAGGAAAGGTGAGGCATGGTGGCAGATAATTAGGTGATTTATTCTTAGAGAAAAGTCGGAAACAAACAGTCTTTGCAGTTTTACTCAAGCCGACTGAAAAGGAAATGGGTAGTCCCAAAACCTGGGCTGGAAAATAGGATCAAGCTCCTGAGAAGCACTGGAGCCTGCTGCCTGCCCGACCCCAGGGAGCCAGCCCCGGGGTGTCAGCCGAGGGACTGCCCTGGGACCTGTAGGAAATGTGTTTCTCTTTAGTCCCAAATTACTTGCAAGCTTTTTGGCTTGTTTAGACTCTTTAAAAAATAAAAAGGTGATCTCCATGACCAAATGGTGCGTGTGTTCTTGAGAATGCTGCAGTGAGCCGTCAAGATGATTTAGCAGATTCAGAAGAGCCTGATAAATTCGTAGCAAGTATCAAGGGAGAGGTCCCTTTGAGTTTCCAGCCTTATGTTACAGATGCTCTGAATGCTGAGCTTCCAAAGAAACTTTTGGAGTATCTAATATTTCTGAGAAAAGCATTCTGTTTCCCATTTTACAGCAACACAGAGGCAGCCTTAGCAACTAATGGCTTTTACATCTGGAAAGGGAGAAGAGAACAAAATATTTGGCCAATGACTAAAATCTTTCCACGTCATCTAGCCTCCGAAAGATCACCTATGAGACACTTCAGTTTTAGAACTGTAGAAGTTAAATAAAGTAAGTAATTAATTCAAACTCTACTACTTTGGGAATACTTTTCAATATTCTGCCTGGTATACATTACGCCGGGGAAAATGTGGAGTCGAGTCAGGTGGCTCGGCTCACTGGATCTGGAGACAGAGAGAGAATTAATTTAATTTTAGGAAAGCCTCCCAGGACTCCAGGAGTGGAACAGAAGGGACCAGCATTTTTATTCTTTTCTGGAGGATTTCCATTTATTTCTTGAGCATCCAAGGGGGCTCTGGAATGCCTTCTGAAACCGATCTTCTTCTTCTAATTTATTTTTATTTGTTCTTTTTAGGTATACATGACAGTAGAGTGTATTTTGACATAGCATACATACATGGAGTATAACTTCCCACTCTTGTGGTTGTACATGATGTGGAGTTCCACTGTGGTGTGCTCATATGTGAACACAGGAAAGTTATGTCTGATTCATTCCACTGTCTTTCCTATTCCCATCCCCTTCCCTTCATTCCCCTTTGTCTAATCTATTGTACTTCTATTCTATCTCCACCCCAACCTTATTGTGGATTAGCATCCACATATCAGAGAAAACATTCAGCTTTTGGTTTTTCGGGATTGACTTATTTCACTGAGCATGATAATCTCCAGTTCCATCCATTTACAAGCAAATAATTTCATTCTTTTTTTTTTTTTAAGAGAGCGAGAGCGAGAGCGAGAGCAAGAGAGAGAGAGAGAGAGAGGGAATTTTTTTAACATTTATTTTTTAGTTTTCGGTGGACACAACATCTTTGTATGTGGTGCTAAGGATCGAACCCGGGCCGCACACATGCCAGGCGAGCGCGCTACTGCTTGAGCCACATCCCCAGCCCCTAATTTCATTCTTTATAGCTGAGTAATATTTCATTGTGTTTATATGTACCACATTTTTTTTAATGCATTCATCTGTTGAAGGACATCTATGTTGGTTCCATAGTTTAGCTATTGTGAATTGAGCTGCTGTAAAGATCCATGTGGCTGAGTAACTGTAGTGTGCTGATTTTAACTCCTTTGGGTATAAACCAAGGAGTGGGATAGCTGGGTCAAATGGTGGTTCCATTCTAAGTTTTCTCAAGAATCTCTATACTTGAAGCCCTCTTTGTCACCCTTTAAACCTTTGTGCTGCTCCCCACAGGGCATCCAGGGAATGAAGACTCCAACAGGACGAATATGAATCACAGAAATTGTACTGACAACTCTATATTGACATATGGGGTATCAGAGTCAAGGAACAAAACTCCACTGAAACTTTCAGTACTTTTGTGTGCGTGTGTGTGTGTGTGTGTGTGTGTGTGTGTGTGTGTTCCTGGGGATTGAACTCAGGACTTTGTGCATACAAGGCAAGCACTCTACCAACTGAACTACATATCCCCAGCCCTACTGAAACAATTTATATGCAATTTTCTACCCATCAGGATTCAGGCGCTTAGTCAATGTAGATTGGGGCTCAGTGTGACCATCCATTTTCCGAGCATTATCCATCATCCCCTTCAACAAGTTTCGGCTACCAAATAGGAGACATCCAGGTGAATTACTATCTGAATACCAGCCCAAGTTCCAGAAGCATGGTCAGTGAGGACATTTTTGACATTAATGATACCTTTTAGGGACTTTTAAGTTATGACTTGAGCCCAAAAGAGACTTGCTTGACAAGCTATATCTTGTAGATGAGTCTGAAAGAGATTTGCTAAGCAGTTAAAGTCAACTTTACAATTCATTACAATCATCTTGTACTTGAGTTAGTTTTGTATGACCACTTTATCCAGGGCATTGTCTGACCAGAAGGGATTAGGCCAGTGTTTCATTCCTGCTGTATTTTGTCTTGTCCTTATCTTCTGTTTTCCTTTCCTTTGTCTTTTTTCCTGTTTTTAGTGTTTGCTGTAGGAAGTTTACAGCTCCTTAATCATAATTGGGAATGTCTGCTATGTGGCGGGCATCATCTTCATCTTCAATGGTTTATTTACACCATGATTTGTTTTCAGTGTTTTTTTTTTTTTAGGGAGAGGTGGTGGTGGTATGAGTTGTTTAACCACTGAGCCACATCCCCAGCCTTTTTACTTTTTTATTTTGAGACAGGGTCTCACTAAATTCCTTAGGGCCTCACTAAGTTGCTGAGACTGGCTTTAAACTTGGAATCCTCCTGCCTCAACCTTCTGAGTCTCTGGAATTATAAGCATGTGCCACCAAAGCCAGCTATGATTTAATTTTCTAAAAACCTGGTAAGGTGGGGTGCATGGCACAGGCCTGTAATCCTAATGACCAGAAATGCCAACGCAGGAGGATTGCAAGTTTGGGGCCAGCTTGAGCAACTTAGTGAGACCCTGTCTCAAAATAAAACAAAAAGAGCTGGGGGGTACAGTTCAGTATTAGAGCTCTCCTGGCTTCAACCTCTAGCAGCAACACCCCCAAAAAACAACAGCAGCAAAAATAAAAAATCAAGGCTGGGGCTCAGTGGTAGACTGCTCGCCTTCCATGTGTGAGGTCCTGGGTTTGATCCTCAGCACCACATAAAAATAAAATAAAGGTATTGTGTCCATCTACAACTAAAAAAGTATTTTAAAAAAATCAATGAGGAAAGTCCTAATCCTTTTACATTCAGCAGATGAGGAAACTGAAGCTTGGTGAATTTAGGTACTAGAGTATATACCAGTCACCCTTTACTTAGATGCCAAACAAATAATCCTACTATCTTTGGGTTTAAGCCAGAATCTGGCACTTTTTTTCCTTAAAGGGTCACATAGTAAATGATTTCAGCTTTTTTTTTTTTTAAAAGAGAGAGAGAGAGAATTTTTTTAATATTTATTTTTCAGTTTTCGGTGGTGCTGAGGATCGAACGCAGCGCCCCCGCACATGCCAGGCGAGCAAGCTACTGCTTGAGCCACATCCCCAGCCCTGATTTCAGCTTTGTAGACCACACAGTGTCCATCACAACTACTAACTCTGCCACTGGAGCACAATGGGAGGCACATACACTGTGTAAATAGATAAACATGGCTATGCTCCAATAAAACTTTATTGATGGGCCTGGAAATGTAAATTTCACATTATTATCACAGGCTATGAAATACTATTTTTCTTTTGTTTTTTTTTTTAATATTTATTTTTTAGTTTTCAGCGGACACAACATCTTTGTTTGTATGTGGTGCTGAGGATCGAACCCAGGCCGCACGCGTGCCAGGCGAGCGCGCTACCACTTGAGCCACATCCCCAGCCCCAATACTATTTTTCTTTTGATGTGTTTTCAACCATTTGAAAATCTAAAAACACAGTTCAGAGGCTATACAAAAAAAAAAAAAAAAAACCATGGTGGTAGGTCCTATTGTTAGGGGCTGGGTCTGTAGTTCAACAGTCAAACACACCAGTTTATTTCTTGTTCATGTTATATGAGGGCTATGCAGTTCAGCTGTAGATCTACTGGGCTCTATCTAGCGTGGCTGCATTTGGTCCACAGTTCTTCTCATTCTGTAAGTATTTCTTCCCTTTTCGATTGTTCTCAATGTGCTCTCGATCTTTGCCAGGCTTTATGGATTTCCGGATACATTCTGCTGTCCCCCAGATCAATACAGCAGGACTCATAGTATCCCTCAGACTGTGAAGACAACCTGGACCCAGGATGGCTAGCTACCCAGGTATGTCACTCACTGTTTTACCCTGTCACTCAGCATGAAGGATGGAAAGGGCTGAGCGATCTCCTCAGGAAGCCTGATTGTTTTATCAGGTGAAGACTGCCTTCCCAGCAGAGGACATAAGGAGTAAAGCCCAATTGCTCCCCTGACCTCTTGCCACCACTCCTCTACCAAGAAACAATAGCTGACACTTGTATCAGGCTTCATAGTTTGTAAAGCCCCCACCCTGGATCACTCCACTTGATCCTCATAATCATACTGAGAGGCAGACAAGACTATTACCATTTTACAGATCAAGAAACTGAGTCTGAGAGAAAGGTCAGAGTTTTGATGATGATGGAGTTATTTACATCGTTATTTAGTTAGCAGTGCAGCTGTAATTCAAACCCAGGGCTTTCTCCACTCATCAAGAAACACACCCTGTCTTTGATGTTTCCTAGTTTCCTTCCTTTAAAGCATTCCTACTACAACTATGAGGCAGGATTAGAGTCCTTCCTCCCCTGGGATTTCAAGAACCTTAAAAGGACTGGCAGAAATGACATTTAACTCTTTACTGCTCACTGCATGGGAATTAAATCAGCAGTTACTCCAAGGTCATGGTCACTTAAAGGTGGGAAATTGTGTTGATAGTATCCTGGAGTCCTAGACTACCTAAGTCCCAAGCCATTTCATCCTCCAAGATGTGCTTTAATGATCCCTCCTATGTGCAGCCCGTTCTTCTTCCCTAGCAGAGGGATGAGTTTCTTCGGTGCTTCCAGAATCCCGAGCTCCCTTCCCCCTTAGACTCTGCCACTCTGTTGGAATTCTTCATTTGCTGGTGCTTATCTCCCACTAGGCCCTGAGCTCCTCTGAATAAGACCATATCAGCTTCACCTTTGCACTTCCTACCACAATAGTCACCCCTCTGCCTTGCACTTACTTATCTCTTTGCTGCCTATCTGTCCTACTGAGCTCCATGAAGACAGGCACTCCATCAGTGTTTTTCATTGCTGGACCTTCATGCTCATGCCAAGAGTGGTGTTTGGCACATGGTAGATGCTGAGTAAATGGCCAGTGACCATCAGAATTTGACTGTTGCCCATTCCATTCCACCCTCCTGAGACAGGGGCCAGTGAAGGTAGTCTCCTGTGGTAATCAAACATGGTGAAAACCATCTTTTCCTCACCCTGGCTTTTCCCCCATATTTTTCATCCGTGCATTATAGTTCTTCTATAAAGGTAGGATTTTTTGTTAAATGTTTGTACATGCGCATAATATAACAATATAATTTGGCCAATATCACTCCCCAGCACTTCCCTCTCAGTCCCCTCCTCCACCCCTCCTACCTCCCCCTGGTCCCTTTCCTCTATGCTACTGATCATCTCCCTTGGATGTTTATGAGATCCTCCCCATCTTTCTTTTCCTCTTTCCTCTCTAGCTTCAGCATATTAGAGAAAATATACAACTCTCCACTTTTTGAGTTTGACTTATTCTCCTTAACATAATGTTCTCAAGTTCAATTCATTTTTCTGCAAATAATATGATTTCATTCTTCTTTATGACTAAATGAAATTCCATTGTGTATATATCTGCCCCATATATGTATATCTATATTTATGCCTCATATATATCTATACATGCTCTCTCTCTCTCCCTCTCTCTCTCTCTCTCTCTCTCTCTCTCTCACACACACACACACACACACACACACATATATATATATATATATATATATATATATATATATATATATGTATTTTTTTTTTCTTTTTGGTGCTCGGGACTAAACCTACAGGTGCTTTACCACTAAGCCACATCCCCAGCCCATTTGTTTTTAAACAGGATCTCACTAAATTGTTTAGGATATCACTAAGTTGCTGAAACTGGCTTTGAACTTGCCATCCTCCTGCCTCAGCCTCTGATGTCACTGGGATTACAGGTGTGTGCCACTGTACCTGGCTCTGCTCCCATATTTTTATTTTTATTTATTTTTGTGGTGCTGGGGATTGAACCCAGGGCCTTGTGCATACCAGGCAAGCATTCTACCAACTGAGCTATATCCCCAGCCCTGCTCCCATATTTTTAGAAAGCAATCAACTAACCAAATTCTGTGAGCAATTGGAAAGTTGGTGCCATTGTTACCTGGTTGGTTTCAATGCTAAAGGTCTGGCTAGAGACTGGAGGGATACAAGGTCTTGACTTCATTTCCAGGGGTCACAACTGAGTGTGTTTCTTCTCCCATAGTGCATAGTCCTCTGAGGCTAGAAAGTGAACTAGTCAATAAAACCTGAGCAGAGTGGAGAGGAAGAAGGACATCATTACAGTTCTTTTTATTTCCTTACTCAAATTCCAGTCATCTGAGCAATGTACTATTTAAAACCCCCAAAATCCAAAACATACCATGGAAAAAGTGAAAGAGGAAAGCCCCTTGTATCAATCTGTTTACTGATGGTATTCCCTGGACTACAGAAAACAACTTGCTTGTCCATGAAAATCCATTTTCTCCCATCTGTTCATGTACTCCAGTTAAAATTATTAGGACTCTCTTTTAGCCTGCTGAGTATAATCTATTCTTGCTCATGTTTGTCAGAAGTTACCAGAAGTTTGTGTCTTCCAATAGATCCTCAATGTAACAATGTGTGGCCAACAAAGCCATGTTCCTCAGGCATAGTTAAAATTAGGACAGAGCAGCTTTTATCCAATATGGTCAGAAATGCATCTTACAGCTGGGCATGGTGGCTCACTGTAATCCCAGTGGCTGGGGAGGCTGAGGCAGGAGGATCACAGGTTGGAAGACAATCTTAGCAACATAGTGAGGTTCTAAGCAACTTAGTGAGAAAAGGGTTGGGGATGTGGCTTGGTGGTTCAGTGCCCTTGGGTTCAAATCCTGATGCCCCCGCCCCCCCCCCCCCCCCCCGCACCCTTGCAAATGCATCTTACAAATAGAAGCTATAACAAAATGCCACCTTAACTAAGCAGCCCCTATCTTGTGCAAAAGCTCCCACATCTACTCCTTCAATTCTTACTGCACTGTGCTCACTCTGTATTTTGTCTTCATTGCAGACAGAGCAATTCAAGCCAAGATGCATGATTTAGCAGATGTTTTGCAAAAGGTTCCATTCTTCTGGCCCTCAGCACATGTGCAGCTGTCAGGAGCCCTGTAAAGATTTTACAAGCCTTATAAGTCATAGTTTATTGAGCTTGGGATGGAATTTAATATATCATCATGGTTCTGGAAGTTCCCTCCTTTTTGTCTGATATAGCCTATAGCTTTAGTTACCTTCAAACCAAAAAATGTTGGATATAAAAAGGACCAGGGGAAGCTCCCCATCGGTGCCCCTATGTCACCGCTTTCTAGGTCTGGTTCCTTGGCCACACTTTCTTCTTCAGAAGGACCACAGCTATCAGCAAGCCACATTGACATTTTAGCCAGCTTTTACTTCATTTTATTTTCCTTCAGAGAAAATGTTTCCCAAAGTTTCTTTTTTTTTTTTTTAAGAGAGAGTGAGAGAGAAGAGAGAGAGAGAGAGAGAGAGAGAGAGAATTTTAATATTTATTTTTTAGTTATCGGTGGACACAACATCTTTGTTTGTATGTGGTGCTGAGGATCGAACCCGGGCCACACGCATGCCAGGCAAGCACGCTACCTCTTGAGCCACATCCCCAGCCCCCCAAAGTTTCTTAATGATCCTAAAGTCTTAAAAAATTACCCAGCAACTCCATTTTTACCAAAACTGTCATGCTTCGTGAAGTTTCAATCAGGCCAAAACCAGTTCAGATGCTGTAGATCCTATAGTATTTATCAAAAGTGGGCTAAAAAAGAGACATACAAAGCTTTCTGCAGAATCTAATATTTTAGGCAAGGAAACCTGGCATGTATGTGTGTGTGTGTATATATATGGCTTGTTTTGCCAAATTTAAAGAGTAGGTGAGTAGATTCATTTTCACTCCTGGGAAGAAAATCAAATAGGAATCATATTTGCCATGTTTTGAGCATGTGCCTCTCAACAACTCTGGGAGATATATAACTTTTTAAAAATTCCCATTTTATAGATGAGGTGTCAGGCCTAAGATGACACAGCAAGTCTTTGACACAATAGGACTTACACTTCTTGTCTTTTACTGCACCCCAACTTTACTCCTGAGGCACAGGACAGATCATAATGCCAGTCAGGGGCTAGTGTAACTTTTGAACAGTGAGGCATTGGAGCTGGATGGAGATGGGACCAAAGCTGGTAAAAGAATGCTTTTTAGTATCATTTTTTCCCCACCAATATCCATCCCTTCTTTTTTTTTTTTTTTTTTTTTTTTTGGTACTGGGGATCGAACTCAGGGGCACTCAACCACTGAGTCATATCCCCAGCCCTATTTTGTATTTTATTTAGAGACAGGGTCTCACTGAGTTGCTTAGCACCTCACCATTGCTGAAGCTGGCTTTGAACTAGCCATCCTCCTGTCTCAGCCTCCCGAGTTGCTGGGATTACAGGCATGCATCACTGTGCCAGGCCTTCCATCCCTTCTTTACAGTGTTTTCTGATCCTTCTTTTTCTCTTCTGCCTTCAGTGACTAAGAATGTTAGTGTCCTTCTTTGAAACCCTGAAGCCCATTGTAATTAATATTTTTTTTTCAGTGCTGGGGATGGAACCCAGGGCCTTACACATGCTAGCCAAGTACTCTACTACCTAGCCACACCCCCAACTCTGTTTATAACTTTTGATCACAGATTACTGTATTTGAACTATAATCAAGTTTTCATTCTCTATACAACTATTTTATTTATTTATTTTGCAGTACCGGGGATTGAACCCAGGGGTGCTTTGCCACTGATTGAATCCAGAGGTGCTTTACCCAGCCCTTTTTATTTTGAAAGACAAGGTCTTGCTAAACTGTTGGGGGTGGGGAGGCTCGCTAAATTGCTGAGCCTGGCTTTGAACTTGTGATCCTTCTTCCTCAGCTTCCCAAATCACTAATTTCAGCTTTGGGCTACCGTGCCTGGTTTGGGGAGTATTTTTCATCTCTATATCCTTAGTGCCTTACTGGGTGTTGAGAGCACATGGCAGGTGCTCAGAGGATGTGGGTAGAATTCAATATTGTCACTGTGTGCAACAAGTAGCGACAATTTTGGATTTGTCCCATATCATGCAACATTCTGTCCCTCTCATGTTTGACCCAGGGTGGGGGTATAGTCACAAAAGCAGAGACAGAATTTAACCCACAACATTAGCTACATTTCTTTGATTTTGAAGAGAGGAGACTGGTTCATGGTAAAGTTAATATATCAATAAAGGGGTGCTTGAGCTGGACTTCAGAGAAGTAATTCCTTGCATATGTCTCTTTCAGGATAAATATTAGATATTTGATATGATGATTTTGACTTTTTTTAAGCATTTATTTTTAGTTGTAGATGGACACAATACCTTTATTTTATTTGTATGTGGTGTTGAGGATCGAACGCAGTGCCTCACACATGCTAGGTAAGCACTCTACCACTGAGCCACAACCCCAGCCTGTGATTTTGACTTTTGAATGAAGTTATAAAGCAATGCAATGTCAAGGGGGTAATACAGCATGGTGGATAAACACATAGGCTTCAGAAACAGGTCGATTTGTCACCCATCAACTGTGGGACCTAAAATCAGTCACTGGGTTCCTTCATCTTTAAACTCAAGATAATGATATGAGCCAGGCATGGTAGCACATGCCTGTAATCCCAGCAGTTCAGGAGGCTGAGACAGGAGGATCAAGAATTCAAAGCCAGGGCTGGGGATGTGGCTCAGCGGTAGCGCGCTCGCCTGGCATGCGTGCGGCCCGGGTTCGATCCTCAGCACCACATACAAACAAAGATGTTGTGTCCGCCGAGAACTAAAAAAAAATAAATAAAATTCTCTAAAAAAAAAAAAAAAAAGAATTCAAAGCCAGACTCAGCAAAACCGAGGTGCTAAGCAACTGAGGGAGACCCTGTCTCTAAACAAAATACAAAATAGGGCTGGAGATGTGGCTCAGTGATTAAAGGCCCCTGGATTCAATCCCCTGAAAAAAATACTAATGTGAAAAAATATTTGCAAATCACAATCTGATATAGGATTAATGTCCAAATTATATAAGGAACTCAATAGCAAGAAAACAGATGATATAATTAAAACATAGGCAAAAATAAAACTTAAAAAAGTATCACAGCTATTATGAAAAACAGCATGGAGTTTCTTGAAAACATTGAAAATAGAATTGTAGGGATAGAAGTGCAGCTCACTGGTAGAATGCTTGCCTGGCATGTACAAGGCCATGAGTTCAATCCCCAGTACTACCAAAAAAAAAAAAGAAAAGAAAAATAGAATTGTATAACCCATCAAGCCCACTACTGGATATATATCTAAAGGAAATGAAATCAGCATGTTAGAGAGACATCTGCCCCCCATGCTCACTTAGCACTAGTCATAGTGGCCAAGACATGGAATCAACCTAAGTGTTCATCAACTGCTGAATGGACCGAGAAAAATGTGGTACATCTACATCACAGAATAGTATTCAGTCATAAAAGGAATGAAATCCTGTCATCTGGAATAACATAGATGGAACTGGACATCATTTTATTAAGTGAGATAAGCCAGGCCCAGAGAGGCAAGTTCCTCATGGTCTCACTCAAATGTGGAATCTATAAAAAAGTTGAACTTGGGCTGGGAATGTAGCTCAGTGGTAGAGCATTTGCCTGGTTTGCAAGAGGCCCTGGGTTCTATCCCCAGTATGGCAGATGGGAGTGTTGCACTCATAGAAGAAAAGAAGGGAATGGTGGTTGTCAGGGACTTGGGTGGTGATTGGGAGATGTTGGTCAAAGGGTACAAAGTTTTGGTTAGACAATGGGAATAAGCTCCAGAAATCTAATGTACAGCATGGTGACCATACATAATAATACTGTATTGAATATTTGAAATTGGCTAAGGGAATACATTTTTTTTTCAGCGTTGGTTATCAAACCCAGGTCTTCTCATGTGCTAAGACAAAACTACATCCCCAGTCCAAAAGTAGATCTTAAAAGGCTGGGGCTATGGCTCAGCGGTAGTGCACCTGCTTGGCACATGTGAGGCACTGGATTCGATTCTCAGCACTGCATATAAATAAATAAAATAAAGGTCTATCAACAACTAAAAACAATATTTAAAAAAAAACTTACACATAGTCTGATATGGAAAAATACATTCTACTGTCATGTATAACTAAAAAGAACAAATAAAAATTAAAAAAATATAGATCTTAAATGTTCTCATTATACACATACATGTACAAAAGTAAGTCGACTACTTAACTAGTTTCATTTTTTTTTTAAAGAAAGAGTGAGAGAGGAGAGAGAGAGAGAGAATTTTTAATATTTATTTTTTAGTTCTCGGCTGACACAACATCTTTGTTTGTATGTGGTGCTGAGGATCGAACCCGGGCCGCACGCATGCCAGGCGAGCACGCTACCGCTTGAGCCACATCCCCAGCCCCTTAACTAGTTTCATTTAATCATTTCACAATGTAAACATATGAAAACATCAGGCTGTACCTTATGAATGCTTAAATTTTAAATGCCAATTTAAAAAGCAAATTAAAAGTAGCAAAAGGATGGAAATGATACTCTTTTTCCCGCATTTTAAAAAAAATATTTATTTTTTTTAGTTATAGGTGAACACAATATCTTTATTTCATTTTTATGTGGTACTGAGGATCAAACTCAGTGCCCCAAGCTTGCTAGGTGAGGGCCGCCTCTGAGCCACAATCCAGCTCCTTTCCCACATTTTTTTTATTGGTGCTTATAGTTGCACATAAATGTAGGATTTGTTATTACACATTCATTCACACATATGTTATAATTTGGCCAGTATAACTTTCCAGTATTTCTCCACTCCCTTTCTCCTTCCTCTCCCTGGTCCCTGTCCTCTAGTCTCCGGATCCATCCCCCTTTTCATGATAACCTCTCCCACATTTCTTTTCCTTTTTCATCTCTAACTTCCACATATGAGAGAAAACATGTGACCTTTGACCTCCTGACTTTGGCTTATTTCACTTAACATAATGGTCTCTAGATCTATCTGATTTCCTACAAATGACATGTAGTTTTTTTGTTTTGTTTTGTTGTTGTTGTGTTGTGTTTTGTGTTTGTTTTTGATACTAGGCTTGAACTCGGGGGGGCACTCGACCACTGAGCCACATCCCCAGCCCTATTTTGTGTTTTATTTAGAGACAGGGTCTCACTGAGTTGCTTAGGGACTTGCTAAGTTGTTGAGGCTGGCTTTGAACTTGCAATCCTCCTGCCTCAGCCTCTTGATTCCCTGGGATTATAGGTGTGCACTCCTGAATCTATGAAGAAGTATCAGGGGGATCTTGTCTGAAAACAAAAAATAAAAAGGGCTGAGGATGTAGCTCAGTGGTAAATATCCCTGGGTTCAATACACACACACACACACACACACACACACACACACACACATATTGGTTTACATTTCACCTTCTCAGTGAGGTCTTCCAAGACAATCCTAGGAGTGAACAAAGTTGACAAAAATTTCTCTTCTCATGGAGCTTTTGGTCTGGGGTGAGAGGAAAAAGAAAACATATATAAATTTCCAAGATTGCTATATGTGTCATAAAGAAAACGAAGAGAATGCTAATGGAGTCTGTGGAGGTGATGGTGTAGGCTTCTTTATATTAAGTGATCAAGGAAGTCCTTTTTAAAATTTTTTTTACTTGTAGATGGACATGACACCTTTATTTTATATATTTATTTATATGAGGTGTTGAGAATTGAACCTAATGCCTCACATGTGCTAAGCAAGGGCTCTACCACTGAGCCACAACCCCAGCCCCTCAAGGAAGTCCCTTCTGAGGAGGTCAGATTTCAGCTGAGATCTGAAGGTTGAGAGTCCCAAGAAGAAAAGGGGAGAATTCCAGAGAGAGCAACTAGCATATGCAAAGACCCAGAGGCCTGAAAGAAAAATTGAGAAGAGGCCATTTTGGCTGGAGAGTAGTCAGCTATGAAGACAATAAAAGAAGATGATGTGATAAGAAGTGACAGAGGTGGGGATGGGGCAGGTCCTTTAAATAAGGGGTCAGGCAAAGCCTCTCTGAGGAAGAGACATTGAATTAGGACCTGAGCAGACACAAGAAATCAGTCATGCAAAGATCAGGGGAAAGAATTTTCTAGACAGAAAGAAAGGCCACTACAAAGGCCCCTCAGGACAGCATACATGGCCTGTTGGAGGAAAATGAGGAGACCATGGTGGCTGGACTAGGGAGTGGGAGAAGATAAAGCTGGAGAGCTGGGCAGGAGGCAGATCATTCAGGCTCTGGCAAGTCACAGTAAGAGCATTGGATTTTACTCCATGTGGGACAGGAAGTGTTAGGGGACCTTTGAGGCAGGAATATTTCAATCTGTCTCTTCTTGAGTCCTGAAGACCAACCAACCTTCGACCTTCGTACCTTCCTTCTTTCCTTCCTTCCTTCCTTCCTTCCTTCCTTCCTTCCTTCCTTCCTTCCTTTCTTCCTCCCTCCCTCCCTCCCTTCCTTCCTTCTTTTGGTGCTGGGATGGAAGCCAAGGCCTCAGGTATACTAGGCAAGCACTCTACCACTGAGCTGCATCCCCAGCCCTCACCCCTGTTGTCTGTACTGCTCATTGAGTTGTGTCTATTCCCTTACTCTGAGCAAGTGAGCCACTGTTTCCTAGGTAGATCCTGTCTCACAAATTGGACAAAGGTCCTTTAGAGTCAGGGACTAGGGATGAGGCATTTGTGTGTGTGTGTGTGTGTGCGCGCGCACAAAAAAAGGGTGCATCTTGATGTTGATGGAGCCCCAACCTAGAAATGCAGATGACAAGGACAAAATGTATTGTGAGCATAATGCATATTTGCAGTGTTTTAGACATGGAACCAGGGCAAACTGATGGGAGTCCTTTATAAGTCAGTGTGTGTTAGGGCTACAATGGCCAGAATGAATTGGATGGTACCAGATCTTAGGGGCACCTTTGTTAAAAGGGTTAAAATAAATGTAGTTCCTTCCGTTTTGGACTTTCTGGGCCTAACCTTAGTCCTGGGGTAGAACTAGTTCCAGACCCTGTTGGTCGATACTGTTTCGGGCTTCCTAGTGATGATGTGTCAGTAATAGGTGTGTCCTTTTGCTGAAGCAGGCTTTTTTCTTGGGGGTGGGTACTGGGGATTGAACACAAGAGTGCTTTATCACTAAGCTACATCCCCAGCCCTTTTTATTCTGAGAGAGTCTTGCTAAGTTGCTGGTTGCTAAGGCTGGCCTCAAACTTATCATCCTACTGCCTCAGCCTCCTGAGTCACTACGATTACAGGCCTGTGCCTGAAGTAGGCTTTTATTTTTTTATTTTTTAATTTTTTCTGGTGTATTCTTTTTTTTTAATCTTTATTTTTTAGTTTTCAGTGGACACAACATCTTTGTTTGTATGTGGTGCTGAGGATCGAACCCAGCGCCCCGCGCATGCCAGGGGAGCGCGCTACCGCTTGAGCCACCTCCCCAGCCCCTTGAAGTAGGCTTTTAAATAGTACATTGTCTTCTCTAGAAAGCTCTCAAGCCTTAATAATAATAATAATAATAATAAATACTTTTGAACACTTATTATGTGCCAGGCACTAGACTTTATCTGCATTATTTTATTTAGGCCTCACCACAATCTAGAGAACAGGCCATCATATATTAATATTCCTATTTTACACAAAGCAAATAGACTCAGAGAGGTTGAATCATTTGCTTAAGACTATCCAGCTAGTTAGTGAAGTGTTATAGTTAAAGCTTCGTCCCAGGGTTTCATCAACCGACTTCCAGACCACTCACGTACAATTGAATCAAGCCTTTATTGAAGCACACCGGTGGCGGCTGACCAGAACATAAAGCTGTTCCCCTAATCAGCCCCGAACAATTGCAAGGGCACTCCTTATAAGCCTGAAAACCACAAAAGGGATGTTTGGGGGTCTAGCCAATGCAAGCAAGCCAGGTTACAGAAGCAGGACAGTGCAGTCAAGCAGAGGGAAGCCTAACCAATCACAGTTAGCCCAGTCACCCCAGTTACAGAAACAGAGTCCCGTTACCCTAGTTACAGAAACAATACCCCATTAGGTACTTTTGGGTTCTTAAAGGTTTCTATAGCAAAAGGAAAAGAACATCTTGCCCCAGTCATGACTCTTCTACTTGGCATGGTTGTTTTACAGGATGAAGTCATAAAACAAAATGGAGTCACATTTGCTCCTACTATCACAATGTAGCTGGAATTAGATCCCAAGTCCACCTGATCCCAGAGCCCTCTTCTTAGTACTCTATGTCTCTTGTAGAGTTTGCTCTCAGAACCCCAATCCCCACTTACAGTACGATGTGTATGAATTCATTAAGGTAGAGTACTGTGTTTCCATGTTTTTGCTCTCTGGTGGTCTAACTTCTATTTTCCTTTCATCAGTATAATCTTCTGACACAGGGAATTTTAGGGCTCAGACAGATGACAGCTAATCCAAGAAGAACAATGTATTTCTGCTCAGGACAAAAATTTACTTGTCATATTTCTTGAAAGTAGAGATCCCATCTTACATAGTTTTATATTCTCCTCAGCGTCAACCTCAGAATAGTCTTACAGCCTTGATGTTCAATAAATGCTGAATTGACTTTAACTTAACTTTCTTTTGGTGAGGGGCATGGGCCACTGAGCCATCAACTTTTTTTTTTCTTCTTGGTACTAGGGATTGAACCCAGAGGCACTTTATCACTGAGCTACATCCCCAGACCTTTTATTTATTTTTTTTTAATTTTGAGACAGGGTCTCAGTAAGCTGCTCAGGGCCTCCCTAAGTTGCTGAGCATGGCCTCAAACTTGCCATCCTCCTGCCTTAGCCTCCTGAGTCACTGGGATTACAGGCATGCACCACTGTGCTCTACCTTCAACTCAATTTTTAAAACTCAAAATAATATGCAATGATTTGGATTCTGGCTGAGTCAGAACTTTGACATCTAACTTTGACATTGCTTTCTTTAGGGGCAGAGGTTGATTTCTGTTAGGTTTGAGGGGAGGGGAACTGTGATTTCTGTTTGGTTTGAGAGGAGGGGAAGTGTCTTCTGCTGGTATAGAAAGGGAAATGTGAGTTCAACCCACCACTTGCCCCCTCTACTTCATTCAGTAATGCTTGTAGGTTATGAACATCCATAGGAGCTGGTTAAATTTCACCTTGCTGTTCTCATTGGTGTGTTAACATGGCTTCCTATTCAGGCCATGAAGGAGAACTATATACTCTCACAGGGAATTGGGACACATGCCAGTGATTGCAAAGAGCTTGAAGGTTTTGTGTGCTTACCATCTCCACTGGCCAGTCTGGCATGTGGATCAGATCAGGGACTAGTAAATGTCATTTTGTTTTGACACTGTATTTAAATGAGGGGAAAGAGGTGACTGTGTCATGAGATTAAAAAGAAAGGAATGCATTGGAAAAGTTTGAGTTTGATGTACCATTAACAGAGAAATATATGATCTCTCCAAGTTGCGCTTCAAAGCATCTCAGAACTAGAATGGTCTCAAATCTGGCAATGGTTTACTTGTATAGGGATGGAAAGGACCAGAAATGCACAGGAACCTATGACTAAGGGCAGTTCAATTTCATGTGTAATAAGGTTGTTTTTGCGCAGTCAAGTACAAGTATATAAATATCTAAGTATACTTTTTAGTATAGATTTATTTACTAAAGGGCCTGAGGATATAGTTCAGTTGGTAGAGTGCTTGCCTTGCATGCACGAGGCCCTGGGTTCAATCCCCAGCACCACAGGAAAAAAAAGAAGAAAAGAAAAGAAAAAAAGATTTATTTACTAAAAAGTACATTTTAGTCTATAATAAAAATGCAGTTACCAATTATTGAGCAGATTTTACGTGTCACTCATTATGCTGAGCACTTTAAAAACTTTTCCAAAATATGATGAGCACATTGCTTTATTTTTATTTATTTTGGTCCTGGGGATTTAAGCCAGGGACACTTTGCCACTGAGCTACATTCCTGGCTCTTTTTATTTATTTATTTTTATTTCAAGACGGTGTCTCCCTAAATTGCTTAGGGCCTCAGTAAGTTGCTGAAGCTGGCTTTGAACTTGCAATCCTTCTGCCTCAGCCTCCTGAGCCACTGGGATTACAGGTGTGCACTACCATGCCCAGCAGCACAAGCCTTTATTTATAATATCTAATATAAGTGATAAAATTCCATTTAGTTTCTTCTAAAAGGGTCCAGTTGATATATTTGCATAGACCTCAGAAGTCTTATATCAAATTTTAAATTTTTTTTCTAAATGCTTAAAATGGTTTTTTTTCAGCTTAAGGCATTACATTATGCTAAACACTTTGCATGCATTGCCTTATATAATTCTCACAACAACCTTACAAAGTAGGTACAAATATCTTCGTTTTACTGGTGTGGAAACAAGCTTAGAGTGGTCAAGTAATTTTCCCAAGGTTACACAGCTAGTAAGTGGCACAGCCAGAACTCTGAAGTAAATTTCTGTCTTGAGAGCTTTTGATAAGACTAGAACCAACAATTCTGAAGATGAAGACCTGGTCCAGTTTCTAAAATGAGGCACAGTAGAATATATCTCAAAGACCCTGTGATAGGTATATATGTTGTACTTTTTCTTTCTTGCTTTCTTCCCTCCCCCACCCACCAAGTACTGGGGATTGAACCCAGGGGTGTTCTAAAACTGAACTATACCCCAGCCCTTTTTTATTTTTATTTTGAGACAAGGTCTTTCTCAGTTGATGAGACTGACCTTGAACTTGTGATCCTCCTGCCTCAGCCTCCAGAATTGCTGGGATTGTTGCATATTTTTAAACAAAGAAAGTGGGTGATTTTCACTGTGCTTCTTAAATAATGATTGCTTAATTGCCCTTAACACTCACAGCCACTTAGTGGTTAAATGATGCCTGGGAGGAAATTCTCTTGGCAGTCGCTTTTTAAGAAAGATGATCAAAAGCACACCAAGAATGCCAGTTAATGCCATCATTATTTACTTAGTATAAATTTACAATAACAGGAAAATATGTTCATGGAAATAAAATATCATCTAAAGAATTTAAAGAATTGAAAATGATTCCCATCTTTGTTGTTTGGCCTTACTTTCCTTTAAAAAACAAACAAACCTGTTTATCACTTTGTCATAGGAAACAATGACCGTGTTGATAAAAAAGAAAAGGTAAGCTTAGGTAGGAATAATAAATAACTATCATCTTGGATGAAAAGCCTTTGTGAAGAGTTTTTTTTTTTTTTTTTTAGTCCTTGAAATATTCTTTTGAAGAAAGAAAGGCATGTGGCTTAAGGGTTAATTGATAAAGCAGACACCAAGGAACTGTACCTATGTCTACCCCCTGCCAAAATAACATCAAAATTCATAGTTAAGTTGTTCCAAAATTAGGCCAACTTAGTTACTTTCATTTTCTCCTTATGTCTCCTTGTCCCAGTAAATCAGTAGCTCCTGCCGCCGGGAAAAGTGGCGCATGCCCATAATCCCAGCAGCCTTGGGAGGCTGATGCAGGAGGATCAGGAGTTCAAAGCCAGCCTCAGCAACTTAGCCAGGCCCTAACCAACTCAGCAAGACCCTGTCTCTAGGGCTGGGGATGTGGCTCAAGCGGTAGCGCGCTCACCTGGCATGCGTTCGATCCTCAGCACCACATACCAACAAAGATGTTGTGTCTGCCGAGAACCAAAAAATAAATATTAAAAAATTCTCTCTCTCTCTCTCCCGCTCTCTCTTTAAAAAAAAAAAAAATTACCCTTTATTTAAAAAAAAAAAAAAAAAGACCCTGTCTCTAGGGCTGGGGATGTGGCTCAGTGGTTATGTGCCCCGGGTTCAATCCCTATTACTAAAAAGGTTCTTTGCCATTTAGCTCAGTGATAGAGGATTTGCCTGGCATACAGGAGGCCTGGGTTCATTCCCCAGGACTGAAAAAAAAGAGTTCATTTTCACTCAGCTTTGGGTGGTCCTCAAATATCAAGCACAGTGCCCGAATATAAACATCACTGAGAAACACTCATTCAGATTTGAGTACCTGTCATGTTCTAGACACTTTCTTTGCTTTCAAATATTTCATTAGAGCTTTATGGCTATACAATAGTAGTTGGGTTCATCCTGACAAACTCATACTGCATAGAAATCTATTTCAGTTCATGATCTCCCTTTATTTAATCTTATCCTTCCCTCCCCCTTTCCTTTATTTTCCTCTAGCTTCTGCATATGAGAGAAAACACTAGACTTTTGAGTTTCTGAGTTTGGCTAATTTCATTTATGGATGAGTAAAACAGCTCCTCTCAAGGTATATGTGGGACAGTCTTGTTTCTATGAGGTTTTCAATATGAGCTTGCAAGTAATCACACTGAGTCGTGGAACTTTCTGGAACACTATGGAAGTCTTTGGGGGCTTGACAAGATATAATGCCTACACTGGGTTGGAAAACAATCTATATAAATTAAAAATTTCAAGCTTAATCCATTTTAGAAGATGGCAGTATCTAGAGTATGATCTTGAGAGCTGAGGAGGCCAAGGAATGCAGAGCATATGATGTGGAATGGCTTTTCCAACTGCTCAGTGGTGCCAGGAACTGAAGTCCAGAGGAAGCTGGATGCCAGAGTCCTCAGTGAATGAAGTGGAGTGTTCAGGAGAGAGGAAGATGGTCATCCTGGGAAGGAACAGAAGGCCTAGGCAACACACTTCCAGATGGTGTGAACCTTAAGGGCAGTCAGGCTTTTCTTGAAGCTGGAGCAATGGGCTGGTGTGGGTAATGGGGTATCAGGAAGGTACAGGTTCTCTAGGCTACCCCACCCTCTGCATTCCAGAATTTGGTTTTCAGAACAAGCAATTTAACTGGGTGTGGTAGTGAGTGTTTGTAATCCCAGTGACTCTGGAGGCCAAGGTAGGAAGATCATAAGTTCAAGGCTAGCTCAGCAATTTAGTAAGACCCTATTTCAAAATAAGAAATAAAAAGGGTTGGGGACGTGGCTTAGTGGTAAAGCACCCCTGAGTTCAATGTCCAGCACACACACACACACACACACACACACACACACACACACACACAAGATCAAGCAGCTTAAGTGGAGAGAGCACACAGGGAAGCTTATTGTCTTTGTCCAGAGCTGGTTAGGGCAGGAAGCAGAAGGTGTTCTGTGAAAACACTGAGGGTATAGAGATACTTATTTAGGCTCTGAATGAACATAGATGAAGCTAATAAAATGGGAGAGCTGGAAGGATGTCAACTATAACCTAGTGCATCTTTATAATTTTACATTAAAAAACTCCAAGGCTCAAAGAAAAGTGAGTTTTTCCCTTGGGCTTTTATAACTAAATAAATTTTTACAAATCTAGATTTTTTTTCCCTTGGTGCTGGGAATTGAACCCAGGGGCAATCAACCATGAACCACATCCCCAGCTCTTTTTTATTTTTTTATTTTGAGACAGGGTCTTGCTAAATTGCTTGGGGCCTTACTAAATTGCTGAGGCTGGGCCTGAGCTTGCCATCCATCCTCCTGGCTTTTCTTGAATCCAGCCTGGGATTACAGATGGGCGCCATCATGCCCACCTCTAGGAGTTATTTTAATACATGAATCAGTGTTTCTCAGAATGTGCTTGATGCACATAAATGTCTCCCAAAGTAGACTGTGTGCTATTTCATACTACAGTGTTTCTAGCCTCATAAACCAATGAAAATATGTAAATATGATGTTTGGGGCTACAGATGTAGCTCAGTGTTAAAGCTAGCATGTTTAGCATGCACAAGGCCCTGGATTGATTTCTAGTACTACGAAAACAAAACAAAAAAGATGGTGTTTAACATTAAAAAGCTGCATATGTACTGGGTGCAGTGGCACATGCCTGTAATCCCAGTGGTTCAGGAGGCTGAGACAAGAGGATCTTGAGTTCAAAGCCACCCTCAGCAATTTAGTAAGGCCCTAAGCAACTCAGTGAGACCCTGTCTCTAAATAAAATACAAAATAGGGCTGGGAATGGGTTCAGTGGTTGAGTGCCCCTGAGTTCAATTCCTACTACCAAAAAAAAAAAAAATGATATGGCACAGATCACAGTAACATGTCCTTCCTAGACATTTAGAAATGTCTCCTCCCACCCCCAAGCCCAAACCCAATAATGAGTGTTCTAACTATATGGTCTTTAAACCATTAACTCACCCCACTTTACAAACAGATCTAAGGTCACCAATGACCATCAGGTCACTTACAGATATTTGTGTCTTCATTGTATTCTCTTCCAATAGCATTTGACACTGAAAACCCTTCCTTTTTTTTTTTTTTTTTTTTTTGGTACTGGGCATTGAACTCGGGCACTTAACCACTGAGCCAAATCCCCAGCTTTTTGGTATTTTATTTAGAGACAGGGTCTTGCTGAGTTGGTTAGGGCCTGGCTAAGTTGCTAAGGCTGGCTTTGAATTCCTTATCCTCCTGTCTCACCCTCCCAAGTCGCTGGGATTTCAAGTGTGGACCACCACACCCAGCTTCCTTCCTTCTTGGAGTACATTCTACCCTTGACTTCCATGAATCTACATTCACCTGGTTTTATTTGCCCATTATCCTTTTTAATCATTTGCAGATTTGTCCTCCTCTGCTCCTCCCTTAAGCATTTAAGTTCATCGAGGCACCATTGTAGATATTCTTACATTTTATCCTATTATCTTTTTCTCTGAATTAATCTCTTCCCACCTTTATGCTCAGGATGCCAATATTTATATCTTCAACCAGGTTTCTACTCTGAGCTCTAGACCTTTACATTCAACTAAATATCTCCACTTAGATATTTCAAGGGCCTCTCAAATTTAACTGGTCTGAGGGTGAACTCATGGTTGTTCCTCCCTTCTCATTTTTTTTTTTTTTTTGCCCCTTTAGGGTGGTTTGTATCAGAGTCAGTGCCGTAATAAACTACTCCATTGTGCAAGCCAGAAACCTGAGTCATCTTCAAAACTGCCCTTTCTCTCATCAACAAACAACACATCAAACTCATCAACAGGTCCTGTTGATTATACTTGGAAATATCTTTCAAGTTCATCTACTTATCTCTATCTCCATTAACAGCATCTTTGGCCAATCATGGCAGTCAATATTTTTTGGTAATATCTTTTTTATTTTGGTGGGTGAGTACTGGGGATTGAACTCAGGGGCACTGGACCACTGAGCCACATCCCCAGCCCTATTTTGTATTTTATTTAGAGACAGGGTCTCACTGAGTTGCATAGCACCTTGCTTTTGCTGAGGCTGGCTTTGAACTCAAGATCCTCCTGCCTCAGCCTCCCGAGCTGCTAGGATTATAGGTGTGTGCCACTGTGCCTGGCCAGTAATATCTTTTTTTTTAAATTTATTTTTTAGTGGGGCTGGAGATGTGGCTCAGCGGTAGCGCGCTCGCCTGGCATGTGTGCGGCCCGGGTTCGATCCTCAGCACCACATACCAACAAAGATGTTGTGTCCGCCGAGAGCTGAAAAATAAATATTAAAAAAAAAATTCTCTCTCTCTCTCTCTCTCTCTCTCTCTCTCTCTCTCTCTCTCTCTCTCCCCCCCCCTCTCACTCTCTCTTAAAAAAAATTTATTTTTTAGTTATAAGTGAACACAATATCTTTATTTTATTTTTATGTGGTGCTGAGGACCCCGTGCCTCACACATACTAGGCAAGCACTCTACCTCTGAGCCACAACCCCAGCCCCTGGTAATATCTTTTTGTATGTGTGTGCTGGAGATCAAACTCAGTGCCTCATACATCTCAAGCACCTGCTCCACCACTTGACTACCCAGTCCTTGGTCGCATCTTTGTTGAGATTTAATTCACATACTATCAGTCCACCAATTTAAAGTGTACAATTCACTGGGTTTTTGTACATTCACAGAATTGAGCAACCATCACTACTATGTAAGTTTAGGATATTTTCATTGCCCCAGAAGAAACCTGTTACCTTTAGCAGTCACTCCCCATTCTTCCCTTTCCAATTTGTGCCCAGCAACCATTAATCTCTATAGATTTGGCTCTTTGGGGCATTTCATTGAAATGGGATCATGCAGCAAGTAGTCTTTTATGATTGGCTTCTTTTGCCTAGCATAATGTTTCAAAGGTTATCAATGTTGTAGCATGTAACAGTACTTTGCTCCTCTGATAGCTGAATAATACTCCATTGTGAGGATATACTTCATTTTGTTTATTCGTAGATAGATAGATAGATACACATTTATGTGTGGTTTTTTTTTTTTTTTTTTTGGTACTGGTGATTGAACATAGGGGTGCTTAACCAATGAGCCACATCCCCAGCCCTTTTTATTTTTTATTTAGAGACAGGTCTTGCTAAGCTGCTTAGGGCCTCAATAAGTTGCTGAGGCTGGCCTTGAACTTGTGATCCTCCTGCTTCAGCCCCTGGAGCCTCTGGGATTACAAGCGTGTGCCACCTCTTTGTTTCTATTTTTTGACCTTTATGAATAATACTGCTATGAACGCTCATATACAAGTTTTTGTGTGCACATATGTTTTCGTTTCTCTTGGGAATGGAAATGTTGGGTCATATGGTAATTCTATGTTTAACTTTTTGAGGAACTGCCAGACTTTTTTCTAAACCAGCTGCATAATTTTACATTACTACCAGCAGTGTATGGCTCCAATTGCTTCACATTTTTGCCAAGACTTGTTATCATCTGACTTTTTGATTCTAGCCATGCTAATGGGTGTAAAGTGGTGGTTCCTTGGTTTTGATTTTTATTTCCTTAATGATTAATTACGTAGAACATCCTTTCATGTGTTTATTAACCATTTGAGCAGGTTACTTCTGTGCATGTTTTTTGAAAAAAAGGTCTATTTGCCTTTTTTTCCATTTAAAAATTGAGTTATCTGTCATTTTGTTATTAAGTTGTAAGGTTTCTTTTAAAAATTTTTTTTTGTAGTTACAGATGGACACAATGCCTTTATTTTACTTTTTACTTTTTTTTTTTTTTTTTTTTAATGTGGTGCTGAGGATCAAACCCAGTGCTTAACACATGCTGGGCAAGCGCTCTGCCGTTGAGCTATAGCCCCAGCCCTGTAAGGATTTTTTTATATATTCTGGGTACAAGTCTCTTATCAGATGTATGATTTACCAATATTTCCCTCCCATTCTGTCTTTTCACTTTCTTTATAGTTTCCTTCAAAGCATGGTTATAATCTTGATGATGTCCAATAAATTTGTTTTTTCCCTTTGTAGGTTGTGCTTTGGGTGTCACATCTAAGAAACTCTTTTTCCTGCTCCATAGTCATGAAGATTTATACTTATGTTTTTATCTTAGCAACTTACAGTTTCAGCTCTTGCTGAAACTACAGATCTTTGGTTCATTTTGAGCTAATTGTATATACCATGGGAGGTCGGAATCCAGTTTTATTCTTTTGTACGTCGATAGCTAGTTGTCCCAGTAGCATTTTGAAAAATGACTATTCTTTCTTCATTGAAATGTCTTGACATCTTTTTTTTTAAGTTGTAGGTAGACAAATGCCTTTATTTTATTTGTTTATTTATTTATTTTTATGTGGTGCTGAGAATCGAACCTAGTGCCTCACCTGCACTAGGTGAGCGCTCTACTGTTGAGCCAAAACCCCAGCCCCTCTTTTTTTTTTTTTTTTTTTAATACCGGTGATCAAACCCAGGGGTCCTTTACCATTAATTTTAGATCACCAGTCTTTTTTATTTTTTATTTTGAGACAGGGCCTTACTAAATTTCTGAGGCTGGCTTTGAATTCGAGATCCTCCTGTCTCAGGCTCCCTAGTCACTGGGATTATAGGCATGTGCCACCATGCCCCACTGCAATATGATGTTTTGATTTTTTGTCATACTGTGTATGTATACATTATAAAATGATTAAGTGAAGCTAATTAACATTTATCACCTCCCATACTTACCATATTTTGTTTTGAGAACATTAAAGAGCTACCCTTTTAGCAATTTTCAAGTATACAATACATTACCATTAACTATAGTCACCACACTGTGCAATAGATCTCTAGAATTTACTCAGCTGATGTAACTGAAATGATGTACCCTTTAACCAACAGCTCCCATCCCCCAATCAGTGCTTGCCAACTGTCAATCTATTCTGTTTTGATGAGTTCAACTTATTTAGATCCTTCAAATATATAAGATGTTTGTATTCCTGGCTATTTCACTCAGCATAATGTCCTCCAGGGTTATCCATGTTGTCACAATGACAGGATATTTTTAAGGACAAAAACCATTCAAACATTATATATACCTATATCTATATATCTTAGCATTCTCATGTTCCTTTCAGCATTATTCACAGTAGCCAAGATATGATATCAACCGAAATGATCCCTGATAGACAAATGGATAATGAAAATGTGATACATACACACACATCTTTTTTTTTTTTAAAGAGAGAGAGAGAATTTTAATATTTATTTTTAGTTTTCGGCGGACACAACATGTTTGTTTGTATGTGGTGCTGAGGATCGAACCCAGGGCGGCACGCATGCCAGGCGAGCATACTACAGCTTGAACCACATCCCCAGCCCCCACACACATCTTTTTGACATACTAATTTCAATTTCTTGGTTATATACCAAGAGGTGGAATTGCTGAATCATTTAGATCATGTATTTCTAATTTTTTGAGAAACCTACATGTATTTTCTATAATTGATATACTAATTTACATTCCCACAAGAGTGTGCAGGTATCCCCTCCCCCAGTACTTACATTTTGTACCCCACCCCTGCCCCCCTCCCTGTTGTGCTGGGGATGGAAACTAGGGCCTCCAACATGCTAAGAATGCACTCCACCACCGAGCTACATCTTCAGCTCCACCTTTTGTCTTTTAGATAAGCTACTCTAACTAGTGTTAGGTGATATATCATTGTGTTTTTCCTCCATAGGTATATTAACTATTAACTGACAATAGCCACAGTGGCCAGTGTGTTGGTGTGCTGGCCTTGGACTCAAACCCCCAGGGGTGGTGAAGCCCTCAACAGGCTTCAATCTTCTTAAGTCACTCTAGGTCTTTGCAGAGCTTGTTGGGGATCCTTGGCAGATCTTGTCTGGATTTTCCATCCTTTCCATCTTTCTGTCTGTTCAAGACCCAGTCTGGGAACTTGCACTGGCATGGATTCTGCATAATGGTGATCACATGTTCCACCTCATCCCCAGTCTTCTGTCCTCTTGGTAAAGTCAATATGTTTTTCTCAACACCACATAAGTGTATCTTTACCTTACCCTCTTTTTTTGGGCGGGGGGTGGGGTACCAGGGATTGAACCCAGGGGCACTCCACCACTGAGCCCCATCCCCAGCCCTTTTTATATTTTATTTAGAGACAGGGTCTCATTGAGTTGCTTAGGGCCTTGCTAAGTTGCTGAGGTTGGCTTTGAACTCTCAATCCCCCTGTCTCAGGCTCCTGAGCCACTGCACCACCACACCCAGTCAGACTTTGCTTTTTAATAGTCTGAAACACTTTATGATGTCCACATTTTTTTTGGGGGGGGTTTCATTTACTTTATTATTTTTGTAAAAACCCTATGTTGTAGCCACAGCTGGAGCCTGGGTCCTCTGTACAGAGACTCTGGTATGGGTTTTCACAAGATGGTCAGTGAATTCCTGATAAGGAGACTTGGTGAACACAGTCTCTTTCCAGAGATCAGGGGTCAAATAGCTGTATGTCTTGGAGATGGCATCAAAGGTGGCCTTGGCAAAATTGCCCAAGGTGGCAGTGCAGCCCCTGGCAGAAGTGTAGCAATCATCAATACCAGCCATCATCAGTAGCTTCTTGGGTACAGGAGCTGAGACGATGCCAGTACCTCTGGGGGCAGGGATGAGCCGTACCAGCACAGAACCACAACGTCCTGTCACCTTGCAAGGGACAGTGTGAGGCTTGCCAATCTTGTTCCCCCAATAGCCTCTCCGCACAGGAACAATGGAGAGCTTGGCCAGGATGATGGCCCCTCGGATAGCAGTTGCTACCTCCTTGGAGCATTTTACTCCCAGTCCAACGTGACCGTTGTAGTCCCCAATAGCCACAAATGCCTTGAATCTGGTCCGCTGGCCAGCACGAGTCTGTTTCTGTACAGGCATGATCTTCAAAACCTCATCCTTGAGTGATGCCCCCAAGAAAAAGTCAATGATCTCAGACTCCTTGATGGGCAAAGAGAAGAGATAGATCTCCTCCAGGGACTTGATCTTCATGTCCTTGACCAGGCGGTCCAGCTTGGTGACCGGGATCCACTCCTTGTCTTCGGCCTTGCCTCCAGGAGCCCCGCGGCCACGGCCCCGCCCCGTCCGAGGCCTCGGAGACCGCTGCCGAAGCCTCCGCGGAAGCCGCCCCGGCCACCCATTCCAGGGGCCCCGGGACCTCCGGGACCTCCCGCTGCACCGGCGTCATCCGCCATTTGGTGTTTTTCCAGAGAAGAAGGTCCACATTTTTTTAAGAGAGAGAGAGGGAGAATTTTTTTAATATTTATTTTCTAGTTCTCGGCGGACACAACATCTTTGTTGGTATGTGGTGCTGAGGATCGAACCCGGGCCGCACGCATGCCAGGCGAGCGCGCTACCGCTTGAGCCACATCCCCAGCCCCCAAATTTTTTATATATGTATTTTTTAGTTGTTGATGGACTTTATTTTATTTATTTATTTATATGTGATGCAGAGAATCGAACCCAGTGCCTCACATATGCCAGACAAGTGCTCTATCACTGAGCCACAACTCCAGCCCCTATGATGTCCAATTTTTTAAAATGTTTTAGTTGTAGTTGGACACAATACCTTCATTTTATTTATTTATTTTCATGTGGTGCTGAAGATCCATCCCAGGGCCTTGCATGTGCTAGGCAAGAGCTCGACCCCTGAACCACAACCCCAGCCCATGATGTCCAAATTTTAAAGAGTTCCTAGGTGGTATGTTTCAATTGATTTTAGTAACTGCTGCTATTTATATGCTTAACAATAAAGCATAATACTTTATATGCATTATAAATACATCATATGCAGCCCGGTGTGGTGGTAATCCCAGCAGTTTGGGAGGCTGAGGCAGGAGGATCACCAGCCTCAGCAGCTTAGCAAGACCCTAAGCAACTTAGTGAGACCCTGTCTCAAAATAAAATATAAAAACGGCTGGGGATGTAGCTCAGTGGTTAATGGTTAAACACCCCTGTGCTAGATCCCCAGTATCAAAAATAAATTAATTAATTAATTTTAAAACTACATTGTATGCATATATAAAAATGTCGCTAATAAACCAATTATTTTGTACAACTAATATGATCTAATAATTATAATAAAAATGGCTTTAAAAAGAATAAATTCATAGAAACTACTACATTTTGCCTGTTAAGTGATATAGACATACTTCTCCTGCTTAAGATAAGGAGGAAAATATATTTATATATCTGAAGACTCGGAATGTAGAATGGGAAAGAGGGTAATCATTGTAGTTGTAGACTACATTAACTGAGTACAACCACAAAATATTTAAAAATGAAATTTTCCTGAAACCTCTGGAGTCACTAAAGGAAAGAGTATTGACAGCAATATTACTTACTTAAGAAAATCTTTATATAATCTAAGCTTTCAGGAGCTCTTAGGCCTTTTACTAGGCCCAGGATTGTGTTGGAGAGGTTATTTTCACTTTGTTTTCTTGGAGCTTATTGGTTAGGCCCTCTGGGTACAGTTATCAGATTGGGGGCAAAGAACTGTGAATAGCCATATTGAACCTATAGGACATGTGAGGCCAGAATTATTAGAACAGATTTCCACTGTTAAAGAAAACATTTAAGAATAATAATGCTCCATTTCACCAGGAATAGTGGCACATGCTTTTAATCTCAGTAACTTGGGAGTTTCAGGCAGGAGAATGGTAAATTCAAGGCTGGCCTAGGCAATTTAGCAACATAGTGAGATCCTGTCTCAAAATAAAAAGGTCTGGGATGTAGCTCACTGGTAAAGCACCTCTGGGATCAGTCCCCATAACAAAAATAAATAAATAAATAAAAATAATAATGCTCCAGGGCACTGGGGCTGTGGCTCAGTGGTAGAGTGCTTACCTAGTACTTGTGAGGCCCTGGGTTCCATCTTCAGCACCACATATAAATAAATAAAATAAAGGTATAAAAATAATAATAGTGCTCCATTTCGTAGTTTAGTGTTCTTTTACGTACAATTTCTAATAAGAATGTATTAGAAAATACTGTGAAGTTTTTTTTTTGGGGGGGGCAATTCTGGAGATCAAACCCACAACCTTGTACATGCTAGGCATGTGCTTTACCACTGAGCCACAAAAAAATTTATATGTCAATAATTTCTGAGCAGAAATAATTTATCTCAGTGATACTCATTTTAATTTTATCATCCCATACATAATATTTTTTAAAAAAAAGAGTAGAAAATTCCCCTGTGACAATTTAAAATCAGTTGATCATGATGGCCATTCCTTCCTCTAGAGATTTCTCACATCCTCCCTTGAATGTATATTTCTTACTTTACCCCCAAATATGTCTCTTCTTTGAGATAGCCTGCAATCTCCCTTGAATGTGTTTCTGCTTTCCTAAATAAATTTGTGGGGCTGGGGATATAGCTCAATTGATAGAGTGCTTACCTCCCATGCACAAGGCCCTGGGTTCAATCCCCAGCACCACAAAAACAAACAAACGAATGATCTTGTGTCTGGAAAAAGAAAAACAAGAAAAATGAGCTATCATGAAACTGTAATTTATTTGAACTAACTGAACATAAAACACAATTTTTGTGGGCTGGTTGTGTAGATCAGTGGTAGAGCACTTGCCTAGCACATACCAGACCATAAGTTCCATCTCTAGTACCTGCCCACACACACAAAGAAGAAAAAAAAAAAAAACTGGATTCTTAATTTTTAAATTACTAGATACCAAACATATAATACCAAGTATCTTTCAACTTCAAGATAGTGTACATCTGGAAACTCGACATCTAGGACACAAATTCCTTCTTTTTTGTCCAGAAGTTATTTACTACCTTTTAAAAAAGAAAATCCTTAGAGAGCTTTTTATTAACAGATCAGGAAATTCGGCCTTGGAGAGCTCAATATACAAGACAAAGGTCATTGGCAGACCTTGAATTTGAAGGAAAGTCTCTTCATTGTCATTTTGCTTTACTTTTCCCTCCCAGAAACTGGGGATTAAACCCAAGGACACTTTACCAGTGAGTAACATCCTACATGCCTTTTTATTTTTATTTTTTAAAAATTTGAGATATGGTCTCGCTAAATTGTTGGGGCTGGTCTCAAACTTGCAATCCTCTCATCTCAGCCTCCTGAGTCACTGGGATTACAGGCGTGCACCACCATGCCTGCCTTGGCTCATTTTGCCTTCTTGAGACAGGATTCCACAAATGGGAAGGAATATGTGCCCATAAACATGTATTCTCAAAATAAATATTCTCTATTTGGCCCTAATATAAAAGTGATCATTTTGTAGGTTCAATCCTTAGTTCCGCAAAAAAAAAAAAAAAAAAAAAAAAAAAAAAGTGATCAGTGTAAAATTATTCAAACAACAAACAACAGTTGTGTGCCGGAAGTAAAGTGAATTCTGGCCACTTCAGTCAAAGGGTAGCTATTTTCCTTAGGCAGATAGGAAGACGTCAGCTTAGTGTAGCCCAGTGCTTAAAGCAGGAAAAAGTCTAATTTCTTGAACTTGTGCTTCTTTCCCATAGCATGGGGAAAGCATTCATTCAAAGTCTATCATTACTGCAGGCCCAAATTTAGAAAGTTATGGCTGTGATATTGCTACTCTTGAAGGAAGACATCACACAGAGCAGTTTTGCAAAATGTTGTGAAATTGAGTGCTATGGAAACAGGACACCACCCGATTCCCCTTTGGAACACATGAGGTAATCATTTGAATTATACCTTTGCAAAGGCATGTTAGAATGCATTTCTTAGATCGCTGTTTGAAACAGTGATTAACATGACCCTTTTGGGGAGGTCTGATCTACTTGTCAGCTGCCTGGAAACACAACAGCTCTAAAAGAGGGCTTATTATACAAGTAATACAACTGAAAAGGCTCGATGCATGCAGAAAGAGGAAGGCAGATTTTCTTCTGCCCTGGTGTGTCTCAGATATTTATTCATTGGGATGGCATTTGCAGTGGCAAATCCCATTTCTCCTTTCACATCCCCTCTGGCTGGCATATGATGATAGCATTAGAGCTGATGCCACTTGGCTGATCATGCATTGCTGATCACCATTCAAGGCAACCAGAAGAGACAAAAGAGAAGGCCTAGTAGTCCCCAGAGTAGTAATGTGAGGGGGAATTGCTGATTTTAACCGTTTTCAGATTGCATTCTGTTTCTAAACAATACCAAAATATGTTACTTTCCTTTTATTCTTATATGTTGTTAGATGGGATGCAGCCATTGTTTATGAACGGCTTAAAAAGCTGCTTCTTCTACCTCTCTACCACCTGCCACTCTTTCAGCACCCATCCTAATTACCACAGTCTTCTTTAGTATCCTCGCTTTGGTGCTACTCTATGCTTCTAATTTCAATATGATAGGGTTATGAGATTGATCACACTTGTAACATCAGGTGCCAGAAAAATGAGAAAAGAAGCCAAAAATCTTATTTATAGATACTGCTTGTATTCTGTGGGTTCCTTATGGTTTTACTATACACACTATTGCTTCATGTTTAGAATTCACTTGACTTCATTTAGAATTCATTGCTTGATACTATAAGGTATATGAAAGACATGATTAGACATTTTTTTCCCTTTACTAGTCCCCCAGTTTAAAGAGATAAATACTCATGTGGAAGGGTGTGAGTTTAAAGACAGGGTCAGGACAAAGTTTAGACCTGATTCCTCACTGACTGGAGTTTCTGTTAAAAGTTCATAAAAGCGCTAAATCTTGGCTGGGTGCAGTGGTACACTCTTGTAATCTCAGCGGCTTCAGAAGCTGAGGCATGAAGATCATGAGTTCAAAGCCAGCCTCAGTAACTTAATAAGGCCCTAAGCAACTCAGTGAGACCCTGTTTCTAAATAAAATACAAAATATAGGGGATGTGGCTCAGTGGTCAAGTGCCCCTGAGTTCAATCCCCAGAACCCCCCCCCAAAAAAAGTGCTAAGTCTTCAGAATGTTCTGGAAGGAATCAATGAATTTATGAGAAAATGAAAAAAAAATCTTCTGTACAGAGTTCCGTCTTGAATGTTTTGCTACTTCTAGGAAATAATTATATTATAATCTAATACTTAATATTAAGTCATGATTTATAAAAGATATCTAAATATGAAACTTGGACTCACATAATATCCCTGCTCTTTTCACAAAATTCAGGCATTGTTCTAGAAGATCAATGCAGTAACAAACAAGATGAACCAACCTCTGCTCTCATGGAGCTTACAATCTAGTGAAAAATGCAACTCAGATGAACTCTACAATATAAATAAAAGTAGGTAGCTGATATTATTATATCGATTTAATGAAGAGAAAACTGATTGTGAGAGGAGGCAGTTAAGGATACTAATGCCAGCCTTTTGCCATTCAGGCCTAGAACAACCTGGTTGGAGCAGAGAGTTTTCTTGGAGCTACAACAGGAAACAATGTTGCAAAGATTGGGCATATCCTACAGATGCTCCAGGCATGTGGTGCCTACTAATCACATTGCTGCACAGAGCACTTGAAATATGGCTTTTCCAAAGTTTGATGGGCTACACTAGATTGCAAAGAGTTTATCCCCCTAAAAAAGAGTACAAAATAATTCTTGAGGGCTGGGGCTCAGGGGTAGAGCACTTGCCTAGCATGTGTGAGTCACTGGATTTGATCCTCAGCACCACATAAAATATAAATAAATAAAATAAAGTTGTTGGGTCCATCTACAACTAAGAATAAATTATTTTAAAAAAATAATTCTTGAATTGATTACATGTGAAAATTGTAATATTTTGCTGTAGATCAAATAATTTCATTTTTATACTGTTATTGTAAGATGTTGATGGAGGGAAACAGGGTGAAGGATGTAAGAAGCTCTGTGAATTACTTTGTAACTTTTTTGTAAATCTTCAATTACTTTCTTTTTTTGGTGGGGGTACAAGGAGTTGAACTCAGGGGCACTCAACCACTGAGCCACATCCCCAGCCCTATTTTGTATTTTATTTAGAGACAGGGTCTCACTGAGTTGCTTAGTGCCTCACTAAATTCCTGAGGCTGGCTTTGAACTCCTGATCCTCCTGCCTCAGCCTCCCAAGCCTCTGGGATTATAGGCATGCACCAGTGAGCCTGGACAATTATTTCAAAATGTTAAGAAAATATATTAATTCATCATCACAATTATACCATTTCTGTCAGATTAGCCACAATTCTCCCAACCTCTCAGGCGAAAAGTTATGAAATCCCGATCAATTCTATTTTCTTCAATACTTTCTGTATCCAGAAAATGATAAAGACCTCTTGGTACTACTTCCTTTTACCAAGGCTTTGCCTTCAGATCACCCCCCAGGCCATAACTAGACTCACTTTCAAAAAACAAAAAACAAAAAACAATTCAGCCACATGCCTGTAATACCAGTGGTTTGGGAGCCTAAGGCAGGAGGGTCACAAGTTCAGGCCAAACTGGGCAAGTTAGTGAGGCCCTAAGCAACTTAGTGAGACCCTGTCCAAAATTTTAAAAAATAAAATAAAAAGAGATGGGGATATAGCTCAGTGGTAAAGTGTCCCTGGTTAAATCCCCAGCACCTAATAAATAAATAAAAATAAAATCAATCTCAGCTTTCTGTTCAAGGAAGAAGCACCCTAGCCCCAATCAGTGGGGCAAGTGTAATAGGAACATGTTGTAGTAAGAACTTTAAGCAAATCTGTAAAAACAAAAACAAAAAACAGCTTTAAACCTGGCTCAGGAGGCTGAGACAGGAGGATCACAAGTTCAAAGCCAGCCTCAGCAAAAGTGAGGTGCTAAGCAACTCGATGAGACCCTGTCTCTAAATAAAATACAAAATAGGGCTGAGGATGTGGCTCAGTGGTCAAGTGCCCAATCCCTGGTACCCAAAACAAAACAAGAAAGTACTTTAGAACTGGGGTTGTGTCTCAGTGGTTAAGCACTTGTCTAGCATGTGTAAAGCACTGGGTTCAATCCCCAGTACCATATAAAAATAAATTAATAAAATATAGATCCATCAACAACTAAATATATATATTAAAAAAAAACCAAATGGCTTTAAATGGCTACCCAGAGTGAAGCACTCCTTTGCTTTGATTTCTAGACCAGCTCTTTCCAATAGAAGCATACGGCAAGCTAATATATAATTTTAAATTTTCCAGCAGCCCTACTTTATTATTTTTTTAATTTTATTAGTTGTTGATGGACCTTTATTTATTTCCAAAAACAAAAAAACAATTCAGCCACATACCTGTAACACCAGTGGTTTGGGAGCCTGAGGCAGGAGGATCACAAGTTCAGGCCAAACTGGGCAAGTTAGTGAGGCCCTAAGCAACTTAGTGAGACCCTGTGGTCCTGAGGATTGAACCCAGTGCTTCACACGTGCTAGGCAAGCGCTCTACAAATGAGCCACAACCCCCAACCCATGATGTCTAGAATTATTGGCCATTAAATAGTAAAAAGAAACAGATGAAATTTGTATTTTACATATTCTTTTTTTTTCTTTTCTCAGTACCAGGGATTGAACCTGAGGGCATTTAACCACTGAGCTACATCCCTAGCCCTTTTTATGTGTTTTTTTTTTTTTTTTTTTTTTTTTTTTTAATTTTGAGACAGGGTCTCTTGCTAAGTTCCTGAGACTAGTTCTGATACATTCTTCTTCTTTTTTTTTTTAATGTTATCTCTTCAAAATCTGGTGTGTATTTTATGTTTAGAGCATATCTCAATTTTGACTGTCCACGTTTCAAGTGCTCAATAGCCACACACAGCTAGGAACCATTGTTGGGGCCCAAACCCAACAGCCTCAAGTATGATGCCTTGGTATGTGGAATATGAGAATCTGAACCTAGATATATGTGGACACGAATATGATGAGTTATACCAAGGTATCCAAAAGATCAACCCAAAAGGCAGTATTACCTGTTTCTCTGTCTAGAACAAAGACATCATTACAGAGCTGACAGTGTAGGGTGCTTGCTTTAGCATATGTAAGGTCTTAGTTTCTATCCCAGCACTGCAAAACAAAAGAAGGGTAGAAAGGAATAGTTATGTAAATGTGGAGAGCAGCTTATTATTGCTGTCAATAGATTCTTAATTTTTGCCTCCCTTGCTAAACAGATTTAGGATAGAGATAATACCCTCCTTCCAGATGTTATCATTGCAAAATCCATTTTCTGGACTCCAGAATCAATGATCTTTTTCTTTTTCTTTTCTTTTCTTTTTTTTTTTTTTTTTTTGGTGTGTTACTAGGGATTGACCCCAGGGCCTCAGATACACTAGACAAGTACCTTCTGCTAAGCTACATACCCAGTGGCACTCACCTTTTGTGTGTGTGTGGCCTTAAAATGAGCATTATCTATACCCTAACTTTGCCCATTGGGAGGGGTACTGGGGATTGAACTCAGAAGCACTCAACCACTGAGCCACATCCCCAACCCTATTTTGTGTTTTATTTAGAGACAGAGTCTCACTGAGTTGCTTAGGGCCTTGCTAAGTTGCTGAGGCTGGCTTTGAACTCATGATCCTTCTGTCTCAGCTTCCAGACCACTGGTATAACCAATGTGATCCTGCAATCTGTACACGTGGAAAAATGAGAATTCATACCCCATTTGAAACAAATGTATGATATGTCAAGTTCATTGTATTGTCTCGAACAAATGATGAAAAATAAAATTTTTTTTTAAAAAAAGAGTGATAACAGATGGGTCTGGAGATATAGGTCAGTTGGTAGAGTGCTTTGCCTTGCATGCACAAGGCCCTGGGTTCAATCCCCAGCATCTCCCCACCAAAAAGAGTGATACAGATTATAGACTTGGGTGATGGGGGTGTAGATCAATAGCAGAGTACTTGCCTAGCATGCTTAAGGCCCAGCACCATACACACACAAAAATTACCAACTCAGGTGCCCTCATTCATTAGGTAGTGCCACATAAGCATGTATTAGATGATACACTCTAGGAAACCCATTTGAGTATCACAACTCTAAGTTATTTTCAGTGCTGAGAACTCTTTTTCCATGCTTTGGAACTTATGAATTGCAAAAGACAGTCCTAAATTGTTCTATGGTAATAGAACAGGAATTCAGTATCCCTATACAGCAACAGAAGTATTCCAATCAGAAGTGAATAGCTTCATCTTTATTATATCCCCAAATTGTCATTCTTTTTTTGTGTGTGTGTGGTGCTGGAGATTGAACCCAGGGCCTTGTGCATATGAGGCAAGCATTCTACCAACTGAGCTATATCCCCAGCCCCCAAATGTCAACTGCCCATAAAGGAGGAATATGTCAACTGCCTATAAGGGAGGAACACATATGATGATGGGTGAAAAACACTGGTTCTACATAAATCGAGATGGTCTAATCTATATATTTAAAAGAAAACATTGACATTCTCTACCAAATAAATGAGGCTGAACCGTGTGTGTGTTGGGGGTGGGGGGGTGATGCTGAGGATTAAACCCAGGATCTTCCACATGCTAGGCACCGCTGTACCACTGAGCTACATCCACAGCCCTGAGACTGGACCATTTTATTGGTCTGACCCAGTCTCAGGACTGAGAAACCGATTTAATGGGATATACAGAAACATGCCTAGGTTTGTTCTTTTCTGATTTTTCTTTCTCATTCTAATCTGTTTTCTTCCTTTGCAAATTCCTTACCATTCATTTTACCAACACCGCCAGCAGTTCAGCTCTTAATTTTTTATTATTATTAATATTATTATTATTATTATTATTTTGTAGTACTGGGAACAGAAACCAGGGCTTCACACATTCTAGGCAAGTACTCTCTCACTAAGGTACATTCCTAGCCCTGGAATTTCTGTTTATTTTCAGACAGGAAAAATGTTAGGGTATAGAATAAGAAAACACACAATATAGTGCCTTGGCATGCTAAATTCTTCAAATGGAAAGCAAGGAACTCAAAATCAAGATCTTTTTTACCTCCTTCTGCCCTTCTTTCTCTTGCTCCCTTTTCTCCCCCAAGGTACACCACAGAAACTAGAATCCTGCTTCCCCAAATAGGTGATGGAAAGTCGAACCCCTCTACTCCAAAGCCAGCCCTAAAACTTTTTTTTTTTTTTTAGATGTTGGTGGACCCTTATTCATTTATTTTTCTGTGGTGCTGAGGATTGAACCCAGTGCCTCACACATGCTAGGCAAGTGCTTTACCACTGAGCTACAACCCCAGCCCAAACCCTGCCTGACCCTTTATGTGTAAGAGCTGACCATATCTCTGACTTAATCTTGTTTGGTATGAAGTCATAAGATGGATCATGCCTCAAAAGGCATCCCGACCTACCCAGCAGGAAGGAATAACACAGAAAGCAACAGGAATCTGAACAGACAGGCCTTGCTGAGTTTCCCCTCCTCAGTCTATTACATTAGATCAGATCCTTTTGTCTAATCATTTTTATAAGGTTGTCCATTTTTCACCAAACCTAACTTAAACAATAGTCAGTTTTCCTTGAGTCTTCGGGTCTTCATTTCTGAAGGGTCCTGTGTCATATAAAACTTTGATTAAGTAAATTTTCAGATAGGATCTCCTTGTGTTGCCCTTCTGGCCTAGAAGTTGAGGACCTTCTTGCCTCATCTTCCTGAGTAACTGGAATTACAGGCGTGCACTATCATGCCCAACTTGATTCAATACATTTGTTATGCCTTTCTCCTGATAATCTTTGTCAGTAATTTATTTCAGACCTAGCCAGTGTTGGGGAAACTTTTCCTCCCCTATACCATTTGTATTGGATGGAGCAAATTTGTGGTCCAAAATCCAATATAGGAACCAGTATTGAATTTGGTTGTTTTGTCTCTTTGGTCTCCAATTTGGGACAGATATATTAATTTCTTAGTTAACTGAGGCAGAGTGACTTGAGGCTGAGAGGTAGTTAAAGACCATGAAGTCTGGGAAAGAGGGAAACACCCATATTAATATTCTATAGAAGTTGGTTTAGTCAGGAGTGGAAGGATAGCTCAGTGTTAGAGTGCTTTCCTAGCTTGTGACAGGCCCTGGGTTCAATTTCCCAGCACAATCTAAGAAAAGGATTTGGTATACTTGTGACAGTCAAAATTAGTTAACTTTGGCTGGTTGTGGTGGCACCTGCCTATAATCCCAGTGGCTCTGGAGGCTTGAGGCAAGATGATCGCAGGTTCGAAGCCAGCCTCTGCAACTTAGCAAGACCCTAAGCAACTCAATGTCTCTAAATTACAAAATAGGTCTGGGTATGTGGCTCATTGGTGAGTGCCTCTGAGTTCAATCCCCAATACCCCTCCCCCACAAAAAAATTTGGTTAACTTTGTTACTAACATCAGCTCTTTGGATATCTATAGTACATTTAAAAATTGTGTACACATGGGGCTGAGGATATAGCTCAGTTGGTACAGTGCTTGCCTTACTTGCACAAGGCCCTGAGTTCAATCCTCAGCATCACCAAAAAAAAAAAAAAATTATGCACACATAAATTAGGGACTGAATTCAACAGTAATAACTTTCTTTTACTTCTAATAATATTTTAAAAGTATTGATCAAGGGATGGTGTTGTGGCTTAGCAATACAGTGCCTAGCATGCATAAGGCCCTGGGTTTGACTCCCAGAACTATAAAAAAAAATAAAGATTTTTTGTTGTTGTTGACAAAATTATATTATTATATTGTGTGAACGTGCAAGTATTCCACTATTCTGTATGGGTATAATGAACCAATTTAAAATATTTCAAAGGAAAAAAAAAGAGTTGAAAGAAATAAACAAACTTGTAGTTAAAATGTCATTTCCTTGGGCTGGGGTTGTGGCTCAGTGGTAGAGCACTTGCTTAGCATGTATGAGGAACTGGGTTCAATCCTCAACCACATATAAATAAGTAAATAGGAGAGAGATAGATATGTTTCATACTACATACCCATAAAAATGGCTAATGTTTTAAAAACATATCCTTTCCTCCTCCTCTTCTCTGCCCTTTCCTGCCTTTACCTTTCCCTTCTTTCTTCTGTGTGACGGATATCCCCCTCCTTTCTTTAGGTTGGCCATTGGGTTTGTTTAAAATTTATTGAGCATGTACTTTTTTCTTTGGAAATAATTAAAACTGCCAACAAGCTATCTTAATTCTCTCATGTTGTTAGGTAAATATTTACTAGGAAATGAAATCAAAATATGTGAATATTTTTCTTATGTAAAGTCAGTGATGCTTGTCACTGCTATTAGATTTATATTTGTGTAAGAGACTAGAAACTACTATTGAGATTCTTAAATTCTCATATCAGTCTTTCCTGGATTCTACCTATCTGTAGGTGTGCTAAAATACCTCAAGCACTGGAATTAATTTAAATGTCAGGTTCTAATTGACAGGGATGATTTAGTGAAAAATTTTTACTGTCTTTTTCAGGGAAAGAAGCTTGACTTTCCTCTGAACTTTATTTACCCTTGTCTTTTTTTTAAAAAAATGTAGTGAGAAAGTCTTGGTGTCAGCTAACAAAAAAATGACTTCAGATTTACATTCTTTTGCCAGTGGAATAAATGAACAAAATTTGCAACTGAAAAGGAAGTTTACACCTTTTGTTGTTTTTGTCCACAGAAATCCTATTATGCTTCTGACCTAGCTGTAAGGAATGTGCAAACAAGTATTAGATCAATGACATGTCTTTGCAGTTTCTTTTCTCTGGTTGTTTAAAACTGAATATTTAAACCTTATATTCCCCACACCTATGTCACTAGTATGCTTACACCCTACTACATACGTCATTGCTAAAGGAAATCTTTCAGGCTCAAGTTCTAAGAGCACAAAAACCTAGCCTAGGGCATCAGCAGTGTCCTGCCAAGGTGTTTGCAATTAAGCAGCCCAAGCTCACTGGTGGCTTTGATATTAGGACTTGGAACTAGAATTTCAAATTTTTTTCTGTATTCTACCACACCTGATGACAGCCTCCAAAGGAGTCTATGGGAGGATATTTCAAAAAGCAGTTTAGTTTAGTTAGAGGAATAAAAATGCATGGAAGAGCTTCATAAAATATGATCACATCCTGTGAAAAGAAAACAATGGAGATTCAAAAACCATCTATAATCTAGAGGGCTGGAGGCATAGCTCTGTCTTAGAGCATTTTCCTAGAGTGCAGGAGGCCCTGGGTTCCATCCCCAGCATCATAAACACACACACACACACACACACACATTTTTTAGATGAGAGGTTTATCTCAGGCTGTTATGATATTACTTTGTACCTTCTTCTCTTCATTAGGCTTTTTGATCCAGAAGAAATGTCCTAAAATGTACCTGAGAGTTCATCCCTGATTCTTCTTGATTCTTTTAACCATAATCTTTATTGTACAGAAACCCCTTAGAATGTATTTTTTACCAGCAGTAAAAAGTGTGGCTAGAGGGGATGGGCTGTAGCTCAGTGGTAGAGCACTTGCCTAGCATGTGTGAGGCACTTGGTTCAATTCTCAGTGCCACATATAAATAAATGAATAAAATAAAGGTCAATCAACATCTAAAAAAATTTTTTTTAAGTGTGGCTAGAAACTTTTTCCCAAATTTTCACAGACAAAGCATTTTATGTGAAACTATACAATATTTTAGATCATGTACTCGACTGAACAAAATGTTTCCCTCTTTGAGTATAAAGCTACTTGCAGTATCAAATAAGACCAAAGTTCAATAAATCTCATGTTTATTATAGTTGTTTTGCATTGAAAATTAATGTTTTCCTATCTGCTTCAGAAAGGAAACTTTTGAGAAGTTTGCTAATGGTTATTTCTCTTTTTCTTAGCTGTAAAATTCCGGAGTAATTAATCCAATTACTAAAATTGTGCCGCTTTTTCATGTGCAAAATGTAAAGCAATGAAAAAGCATAAAGCATCTTTAAACGATTTTTAAGATAGATCTCATTGTTTAATATCATGTCCTTTAGTGTCACTATGGAAAGCTTTCTCAAAAGTAAATACTAAAATATCGAGCTATCTGATGGATAAGTTCAATTGAAAAAAAGCTAAGATAAAATATACATATGTATAAGTATTGCCTATAGGGTTATTTAAGTTAGAATGATTATACACATCCACTCTGAGATGATAAAATTATATTACAACATAATTACATATAACTGTTTTGTAGTTTTGTTATATATATTTTTTAACTCTGGGAAAGAAATTGCATTCCCAGCTGTTTCTCAACTCCTGTAATTTAAATAAGTAAACCTTTTGTTCTTAAAACTTACTTAGTTCCTTCTAATTCTGTTGATGGACATCCATTTCTACTGCCTTATTTTATGTTAATATCCAACAAAAGAACTCTGTTAGCCTCCTGCCAGTAAAGGACCCACCTCCCTTTGTGGAGGGTTGGGGAGGAGGGGGATTCTTCTTTAGCCTTTTACTTTACTGAAGACTTTAAACTTCCTCTCTCCACCTCTAGTCAAGAAGAGAATTTCTGCATGAGCTAAAAATTCCTAGGAAAAGGCTATAGCCCCCAAGTGTGGAAGGTGGTTCTTAGCTGTCAATTCCCTTTTGTTATTCGCTCAAATGGAATTATGAAATGTTCGGGGCTTTGTAGGACAGAACACATTTCTCCCGAGCAAATGCAAATGCATTAGGTGTGCCCAGGTAATTTGAAATGCTCATGCTGGCAGCTTTTCTGCATGAGTAAAGCTGTTTAATTAATGCATTTTTCCCTTCCTTCTGATTAGTTGATTCTGATTTTCTTTGAATAAATTAAACTCTCTGTAATATGCTTCCTATAGCTTCTTGGGCTACCCAAGGCCTGATACCTCCCACCAGGAGGGCAGATGCAAAGAAATGAAATGATTCCTCTGCATATTTCTCACAGAGATTTTTCTCCTATACAAAAGACTCTGATTTTCCTTGTAATATGGCTCTGCAAGTGATGTGTTCAAAGAGTTTCTGTTGATGCTGCTCATTGTCCTTCCAATTCCAATGCTGGAAATGGGTGGTGGATCCCTTTAGCTTTGTTTTATTGAGATTTTGAGAGTAAACACTCAGAGAGGTGGGAAAGGAGTGGCATAAACACTTACCCTACTAGGGCCCCAAACTGCTATGCCATCTTAGGTGTTCATTTTCAGAACCCAAAGGGAAATTCCTAAGTGGAATTTTCTGGTCGCTGTCTGTCACATTACACTTGGACATACTGCAGAGATAATGGAATAATGATCTGGAGAAACTATTAATGAGCATAATGACAATAGCTACATTATCTCTAGTTGGTATTTTGTAGTCCTTCTTTCCTGGACACTTGAGACTTGTTGGTAGCATTTTAGGAGTTTTATATATCTGTGTATTTAACAGAGTTATATGGATATTATTGTTTTTAAGATTGGTCAGTGAACAATGGAGTGAATGTCAGTGGAACTTCTAAGATTAATTCCCCTCTCTCTCTCTTTTTTTTTTTTTTTGGTGTTAGATATTGAACTCAGGGGTGCTTGACCACTGAGCCACATCCCCAGCCCTATTTTGTATTTTATTTAGAGACAGTGTCTCACTCAGTTGCCAAGCACCTTGCCCATTGCTGAGACTGGCTTTGATTCCCCATTCTCCTGCCTCAGGCTCCCAGATGCTGGGATTACATGTGTGCGCCACCACACCTGGCCAGTTTCCCTATTCTTTTGACAATATCTTTTATCTGCCTCCATTGGTCACTTAAAAAACCCACAACCTCTAGCTCAGAGCTAATTGACATGACTGATTTGTAGAAATACGTATAGGTCACTTTATACTCTAGAAGTGTTCTTGGAAAAGTTCTATATAATTAAGAATTGGTCAATGAGGGGAATAATATTTTTACACTTACTCTTATAATCATGTTAAGATCCTTTATGTTCATGAATGGTTTTCCTCGATATCTCTTACCACTCATAGTTATTAATGAGCTAAATGTAGTATAAAGTAGACTAGTTTGATTAAGTGGATAACCCACTCCTTAATGGATTATTTTAACATGTGCATCCAGCTGTTTTCCTCTTAAAATTTTTATTTTGAAATATTTTAAACTTAACAAGAAAATTCAAGAAAAGTAAAAAAAAAAAGCTCTCATATACTTTTAACTCAGATTTTCTATTATTCACATTTCCTTGGTAATTCTCTTCAAATGAATATATTTTAGTATTTTTTCTGAACCAGCGGAGACTAAGTTGCAAGCATGATGGCTATGTTCACCTGCTTTTGGTTGCTGCCATGAAAACAGCTGACGAGACCAACTTAGAAGGACTGGGGATGTGGTTCAGTGGGAAAATATGTTTGCGGAGCGTGTACAAGGCCCTGGGTTCAATTGCAGCACAACCACCATCAAACAAAAAGAAACTTTGAAGAGGAAAACCTTATTTTGGCTCACAGTTACAGAGATTCAGTCCATGGTCAGCGAATGGCATTGAGGTGGGCCCAAGCTGAGGTGTTATCATGGTGGAAGGCCATGGAGGAGCAGATCTGCAGCCAGTAGGCAGAGAGGGATGGGGAGAATCCAGGGAGACAAGATATAATTCCCAAGGGCTTGCCCCCAGTAATCCACCTCTTCCAGCCAAGCCTCACCTGATTATAGTTTTATCCAGTTAGTCCCTTCAAACTAGGAAGGATTGATTAGGTCACACTCTCATTATCTAATCATTTTACCTCTGGATATTTCTGCCTTAACACAGAAGTTTTAGGGAGGCATCGCACATCCAAACCAGAACAATGCCCATTTCACCCAATTCTTTCAGTGTATATTTCCTACAAGACAACAATCAATAATAATCTCATATATAATTGAAGTACTACCACCAAAATCAGGAAATTAACATTGATACAACATTACCATATGATCCATGCAGCCCATTCAAATTTCACGAATGATCCAAATATATCACACTCATGGCTTCATCTACCACCTTTCCACTGACAACTCATGAACCTATCGCCTACTTAGATTCTCTTTGGAACGAATAAGTATGAGTGCTGTCTCTGTTTTATAGCTAAGAATACTGAGGTGGCAAAGAAGCAACTTGCCCATTATCACAGAGCTAGTCTCACTGGTAGTCGGTTGTTAGTCATAGGCCCTTGACCATGATGCTCCGCTGAGCAACTCAGAGAGACTCTGTCTCAAAATAAAAGATAAAAAAGGGCTGGGGATGTGGCTCAGTGGTTAAGCACCCCTGGGTTCAATCCCTGGTACCAAACAAACAACAACAACAACAAAAACAAATGCCATACTAATTTTAATAGATTTTCTGATGTTTGTTGTATTTCGACTTTTAAAAATTTGTGTTTTCTTGTGATACCTAAATTCTAAATAAAAACTCATTCTGGGGCTGGAGATATAGCTCAGTTGGTAGAGTGCTTGCCTCACATGCACAAGGCCCTGGGTTTGAACCCCAGCACCACAAAAACAAAACAAAACTCATTCTGTTATCTATAATTTTGTTATGATATTCTTTGTGTTCTTTTACTTAGAGATAGCTCTACAAATAATATAATTCTCAAGACTCAGAAAATCTGGCTCCCAACTAACAAGGCCTGTGGTAGGTACCCAGTAAATTAATTGTCAAATGTGTGAGGATATGAATGAATGAATGTGAGGAAATCATCTTTTTACATAGATTCTCTGGGCACAGAGGGCATTGGGGGAAATGCCAATCAATTTAGAGGTAGGTTAGGGCAGACATGACTAGGGGACAAGAATGTCCTACTTTGAGATCTGTGGTGGGTGGGGAAGAGTGACACTTTTTTTTTTTTTAAGAGGTTGAGGAGATACAACTGGAGTTGAGTGGGATGTGGTGAATGATTGGCAAGGACATTTCAGGGAGGAAACCCATATTCAGAATTCATTTTCTTATTCTGGGTATTATCTCTACCTTTGATAATGAGGTTTCTGGCAGCAAAACGCAGGGCTAGCATATCTCTTCCTTGTTAATAGAGGTATTACCATATGACTCTTTCCAAATAGTACATTACACTAAAAGGACATTCATTTCTGCTTATTTGCAGTCCCAGTAGAGAAAAATGAAGGCCAAAAGATTTGCACTATTCTAAGATCACAGAAGCAGGAGGAAATCTAGTGATAACTTGGAATAGGGGAATCATAAAACATTGTCTTTTTTCTTTGTAATTAAAACATGGCTCTGATAATATTGAGAACAAATCATAAATTGATTTTGAGTTTTGATCTTTTCAAAGACAGTCATGTTTCCCCGTTTTCTCAGGTGGATTGCTTCGAGGATTCGAGTTCCTTAAGGGAAAAACAACACTACAAAATTAGGCAAAAATCTTACATCTTCATTTTCATGTGCCTCACTTATTTTTCAAATATTCATAAATGTGAAGCACTCCACAAACAGTCCCTGTACAGATATACTGAAACAAAAGAGAATGTGGTATTACCATGGAAGGTGAAAGGAAAATTTGTATAGTGTGTTGTATTATGTTTCACTAGCTAATCATGATTTCTACAAAAAAAAAAAAAAAAGAATCTATAAAATCATGACACATGTATTTCCTAATTTAAAATTGGGTAATCAGTCACAGTACATTTTATTTATTTATTTTTAAATATTTATTTTTTAATTTTAAGTGGACACAACATCTTTATTTTACACTTATGTGGTGCTGAGGATCGAACTCAGTGTCTCAAGCATGCTAGGCGAGCACTCTACCTACCACCAAGCTACAACCCCAGCCCCAGTCACAGTACATTTTATTTTATTTTTTTATTTATTTTTATTTATTTATTTTTTCGAGAGAGTGAGAGAGGAGAGAGAGAGAGAGAGAGAGAGAGAGAGAGAGAGAGAGAGAGAGAATTTTCAATATTTATTTTTTAGTTCTCGGCGGACACAACATCTTTGTTGGTATGTGGTGCTGAGGATCGAACCCGGGCCGCACGCATGCCAGGCGAGCGTGCCACTGCTTGAGCCACATCCCCAGCCCTCACAGTACATTTTAATAAATGAACATTTTTGTGAGGCATGGTGGCACAGGCCTGTAATCCAGAGGACTCTGGAGGCTGAGGCAGGAAGATTGCATAATTGAGGCTAGCCTCAGCAATTTAGGAAGGTCTTAAGTACCTTAGAGAAGCCCTAAGCAAATTAATGAGACCCAGTCCCAAAAAAAATGGAAAAAAAAAGAAAACAAAAAGATTGGAGGTTTTTGGAAGTGGCTCAGTGGTAAAGTACCTCTGGGTTCAATCCCCAGTACCAAAAAAAAAAAAAAAAAAAAAGACAATTTTGATAAAAACCACTCATAATCAATGTTAGCCATTTAAAAATTTGTCGCCTTCAATACAACAAGTTTTATTTATTTTTATGTGGTGCTGAGGATTGAGCCCAGGGCCTCACATGTGCTAGGCAAGCGCTCCACCACTGAGCTATAGCCCTAGGCTGGCACAACAACATTTAATCCACATGTATATGTTACTACATAACTGCGACCATTAGGTAACTACTATTTTGTACATCAAATTTTTCTATTTGTATTCTTAAACATACATGCTTCCGTTTTTCTGTATAGTCTTTAAAATGATTGTATTAATGGTTTCATAACATTCCAGTGAGGGAATATATCCTCCTTTATTAAGCTCTTCTCCTGTTGTGGTGTGTGGTAGGTAATATGAGCTCTGGGGATGACATGTTCCCTTTTTCCCCAGAGGATAGAGGAGAGGAAGATGGGAAAGGAAGAACTGAAAATGCTGAGAAAAATATTATATCATGACATGAATTGATTTTCTCCTATTATAAAAGTAAAACAGGGGCTGGGGCTGTGGCTCAGTGGTAGAGCACTCACCTAGCACACGTGAGGCACTGGGTTCAATCCTCTGCACCACATAAAAATAAATAAAGGTATTGTGTCCACCTACAACTAAATAACATATATATATAAAGTAAAACATAGTTATGGGGGAAACTAGCGAATCCCAGGGCATATAAATAGGAAAATAAAGAGTATAAGAGTAACGTATATAATGCAGCCACTTAGTGGTCATCCTAACTCCAACAGCAAGTATGGTCAAATCTTGATTATTTAGGAGCTGATATAATTCGGAACCATCAAAAATAGTGCTGTTCCCACTTCTCAAGAAGTTTACAAGCCACAGGAGGTTGGAAAACCCTATCTTGTCAATTTTCAGACAAGTTTTTATTTGGACCCCCCCCCCAAAGTGTCACCCAGCCTTATCTCCTGGTATCTGGAATGGGGTTTGCATATTTCCAGAAATTGCAACCATTTCCAAAGCATGAACAATTATAAAGTATTGGGAGAAAAGAAAAAAAATTCTATAAAAATTCTTCGAGTATAAAATGTTTAAATCAAAAAGAAAAAAGAAAACTTTTTTTTCTGGTACTGGATATTGAACCCAGGAGTACCCTATCCCTGAGCTACATTCCCAGTCCTTTTTAATTTTAATTTAATTTTTAAATTTTGAGACAGGGCCTTGCTAAGTTACTGAGGCTGTCCTTGAATTTGTGATCCTCCTGCCTCAGCGTCTGGAATTGCTGGGATTCCAGGTGTTGTCACCATGCCTGGCAAAAAGAAAAAAAAAAAAAAAAAACACAAGGTTAAAAAATTACTGGAATACAGTTGGAATATGAGGGCAGCTTCCCAAAGGGACTTTAGTGAAGACAACTCTCTTTTGGATAAATAAATTGATATCTTTGTCAAACAGCTACAATGTCTTATGATCAAAACTTATTCTTCAGTCTTTCAATGAAAGTCTACTCTTAAGGGTGGGCAGATAATTTATAGAACTGTTGGCATTTGGGGTGGAACAGTTCATTGCTCACGGTAGAGCATTTAACACAGATCAGTGTTACCTGCTGAAGCCAGGAGGGTACCTCCTGACAAACAAAAATGCCGTTGCTTCCCTCCCCCTCTTTTTTCTTTTTAGTTGTAGATGGACACAGTACCTTTATTTTATTTATTTTTATGTGGTGCTGAGGATTGAACCCAGGGCCTTGCACATGCTAGGTGAGTGCTCTACCTCTGAGCCACAACCCCATCCCCTTCTCCCTGATTTCTACAAACCCCCTTGGCTAGAGCACCATTCACTTTGGTGGAGGACAAAAGCTTTGGTTGCCTCTCTCTTTCTCTGGTGCTGTGGGTGCAACCCAGAGCATCACTAACCTAAGCTAGGGTTTTACCACTAAGCTACATCTCCAGCCTTATGTTTCCATTTTTGCTGAGGCTCAGAGAGATTGATAATCATAATGACTAATGAGGCCTCGTAAAAGTTGGGGAGGTATATACTATTATCACATCCATTTTACAGATAACAAAATTGAGACTCAGAGAGGTTCAGGGCATAAGGTTGTGCAGAGTAATTGGTGGAACTAGAATTTAAGTCTAGGATTTCTTATTTCACATCCCAAATTTGTTTGCGTGACCCAACACTGTCTCTGTGTTCAAAGGGACACCAACTACATCTGCTTTCTAAATGCCCCCTCCAATAAATTGGAGGTTGAGCTGAAAAATCAGGGCTAGGCAGGACTGAAATATTTAAATAACAATAATAAAAATGTGGTAGGAAATGAGGAAACTGGTTGCTAACTCCATTTTACATTCTCCCAGGGGAAAAAAAAGCTAAACTGAGATGAAGTTAGTGAAAGACAACTCTGAATCTCAGACTGAACCTTTTCGCTGTATTCAGAAGTTCAAAGAAACATCATAAAAATTCTGGGTGTTTTCTGCGTGTGGTGGCACATGCCTGGAATCTCAGCTACTCAGGAGACTGGGCAGGAGGATGGCAAGTTCAAGGCTAGCCTAGGCAATTTAGCAAGATCTTGTTTCAAAAAAAAAAAATAGGAACCAGGCATGGTGGCGCATACCTGTAATTCCAGCAACTTGGAAGGGTGAGGCAGGAGGATGGCAAGTTTGAGGTTAGCCTCTTCAACTTAACATGACCTTGCTCAAAATAAAAAGAATTTAAAAAGGATTCTGAACATAGCTCAGTGTAAATGACCTCAGGGTTTTATCTCCAGTACCAAAAAACAATAATAATAAAATTAAATTTAAGAAAAAAATAAATTTAAAAGGGCCGTGGATGTAGCTCAGAGGTAAAGTGCACCTGGGTTCAATCCCTAGTACAGTTTGTGTGTGGTAGTGGTGGGAATTCTAGGAGCTATAATTCTAAATGATTTTGGCCAAAAGACATAACAAGGCAGGTAGTGATGACCCTGAAGACAAGGTGAACCTCTTGCCTTGTTGTTTTTTGAACTAGCTTTTAACATAAACTCCACCCACCTCCAAAATATCCAGGCCAGAGACCAAAGTAAAGTATTGTCACCAAGACCTTCAGGTAATGTCTTACTCTTACATCATGCTCTGTAGTTCAGAAAGCCTCCACGGAATGCTTGTGATCTGTTTTAATCTGGGCTGAAGCCCTGGAAATGAAGGACAATTATTATTGGAACTTTACAGATGAGAAAACTGAATTTCAGAAATCGTAAATAACTTGCTCAAGGTCATACAGGTAAAAAGAGACAAAGCTGAGATATAATTCAAGTTCTTAGGCTGAGCCTAATTTACCATATAATACCTCACCAAATTGGTTTTGGATTCAATATGTAAAATAGAGAGGGTAGTAGGTTGGGCATCAAGATGAAAATAAAAGCAATACAACTGGCTAGGAGCATGAAGACTATTAACACAGGAAAAATGCAATAAGTTTTTTTTTTTTTTTAACTTTTTATTTGTTCTAATCAGGATTTTTTTTTTAAACAATTTGAAATGAAAGTTAATTGGACCTTTTCCCTTTTGAGTAGTGCTGTTCTCAAAGGTAACTGAACAAACCAGTGAAGCACGCCTTCAATCCCAGTGACTATGGAGGCTGAGACAGGAGGGTCACAAATTCAAGATCAGCCTGGGCATTTTAGGGGAGACCCTGTCTCTTAATAAAAATAAAGGGCTGGGGATGTAGCTCAGGGGAAAGCACCCCTGGAGCTGGGATTATAGGTGTGCACCACCACACCCATCTCCCCTACCTTTTTTGCAAAAAGCACCAAGAAGCCTTCCTCAATCTCCACCTCCCTTCCCTAGCTCCCTATGATACCGCTGGTTATCAGTGACAGTCCTGCTTCCCCACATGTTGAAGTGTGAACATTAGAGAAGTGCACCGAGGCAAGCATATGAAGCAGGGTTTATTCTAAAAGGGGTAACATAGACCCCTCCTGGGAGGGAGAAGGGGGCCATAGCTGGTATCCTGGTATCCCCAGAAGGATGTGTTCTGCCCTTTTTATGTGTCCTAGGCTTCCTTTGTTCTCCTGCCCTCTTCCCCTTATCTTTCTCCTTCCTATGTTCCTGACTGGGCCCAGGGATGCTTGCTGGGCTGGCCAAAAGGTAGGAAACAGGTGGGCTGAAGGGGGAAGGGCAGGATGGAGCAGCCCAGGACACATGAATTAACAACCTTATAGCTCCCTGTAGGGAGGGGCAATTCCTGGGGCAGGTTATCTTAGCAACAGGTTGGAGCAGGGGGAGGATCTTGATAAGGGTGGAGGAAGGGCTCTGAAGGAACAAACATTTCAGTCCCTCAGGGGACAGTCTGCAACTTCCCAGGACTCACTCAAAATTGGCCTTCTTAATCCAACCTGTCTCAATATCTATACTGACTGCCTGTCTAATTCTGGCTTCACCTATACTTCTCCAGAAAGTTTTGCCTCTGTTATTTCTCAATTTTCATATCTTCTTGTTGCAAATTTTGCCTGGTGGCTTCAATATTTTTGTTTTTTACTTATTCATTAGGTTCTTAGAATGTTACTTTTATTTAAAAAAATTTTATAGTTGTAAATGGACAGTATGCCTTTATTTTTATGTGGTGCTGAGTACCGAACCCAGAGCCTCACATGTGCTAGGCAAGCGCTCTGCCACTGAGCTACAGTCCCAACCCTAAAATGTTATTTTTAATTATAAAGTATTTCAAACATTCAAATTTTATATAATACACCTGACAACTATCCAGTCCCAAGATAGAAACAGGTGTTAACATTTGGCCACACTCGCTTCCAATCTTTTTATGAGAAAACAGAATGGTACAGAAATATTTTCCTTCCCTTCCCCTTTCTGGAGGTAACTACCAGTTCATAAATTGGGGAGTATCACTCTTGTGTGTGTTTCCTATATGTGCATGTGTCTCCAAAAACCACAGAGGTCTGCCAACTTTTTCTATAAAGCTCTACATAGTAAATATTTTAAGTTTTGTGAGTCTCTACTGAATATTCTGCATTTAAAAATATTTTAAATTTTTTTTACAAGCTTTAAAACTGTAAAACCTCACTGCCCTCAGGTCATACAAATAGGGGCTGGGGCCTGACTTTGGCCTTTGAGGGACAGTTTTCCCCACCCTGCAGGTTTTAACAATTTGCATATAAATAGAATCATGATGTTTGTATTCTTTAACAGCTTAACTTTTCCTTTTATTATTATGAGAGGAATGTAAGTTGACATGGATCCATAATATATATTTTTTTTCTTCAGCGAAAGTTTTGTTTCCTTTTCCCTGGAAGCCATCAAAATCAGTCTGCTCTTTTTTTTTTTTTTTTTTAGTTTTATTGATTTTATTTTTTTAAATACATGACAACGGAATGCATTACAATTCTTATTAAACATATAGAGTACAATTTTTCATATCTTTGTATATAGAATATGTTCACGCCAATTCATGCCTTTATACATGTTCTTTGTTTTTTTTTTGCATTACAATTCTTATTATACATATATACCACAATTTTTCATATCTCTGTTGTATATAAAGTATGTTAACACGATGCATAATATTCTAATGAGCCACATTGTTGTCCTTTACATTGATATAGCAGGTTTTTTTCCCCATTCCTCTACCAAGGAGTGGTTGGATCTTTCTTACTTTTCTTCATTTTGAAAAGCGCTACAGCCACATCCAGCTGTAATCCCAGTAACTTTGGAGGCTGAGGTGGGAGGATCTTGAGTTCAAAACCAGTCTCAGCAGATTATCGAATTTAGCAACTCAGTGAGACCCTGTCTCTAAATAAAATATAAAAAAAGGGCTGGGGATGTGGCTCAGTGGTTGAGCACCCTGGGTTCAATCCCGGGTACCAAAAAAAAAAAAAGTCTTATAATTTTATTTTATTAACATAAAATCCTGCATAACATTTCCTGGTTAGGAATGAGCACTTTGGAGTCCAAATTCTCACCCTTATGGCTAGCTAATGCAAGTTACTTAACTGCAACTCAGTTTTCCTTTTTTTTTTTTTTAAAGAGAGAGTGAGAGAGGGAGAGAGAGAGAGAGAGAATTTTTAATATTTATTTTTTAGTTCTCGGCGGACACAACATCTTTGTTTGTATGTGGTGCTGAGGATCGAACCCGGGCCGCACGCATGCCAGGCGAGCGCGCTGCCGCTTGAGCCACATCCCCAGCCCCTCAGTTTTCCTTTTATAAAGTAAAAATATCAATGGCACTCCTGTCTTAGAGTTGCTCAGGGCATTAAGTAGAAAAGTTTTGGCACAAAGTATTTAGATATTTCAACTTAATGTATTATCATCTTTTGGCAGGTGTGGTGGCACACACCTGTAATTCCAGGGACTCAGGAGGCTGAGGCAGTTGGATGGAAGGGTCTTTTTGCTATATATATATATATCTCCCAACACTTTTTGCATTAATTGTTTGTGTTTGATGACTGGTGTGATAGAACATATGCTTGCATTTAAAGACAATCTGCCTCCGAGTGATTAATAGCACTACAGTGCTCAAAACTATTATTTATTTGTTTTTGGTTCTGAGAATTGAACATTATTACCACTGAGTTACACTCCTGGCCCCTTTTTTCTTTGCGACAAGTTCTCCTAAGTTGGCTAGGCTAGCCTTGAACTTGCCATATTCCTGTTTCAGTCTCCCAAGTTGCTGGAATTACAAGTGTGCAATGCCACACCTAGCTTATTTATCATTATTTAAAAAAAAAATCTTGATTTTTCCTGGAGCTGTAACTTCTTCATTGGGTTTTTTAAAAAGGTTCGTGTCTTTTTACCATTTCTCTTTTAAAAATTTTATTATTATTATTTTCTGTGTTGCTGGTATGGGACTCAGGGCCTCATACATGCTAGGCAAGTGCTCTACTACTGAGCCACACTCTCAGCTCTACTATTTCTCTTAATCAATTTATTAGAAATTTGTTTATGTTATAGGTTATTGTAATGACATCTGTTACTCTTTTTAATTTTATAATTTTATTTGTTCTTTTTAGATATACATGACAGTGGTGTCCATTTTGACATATTTATACAAACATGGAGTATATTTTATTCTAATTAGGATCTTGGTCTATTGTTTATTTTCAGTATCATTAATTTCTGCTCTTCATGACTCGGCCAGTTTCTTCCACTTTCTCAAGTACCCAGTTTCCTAAGTCTTTGCTTCTGTTGTCTTGACTTGATTAGGTTGATAGCAGGGGAAAAAACTTGGAGCTGGTAAAGCCAGTGTCAGTCATGCTATGCGAAGCTGGGTCCCACAGTGGATTCAATGACAGTAAGAGAAGTTTAGAAAAGGCCATCAGGAATCTGTTAAGGACTGAGGGTGTAGCTCAGTGGTAGAGCCCTTGCCTAGCATGCAGGAGCCTCTGGGTTCCATCCCCACCACTGTAGAAAATAACAACAGAAACCCTATCAAGAATATTCAGTCATGAGAGGAGTAGATAAACTCCACAGTGTGACTTTGCCTTATTATTTCAGTCTCCTGTGTCCCAAATTTCCTCTTCTTCAAATTCAGTTCAGTAGAGTAGATCCTTTCCACTCCTCCTGGCCCAACTCAAGTCCCACATCCTCTGTGGAGTGAAACTTTCTTTTTCTTTTTCTTTTCTTTTTTTTTTTTTGGAACTAGAGGTGGAATCCAGGACTTTGCGAATATAAGGCAGCCGCTTTGCCACTGCACTACATTGTAGCCCTGGAGTGAACCTTTTGAACCAAATTTAATGTGTCTTTTCATTCTGGGACTCTTAGCAAGTAAAATGAGTCTTCTAGAACTTTCCAATCTTTTTTTAGAGGTCAGTGAAGAGAGCTGAAACCACCCCAAATATATGTTTCCTATGGGGAGATTTATACAAGGAATTTAGTGCTTAGAAGAACTTCATTGTGGGACTGGGGAGTGACTATGTAGTAGAGCGCTTGCCTAGCATGTGTGAAGCACTGGATTCAATCCTTAGCACCACATAAAGATAAATAAATTAATAAATAAATACAACTTAAAAATATATTAAAAAATAAAAGCATTCTGTACACCCAACTACAAAAAATTAAAAAAAAAAAGGAGAACTTCAGTGGGGTTGGAGACACATGTTCAAATTGGAGTATTTTTTTTTTTTTTGGTGTGTGTGTGTGTCTGTGTGTGTGTGTTTCTAGGGATTGAACCCAGGGCCTTGTAGCATGTGAGGAAAGCACTCTACCAACTGAGCTAGATCCCTAGCACCTCAGATAAACCCATAGAGAATAAGCAAACTGGATACTGGAATTGCTGAAAAAACTCACATCCCCACAGCTGTGTTTGCAACAGCAGCAATATGGTTTCTTCATCTTTTTTGCCTTCCAAATCTCATACGTGTAGATCAAATTGGCAGAACTAATTTGTTGCCAGAATGCCAGTGGCAAAGGTGTCTGAAAAAAATTTGTGATTTGACTTTTTATTCTTTGCAGTACAGGAAAGCACAGAAGAATGTAGGAATGAGTATTGGATGTCAGTTATTCCTGTCAGTCACCACACCCTTGGATTATTAAGTTTGTTTCATGTGTTGTCATCTTTCTCTTATAAGTACATTTTTAGCTCTCCAACCACAACTATAATGATTCAGCCTTGGCACTAATGCAGGGGCAAGCACATTGTAACTACTCGCTCAATACTTCAATACTTATTTTATTGAAGTGAGTGCCATATAACATATAGCTAACCACTTTAAAATGAACAATTCAGTAACATTTAGGATATCCATGATGTTATGCAAACACCACCTCTGTGTACTGCCAGAACATTTTCATCACCCTAAATGAAACCTGTGCCCATTAAACGGTCACTTCTATTCACTCTTCCACCCATCCTTAGACACCACCATTAATTCTTTGTCGTTATGAGTTTGCTTATTCTCTACAGATTTATCTGAAGGGCTAGGGATATAGCTCAGTTGGTAGAGTACTTGGCTCACATGCACCAAGTCCAGGGTTCAATACCCAGCACCACCACACACACAAAAAAACTCCAACTTGAACATGTGTCTCCAACCCACTGAAGTTCTTTTTAAAAAAAAAAAAAATTGGCATTTTTGTAGTTGTAGATGGACAGAATGCCTTTTTTAAAAATATATTTTTAAGTTGTAGATAGATACACTATGTTTATTTTATTTATTTAACTTTATGTGGTGCTGAGGATCAAACCCAGGGCCTCACATGTGTTAGTGCTCTAGCACTGAGCTGCAACCCCACCCCAGAATGTCTTTACTTTGTTATGTAATGTTATATCATAAACATGGAATCATAAAGATCTTGTTAAAAATTAGGTTCTGACTTGGTAGGTTGGAGTGGGGCTTGAGATTCTGTATTTTTTTTTCAGATTTTGCATTTCTATCAAGTTCCCAAGGTGCTCTAGACCACACCTTGACTAAGCAAGGTGTTAGGGTACAGTCTGTGTGTGTGTGTGTCATGGGGATCAAATCCATGGCCTCCCTCATACTAAGCACAAGATCTACCACTCAGCTACTCGGCCAGTCCTGGGTGTAGAATTCAAATTGATCATAACCCAGGTGCCGGTGTATAGCAAAAATTAAGAAGGAGCGCTCCCTGTAATCCCAGTGGTTTGGGCGTTTGAGGCAAGAGGAACTCAGGTTCAAAGCCAGCCTGAGCAATTTAGTAAGGCCCTAAGCAATTCAGTGATACCCTCTCTCTAAATAAAATACAAAAAAGAGGGCTGGGGATATAGCTCAGTTGGTAGACTGCTTGTCTTGCATGCACAAGGCCCTGGGTTCAATCCCCAGCACCACACACACACACACACAAAAAAAAAAAAAATACAAAAAAGAAAAAAGTCTGGGGATGTATTTCAGTGGTTAAGCACCCTTGGGTTTAATCTCTGGTACAAAAAAAAAAAAAAAAAACAAGTCTTGTTAAGAATGTGGAGGAATTGGAACCCTATAATTCTGCAGAAGAATTTACACGTTCTTCAAAAAATGACACAGTTGTCATATAACCCTACAAATTAATACAATTATTCAGTAATAAAATGTTGTGAAAGATGTCATACTAAGTGAAAGAAGCCATTTGGGCTGGGGGTATAGCTTAGTGGTAGAGTTCATGCTTAGCATGCTCAAGGTCCCCAACACCACACATACCACACACACACACCACACACACACACACAAGCCAATTCCAAAAGGCCATTTATTATGTAGTTCCATTAATACAAACTGTCCAGAATAGACAAATCCACAGAAACAGAAGGTAGATTAGAGATTAGAGATTGTCTATTACTCATGGTGGGGGGGAACAAAGAGTGACTGCTCATTAGAACAATGACTCATTTTAGGGCAATAAAAATGTTCTAACATTGATTGAATTATGGTGCATAACTGTAAATATATTAAAAAACACTGAAATTCGAACTTTAAATATGTGAATTATATGGTATGTGAACTATATCTTAATAAAACTGTTTCAAGAAATGCAAAATAAAAATTAAGAGTGACTTTTGGGGATTACACTGTGGCCAGCATTTCAAGCAGTAGTGAAACCAGATCACTGGTGCAATTTGGGTAGCTGCATGGCCTCCAAACTGATTTGGGCATATGAAAAAGTTTAGGCAATAATGAATCTGGTGAACACTCTAGAATTTCCATGTAGAAGAGGCTTTGGGGAGGGATCTGGTTAGAAGGGGCTAGGATATGAGTATTGAAGTTCAGAATATTAAACATGTTTATAAATTCCTAGAACACTATGGTAAAATGAATTAAGTGATATAGGATAGTTACCAAAAAAGTGAAACCATATATATATATATATATATATATATATATATATATATCTCCTTCAGTAGGTCTGTCGGGAGCCACTCTGGAAATACATGCCCTTAAGTCCTGAGCAAGACATACTGAACAATTATTGTGCCCCACAATAACTTGGGCTTTACCTTCCCTCAGATAATGAGGTGTGGCTCCAGGAGTGGGGGGGTCACCTGGTGGGGTTGAGTTACACCCACTTGTTCCTTTGCAATCCTACCCCTTTGCCCTTTTTGGGATAGAATGTTCCAAGGAAACTCCCCTTGTGTGTCCGCTATATTAAAAAAAAAAAAATTCCAGTGGCTCTTTCTCTTTCCATGGACCCCTAAGTAAGTTCACAAAGTCCATGCCGGATTTTGAAAAGGTTCGTCTCTGTGTTTGCATGCTTTCTTCGCTATTTTCTTAAGTTATTGGTATAGTTAGGTTTGTGAACCCAGCATAGGTTGCCAGCTAGTATAGATGGAGATAAGGTACTGTGACAATACATCTTGGTTTTCCTTGGAAAATTCAAATTAGCACCTATTGTTCCTGTGTGATAACACTCCCTTGCTCCCTGCAAAGTCTGTATAATAAAGTGTACAGTCACTGATAAAAATAAGTGAAAGGCAAATGAATTAAACTATTGAACAACCTTATTATGGTTTCTTGGTTAAAAAAAAAACAAGATGGGGGAAAAAAGCAATTGTATATAAAAATATGTTGTGTTTCTATACACTAGTAGTGAAAACGGAAATTAGGAAAATCATTTAAATGGATTAGCATTAAAAAATGCTTAGAAATAAATCTAACCAAAGCTGGGTTCTGTGGCCCATGCCTATAATCCCAGTGCCTCAGGAGGCTGAGCCAGGAGGATGACAAGTTCAAAGTCATCCTCAGCAAAAGCGAGGTGCTATGCAACTCAGTGAGACCCTGTGTCTAAATAAAATACAAAATTGGGTTGGGGATGTGGCTCACTGGTCAAGTGCCCCTGAGTTCAATCCCTAGTATCCACCCACCCGCCTCGGGGGAAAAAAAAAGAAAGAAAGAAATCTAACCAAAGAGAAGCGAAACTAGTATACTTAAAATATAAAATGGTAGAGTGTTGGGCTGGGGATGTGGCTCAAGCGGTAGCGCGCTTGCCTGGCACGTGTGCGGCCCGGGTTCGATCCTCAGCACCACATACCAACAAAGATGTTGTGTCCGCCGAGAACTAAAAAATAAATATTAAAAAAATTCTCTCTCCTCTCTCACTCTCTCTTTAAAAAAAAAAAAATGGTAGAGTGTACCTGGAATGCATGAAGCCCTCCCTGGGTTTGAGCCCTAGCACCACAAACAAATAAATAAATAAAGATATACAGCAGTGCTTCCTGCTTTGTGTAGGTACCTATGAGTAAATAGATTTTTTTTTTTTAATTTACTGAAAGGAATGAAAGACCTAAACAAATGGAAGACATCCTATATTCATGGATTGGAAGACCTAATGTTAATATTGTTTGAATGACAGTACCATTTAAAATGATCTACAGGGCTGGAGTTGTGGCTCAGTGGTAGAGCGCTTGCCTAGCATGCATGAGGCACTGGGTTCCATCCTCAGCACCACATAAAAAAACTAAATAAAATAAAGGTATTGTGTCCATCTACAACTAAAGATATTTAAAATAAAATAAAATGATCTATAGATTGAAAGCAATCCTTATAAAAGTTCCAATGGGGGGCTGGGGCTGGGGCTCAGTAGTAGAGCACTCGCCTGGCATGCGTGAGGCACTGGGTTTGATCCTCATCACTACATGAAAATAAAATAATAAAATAAATATTTTAAAAAGTTCTGATGCTATTTTTTGCACAAATAGGAAAAAGAAAACATACTAATATTCATATGGCATTTCAAAGCACCTCGAAGAGTCAAAACAATCTTAAATTTTTGGAGGACTCATACTTCTGCTTTCAAAACTTATCACAAAGTTACAGTAATTACAACAATGTGGGGTCTGGGGCTGGGGCTCAGTGGCAAAGCACTTGCGTAGCATGTGTGAGGCACTGGGTTCTATCCTCAGCACCACATACAGAAATAAGCAAATAAAATAAAGGCATGCTGTCCATCTACAAGTATAAAAAGATTTTTAAAAAAGCAAGACAATGTAGACTGGCTTAAGGACAGATATGTAGACCAATGGAACATAATAAATAGCTAAGAAATAAGTCCTCATTTGTATGGTCAATTGAATTTCTACAAGAGTGCCAAGACTATTCAATGTGGAAAGAAGTCTTTTTAACAAATAAATAGTGCTGGAAAACTGGGTATCCATATGGGAAAGAATGAAGTTGGACTTTTACCTTATGTCATACAAAAATGAACTCCAAACAAATCAAAGATCTAAACATAAGAGGTAAAACTACAAAACTCTTAGAAGAAATCATAGGGGTAAACATTCATGATTTTGAATTTGACGATTTTTGGATATGACACCAAAACCACATAATACATAAATTGGATCACATCAAAATTAAAAACGTGTGTGCATCAAAGGACACTGTCAACAGAATGAAAAGACAACTCACAAAAGGGGACTCAAATATACATTCCTCCAAAAAAAGATATGTATAAATGGCCAATAAGCACATGAAAAAAGTATGTTTTTCTTGGAGGCTGGTGTTTCTTTCCTGGTGGTGCTAGAGATGGAACCCAGGATCTCATGCATGCTAGGCAAGCACTCCATCACTGAGCTACACCCCCTGTCCTTTTTATTTTTTTATTTTGAGACAAGGCCTCACTAAATTGCTTAGGACCTCACTAAGTTGCTGAGGCTGGCTTTGAACTTGTGATCCCCCTGCCTCAGCTTCCCTAGACAATGGGATTACAGGCTTGCCCAACCACACCTGGCCAGATATTGAGGCCAGGCCTAAAACTACTTGTCTATTGCCCATTGTACCTAGACTAAGGTTCAAGAAATATTTGAGGAGCTGGGACTGTGGCTCAGTGGTAGAGCGCTCACCTAACATGCTTGAGGCACTGGGTTTGATCCTCAGCACCATATTAAAAAATAAGTGAAATAAAGGTATTATGTCCATCTACAATTAAAAAATATAATTTAAAAAAGGAAATATTTGGTTGATTTCAAAATTAAACTAAGTCAACTTGGGATGATCTGTTGCTTTCTGGTTTCTTTTCATCTCTTCTTATAATCAGTGTATGGATAATTTAAAAAGTTACTATAAAGGATGAATTTTCTGCCTGACCTTCATTTAATAAGAAATATATTTCCTAAACTTGATTTCAATCACTTGTATTGCATTGTTTTTTTAAGTGTTCATTTCTGTTGATTCCTGGGCAAGTGAACTAAGTATTCGTAGTTTAAAATAGAGGAGGCATTTTATTTAGGATGGGTACTTTTTTGGAGCTCGTAATGCTATTTATAGTAAACAGGTGTGCTTATAGAAATTAGGCAGAGAAGATGCTTACAGGTGAGTGACCTGAACCATTTCCAAGCAGCAAGGGCAAAAAGGGAAACTGATTGCACAGTTGTCCTTATCTTAGAAGAGCCATTTTACAAAATTATGGGTACACTATTTTCAACTGTGGGATTAAAGTTCAAGAGGAATTTGCCCTGCTGGCTCTTTTATAAATCATGTTGAACACTAATCAACAATAACTTCCATGTGAGTTCTGTAGAAGGTGCAGAAACTCTATTTTAATGAATGAATTGTCTAGCAACTACAAGATTGAAGGCAAAAGTGTACATTGTATGACATTGTAGGAATTTCTCAAGGGGGCTCCAATGATATGATCAAGATTGTGCTTTCTTCAGATTCAACTTTATAAGGGTTATAGATTCATAATGATTATTTTGAGCCAGTTGGATTACAAGTGCTGGGAAGAGTGGTCAGTTCAGAGTAGAGCACTTAGAGTCAACAAGATTTTTTTGTGGTTGATTAATGCTAGAGTAGCACTCAAGACATCGAAAATGTGATGGGGACAAAGCCATTATTCTATTGGGGAAGTGTTCCCACTTGGTGAGAATGCCAACCTACCTCCAAAATATGTGTGTGTGTGTGTGTGTGTGTGTGCGCACAGCAGAGCATTTACAAGTAGATGCAAGAAATTTTACAAAAGACAGTATCCACTTTGGCAGCACATATACTAAAATTGGAACAATACAGAGAAGATTAGCATGGCCCCTGCACAAGGATGACACGCAAATTCATGAAACGTTCTGTTTTTTTACTAAGTAAGCCAATCCCAAATACCAAAGGCCTAATGTTCTCTCTGATAAGTGGATACTGATCCACAATGGGGGGAGGTCATGGGGGAGAATAGTGGAACTGTGATTGGGCAAAGGGGAGGGAGGGGAGGGGTGGGGGCATGGGGGCAGGAAAGATGGTGGAATGAGATGGACATCATTACCCTAGGTCACACATAGGGTGCGACGCTACATCGTGAACAATCAGAGAAATGAAAAGTTGTGTTGCAATTGTGTTCATTGAATCAAAATGCATTCTGCTGTCATATATACTTAATCAGAATAAATAAATTAATTAAATAAAAAAAATCTAGGAAGTTTATTGAGTGTTTTTCAGTAACCGTAAGTGCATGGTAGGCAGGTTTGCAGAAACCATCTTCATTGGCAATGTTTACTTCATGATGGGGTGCAGAGTGCATAGCCAGAGTCTATGCTGCATTGGAGGTAAGGGGGCAGGCTGACTAGTGCTTGGGACCAGAACATTTAGAGGATCATCCAGTTTGGTTACTCAACTGTAGGCAGCTCTGAGTCTATAATGTTGTCTCCTTGAAGTCAAGACTGACTAACCTGTTGATTTTGTGTCTTTTATTTATTTTTATTTATTTTTTTTAAGAGAGAGAGAGAGAGAGAGAGAGAGAGAGAATTTTTAATATTTATTTTTTAGTTCTCGGCGGACACAACATCTTTGTTGGTATGTGGTGCTGAGGATCGAACCCGGGCCGCACGCATGCCAGGCGAGCGCGCTACAGCTTGAGCCACATCCCCAGCCCCAATTTTGTGTCTTTTAATTGGCAGTCAAACATTCTCCTCATCAAAAAGTATTCCAACTACCAAGGAACAGCCAAAGTCTGCTTTCAAGAGCACACAATTTACAGAGTAAACGAGGACAAACTGAGACGCCCTAAGTATCCAAACTGCTGCAATCATTGTAGTCACCACGGGAGCCAAGCATATAATGTAGCATTTAGGATGTGCTTGCAGCATAAGGGTCTAAATTCATATGATTTAGGGCTTGTTATTTGCTTACATGCCATGAAAAGAGAAAATGAAGAGAGATTGGGAAATGTAGCCACCTCATATTTTCACTATGAAAGTTTCCAAAATCAAATTCTTCAACTTTGACAAGAAGGTGATTTTGAGCTAAAGTCTCAGAGGCCTCTGGGGATCAGACCAGAAACACAAATGAAAAAAGTGGACTCAGGACAGACTGGGATAAAATGGAGAATATGTATCTGGTCCCCAGAGGCCAGTAATTCCTCAGCCCCAGGCAAGTAACTGCCCTTTGGAAATGTGGGCCTTGTATGGCTACTATATAATATTTTTAAAAAGTCAATCTCAGGGGTCTGGGGATGTGGCTCAGTGGTAGAGCACCTGTCTGATATGCCCAAGATCTCAGGTTCAATCCCCAGCACTGCAAGAATAAAAGCAAGCCTCAACAATTTAGTGTCTGTATCAAAATATAAAATAAAGAAAAGGCTGGGCATGTGGGTCAGTGGTAAAGTGTCCCCTGGGTTTGATCCCCAGCACCAAAGCAATCCCTTCCCTGAAAATCCCAACGTTTCTCTGAAAATCTTTTATTTTTGTGGGGATGGGGGTTTTTCCTGGAGATTGAACCCAGGAGAGTTTTACCACTGAGGTACAGTTCTAGTCCCTTTTACTTTTTATTTTGAGACTGGGTATCTCTTAAGTTTTCAAGGCTGACCTGGAACTTGTGATCCTCCTACTCAGTCTCCTGAGTTACGACGAAAACTTCTTGATCTCTAGATGTTGGCAACTCATATTTAGGCTGAATTTGACCAGGAGATTGCCAATCTCCAGTTTAGTAGAAAAGGCACGAGACTTGGGCTGGGGATGTGGCTCAAGCGGTAGCACCCTCGCCTGGCATGCGTGTGGCCCTGGTTTGATCCTCAGTACCACATACAAACAAAGATGTTGTGTCCGATGAAAACTAAAAAATAAATATTAAAATTCTCTGTCTCTCAAAAAAAAAAAAAAAAGAAAAGAAAAGAAAAGGCACGAGACTAGAAATCAGAATCTGGGTTCAAACCAGTCACACACCTATGAGATCTTCAATAGGTCACTTTATCTCTGTGGGCTTCCCCCCACCCCCTTGAAATGGAGATAAGAATGTTTATCATCATCGTGTTACAGAATTGTGTTCATAAAATGAATGATCTTGCAGGCCTTCGACATAGGGTGATTGTTAGACAAATGTCCAGGTTGGTGAGTGTTGGTTTGATACACATTAGGGAGAATAGTAAAATTAACTCTTTTTCAACTAAATCCATGAGTCTAAGGAAAAGATACAAAAGAATTTTTGAAATTTTAAAACTAAAAGACTTTTATATTTTGGCAAAACATCAGAGACTGTGAGTCAGAGCAGCATCACTAGACTCAGAGCTCCTATGTTTTAAACAAAGGGCTAGTTTTTTTAAAGTCAGTGGCCATGGGCTATTCCTGGGCCATTCATTCTTGAGCCAGGGTAGGGGTTGGGGTGAATGGCAGGAGGGGCGCCAGCTTATCTATTAAAGCTACAGATCAACTTTGGGGGTGAACATTTACAAAGTCCTTCACCCTGGCAAGGTGAACAATGGAATTTACAGGTGTAAGACCTGGTGTAAATTTGCATGATAGTTGCAGAAGCTCAGGTTGCAGATTTCAGTTCAGTGACAACATGAATAATTCATGAGTCCTTTTGTCAGCTTGCAGCAACTAGTTTTTCTCTCTCAAATGCTTAAACCTGGCTGTAAAGAATTAACTGGCAAGAAACTGAATATTTCCCCACTTTGCTTTAAGGTTCAAAAGTGTCAGATGGAGAACTGTATCTTGAACTCTTCTGACTTAACCTGGTGTTCCTTGCTTCTGCCCTATTTGATTCCATTTTCTTAATAATTGATTAAGTGGATGAGTGGATTAAATTTGGATGATCTACCGTATGAATAAGAAGGCCTGTGTTGATTTTTAGAAAATAGCATTCCCATCCTTACAAAACCTGCCTCTTTACCATTTTTCCCCCATTTGAAGTTCTGCGAATGAAACCAGGGCTTTGAACATGCTAGGCAGCTACTTTACCACTAAGCCACACCCCAAAGCCCTATCTCTTTTTTGAAAAGATGTCTTTAGGAACTAAATATGATCCTGAAATTTTGCTTGTTTAGTTTACTTTAACTTTCAGCTAAAATGTGCAAAGCAAACCAGAGATGATGGCACACACCATAATTTCAGTGACTTGGAAGCCAGCAAAAAAAAAAAAAAAAAAAAAGTAGTTAAATATAACAAATTAGAATAAAAAAAATTTTTTTTTTTTTAAAGAGAGAGAGGGGGGGACAGAGAGAGAGAGAGAGAATTTTAACATTTTATTTTTATTTTTTCTTAGTTCTCGGCAGACACAACATCTTTGTTGGTATGTGGTGCTGCTGAGGATTGAACCCGGGTCGCACGCATGCTAGGCGAGCGCGCTACCGCTGAGCCACATCCCCAAGCCCTGAGAATAAAAAAAAATTTTTAAAAGTGGTTAAGCACCTCTGGGTTCAATCCCCAGTACCAAAATAAATAAATAAATGAATGAATGCATAAATTAATTAATTAATTAAAAATTAGGCTGGGGCTGTAGCTCAGTGGCAGAGCACCTTCCTAGCATGTGTGAAGCTCTGGGTTTGATTCTCAGCACCAGATAAAAAATAAATAAAGGCATTGTGTCCATCTACAAGTATAAAATTATTTTTCAAGAATTTTATATAGGGCTGGGGATGTGGCTCAAGCGGTAGCATGTTCGCCTGGCATGCGTGCAGCCCGGGTTCGATCTTCAGCACCACATACAAACAAAGATGTTGTGTCCGCCAATAACTAAAAAGCAAATATTTAAAATTCTCTCTCTCTCTCTCTCTCTCTCTTAAAAAAAAAGACATTTATGGGCAAAAGTTGATGCATGGAAATTCAGAGCTATAAAGACATTATAAAAGAAAGCAGACTCAGTTCCTTATTTCTAAAAAAAAAAATTTATATATATATATATATATATATATATATATATATATATATCTTTACTTTATTTATTGTATTTATTTTTATGTAGTGTTGAGGATCAAACCCAGTGCCTCACAACTCTACTGCTGAATTATAACCCCAGCCCCAAGTATAAAATTTTTTTTTGAAAATTAGGAAAAACCAAGCAGTTTCAGTGATAACATAATGTACTTGTTTAAATGCCAATTGTGAACAAAAACTTAGATACGCTTTTTTTTTTTCTTTGCAACTGGGGATTGAACTCAGGTGCACTAGACCACTGAGCCACATCCCCAGCCCTATTTTGTATTTTATTTAGAGACAGAATCTTGCTGAGTTGCTTAGTGCCTCACTTTTGCTGAGGCTGGCTTTGAACTTGTTATCCTCCTGCCTCAGCCTCTGGAGCCGTTGGGATTACAGGCTGGATACACCTTTTATATAATGTTTAGGACTGTGGATGGGATTCAGTAGTAGAACACTTGCCTAACATATAAGGCTCTGGAGATAATGTTTGGAATTGCTTTAAAAAATTTAGCCGTGGGGCTGCAGATGTGGCTCCATGGTAGAGCACTTGCCTAAACAAGCCCAAGACCGAGTTCAATCCCCAGTATCACACACATATACAACATTAACTGTATGTGTGTTTAAGTATGTGGGAGCACATGAGTGAAACTACATTGTCTGGGAGTAAATAATTATTGAAAATGGATCATCAGTACACTGGGATTCTTTTTTCTTTCTTTCTTTTTTTTTTTTTTTTGAGAGAGAGAGAGAGATTTTTTTTTTAATATTTATTTTTTAGTTTTCGGCAGACACAATGTTTGCATGTGGTGCTGAGGATCCAACCCGGGCCGCATGCATGCCAGGCCAGTGTGCTACCGCATGAGCCACATCCCCAGCCCCACACTGGGATTCTTGATGATGTTCTCTCTAATGTTTTATAAAAAAGAACAAAAATGTGAATTGCTTTGTTGTAGGTGATATTTTATCAGTTTACCCCTCCCATGGGACTTCATTTGTCTTTATTTTTAAAATTATAAGTTGTAAAAGGCATATATGCTTAGTGCAAAAATTTTTTTTTAAAAAAAGGAATATGTAAACAGTAAAAGTTCTTATCTGTATCTCACTGTGACTTTTCCCCCAGTCTTACATGTCTCTCCAGGGATGATGACAGTAAAAGTCAAATGCATATTCTTTCAATCTATCCTTCAGGCATGCACAGACATTTGCAGAAATGAGTGTTTTTTTTAAAGAAATTCTTTATTATAAAAGACAATTTCATTGTATAGAAGGATCAACTTCCCTTCAAGTAAAACATGTATCCAATTCTATAATGTGGAAATGTTATCACTTTGACTTTTTTTTTTTTTTTTTTTTTTTTTTGTGGTACTAGGGATTGAATCCAGGGCCTTGTGCATGCAAGGTAAACACTAAGCTATAACCCCAGCCCCCACTTAGAATTTTTATTGTCAGATTTTGCTTCAACTATAAAAACTTAATTCCCTTTATTAATAGGTTAAGCTTTATCGACATCATAAAATGACATTTTTGCATCTGAATTTTTTCCAGTGAATAATGACTGATCACTTTAAGGTATGGCCACTAAAAGTCACTTAAAAAAAATCACTGGTATCTTTTAGTTAAAGGCATTTTGTGTGCATATTTCAGGGGACAAGGCAACTTCATTGGGGCTGAAGAAATCAGCTTGTGATGGTTGTGATTAATTTTATTTTTTATTTTCTGAATTTATTATTATTAGTAGTAATGGTAGTGGTTGTGATTAAACCCAGGGGCACTTTACCACTGAGATACATCCCCAGCCCTTTTTATATTTTGATTTTGTTTTTTATTTTAAGACAGAGTCTCACTAAGTTGCTGAGGCTGGCCTTAAACTTGCCCTTTTCCTGCCTCAGCCTCCTGAATTACTGGGATTACAGGTGCACGCCATAATACCTTGTGTGTGTGTGTGTGTGTGTGTGTGTGTGTGTGTGTTTTGCTGGGGATTGAACCCAGTGCCTTGCGAATGCAAGCACTCTACTAACTGAGCTGTATCCCCAGCCCCCATTATAGCATTTTAAAGAGTGAAGAAAAACAATCATTTTGAAGTCATGTCTCTTACTGTTTATGCTGCTGGCAACATAGGTTATTTAGATGCATGAACTTTTACTGAATGATGAGCAGTAGAAGCTCTCAACATATTTTGAAAGGATGCTCTCTCCTTTCTTATTCTGGAACATCTCCAGCCACCCATTCCCACCTTCCCATCCTGTTCAATTTTACCCAAACTTCTCAATATAGGATCTGTTTCTTCCAGATGCCTCAAATCTACTTCCAGCAATGGCAGGAACCACAGATTTTAAGAGCGACCCTTCTTTGTTTTCTCTCTGATTCAGTTTCAAGGCTCATGAAAGGCACTATTCTGACAGCTCTGGAGGCTTGAGGCCTGTTTATATGTGTGCTGTGTATAGCATGGCCTCTCTCTGTCACATGAACAGTAGTCCTCTTTTTGCACCTGCAGGAATCAGCATGGGGCAAAGGCCAGGCTGCTCCATCCTCAGTGTTTCTCCTGATGCGAAGCAATTAGCCAGGATTCAGGGGCAGGTCCTTTCTGTTCCTTACACTCCTCTACTACCCTCTTCCCCTCTTTCTCTATTGAGTGCATGTGTGTATGCCCACGTGCACACATATTCACTCATGAAGTCTAATTGGCACACATGAACTGGACATTGTACTACAGAGACCCATTTATTAAGGAATCATTTAATAAATATTTGCCATGTAGCAAGTGTACCAAACTCCTACAGGGAATTTGCCCCCACAAAGTGAGTAACTGGGAATCTTATGTAATATGACAGTTGAGGTATAACTTTTGTATTAACTTGAAATATCTCTATCTGTAGGTTTCTTTTTGGGGTAGGTAACTGGTGGGGGATATAAGTGCTCCAAAAATTTATAGGTAGATTAAATTTTACATATATATATATAAATTTTACATATACATACACACACACATATATATATATGTGTGTATTTCTATATTTATATCTATCTATCTATCTATATGTAAAATTTGTAAGACATTATTGGATTTGTAGCAGCTTTTAAAATTTTTTTATGGCAATACAGCATATAAAATGTTGCCATTTTTAACCATTTTTTTTTTTGAGAGAGAGAGAGAGAGAGAATTTTTTTTTAATATTTATTTTTTAGTTCTCGGCGGACACAACATCTTTGTTGGTATGTGGTGCTGAGGATCGAACCCGGGCCGCACGCATGCCAGGCGAGCGAGCTACTGCTTGAGCCACATCCCCAGCCCATTTTTAACCATTTTTAATGTGTACAATTCAGTACACCAATTACATTCTCAAAACTGTTCAGCCATTATCGTTATCTATTTCCAAAACTTTTTTTGTGTGTGTGGTACTGGGAATTGAACCCAGGGCCTTATGCATGTGAGGCAAGCACTCTTCCAACTGAGATATATCCCCAGCCCTCCAAAACTTTATCATCACAAACAAACTGTACCACATCCCTGGCCCTTTTGTTTGTATTTTATTTTGAGACAAGGTCTCACTGAATTGTTTGGGGCCTTGCTGGCTTTGAACTTATGATCTTCCTGCCTCAGCCTCCCAAGCCACTGGGATGACAGGCATGAGTGACTGAGCCCCGTGGTAGCCTGTTATATACTTTCTGTCTTGGTGAATTTGAACATTCTAGATGTTGCAATAAGTGGAATCATACAGTATCTGACTTCACTTACATTAATGTTTTCAAGGATCATCCATGTTATATCATGTATCAGAATTTCATTCCATTTATACTGAATAATATTCCATTATACAGATGTATCACATTTGCTTATCCACTTATCTGTTGATGGACATTTGGGTTGTTTCCACATTTTAACTGTTGTGAATAATGCTTCTATGTACATTGGCATACAATTATTTGTTTGAGTCTCCATTTTCAGAAAATGTATATCTAAGACTTGAATTGCTAGGTCATATGTTAATTACATATTTAAAAACAAATTTTTTTTAGTTGTAGATGGACACAATACCTTTATTTTATGTATTTATGTTTATGTAGTGCTGAGTATTGAACCCAGTGCTTCACACATGCTAGGCAAGCTCTCTACCACTGAGCCACAACCCCAGTCCCTGTTAATTACATATTTAACTTTCAGGAATAATCAAAGTGTGCTCCACAGTAGCTGTGAGACTTTATATTTCCACCAACAAAGTTTGTTGGTTCTAATTTCTCTGCATCCTCACCAACACTTTTTATTGTATTTTTTTTGGGGGGGGAGGGTACTGGGTTTCAAAGCCATGGACTCATGCAGGTTGGGCAAGCACTATACCAGTGAGCTATATCCCTAGCCCCCTTTTCTGTATTTTAAAATAAGCCATCTAGTATGTGTGAAATGCAAATAGTTCTTGTCACACATTTTTTTCCTTCCTTCCTCCCTCCCTCTGTCTCTCTGTCTGTCTGTCTCTCTCTCTCTCTCTCTCTTCTTTTCCTTTCTGTACCAGGGATTGAACCTAGGGGTTCTTAACCACTGGGCCACATCCCCAGCCCCTTTTTGTATTTTATTAGGAGAGGGCCTCACTGAGTTGCTTTAGGATCTCGCTAAATTGCTGAGGATGGCTTTGAACTTGCAATCCTCCTGCCTCAGCCTTCTGACCTGCTGGGATTATAGGCTGTGCCACCTCGCCAGCTATCACACATTTTCTTGATCAACTACTGTCCTGTGTGCGTGTGTGTGTGTGTGTGTGTGTGTGTGTGTGTGTGTGTAAATGGTGTGTGTGAGAGAGAAGTATGGGGATTTTTATCTTTTTATTTAGGATTCTCACTGGTGGGGAGTAGGCTTAAGTGGTGAGTAATATAGACCATTCCCTTAAAAAGTTGTTGTAGTATCTGGCTGGATGTGGTGGTGCATGTCTGTTATCCCAGCAACTCAGGAGTCTGAGGCAGGAGGATCACAAGTTCAAAGCCAGCCTCAGCAACATAGTGAGGCCTTCAGCAACTTAGTGAGAACTTGTCTCAAAATTAAAAATAAAAAAGTAGATATAGATCAGTGGTTGAATGACCCTGGGTTCAGTCTCTGGTACCGCCCCCCCCCCCAAAAAAAAAAGTCTTGTAGTTAGTTTTTTCTCTCCTGCATACAGACCCCCATGGAAAGCATAATAATGATGGCTTCATTGGGAGGAGAACTCAGAAAAGCACTTGCCCACTTTTTAGTCACATCTCAACACTACTCTGTGTAATATATAGATTGTAGGAATTTAAAATCTGGGCTCATAAGTACAAATTCCAGAAAAGTTCCTTTACTTTGTGTGAATTGCAAGATAAAATGCTCTCCAGTAGGGACAAGCCCTCTGAGCAATGCTTGGTGCCATTTATATACATTAGCTGGATGGATTCCACTGAGCCTGCGGTGACAGAGCCTGCTAATAGTTCGTTCACTCATTTGTTCTTTTTTGTATTATTCATTTATTCATCCAATGAAACCTTCATTGACTCTGCCTTGGTTCCAGATTTGGAGCTAGGAGTTGGGGATACAGACAGACAAGGATGAGGAAGATCAGTGCCCCAGGGCAGTCTGTAATGAAGGGGTGTGGAGGAAAACACAGAATCACAGTGGGTATGCCCGGGTGCTGCCAGAAGCACCTGCTAGATGCCTGGGGCCACAGGCAGGCAATGGAGGGGGCGGGATCTGGGGGCTTAGTGGGAATTTCCCTTGGATAATCAGCCTTGGAGCTCAGAACAAGGGTCTGAAGGGAGACAAAACAACCATACTGGAAGCCATTCATCAGTAACACTTAACTGAACACCTACCAGGACCAGAGCACGTTATAACATAATAATGATGGTAATAAAAATTATAACTGACATTTATTGAATGTTTCCTATGTGCCAGTCAATGTACTAAGCATTTTAAAATAGACTTCACTTTTTATAGCAGTTTTAGGTTCACAGCGAAATCGAGCAAAAAGTACAGAGAGTTCCCACACACACATCCCTTGACATACATATAGCTTCCCATTAACATCCTGCATTACAGTGGTACATTTGTTACAATGGATGAACCTACATTGACAAAGTACCAAAGTACCCCCTTTTACTTCAGTGACCACTCCTTGTGTGCATAATAATGTATCTACATCTCTGTAGTATTGTACAGAGGAGTTTCACTGTCTTAAAAATTCTGTCTGCTTCACTTAGGCATATTTCACATATTAACTAATTTAATTCTCATACCAACTGTGTGAGGCAGGGACAATTTTACCATTTTTTGGATGTGACAATGAACATACAGAGGTACATAGAGAACAGGATATTTGCCCAACCAAGTATTGTGACTTGAAGCCTAGCACAGCTCATTTCATTTCTGCCTATTTGTCTATGAAACTTTGTCTACCTACTTATAGCCTATGTTGTTACAATCATGCTATAATAACCTGCTTTTTTGTATTTTTATATTTCTATAGAGTACTCAATACATATACTTTTTTCAAACTTATTAAAGAGAAAAACATGTTAGAAAATATGTAAAACAAACAAAAAACTGCTATATGTTGACTTCTGCACAAAACTTAAAGCATGAGTATGTTTAGCATATTTCCTTAAATTCCTTCCTTTGCTGCTGGGCCTAGTGGCTTGGGAGGCTGAGGCAGGAGGATCCCAAGTTCAAAGCCAGCCTCAGCAACTTAGCAAGTCTCTGTCTCAAAGAAAGGGCTGGTTATGTAGCCTATGGTTAAGTGCTCCTGGGTTCAATCCTCAGTAGAAAAAAAAAGTTCTTTTTTCCTTTGCTCATTTTTTTAAAAAAATGATACTGGGGATTGAATTCAGGGGCACTGGACCACTGAGTCACATCCCCAGTCCTATTTTGTATTTTGTTTGGAGATAGGGTCTCACTGAGTTCCTTAGCACCTTGCTGTTGCTGAGGCTGGTTTTGAACTTGTGATCCTCCTGTCTCAGCCCCCTGAGATGCTGGGATTATACTCATGCGCCACTGGGCCCAGCTCCTTTTCTTACTTCAAAAAAAAAAAAAAAACAACCTGGAGGCTGAGGCAGGAGGATCATGAGTTCAAAGCCAGCCTTGCAAAAGTGAGACACTAAGCAACTCAGTGAGACCCTGTGTCTAAATAAAATACAAAATAGGGCTGGGGATGTGGCTCAGTGGTCCAGTGCCCCTGAGCTCAATCCCTGGTACTCAAAAAAACAAACAAACAGGGCTGGGAATATAGCTCAGTTGGTAGAGTGCTTGCCTTGCATGCACAAGGCCCTGTGTTCAATCCCCAGCACCACACACACACACACACACACACACACACAAAAAAAAAAAAAAAAAAAAAAAGCAACAACTTTGCTATTCTGGAGAGAGGGTAAAATCTATGATTTGGCTCAGTCATGTTGCCGAATGCCAGGGGGAGCATGCATGAACCTTGAAACCCCTGTTAACCTTGTTCCTTCACTTCTCCACTGAGCTGTCACAAAGTTTTCTGTCCCTGAGATAACATAATTGATAAAAACAATTTAAAAGAAAGAAAGATTCCTTTTGACTCATGGTGTCAGAGGTTTGGTCCTTAGTTGCTTGCCCCTGTTGCCTTGAGGCCTGTGACAAGGCAGCAGCACATCAAGGCAGAATACCTAGCAGAAGAAAATGCTCACCTGATGGCAGTACAAAGCAGAGAAGAAAGGAAGGAATCTGGCATCCTAGTATCTCATTCAAGGGCATACCTCCAATGACCATTCTTCCCTCTGGACCCCTCCTCTGAAAGTTTCTACCACCACCCAATAATAGCACCAGCTGGGGACCAAGTCATAAGCCATAAGCTTTGGATGGATGGCATTTAAAATCCAACCTGGGCAACTTAGGAAGTGCCTGTATCAAAAAGGGTTGGGGATGTAGTTCAATGGTGAAGAGTCCCTGGGTTCAATCCCCAGTGTCCCCCCCATCCCCAACAACAACAACAAAAAATCCAAACCATAACAGACTGGAAGCTCCATGACACAAGAGCCACACTGGAATTTGCTCACCACTTTATCCGTAGTAGCAAGCATGGCCTAGCACATACACAGTAGGTACTGAATAAATACCTGGTTTCCCAGCTTTCTTTCTTTTCTTTTTGTGGTGCTGGGGATTGAACCCAGGGCCTTGTGCATGCAAGGCAAGCACTCTGCCAACTGAGCTATAGCCCCAGTCCTTCTGCCTTTCTTTCTTGTTCAGGATTTATGCACAGTAACAATAACATGGGGAGTAGGGGTGGCTCAGAGCTAGAACACTTGTCTAGTATGCTGGACACAGTGGCACCATCTTGGTGTCCCTAGAGTTGTTGCAGTGTGATTGCGGGTATTGGGTTTGATCCTCAGCAAAAACCAAACCAAACCAAAACCTGACTTTAAGATTGAAATCAGATCATGTGATTATGTGTTTTCCTCATAGGCCTGGTTTGATTTTTTTTTTTTTAATACCTAGGGATTGAATCCAGGGGTGCTTACCCACTGAGCTACATCCCCAGCTCTTTTTATCTTATTTAGAGACAGGGTCTCACTGAGTTGCTTAGCACCTCACTTAAGTTGCTGAAATTGGCTTTGAACTTAGGATCCTCCTCCTCAGCCTCCTGAGCCAGGCATGCACCACAACTCTCAGCCTGGGTTGAATTTTTATTTTATCTTGAGTACAACCTTGAGAGAAGCTGGTGAGAAAGGAATCAAGAAGCACAGGAGGCAGGTTGACCTTGGACAGGGGAGCATTTCTTCAGTTGTAGCAAGTGGAAGATCTGAAGGTAAGTGCAGTTTAGTTTGCAGGTTGGGAAAGGAAGAGGAGCCATTGTTTTTGATGACTTTGCTTTGCTCAATGAGCTGAGTGGCAAGGTTACACCTGAAGAGGGTAGGTGTGGGAATAGGCATGAAATAGTTGTCATGGAAACTAAAAGAAGTTTCTAAAGTAATGCACTGGGGATTCCTAGGTACTGGGGATTGAACCCAAGGCTTTGTGCATGCTAGGTGAGCTCTTCACAGAGCCACATCCCCAGCCCTTTTTGTATTTTATTTACAGACAGGGTCTCCCTGAGTTGCTTAGGGCCTTACTAAGTTGCTGAGGCTGGCCTTAAAATCACGATCCTCCTACCTCAGCCTTCTGAGTTGCTGGGATTTCAGGTGTGCACCAGGTTGCCCAGCTCATCCCCAACTCTTGGCTCAAGCCATCTTCCTGCTTTAGCCTCTGGTACTACAGGGGCTTGTCACCATGCCTGGTTACCATTGGTTTCTTAAGTGGGCACTTGTTTTTAGTTTGTCACTGCAGGGATTTTTAACATTGTGTTCTTCCATGAGCTGCCGAAGCGAGCACATCATTGTGTTCTTCCATGCTCAGCCCCCCCAAAATTGCATGAGTTATTTGAGTTTTAGTGCATTGTCCAGGGAGGGGTGAGAGGAGTTCTACAACATTCCTCTGGCTCTTCAAAGGAATTAGGCTTCCAAAGGAATACAAAATAAAACAGTAAAGATTTTGCAGCAAAATCACTTTAAAAAGTAGATAAGAGAAAAATACCAAATTTGGGAAAGTTACAGAATTGCAGCGATCACACAAGATGCCCACAGTTCCTATCACTAGCCCTTGGAACCCCTCCTTACTTAGTACCCAAATGCTCAGCCTCTTTTAGTTTCCTTTCTCTAGGATATTCCTGCTTTCTGGCACATGGACCCCCCAAATACCCTTTATGGGAAAACTGTGAGTGGATTTCATGGACTAATCTATTCTTTCATCTGTGTGGTCTGATTCCTTTATCAAAGCCCATTCTTGTCTTTCCATAAAGGCCATTTAGCATTTTGCTTCCACAGAGTTTCCAAAGAGGAACCCCTGGAGCATCTTACATTGCCTGCCAAGAAGACTTGAATTTTATCTTTAAATTTCATTTTATTTTCTCAATCTGCTCCTTACACTATTTCTGCACATCTTAAAGTTACAAAAACATTATTTTTTTCCCAGAATCCTCAAACACACATTTCGGTAAGTCACCTCATGTTTGTCAGTGATTTCAAAGACCTTTTGGTTAGGATCAAATCTGGCTGATTTTCTCTGTTGACTTTAAAAAGGTGTTAGGTACATATTAAGTGAAAACATACTTGTAGGGCAGACTTTTCAGTTAATTTCGTTTTGTAGAATTAAGATTCTATGTTGGGTCAAAAGAATGTATTGAATTATGTTTTCTAGAAATTTCCTTCTTTATGGAGCATTTTTCTAACCATAGAAAAGTGATTAGAGAATGCAACCATAGGAAGGTATCTTTCCTATACTTCAATTCATTAACCAAATGCCATTCTGTGTCTGGAAAGGGTGGCTCCACTCTCATGTCACCTGCAAGGACAATGTCTCTTCTCCCGTCGTGGAAAAAGTTCATAGTCCGCCTTTTTTTTTTTTTTTTTTTCCTTCCATGGTTCCAAAGGTTGCATTCAGGACATCCCAAATGCTCGCTCGGCAACTGCTCTACCATTGAGCTCTATCTTCACCCTTTAAAATATTTTAATTTTAAGACAGGGTCCTGCTAAGTTGCTGAGGCAGGCCTTGAACTTGCAATCCTTCCAAATAGCTGGAATTACAGGCCTGCACCACCATGCCCAGCTGGTTTTACTTTTTAATTTTTTAAAATTGTCCTGATTTTGTCACCATTCATGAAGTAGATGATACCTTCCTGGAGACACAATACCTATATGGGGTAAGGAAATTGAGGTAGAGGATTTGTCCCAGGAAACATGTGATAAGGTGAAAGTTAATCTTCTGATAGCCATTATCTTTTTGTGTGGAACTGTTGTGTAGTGGTGAGAATTCCTCTCTGATGACAGCCCCAGTTTTACCAATGAGTAGCTGGGAGGCTTATTATAAGACACTTTGCCTCTCTGCACCTCAGTTTCCTCATCTATAAAATGGATTTTGCTGGGTGGTTGTAAGGAATAAGGAGATGATATTTGTAAAATGCCTGGTGCATAATGAATAAAATATAAACATTCATTAACTTGGGGATGGGAAGTAGCTTAGCAGTAGAGCTTTGCATAGTATTTGTGAGGCCCTGGGCTCCATCCTCAGCATCTCAAGAAAGAGAGAGAGATTTATCAACCTTTTTCCTCTATGCTGCCTGGCAAAACTCTTTAGTGAAAGAAATAAGATTTAGGAAGGTTCCATTGCAGATTTGGTTTCTGGGAGGGCAATTGCAGAATCTGAGATTGTCTGGAACTGGGAGAGCCCTTAGAAGCAAAATTAGTTTACACACAAACCCCAATAGTGACACTGGTACTTAAGGAGGGGACGTGTCTTTTAAAAAACCTTTGTTTAAAAAAGTGTATTTAAAAGGAACTCTTTCAAAGTAAAAATGTATTGTGCACTAAAGTAAGAATTCTCATGCTTAAAGCTCCTCTGATTAATGGATATAAATCAGTTATATCTAAGATGGTATCAAAGTAAAGAAAGACAGGTGGAATCTTTTTAAATTAAAGGCCAATTTACATTTTAAAAATACAATAATGCACAGATGATGAATAAATCCATTAGCATATATAGCCATTAACATGTAAATCATGTTGCTAATCTCCCTCCAACAGAAAAAAATAAATGGACTATCAAAATATTTGGGGGAATGTCAGATGCAATTTCCCTTAAATCACTTCTTCTAGACTTTTTTCCCCACCCAAGATTCCTTTGGCCTGTCTACCATAAGAACAAAAATAAGCTTAATACATAGATAAGTGCTTGCCTTACACTACAAAAGAAACATTTGTTCTCCCAGATAACTCTTAAGTAAACTGCTGTCAAAACAATTAGTGTTATTTTTCTATTATCCTCCTATTTTCGAGTAAATAACCATTTCATGAATATATTAATTATCTAGTAGGTGGAGAAGATAAGAAGGGCTCCTCTTCTCCAGAAGCAATGATAAATCACCAACTGCATACCAAAACACAAGGACGGGTCCTAAGCTGGATCATGGTGTGTCCACATTTCACCTAGCAGAAAAGAAGTGGCAATGTTTTGATAGATGTAACCACGCTGCAGTGGAACTATGTTGAGCTAACCAAGTGTTATATAGTTTTATTGCCCACAAAGGTCTTTTATTGGCTCGCAGTTTAGAAAACACATTTGAGATCGGTGTAATGGGTCATTTTAAAGAATGAGGAAAGTGAGGCTAAACCTTGAGTATACTGTTCTCACTTAGAAGAACCTAGTTTATTTTCTAAGTGCTGGATAGATATTTTCTCTCTAAAACCCCTTTTGAAAATAAACGATGACACTTTAAGCTCACTCTACCTTTGGGAATCCTGCCCAACTTCTGGTAGCTTTGAATGTGTCTTTTGAAATCTCTGGCCCAGAATTCTTCACCATCCGCAGTGGTTAAACGCCCGCGCTGAAAGGGAACACATTTTGAGGGGTGGGGGTGCGGAGTGGGGGGTGGGGGTGGGGAGAAAACCAGAAAAGTGCTTTCTCTTCCTATTTTGAAGGAGCAAGATGTATTTTTCCATATTAAATATTTTGAAAAAGTTGAATGCAGCATTGTGCCAGATAATTAAAATGTAAATTTCAGTATCTATGCTTGCTTTGTGGTTTTTTTAATACATTTAAGTTAGTTGTCTTTTCAAACATGTGGTCAGCTGTTGTATTCACATATGGTCAAATGATCAAAGTCTGAACTCCTCTCTAATTGTCCCCCCGCTGCTCGTCTGCTCTGTCCGTGATCAAGGTCTCAGCAGGTGACGGGAACCGGCTGTAAGGAGAATGAGGCACCGCGAGGCCGGAGCTCAAAGAAATAAAGACTTCCAGTACATCACCCTGACAGTAAAGAGCGGAGGAAAAGTGACGTCTGCCTAGGAGTGCTTATATATTTTTTTTGTTCGCCAATCTGCATACATTTTTCTTGAGCTAAATGCAAATGGAGCCCGGGCCAGCTCGCAGCGACGGAGCCCCCCACTTCAGCGCGCCGCCGCCTCGGGAAGAAGCTGCTAAGTCCCACAGTTTATAGTATTTCGCATGTTTGTGGAAATCATTGCAATTCTTTTCACTTCTGCTTGTCATTGTTTGCCCAGAGTTCACTTTGCCAGATGGCGCTTTATTGTCACTAGTGGTTACACCTCGCTATTGGATCAGTTCAAGACCAAATGGTGTGAAGAGCTTTCATACTTAGAGGATTTAGTCAAACATTCATTCTGTGCTATTCAGGCTGCTGGAGCACTGATTCATGAACGAGCCGGCTGACCTAGGAACGCAGGGAGGAGAAAAGGGCCCAGGTCTTTTTTCACCCTAAATTATTAATTTGCTTTCTATTTACAATCCAAATTGGGAGGGGAATTATAATTGAGCAGGACTATCTTGTAGAAACATAAATAAGATGCTAGGGAAGGGGTCGGGGATGCAGAACGAGATACTGCCTCCTGGGACTACTGCCAGGGCTTAAGGGGGCGGGGGTGCCGGCCCAAGGGAAAGCACAACGCAGTTATTTTCCCCCAATCCTGATTCCTGATCATCTCTGCTGTCTTATCAATGAGCCAGTTTGATTCCCAAATGCCACGATATGATCGCATCGAGATTTTTTGACACATATTTTCCTGCAGAAGTTGCCAGATGTGAAACGTTTTCAATTGTGAACATGTTTCACATAGGAGCACATTTTCAAAGTTGGGAAGGGATCTCTAAAATCCAAGAGATTCCATTCATTCTGTGTAATTTGTAAGGGAGGTCTGAGGAATCTGGACAAATTCCGGGTGGGTGCACTTTTCTGCTTTAGAAATTGGGTAATTTGGGGACCCAAGACAAATGGCTTCATACTGTTTGTGTATGGTTTTTTTTTTTTAAATTGATACTGTATGCGCCTTTTTGAAGCAGATCAATGAATGAATCTCCTAGCCACTGCCCCCTGTCTTCCTTTCTTCATCAAATCTGTTTAAGTGACTGCAAAGCTGGGGCCGTGAAATGAAGACAGGGCAGCAGGAAAAGGGTTAAGCAAACAATGACTCAATTGCTCTGCCTAATTTTGTTTCTTATTAAATATGAAGTCCTCTAGTTGTCGCCCTAGTTTCCTTTTTCCTTGGGATGGGAGTATAGCTTTACCTAACTATTCAAAGTGGTGTTGAAAGGACAAAGAAAAGCACCGATGTGAAGAGGGAGGTTCTTTGGCAGAGGCAGGTGCTAAGGGATTTGGAGGTTATTATAGAAGAAACCCTTGAAGCCCTGGGTGCAATTCCTTGCCGTAGTAAGAAAGGCAAACAGGATAATGGATTGTATCAACAGAGGGAGGGAACCCAAATCAAAAGACGTGATCTTGTTACTGTATGGCCTGATATTGTCCCTCTACAAAGAGCTGGTTGGCGCTAATCAAACACTGCATCAAACACTGCACTGCCGGCCTAATCACCTTGTCCTCAGAAGCCTATTGTCCTGGGCAAGGCCCAGTTCCCAGAGCAGCCGGGATGATACCTGTTTTTTCCAACGAAGGGAATGGAACAAGAAGTGTAGGTTTTCTCCATCTTATGGGTTTAATTTTTTTTTTTTTTTGCATGGAGGTATAATGCAAAATTATGTAATAATAGTATCCCGGGGCCTGACCTAACCCAGGGGAAGCCACAGCAGTGGGGATTGCAGCTCTGCTTGGCAAGTAAGCACAGCTGGGAGGAACAAAGCACCGAGTGGGGGTCCTCTGGTTTTTTTGCACACAACATTTCTGGACTTCGGCTCTTTGCTATGCTAAGTGGGCTGCCGAGTAATTGGACCTGCCCTTATGGAGGGGAGGGGACAGAGAAAGCTGGAAGGGCAGAGTGAGAAAACAGGAACTGTGGAGCTGAGAGGGATTCTAGGTGGGGGTGGGGTGGAGGCAGAAGGCAAGGGACTTAGCTTTCCAGCAGCTTCTGGAAGCAAAACAATGATGTAGGCAGGGAGAGTTTGTTTTAATATTGAACCAGATGACTTTGCGTTTTTCCTTTGCAAGCGGGAGAAAATTGGGTGAACAGCAAGTGTCTGGAGTTAGGAGGAAGGTGTCTTGGACTTGTCAAAGTCACTTCTTGGGGCTTCGGTTTCCTCATCTGAAAAACTGAAAAGGGAGGCAGTGTCAATTTGAAATCTAAGTTCCCTTCCAGGTCTTACACTGGGAACCCACTTCCTTAGGAAGGGACAGTGTCTCTGGGGGGTCAACAGACCCAGCTCTTTTGAGCCTCTGGAATGACTCAAATCAGTTCAGGTACAGAATTAGGTGAAAGTATTGCAATCTCTTCCACTGGACTGGAGACCTCCTTTTGGCTGGCAGATGTGTGCTGAGTAGCTGGCTAAAAAGTACTTGCTTCTTTAACCAAAATTGAACAAGGACGAAATAGTTGGAGGTTTACAGCTATTTACAGCTGTTTTAGAGGCTGTCCCCCACTGTTCCTGTCGCCTTGCAAAGTTCAGAAATTCCTCTTTTGGGTTCATATGGCAGAGGCCAATCAAATGCTTTCATCAGCTCACCATTGCATGTTGAGTGATATATTGCCACCAGTTAAAATGTGACCTTCCCTATGACCCTCTTGCAAACATTAATTGTGCAGAACATCTTTCTCCTCCAACAAGAATATCTTCTTGAAAAGGCCACTCCTTTACTTAAGGGCAGAGTTAGTCCCAGTCATCGAACTTGGTTACAAAGCTTATCTTGTATTACTTGGTCCAAGGATTCCTGGAAAAAAGAATCCCATAGGCCTAACAGAAGGGCCAGGAAGAGATTATTTTCCTCCGTGACTTTGCAACCGATTGCTCAAAGATCACTAAAAAGGACCTTTTGAACTTCGATGAGATACTTATTTACCATAATAAAAACACAGGCCTAATCATCAGAGAATAGAAAGATGTATAACTAAGGCTTTACCTTAGCTTCAGTGGATTTTGTGTAAAACCTTTGATTTGCCAAGGAAAAGACAGGACACATTTTAAAGTGTGCAGAAATATCAAAACAACATAAGCAATGATGGTTATCTGATTTTCAAACTGACTGATGAATAAAGATAGCTTCTTTTTTATTTAAGAAGAAATGAGAATTTATACCCCATTTGATTCAAATGTATGATATGTCAAGATCATTGTATTGTCATGAGCAACTAATAAAAAAATAAATAAACCACATGAACAAGGATTTCTGATCATTTTTTATTATACAGTTGGTTCTTATCATGGAGCCCACTGTATGAGATATATATGAGTGTGTATTGGGATTGAACTGGAATTGAACCACTGAGCTACTTTCTCAGTCCTTTTTATTTTCATTTTGTATTTTGAGACAGAGTCTCACTAAGTTGTTGAGGGTGTAGCTAAGTTGCTGAGGCTGGCCTGGCAACACTTTTTTCTTTCTTTCTTTCTTTTTTTTTTGGTTCCATGGATTGAACGCAGGGTTCTTAACCACTGAGCCACATCCCCAACCCTTTTTAGTTTTTATTTTGAGACAAGATCTTGCTGAGTTGCTTGGGTCCTCACTAAGTTGTTGAGGCTGGCTTCGAACTTGTGATCCTCCTGTCTCAGCCTCCTGAGTTGCTGGGATTACAAGCATGCTCCATTGAGCCTGGCAACTTTTTTGTTGTTGTTGTTGTCGTTGTTTTTTGGTGCTGTGGATTCAACCCAGGGCCTTGTGCATGCAAGGCAAGCACTCTATCAAGTGAGCTATACCCTCAGCTTACAATTTTGTTTTTAATGAAAGAACAGAAGCTGCAAAACAGGGAAATAATGGAATTGTCTTTAAAATTCACTAAACCAACCCAGATAACTAGGGAGATAGGGAGATATTATTTCTACTTTATTTGATCCCCCTTTGACTACTTTTTTTTTTTTTTTTTTTTTTTTTGTGGTGCTGGGGATTGAACCAGAGCCTTGTGCATGCAAGGCAAGTACTCTACCAACTGAGCTATATCCCCAGTCCTTGCCTACCATTTTATTAATGTTTTTTTTTCTAAAGAAAAATGGCCTTGGGGCTGGGGATGTGGCTCAAGGGGTAGCACGCTCGCCTGGCATGCATGCGGCCCAGGTTCGATCCTCAGCACCACATACAAACAAAGATGTTGTGTCCGCCTAAAACTAAAAAATAAATATTAAAAAATTCTCTCTCTCTCTCTCTCTCTCTCTCTCTCTCTCTCTCTCTTAAAAAAAAGAAAAATAAAAATGGCCTTAAATTGATGTAGAAATCTCAAGACCATGCCTGATACATCCATGCTAGGTTTGTGTGCGTATTCCAATACAGCAAACATGGGAGGCAATTTTTTATTAGATTTTTCTTTCTAGACTGAGAAGGTAAAGATGCTTTCTTTTGGGGGCGTCATTTCATCTTCTACCTTGTTTGTGGGGAGGAAAGAGCAATGGATATGAAGTCAGATGAATCTGGATTTGAGTCCCAGCTTAACTACTCTGTAGCTGTTTGACATTGGGTAAGTCACTTAGCTTCTCAGAACGCCCTCTATCAAATGAAAGTCATGATTTCCACCTGCTTTCAAAATCTGTGAAAGAAATGTTCATGAACTCATCTTGGTAATCATGTCAACAATCAGATATACATTTCTTCTCCTTCTCCTTCTCCTCCTTCTTCTTCTCCTCCTTCTCCTTCCCCTTCTCCTTCTTCCTCCTTCTCCTCCTCCTTCTTTTTTTTTTTGGTACTGGATACTGAACCCAGGGGCCAGGGGCACTTAATCACTGAGCAACATCCCCAGCCCTTTTTATTTTTCATTTTGAGAGACAGGGTCTTGCTAACTTGCTTAGGGTCTCACTAAGTTGGTGAGCCTGGCTTTGACCCTGTGATCCTCCTGCCTCAGCCTCCTGAGCCACTGGAGATTACAGGCATGCACCACTGCCCAGCCAGATATATACTTTAAAGGGCAGGGCACAAGATTTCCTTCCCTTTTCCACCTTTGCTTTTCCAAATTGAGAGAAGAACACCTGTTTGACATTGTGTAAGTCATTTAGTTTCTTGTTTCTTTTTTGTTGAAGTAGCCCTACACTGAAGCATGAAAAACATGCTCCATGAATCCTCTCCTAAATGACACCTGGTGATTAATATAATCTTTAAAAAAATATGTATATATTTATTTAGTTTTAGGTGGACACAATATCTTTATTTTATTTTTATGTGGTGCTGAGGATCGAACTCAATTCCTTATGTATGCTAGGTGAGCCCTCTACCACTGAGCCACAATCCCAGCCCATAATATATACTCTTTACCCAGAAATTTTACACATTTTTTGAGGTCAGAGAGATGGAAAACCAAAGGTCACCTGGCAACCATTAGCCTTCCCCTTTTAAGAAATGCATTCCCATAGTGCCCTTCATCAGTCAATTCCCTAACAAAGAAGCTTGAATCCAAGATCCTTGGAAACCTGGCCTTCTCCTATTTTGATAATGACATGAACACTTTGGTCTTTTCCATTCTGTTTTCCCTGCTCCATGTTTCCATTATGGACCATTCCCTTCCCCCACCCCATTCATAACCAGGTCTGTATTTTTGTGAAAATTTTATTCTGTTCCAGTGGAAATTGCTGGTAAGTTTTCCTATCTCCCCCCACCACCAGGTGGGAAACTGGATTAGGACCAAGGAGAGAGCTTCAATGGGTTCTTTCACATTTGGGTGATGGTGGACAATGTAATGCTGGGTGTACCTTTCAGGGTACCTGCTTCTATAGGGAGACTTATGTTTAGGCCAGTGGTATGGGCTGGAATAATGAGGAAAGGATTTCAGGTTTTTCCCTCAGAGATGGCTTTGCTTCTTGCCTGGCCACAGGCATGGATGGAAGGACTGGAATGGATGTTGTACCTTTAGCAGGACTAAATTTTCTCCTGGCTGAAGTGCCCCCCCCCCCCAAAGGCAAACTCACCTCATAATACCTATAAGCTTCTTTAGCTCACAAGTATTTTAAGTGTCAATCAAATTTTTATCCACTCCTCTCCCCTTATTTTCCAGTCTAACAAATTTGGGAAATTCATATTAGATTCTTCCAACTTGGTACACTGCTTATTTAGGGGTGAAATAAACCCCAGGCCTATCCTGTGCCCCTCTGTAAGGAAGTCAACTGTGATAAAGAGGCCCTTTTTGGAAAGCTCTGGAGGACAGTTTTCTGTCAACACAAACCCACTTTTCACAGTGTGGAGAAAAGGAATTTTTCTTTGCTATCCACATGTTGACTCAATTTTCTAACAGTAACAGTCAAGTTTAAGGAGATGACTTTTTTCTTGGCTAAATACTATTTGTTCCAGATTCACATAGAATATATTTTAGACTTCATTAGTTTTGCTATTTTTGAACTGAGGCAGTGGGGACTTTAATTATTTACTTTAAAAATATGATCAAGGGCTGGGGATGTGGCTCAAGCGGTAGCGCGCTCGCCTGGCATGCGTGCGGCCCGGGTTCGATCCTCAGCACCACATACAAACAAAGATGTTGTGTCAGCCGAGAACTAAAAAATAAATATTAAAAATTCTCTCTCTCTCTCTCTCTCTCTCACCTCTCTTTAAAAAAATTAAAAAAATAAAAATATGATCAAATACACATAAAATTTTCCATCTTAAATATTTTTTTTTGTATTGGAGATTGAACCCAGGGGTGCTCTACCACTGAGCTACATTCCCAGCCCTTTTTATTTTATTTTGAGATAAGATATTGCTAAATTGCTTAGGGCCTTGTTAAGTTGCTGAGGCTGGCCTTGAACTTGCCATCCTCCTGCCTCGGCCTTCTGAGTCACTGGGATTACAGATAACTGTGCCCACCTGCACCTGGCTTTTTCATAAATTTTAGGTATATAATTCAGTGGCACTAAGCACATTCACCCTATTGTGCAACCATCATTACTGTCCACATCTAGAAATCTTAATTTTTCAGAACTAAAGCTCTGTCCCCATGCCACAGTAATCCACATCCTCCAGCCCCTGGTAACAACTATTCTACTTTCTGTCTCTATAAATTTGCCTATTCTAGATATTTTATATAATTGGAATATCTGTCTTTCTGCAACTGGCTTATTTCACTTAGCACAATGTCTTCAAGTTCATCCACGTAGTTGTAGCATCTGCCAGAGTTTTGATAATTTTAGTGGCTAAATTCTATTCCATTGTATGTATATATCACATTTTCTTTATCCATTCATCTGTTGTTAGACATTTAGGTTGATCCCACTTCCTGGCTATTGTGAATATACTGCCTTGTAGGTGGGTGTGGAGATTTTCAAATGTTTTCACCATGAAATGCTGCATACACCTACATGAAAGACTGACAGAGTGGTGAGCAGATTCCTGTCATTTGGCCATGAGTGTTCTATTGTCAGGACGATATGAAAAGTACTAGTCCATTCAATCCCCTCTTTTTCCAGGTGAGGAAAGTTTAGTGCAGAAAAGGAAAGGAAGCACAGTAGGACATCCAGAAAGTTGAAAGCAGAGCCATCAAAATAACTGCCTCCTGGCCTCCATCTGTGGCTATTTCCACTGTACTTGGCATTACTAGTTCAGGAAAGTATAGCATTCTTTCTTAATATCTGCAAGGGGAATATAGAAAGCATTATTGTGATCCTGAGAAAGTACTTTGAGAGAGACATGATTTATTTGTATTAAGACTTGCACATTGAGGTAGTTGTGAGGCCTTTTCCTCTTATATCATTTCATTGTGCTCCAATAGTCATCTAGTAACAGTATGTGGTTTCTAGAATGGAACTGCTGACACCATGAAGCAGCCACATCATGATACTCTAGCTTAGGAATGTGCTATTTGATTAATGAGATAATGGCTTCAGAGCCCTTTGAGCTTCTCAGAACAAAGGCACTTGATAAATTCAAAGTGTTATTGTTATGGCATTACCTAAAGATAGACATTTTACTAAATATTTCCATTTCAGGATTAATCTTCAGATGTCTGCAAACACTCATTTGCATTTCCAGAATGATACTTTACAATAAACCTGGGAAAACAATTGGATATGAGAGAATATACTTGACCCTACTGAATATTTCAAGATAACTGAAAATAGTTGGAAATGTTGGTACCATGGCAACAAAACGAAACTTCAAAATTTTTGAAACACATCCTTCAGACAAAAGATTCTTCATTGGGTTTCATATTTTCTTCATCTTTGACATGAATTGCCTTTTGATAATGTGAATTTTTTATTTTTTATTTTATTTATTTATTTATTTATTTTTTTAAAGAGAGAGTGAGAGAGGAGAGAGAGAGAGAGAGAGAGAGAGAGAGAGAGAGAGAGAGAGAATTTTTTTTAATATTTATTTTTTAGTTCTCGGCGGACACAACATCTTTGTTGGTATGTGGTGCTGAGGATCGAACCCGGGCCACACGCATGCCAGGCGAGCACGCTACCGCTGAGCCACATCTCCAGCCCGACAATGTGAATTTTGATTTGCTCATCTCCTGTAGGATCAGCAGGATTAAGATCTGAATGGTCATTGGCCAATTATTCAAAAGAATGGCAACGTGAAGAATTCTTCATTCTATCATAATGGATTTCCAGCTCTTGTTATTTTTATGAAGAGGACTATTTTTAGGTCATCATCTCCACTTCTCGAAATTCCATACCTTTAATATAAGGGCTATCAAAATGACACAGAAATCCATGAATTAAAGGAAAAAGCAGATTGTCCCTGAAGGTGGAAAAGTTCTCTTCCCCTTAAAGCAGTGTCTTGGAGGCTGGAAGCAAGTACAAAGAGGACACTCATCTCTGAGGTTGAAATGACAAGAAAGAAAGAAACATTTAAGAGCTTGCTATGAGGTGCCAGGCACTGGACTTGACCCTTTCTGAAAAAAAAAATCATCACATTTTATCTTCCTGACAATGCTGTCAAGTCAATAATATTCTTCCTTCTTGTAACTTGTAACTTGGTCTAGTAAATTGACTGAGTCAGAATTCTTTTTTGTTAAAAAATATTTTTAGTGTTAATGGACCTTTATTTTATTTATTTGTATGTGGTGCTGAGGATCAAGCCCAGTGCCTCATGCATGCCAGGCAAGTGCTCTATCACTGAGCCACAACCTCAGCTCCAGAATTCTTTTTAAATTTGATACTGGGGATAGAACTCAGGGCCTCATGCATGTTAGGCAGACTGAAACAGAGTTTGAACACAGGTTTTCTAAAAAAAAAAATTATTGCCCAACTTTCTTCGTTTTTCTCCTTAATTCTGCTCATAGAGAGAAATTGGCTCTGTTTTCAGGTGAAAAGATATCCTCACCCTCATAGTCACATCTGCATTTTGTAATCCTCAAACACAAATTTCCAGTCTTGAGGGTGGGGAGATGACTTCAGCAGCAAGAAGAAGACAGACGACAGGAGATAAGAGAGGAGTGTGGGACTTAGTGTTTAAGAGCTGGATTTGAAGTCTGGACTTATCACTTCTGGCTGGGAGCACTTGAGTAAGAAACAACCTCCTTCAGGCCCAGTTTCCTCACTGGAAAAAACAAGAATAAAATGGTACTCATCTCAAGGGGTGATTGTGAGCTTTGCTCGTAGTGCCAGAAATGTCCTCAAACACAGAGCTTGACACTCAGGAAGCATTCTCTGTGGTTGCTTTTATCTCTAGAAGACTCTATGTTCTGACATATCACCGGATGTTTCCAGCCACAAGGGTGGATTAGCGAGTGCGAAGGCAGCCGACAGGATTAGCCTGTTGAAGTCAAGAACACATGATATGGAGACAAAGCATTTGCACCCAGGGATCCCAAAATCCCCTCCCAAGGATCTCTGGAGTTGCCAGAGAACAGGACTGAAAGGTCAGCTGGTCACTGAGAATAATAGGGGCCTTTCCCCATTTGGTGGATTAAATCAATACCTTTTTTCAATGATAATTTTTCCCCATAAATATATATTAAATATATGGAGTCTACTACTATTCTTTCCTTAACTCAACACATAGCTTCTGAGTGTTTCCTCTGTACCAGGCACTGTTCTTGGCACTGGAGGAATATCGGTGGGGGGTGGGGGGTGCAGACAAAAATCTCTGACCTCATGAACTTTCATTCTAGTTGGGGCAAGAGATGATAAATAGGTAAAATAGATTGTATTTCAGGGATGAAGGCTAAGGACGAAAAAAAAAGTAAGCAAACTGGCAGAAGGGGTAGGAAGTGTGGATGGGTTTTGGGATATCTGGAATCTCTAGTTCCCACCATCTGCAGGCTGGTGCCCAGGACACTATCAGCACAAAGGGTTAAGGGAGACTCTACATGCAGCTGTTGTTTCAGGGGCAGCAATGGCAAAGATTCCTCCGGTAGCCTGGGACCAAGGAGATCTGGGAACCAGGGGACAAAGCTGAGCTGATTTTAGGGGATGAGGTGACTAAAGACTCTGGGTTGGTGACTTGTTGCAATCCAGGTAGGACTGATGATAAAGGGTCCTGTGTCTTTCAGGGGATGGGAATGGGGTAGACCTGGTGAGTTTATATACTGAACATTTTGGAACATCTGAGAAGACCACCCATGAAGTTGGGTGTGTTTTCTTGTTGATTTCTTGTCTTAGGTGCTGTGCAGATGTGTCTGGAAAGTGTTTTACTGACAAAATACCATGCAGCGGCAAATATTCTTGCTGTGTGGGCTTAGATCATTGCTTCTTGCTGCCACCAGTCTATTACTAAGATTTTTGTGTATTACTGTCAAGTTGATCTGAGGTGGGCATGAAGCTGAGAGAAACTCCCCCCCCCCATTTTTCCCTACAAGTGATTGAGCCCAGGAGTGCTTTAACACTGAGTCACACACATCCCCAGCCCTTTTTTAGTTTTTATTTTGAGACAGGACCTCACTAAGTTGCTTAGAGCATCACTAAATTACTGAGGCTAGTCTCAAATTTGCAATCCTCCTGCCTCAGCCTCCTGAGTCACTGGAATTAGAGGTATGCCCCACCACACCTAGCAGAGAGAGCCTTCTGATGATCATCTGGGGCAGCCTAGTTGAAAGCTACTGTGTGTGACACAGGATTGCTTAATATTACAACTGGAAGTGGACTCAGAGGTCATCTTACCCAACTTCCTCCTTGGAGAAATGGAGTCACAGAGGATAAAAGTAACCTGCTAAAGTTTACCCAATATGTTAATGACATGCTAGAAGTCTGTTGACCATCTAGCCTGCAGATGCCATCATGACATTTCAGATAAGGCATAAGAGCCCATTTGTTATTATCACTTGCTTATCATTAGAAATTTCTAATTGATTAACCTAACCTCCCAGGCAAAGAAATGGGCCAAGTATTTCCCCAAACTTCGCTGGGAGCAGGCAGTGATTAGTTTCAGAATCAAACTGATTTCACCCATGGCTTGGAGGCTTTGGAGGGGTGGAATTGGCACTTCAGAGGGGTGGGACTGGAGCCAACAAGGGTCAGCCTGCTGCCCCCAAGACCCTGGCTAATGCCCTAGCAGCGTGGGGTTTCTCTGGCTTGCTTCCTGGATATCCTTCTACCTGTGAGTGGGCACTTGTTGGAGCTTACATCCATTGGTTCTCTCTTCTTTTCTCACAGAAGCTTGAAAAGCAGACATCACACAGCTTGAAAAGGCAACATCTGCACCAGAGGTGCTGGGAACCACTATCCAGGCAGCTGTGAGTCCTTAGACATGTGTTAGTGCTGGTGGCTCAGGGCCAAGTGAAATCCCAGGCTCCAATCATGTGGCTACCCTCTGTAAAAGTTGGCTGCCTGAAAGAATGCATGAGGAAAATCAGAAGCGTCCGCACACATTTCCCTGTTGCAGTTGGTATGGAGCTGGAGTTGAGTCCCAAGTCCCGGGGATGTTAAGGCGCTCCTTTAATAGGACTTGGAAACCCAGACACCTGGTTTTGCCATTTGTAAGCTCCATTCGTCATCACCACACTGCACTTACCTCTGAGACCAGAGTGGCTTTCCCAGCTGGAGGTTGACTTTGTGTGGATTGTCGCTTGGCTGCATTTCCAGAAGGGAGTAAAAGGTGCATGGCTTTGGTGTTATCTGGGACATCGAGACAAAAAAAGTGCAGAATAACACATGTTGCTCTGTGAAAACTGGAATGTTTTACTTCTGGGAAAGTGTCACCTCCTGGCCATCCACTGAGATAAAGCTCGGAGCTGGGGATATATGAAATATGTTTGAGGCACTCTTCAAATCCCTTCTGCCAAGACTGTGAACTAGCTACAAATAGACAAGTTTTTTTATGAAAACTAATGGCACTGGAAGGGGGGGTGTCGAAAGCGGGAGGCACTTGGAACTGACAATACTGCATTATTTTCACAGTACTGCAATATGTTCTGCTTGGACAAAAGTAAGTTGGGCTCTGATAATATGATTCTGGATTCCATGGAATGTTGTGGCTCAGAGAGGCAAGAGATAAAAGAGAAACAATATAGTGGTAAGTTTTGAGGCTTTGATTTTATATGAAAACATCATTTTGTCACTTATATAGACTGAATGTGAGTAAAAGAAGAGTATTATGTTTCTGTGCATCAAAATGGAAACATGCTTCTTTGGCTGCGCTTTCTGTTATGCAAAAAATACCAAGTGTTGCTCATCATAGCCTTCATCCTGAAAGACTTGCACAATAATTCCAGAAAAAGGTATATGCCAGCAATCAATGGCTGTTCAGTTGGAGGGGAGAAAAAAAAACTCACTTGATAATACTACCTGGGAAGTGTCTTTGCTGGCACAACACATGTCCCAGCCCTACTGCTCCGTGGTCGTACCATGTTTCTTCAATTACTGATCAGGGTGTGGAAGCTAGAGGCCATGGAGCCACAGGCCAGACATAATTTGTGCAGATTTGCCCAAGTTTATATAGCACTTTGTTATTCAACACAAAAGCAGTCACCATAGCAACCTGAGCATCACAAAATGCTAATGGTACCTCTGAGAGACAGATGATCCCCTTGCAAACATGTTGAAGTGCGCAAATGTTCCATAGCTACACGGTTCATCCTTGCCCTATGTGAAGTCTAAAGGTCTTGAAGTCTAAAGTGCTTTTTTCCCTCATTTTGGTGTGATCTTAGTGCCCCATTAATGCACAGTCTGCATTAAGTAAACTGCTAGTAGGCGGATTCCCTCTCTTGGGATTTATTTTCCATTTTCATTTCCTTAATGATTTGAAAACTTGTTTTCAAAGGTTCCTCGGACAGGGCCCAGTGGCCTGAGCCTGGCTTCCTTTGCTGCCAAAGTGCTGGCCTTCTGCAGTATAACAGAACAAGGCCTTTGAGCAGCTAACTGGTAAGGAACACGATAATGAGCCCCAGCTGTGGAGTGCAGGCCCCAAGGAACCCAGGGGAGCCCAAATGGAGAGGGTCTGGTTAATCTGGGAAGCCGGTCTGTTGGTGCCCTAACCTTCTCTCTTCTGGTATCCAAATCCTAGGTCTAAACTCAAGCTGCTGCCCCTACTTTTTTCATGGGTTGGACATATCAGACCCCCCAGCTCACAGATCTAGGAAACTCACTTGTAAAAGACCCCTAAGATAGAGTACAGGTAAATTGGATCCCCAAGAAATAAGCGAAAAGTACTGATGTGAAGAGTCTGCTCACTTTGCTGGTGTAAATACCCCCACTATAGCCCAATTTCAAACTACTGTCTTGCAAAAGTCCTGAAAGCTTTAACAAACAGCTCCAGCACATGACTGTCCCAGCTTGTCTTATCTGATGTTTGCAGCAATCTCACAGATAGGTTGGTGTTTTCAGCCCTGTTTAACAGAAGACAAAACAGGCCCAGAAGGCTTAAGGCAGCGAGCCTCAAACTTTCCTGTGCATGTAAATACCTGGGGATGTTGTTAAAGTGGGAACCTGTGATTCTGCATTTTTAACAAGTTCCCATGTGACAAGTTTCCACACTTAATTAAAAGTACAGCCAAACTTCTGGAAAAGGAGAGGCTAAAAGATGGTCTACAACTGAGGAGTCATGTTCTGTCTCCATGTTCCAAGCCACACTCTTAGATTTCTCCATCAATTCCACTCCTGGAATGTTCTGGGACCCTTGTGAGCCCTCCTATTGGTCACTGGCAAAGACTGTAAGATACAACATAGACTGCTTTTGTTTTTAATTGTGGATTTAACCCAGGAGCACTTAAGCCCTTTTTATTTTTTATTTTGAGACAGGGTTCCTGTTTCAAAAGACCTTGAATTTGCTGAGGCTGTCCTTGAATTTGCCATCCTCCTGCCTCATCCTCCTGAGTCTCTTGGATTACAGGTATGTGTCATGGTGCCTGACTAGACTGCCTTTTTAAGCAGAAAGGGAACTGTTTGATTCTTTTCATTGCTTACAGAGTTGGCAACATGCCAGAGCAGAACTTTGATGGCTCTAGAGCTGTATTAAGGTGTTTTTCTTTTTTCTTTCTTTTTTTGGTGGTGCTGTGGATTTTTTTTTTTGGGGGGGGGGACACTGAGGGTGTAACCTAGGGGTGCTTTGCCCCTGAGCTACATCTCTAGTCCTTTTTAAAATTTTTTTTTTTTTAAATTTTGAGACAGGCTCTCACTAAATTTCTAAGGCTGGCCTCGGACTTGTAATGTCTGCTTCAGTCTCCTGCCTTTACTGGGAATACAGGTGTGTGCCACCATACCCGGCTATGCTGGGGATTGAATTTAGGATCTTATGCATGTTAAGCAAGGGCTGTACTACTTAGCTACATTAGCAGTACTTTTGATTTTTTAAAATTTTGAGGCAGGGTCTCACTAAATTGCCCAGGCTGACCTTGAATTTGCAATCCTGTATGAAGGTCTTTTGCATGACCCAATCCTAGCCTTAGTAATATCTCTCTTCTTGCCTGTGATTACGTTATGGAATTTTGTGGTAATGCCTCTTTAGGACTTTGTGCAAATTCCATATTCCCCTGCTCTCTTGCACTTAGAGGTAAACCTGTTGCTGCATGTTGCACAAGAACCAAAAGTTGATGTTGTTCTAGGTCTCGTGAAAAGTATAAACTCAGGGGCTAAACTCAGTAACCCAAATGAGCTTGTGTGGCTCCTGTTATTACTCAAATCAATTACCTAGTGATGAAGACTCAGAAGGACCAGAGAGATGACTGAGTGGACAAACCCAAACTCAGGGGACTGTATGCCTAGGATAGTGTAGAATTCTGAGAAGGGCAGACGACAGAATCACTGACCTCAGGGTGCCTGAAATCTTCTCCAGCAATCCACACCCATGAAACTGTAGTGTATGAGAGGGCATGTAGTCAGAAGTCCATTTTAGGATTTGGATTTGGTTTCTGGTACACAGATCGATGCCTGGGCAGAGTGCTATTTCTGTTCTTCATTCTTGTTTTAAGGGTTTTCATTCAATCCAGCAGACAAAAGATTCAAATGTATCTAAGATATTTTTTGAGCTAATGGAATGCACCAGTAAAGGATTCTTTTTCTTTGGAGGTTATCTCACAATCAAAACCATCTTTGTAGTAAAATGATTTTATCCTGATATTCAGTTCCAATTCTTTTTTTAATTGTTTTTGCCTGGCTCTGAATGAAGCAAGTGATTTGTGATGATCCATTTATTTGCTGCTGACATGTATGTTTGCTGTTATAGAAACACAATCTCAACTGTGTCTCTCTTCTTTATCACCCTAATTCCATTCTGTGCCTGGTACCAGGCTGTCTTTGTGTTTATGGGCAAGAGAAGGTGGGGCCTCACACCTTCCCTCTTCTCTGCCCATAGAAATACTCCTCATCCTCTCAGGCCCAGTTTAAAATGCCACATTCTCTGGGGAGCCTTTCCCAATCCCACATTCAGTTGGGAGCTATTATATTTTCCTTTGGATGACAATGTTGTGGCCCCCTGTGTTTGACTCTGCCTTGATTTAGAAATAATTCTTTCAGTATATTTTCGTTTTTCCTACATCTACTCCAACTAGGCTACAAGACTTTAAGGCTGTAAGGTTAATTGTTATATTGTTAATTGTTATGATTGTTGATTACTGAACACCTAGGAAGTACAGAGTATTGTACAAGAGAGTGTTTCAAAAAATAACTTTACTAAAGGGATCTAAATTTGAGGCCAATCTGGGTGACTTAGACCCTGTCTAAAAAACAATTGTAGACACACACACACACACACACACACACACACACACACACATCACATATGACTGGGATGTAGCTCAAGGGTAAAGTGACCCTAGGTTCTATCTCCAGTACCAAAACCAAAAAACAAAATTCTCTATTAGAGGGAGGTATTATCATCCCATTCCACTGAGGCTCAGAGAAGTCCACAAATTGCCTCAAATCTCCCAGGTATCAATACTTTGAACCTAATGCAAAGCTCACTACACTTCCCTTCCATCCCTCCTACCCTGGCCATATGCTGTCCTTTAGGATGGGGACTGAGGCATCCAGTCAGAGAGGTTGCTCAGTAAGTTGTCAAATGAATACATACACGAAGAAGTGTGCATTATACAGCTCATGGGATCAGTAATTGGGTGCTAGGAAAGGGCCAGTGCCCCTTATGTGTAGCCTCCTAGGGTACATAGGTGAGATCTCCTTTCCCACAATTCCTGTGCACCGAGCTTTGTCTCTATTGGTCGGTTCAGCTAGCTAAGCTTACACATGAATGTGCTTGATGCTATTGTGTTCATGGATCGCAATAAAGTTTTAAAAAGTTATTCATTCAACATTTACATAACAAATATTTAATGTACAGTGTCAGATACACAGAAGGGGCCTTACAGATATCCACCAAATAAAGGTAGAGTGGAATTGCATATGGTGACAAACCATGCAGATGCAGACACAGCTAACTAGAGGAAATTTCTGGCAAACACATCCAGGTACCAAGGATTACTGAACTGGGCTGACTAAGACTGCCCTCCTGAGGGTTACTCACTGGTAGGTGACACACTGGTGTTTTATACTGGGAATCTACTTGAATCAATGTCCCAATCTAAAAGTGGAGGCTAGAAAATTATACACACACACGCACACACACACACACACACACTCATAATGTATATATAATAATGTATATTTATGTATTAATGTATATTATGTATTATGTATAGTCTATTATGATTACTATTACTCTTGCAGTGTTGGGGATTGAACTCAGGGCATTGCACATACTAGGCAAGAGCTTTACCACTGAGCTCACTACTTGTAATGGTTGACCTGAATTGTCAACTTGATTGGATTAAAAGATGCCAAACATTAAGAGGCTTCTGGGTATGTCAATAAGGGTGTGTCTAGGAATGATTGGCACGCTTGACAGCCAGCTGAAATGAAGACCCTCCCTAAACATGGACAGCACCTTCCAATAGGATGGTGGCTTGCATGGAATAAAAATTGGAAGAACAAGGAAGCAGCAGCAAATGCAAGCTCAATTCTTCTTGAATGGGTTCTTGATTGCTGCTGGGATTGCCTGAGAACACCAGACTCTCTCTCCTTCACTATTCAAAAGGGGATTCTCCAGAAGTCTTTGGTCTCCAACTGGGGTAGCACAATTGGTCCTTTTTGTTCTGGGACTTCAGTCTCTTGGACTGCACAGCCACTGGTTCCTCCAGCTCTCCAGCCTGAAGATGGCCACTGTGGACTATCCAGCTTCTGGTTGTGTAAACCAATCTAAAATCCTCTTTTTCTGATCATACTTCCTGTTGATTCTGTGCCTCTAGAGAACCCTGACTAATACCTAGAAAAGATATTTCAGGATGGGGTAGTGAAGGATTATAATTACCATGCAAGGTTTTCTGCCACAGAACTTCATTACAAAGAACTGATTCTAGGTTTCAAGTCTCTATAGGGCCTTTCCCTTCTTTTCACCTTTTCATCCAGATATTCTCAATTTGGGAAGGAGGTGGGGGAAGACCTCACTAGGGCCTTTATTAGTCCCAGTGTTTACTTTAGCATTTAAAAATTACTTGTGCCAAGGGCTGGGCCTGTAGCTGTAGTAAAGCACTTGCTTAGCATGCCCAAGGCCCTGGATTCAATCCCTGGCACTACAAAAACAAACAAACAAACAAACAAAAACCCTGTTGTTGACTGTGGTGGCACAGGTCTGTAATCCCAGCTACTGGGGAGGTGGAGGCAAGAGGATCACAAATTTGAGACCAGCTTGGGCAGTTTAGCAAGACTGTCTCAAAATAAAATAAAAAGATTGGGGATGTAGCTCAGAGGTAGAATGTTCCATAGAGGTGTTATGGTTTAGATGTGGTGTTCCCCAAAAGCTCATGTGTGAGACAATGCAAGAAGTTTTGGAGGAGAAATGATTGGATTGTGAGAGTCCTAACATAATCAGTAAATTAATTCCCTGATAGCGATTAACTGGTAACTGAAGGCAGGTGGGTGTGGCTGGAGGAGGTGGGTATTGGGGGCATGGCTTTGGGGTATATATTTGTATGTGGCAAGTGGAGACTCACTTTCTCTGCTTTCTGATCATCATGTGAGCTGCTTCCTTCCACCACACTCTTCCACCGCGATGTTCTGCCTCCCCTTCAGCTGGAGGAATGGAGAGACCTTTTGTGGATTCAGACCTCTGAAACTGTGAGCCTCAAATAAACTTTTCCTCTCTACAATTGTTTTGGTTGGGTCAGTAGCAAAGTAGCTGACTGAAACACTGGGTTAAATACCCAGTATTGGGGAAAAAAATTACATCCCACCAACTTAAAAAAAAAATTTTCATTGTAAAAATTTTCTAAAATTACTTTGTTACCTTGAGACTTTGTCTCAAACCCATTCTCTGGAAGTGATCATAGATTGTTGAGTTGCCTTCTAGACATTATCTTTTCATTTACAAAATCATGATATATATATATATATATATATATATATATATATATATATTTCAATTTTTTCCAGTATTGGGGGGATCAAACCCAGGGTCTCACATATGCAAGGAAAATGCTCTGCTATGAGCCATATCTGTGGCCCATAGTATAGTTTTTTAAATATAATATTGACAAAGGTTTTTTTTTTGTTTTTGTTTTTGTTTTTTTTTTACTGTGCTGGCTATGGAACACTAGGTCTTGTGCATGTGGCAAGTGCTCTACCACTGAACCATGGGCCCCAGCCCTTTTTCTATTTATTTTATTTTGAGATAGCCTAAATTGCCTAGATTGGCCTCAAATGTGAGATCCTACTGCCTCAGTCCCCCAAGTAGCTTGTATAATAGGCAAGGGTAAAATCAAACATTTTCTACATATTCTTTAATGAATAGCTTTTCTCATCTAACAATGTATCTTGGATGTCTTTCCATGTTGCTACATTGTTCTTCTTCAAATAAACTTGTTCCATTTAAACTGTTGTTTAATACTGTTGTAGTCCATTGTGTGGGTATGCCACAGTTAATTTTACCATTTAAAATTTTTTTTTGTAGTTGTAGATGCACACAATGCCTTTCTTTTATTTTTATGTGGTGCTGAAGATTGAACCCAGTGTCTCACACAAGCTTGGCAAGCACTCTACCGCTGAGCTTCAGCCCCAGCCCCAATTTTACCATTTTTATACTGATAGATATCTGTTGTGCTGAGGCTAAGGCAGTTGAAAGAAGGCCCCAGGCACTGTTGGGATGGTATTCATTCCTTTTTTTTTTTTTTTTTTTGGTACCAGGAATTGAACCCAGGATTGCTTAACCACTGAGCCCCATCCCCATCCCTATCCCTATTTTGTATTTTATTTAGAGACAGGATCTCACAGAGTTGCTTAGGGCCTCACTATTGTCGAGGCTGGCTTTGAACTTGCCATCTTTCTGCCTCAGCCTCCCAAGCTGCTGGGATTATAGGCGTGCACCACCGAGCTGAGCTTTTATTTTTTATTTTGAAATAGAGTCTTACTAAGTTGCTGAGATTGGCCTTGAACTTGCCATCCTCCTGTCTCAGCCTCCTGAACCTAGTTTTGATAGATATTTAGATTTTTAAAAAAATTGGTTCTTTTTAGTTATATCAAGAATCCAATTTTGATATTTCTGTTTGTTTATACCTGTAAACAATGTTGCGGTGAACATCCTAGACACTTGCCTTTATGCACATGGTGAAATTCAAGTATACATATTTAAATATTGCCATAGTTCCTGGACAGAGGGTGTAGCTCAGTGACTAGTTTGTGCAAAGACTTGGGTTTGATCCTCACCACTGGAAAAAAAAATCTATATCATATCTATATGTTGTCATAGTTCCCTCTAAAGTGGCTGGATAAAATTATATCACCACCAATAATATATGAGTGTTCTCTATATTTATTTATGTTAATATTTAGTTCTTTAAACCATCTGGAATTTATTTTTGCATATGGTGTGAGATAGCAATCTAAAGATTTCATTTTGTCAAATGAGCAGCCAAGTATTTCTACCCTGTTTCCTGAAAATCTCATCCCCCCCCCCCACTTATTTTAAGTGACAGTTTCACCATGTACTAAAATTTTCATGCATACAGGGTCTATGTTTTGACTTTAGTTTTCTGTGAAAAGGGCCTTATCCAACTACTATCACCACAGACATTGCATGGTATGTTGAGACAAATCCTGTTGATACTTTAATACATATTCCATTTGTTCAAAGAAGGTCCTTTTTCTTTTCAGTATTGGGAATAGAACCCAGGGATGCTTTACTGGTGAAGTACATACCCAGTCCTTTTTACTTTTTATTTTGAGGCAGGCTCTCACTAAGTTGCCCAGACTTGTTTCACACTTGTGATCCTCCTGTCTCAGTCTCCCAAGTCACTGGGATTACAGGCATGTACCATGGTGCCCAGCTTCAAAGAACACTCTCAATGACATTTACTAAAGTTTTTTTTTTTTTTTAAACTAAGTAGTACACTAGTAAAAGCATTTTGCATTGTGAATACTATATGCACATGCTATAACCTCAGAGTCACTTTATTCTGATAAAAGAGTAATCATCATAGCAAAAGAAAATAACACTAAGATTAAATATTGGTACATGTAGTCACATTCTTATTTCTTCCATTAATATGAAAGCATATGCTGAAGAGACTTTTTTTTGGGGGGGTTACCAGGGGTTGAACTTGGGGACACTCAACCACTGAGCCACATCCCCAGCCTTATCTTGCATTTTATTTAGAGACAAGGTCTCACTGAGTTGCTTAGCACCTTGTTATTGCTAAGGCTGGCTTTGAACTCACAATCCTCCTGCCTCAGCGTCCTGAGCTGCTGGGATTACAGGTGTGCACCACCGTGCCTGATGGTGAACAGACTTTTAATGTTAGAAGATAATTAACTTTTATAATTGATGAACTGATGTAAAGGACCCAAGATGGGCCAGGAGTGTAGTTCAGTGGTAGAGCTCTTGCCTAGCATGCACAAAACCTTGGGTTCTATTCCTAGAACTGAAAAACCAACCAACCAACAAACAAACAACAAACAAAACAACAACAACAAATAAAAAGAATCTTAATTTAGGCACAGTGGTGCACTCCTGTGGCTCAAGATGCTGAGGCAGAAGGATCAAAAGTCCAAGGCCAGTCTCAGCAACTCAGCAAGGTGGTAAACAATTTAGCAAGACCCTGTCTCAAAATAAAATACCAAAAGGGCTAGGGATGTGGGTCAGTGGTTAAGTGCCCCTGGGTTCAATCCCTAGTAAAAATAAACAAACAAAACACTGCATATTATCTAGAAAGAGGACAAAGGGAGACAAGAAAAATAGCCAGGAGAAAAAATGGGGAGAAACAAAAGAGGAGGAAATTAAGCACAACGACCAAGGATTTGCCTCCCTTGTTACAAACCTAGCAATAGCAACCCTCCAAGTTGGCCTGTTTCTGCTGTACTGAATTTCAAGGAACTTCAGGGTGAAGAGAGGGAATTAGCACTTTCTGATTGTGTACCATAAGCCAAGTACAGTGTCTCATGCCTCACATTATCTCATCTAGTGCTATCAAGAAATTTGCAAACCTGGATTTTAATCCCATTTTACAGATGAGGAAATTGATTAGTGAATGTTCTGTGCCCCCTACTGGCTAGCAAAAGCAACATCAGTTGTTTTTCCACCTCTTTCCTAACTTTTTCCACCTGAGGGGTTTGAATCTCTGCATTTGTTTATCTTCTCACCTTTGATTGCTAAATTACATCTTGGGCAATCTTTCTTCCATACATATATACATATCCCCTACGCTGCTCCCCAAGGAGTTCATCTTGCTTTTCAAGAGGCTTCAATAGTGGGTGTGGTGGCTCTTGCCTGTGATCCCAGCAATTTGGGAGGCCTAGGCAGGAAGATCACAAGTTCAAGGTCAGATTCAGCAAGTTTGACTTCAACAATAGACCACTCAACCAGATGTTAAAAGTAAAGACACCATTTCACTTGAAGTGATGAGGAAAGACTTGTAAGGCTGTCTAATCAGAAAACTGCTTGGCTTTGTGTGCAACAATGAACTTATTTTTATATAGTGTGAGGAGAAATGGCTGGTAGTGAGAAGAAATCTCTGTTTCAGAAAAGTGGTGTAAAATCCTCAGCAGCCATTTTGGTGTAGGAAAATTCCTGTTGTGATTCAGAGCTGCCTACCAGATCAACTCTTTTCTTTTTTTTTTGTGGTGCTGGGGATTGAACCCAGGGCCTTGTGCATGCAAAGTAAGCACTCTACCAACTGAGCTACAAAGATTTTCATAATGAAATCCTACAATGCAGAGATATTCTTGTGAGAAGAGGTATGAATGTTACCCACTTAATTTAAATGAAGGAATTCTGTGACTCACTAGGAAGCTGGAATTCATTTCTTAGAAACCCTCCTTAGATTCCACAAAAAAAAAGGAGTGTGTATCTTCCTGGTCTTCCTTGGCCCATCCGTTATACAAAAGTAAGAGGTACAGAGGCTGGGGTTGTGGCTCAGTGGTAGAGTAGTTGCCTAGCATGTGTGAGGAACTGTTTTTAATCCTTAGCACCACATAAATATAAAATAAAAAGATATTGTATCCTCCTAAAACTAAAAAAAAAGTACAAGAACATTTCCCAATGTATTTTAAAATTATATTATCTGGTGCTGTGATTTCAGAGAGTCATTTTGGGGTAAGCATATATGAAGGAATTCAAGTGGCTGTGACTGTCTGTAGTTGATGTCTCTATCAAATTGAGAGGTCTCTGCAATATCTTCCATGTAAATGAGACACAAATACCCATGACCTCAAGTGAACTAATGAGCTCACCATGAGGACTTGTAGTGTTTCATTATGTATTTCAATGGAGGAAATCTATTAAAGCCACCAAACTGAACTGCAATTAAAGCAAGGAAATGTATTAGAATGAAGACTGAGTGGGGGCGGGGCGAGGAAGCCCATGTTTCTGTTCTTTTTATTTTACTCTGTTTTCTTGTCTTAGATGCTTCTTTCCCCCTTGGCATAAGGCAGGTAAAAGATGTTTGTGGAGTTAAAAAAAAAAATCAGGATCTTGACATTTATGATGATAAGAACAAACCCTTCAATCAGTGGTACTAACGCCTTAAGTACCCAAGCACTCTATCATTAAATGCAGACAATTTTTTGCCGCAGGGAGTCAGGATGCTGGCCATACATTATTTAAGCAGTAAAGAAGACAAAGGGTTCTCATTTTATATCAAGTTCACTTCCTCATGATCTGCCCTCTTCCCAGATTACTCCAGACATGGACAGTTGCTCTTTTCAAATTGTGAGTACTCCCTAAGCTTTACCTGCAAGGTATTTCCCTATAATAACAAGAAGAATGAAAATTGTGATACTGTTAATAAATAGAAGGCTATAGGTATAACTCAGTTGGTAGAGTGCTTGCCTTACATGTACTAGGCCCTGGGTTCAATCCCCAGCACCACAATAAATAAATAAACAAACAAACAAATAGAAACAACTTGCATGTACCATGTGGCAAGTGGCATGTTGGAAGCATTCTCTGGTATTTAATTTATTCCTCATATCAACCCTGGGAGATGAACTTATTTATTTCAATGTTATAGTTTGGGAAGCTGAAATTTAGAGAGGTAAAGTATCTTAACTGAAATTACTGAGCTAGAAAATTGGAATCTGGAAATAGGCTGAATCTAGAAGTGATCCCCCCCCCCCCCGCCCCTGGGCTTCACACATGCTAGGCAAGTGCTCTACCACTGAGCTATACTTCCAGCCAGAGATGTGATTTCTTCCCTCCCTCCCTCCCTTCCTTCCTTCTTCCCTCCTCCCCTCCCCCACCTTAGTGGGACTTAGGGTTGAACCCAGGGGCTCTCTATCACTGAGTTACATCCACAGTCGTTTTCCTTTCTTCCTTTCTTTCATTTTTTTCTTTTTTCTTTTTTTGAGATAGGGTCTTGCTAAATTGCTGAGGCTGGCCTCCAACTCGGAGTCTTCCTATCTGAGCCTCCCAAATAGCTGGGATTTCAGATGTGTGCCACCACAGTCCAGCTTAGATGGGATCTTCTTAACTACTATACCAGGTATTGCTGCATAACTCCAATGGCCACATGTGTGCATGCATGTGTGTTCATGTGTGTGTGTGTGTGTGTGTCCTAGAACATCTATGTATATCAGCAAGATAAAAAGGAAATAGCTTAATTTGACTTCACATCAATATTCAATTAGACAAAATAAAGGTACATCAGTATTAGCACACGGAATGAATATTCAATGCCCTAAATCTCCCTGGAAGAGAGTTGCCTGCCTTGCCTGCTGCCCATCTGTTGAAACCCCACCCCAACTCCCTCCACCATGGGCTTTTTCCTTCAAGATTCTCAAACCTAAGACAGTGAACCCTTGGACCTCTTTGCCAAGCATGTGCTTCCCCTTGTGCCAACTTTGGGCTCTCTTGCCACTTACACTGACCATTCCCCAGAGAGATCAGCTATTCTTTACTATGTGAGTGCTATGGCTCTCTTCTATTTCTCCAAATCTCCACCTTTCTTGGTCTCTCTCTAAATTATAATTTCCATGTTCACCATCTCTTATGTTTTTCCATATAGATATGAACTCTGTGACATAGGAAAGCAGGTCCTTCTCGAGAATTTTACTGGTCAAATTCAATCTCCTAGACAAAGAAAGCCCATAGAAGCTACCTGTTGACCTTTTCTATGATTTCCCTTGAAGTGGCTTGAAAGATTGAATTTCTAGTGTGTTTGTGTGTGTGTGTGTGTAACTGGAAACTGAACCCAGGCAGGCCAGGTAAGTGTTCAACCACTGAAGTACATCTTCAGGCCAACCTTGAATTTCTTTTTCTTTTTCTTTTTTAAACATTCATTCTCTAGGTGTAGTTGGACACAATACCTTCATTTGATTTATTTATTTTTATGTGGTGCTGAGGATCGAACCCAAGGCCTGGCACGTGCTGGGCGAGTGCTCTACCACTGAGCTACAGCCCCAGCGTCCCAACATTGAATTTCTATAGAGAGTGATATGGGAACAAAACAGTCCTAAAAATGGTTTTAAAATTTTATCAAGATAAATAATTAAAAATGTTCAAATAATTTCAGTTCTCATTATAGGCTTTATTATTATTATTTTTTGTACTGGGGATTGAGCCCAGGGGTACTTTCTTCTAAGCTACATTCCTGACCCCTTTTTAATATATATATTTAAATTTAGAGACAGGGTCTTGCTAAATTGCCTAGGGTTTCACCAAGTAGCTGAGGCTGGCCTTGCATCTGCAATCCTCCTGTCTGCAATCCCCAGCTACTGGGATTACAGTTATGTACCACCACCAGCTCTCTCGTTATAGACTTTAAAAAGAAAAGCTTTCATAAGTCATTTGGTGTGAATTGAGAAAAATACAGGAAAATAAAATTTTCTATTGAATTTACTATGGCAGGCCAAATTCTAAGATGGTCCCCAAGATTCCTGCTCCTGATGTACATGCCCTGTGTAATCTCCTGCCCCTGAATGTGGGCAGGACTTGCAAATATGAAGGGTTTTGATTCCTGTGATTAGGCCATTTTCTATGGTAAAGGTGAAAGGATTTTGCAATCATAATGAAGGTCCCTAATCATTGTCTTTGAATTAATCAAAAGTAAGATTATTCTGGGTGGGCCTGACCTAACCAGGTGAGCTCTTTAAGGACATTCCAGGACTTTTCTAGAAGGAGAGACTTAAAGCCAGAGAATTATTTTCCTGCTGCTTGAGGAAGTACAGCGCCTCAGTTTTACAACCATAAAAACCAAATTCTCATATAAGCAGTAAATTTAGAAGAGGCCCCCAAGTCCTGTCATGTATAATTATTTTTTAAATAATGTTTTTTGGGGGCTGGTGATGTGGCTCAGTGGTAGAGTGCACACCTAGCATGCATGAGGCACTGGGTTCCATCCTCAGCACCACATAAAAATAAAAAATAAAGATATTGCGTCCACCGAAAACTAATATATATATATATAATTTTAAAAAATGTTTTTTGGTACCAAGGACTAAAATCAGGGACATTCAACCACTGAGCCACACCCCCAGCATTATTTTGTATTTTATTTAGAGACAGGGTCTCACTGAGTTGCTTAGGGCCTTCCTAAATTGGTGAGGCTGTCTTTGAACTCGAGATCCTCCTGTCTCAACCTCCTAAACTGCTGGGATTACAGGCGTGCACCACCACACTCAGCCTGTGATGTATAATTAAAAAGAACCAATAAAAAATAAAATAAAACTCAAAAAAAAAAGAAAAGAAAAAGAAGACCTCAAGCCTCAAATGAGATCACAGTCCCAGTTGACATCTTGACTTCATCCTTGTGAGACACTCAATAAAGAACCCAACAAAACCATACCTGGACCTGTGACTTATGAAAAGCATTAGATACTATAAGGAAGTCATTTTAAGCTGCTTAAGTTTGTGGTAACTAATTATGCAGCAACAGAAAAGAACTACACTAACTTTGCCTTTCCTCTTATTCTTTTGAGTACTTTGTAAGTGCAAGTAGATAGTTACCAGATCCACAATATCATTATCCTTTTCGAAGAGTGAAGTTTGATGGATATAGAGTCAAATCAATGTAATATTAAAGATGAATCACCTTGTTCAAAAGTAACGTCTCAGGGAAGTTAATATTACGTGGTATATAACCCCTTTGCTTTATTTATTTATTTATTTATTTATTTATTTATTTTTTAGAGAATTTTTAATATTTATTTATTTTTTTTAGTTCTCGGCGGACACAACATCTTTGTTGGTATGTGGTGCTGAGGATCGAACCCGGGCCGCACGCATGCCAGGCGAGCGCGCTACCGCTTGAGCCACATCCCCAGCCCAACCCCTTTGCTTTAAATCAAAGACTCAGGATGTTTCAGGACTGCACTACTTTTGTATTCCAATCCTATATGGCAGTTCCCTATCTGTTCTAAAATCCAATTTAAAAACATGATTCCAACTTTTAAGTATTCATGTGTGTTTGACATGGTTGCCACCCTTTCACAGGCTCCCTATCCTTTTGCCTCAACCTTCGCCTGCTCTCCACCTCTTCTCTTGCTTTCCCAAAGATGAACATTTTCCTTTCAGTGATGTGTCTATTATTTTAAATTCAATCTCCTGCCTACAGAGTTTTGTCACTTCGTCTCCTGAAGTTGTAAAACTTATCTTTCTGCAAAGGAATTACGGGGAAATAGTTGTATATACCGAATGCCAATTAAAAGTTTTAGACTATTTGCAATTGCTGACTCTGAAGAAAACGAGTGAACCTCCATTTCCTCAAATCTCAGTTTTCCCCTAGATTTTGCTTTTGGAACTGCCATTTCATGTATTTTCTTTCTTTTTGGGGGGTACCAGGGATTGAGCCCAAGGTACTTAACCACTGAGCCATATCCCCAGTCTTTTTTATTCTTTAGAGACCAGGCCTTGCTAAGTTGCTGAGGCGATCCTCCTGTCTCAGCCTCCTGAGTCATTGGGATTACAGGCATGCACCACCACACTCACCCACTTCATATATTTTGCTATGTAGCTCTGTGAAGTGTGTGATCAAGTCCTTCTGGAGATTCCCACCTAGCCAAAAGGAGTCTTTTTTTTGCAAAAGGAAGCCTATAAGGTCAGCTCTGGATGTGTTGACAAGATTGCCATCTCTAGTTCTCCCCAGTACAGGGGATGGAACTCATGGCCTTGTGCATGATGGGCAAACCTGCTAACAATGAGCTATATTCCCAGCCCAAGAATGCTCTTCCATTTTGTGTTTCAAAGACAGAAGACTGTCATCTGTATACTCTGATGTGTTAAGGCTTCAAACACTAAGCTACCATAAAAATGGTATGCTCTCTGTTTCCATTCAGTATAATTCTTTCAAAAGTTACTTGATTATAGAAATTTAAAAGGAAAAACATCTAGTGAGATCCTTGGATTTCAAGAAAAGCCTTTTTTTTTTTCTTTATTTCTTTCTTTTAGTGCTTCAAGACTAGTAAGGAAATGGAAGTGTCAGAACAGAGTAGCTAGGTTGCTAAGGAATGAAGAACAAAATAAGACATCTATGCATTGAAAGGGAGATTGTCATCCAGAAAGACAATGGGATTCATCCCATTAATGGAAATATGTAATTAACAAGCTGCCGGATGTCAGTCTGTAGTGAGAGCCCTGGCTTGGGCTCTTGCCTCCTATAGAGTGGCAGTCTTGTCAGTGTCTTCTGGCCCCCAGTGGGGGTGGTGCAGATACAAGTGCAGAGAGGAAACGAGGCTCCCACCCTTGTAGAATATTACATTGTTTAAGACTACAGTCCAAGGGGAGCGGTTGTAGCTCAGGGGTAGAGTGCTCGCCTAGCATGTGTAAGGCCCTGGGTTCTATCCTCAGCACCACATATAAAGAAATAAATAAAATAAAGGTGTTGTGTCTGACTACAACTGAAAAATAAATATTAAAGACTACAGTTGAAGGCATGTGAATAAGTACATAAGGATGATGTTTTCTTCACAGAATATAATCTTTTTAAAAATTATTATTTTTAATTTTTTAAATTTAAATATGCATGACAGTCGAGTGTATTTTTAGATATGCATGACAGTCGAGTGTATTCTGACATATGATACATACATGGAATATAATCTTTTGTATTTCAACTAATATGTTTTTATTGACCCTGTTAACTAAAACAATATGCACAAATGGTCTGCCAGTCTATCTTATTATTATCGTCCATTTTGCTACTACATAATATACATATATGATCTGGTTTCTGCTAGCACTGGCATCATTTTGTATAATACATATGCCTTTTCACTTTCACGGGCATTATCTTATTTTAATTTTCACTATCAAAGCAACACTGAAAAATCAATATAATATGCAGGGCAGATATAATATTATCCCATTCGTGCCTATGAGGAAACAGGCTCAGATAAAGTTAGTAGTTTGCATAAAGTCATATAGCTATGAAAATTGAAGGAAGATAGACTTTAAGCAGTTTTGATGAGCTAGGCACATAGGTGTGCACATCTGTAACCCCAGTGACTCAAGTGGATTACAAGTTCAAGGCCAGCCTCAGCAACTTGGCAAGACCCTATCTCAAAAAAAAAAAAAAAAAATAGGGATATATCTTAGCTCAGTGATAGAGGACCCCTGGGTTCAATGCCTAGTACCAAAAAAAGAAAAGGGTCTCGATGAAGAATGTCTGTATTATACGTATACACACACTCTTTCTCATATACTTCCACACACATGCAGACTGTTCTCTTACCTCTTGTTTGGCAAACTAAAAATATTTCCCTTGGGGCCTCACAAATCCTGATGATGACTGGGCTAGCTGCACTTCCAGGAAAGGATCACCTGTGATATAGAGATAAGGCCTTCTTTGCCAGGTGATACTTAAAACATTAGTAACATTAATGACCTGATAACCTAAGAACTTTTCTGCTTTGGGGAGGACAATGCAGGGCTGGAAGGGGTGGAATTTGGGCATGGACATCTTTCCTTATGGATACCCATCCTTTTATCCCCTAGCCCGAGACGTCCAGGTTGACTTTGGTCTCAGGTCCAGATCAAAACTTCCCTACTTGACTATTGTGTGAATTAATTTAGTGATGTCACTGATATTCTATTTACAAGAGAAGAACAAGTCATATCAGTTTATTTGTTGTGGCTTGGGATTTGAGACGTCCCCTTAAAGCTCCTGTGTTAATGCAAGAATATTCAGAGGTGAACCAATTAGATTATGAGAGCTGTAACCTAATCAGTGGATTAATCCATTTAATGGATTAATAATTTGAATGGACTACTGAGTGGTAACAGTAGGCAGGTTGGGCATGGATGGAGGAAGTAGCTCACCTGGGCCTGTGCCCTCGAGGATTATATCTTGTCTCTGACTCTTAGTTCTCTCTCTCTCTGCTTTCCAGATGCCATGAGCTGAGTAACTTTCATCCACTGCACCTTCCTGCCATGATGCTCTGCTTCACATCCAGCTCAGAGTAATGGAACCAACCAAGCATGGACTGAATCTCAAACTGTGAGCCAAATCAACCTTTCATCCTTTAAGTTGTCCTTGCAGCAATGAAAACCCAATGAAAAGAAATTCATTTTCCCATTCTTGTCCTCAACCACATGGCCATCCATTATCCAACCTATCCACTGGTTTCCAAGTTCTTAACTAATAACTGAGAATAAAACCTTAAATAAGATTTGATTCATGCTCAGGGATCATGCTATCAAGGGGCTTCCTCTGAAAGAGCCTACAAGAAATTAAAGTGACAAATAATGGGTTTGTGAATAGTCTTCTGTGCACTTCCTACTTTCCAATTGAAGTATCCCTAACAGTGGAGCACTGTAAACTCAACCCCAAGAAGAGAGAGAAACACATTTCTTTAAAGGCTCTTTTTAAAATATTTTTTAATTAATTTATTTTTTATTAGTTACACATGACAGTACAATGATCTTGACATATCATACATTTTTTTTTTTGTGCCAGGGATCGAACTCAGGGGCTCTTAACCATTGAGCCACATCCCCAGCCCTTTTTCATATTTTATTTAGAGTCAAGGTCTCACTATGTTACCTAGGGCCTTGATAGGTTGATGAGGTTAGCTTTGAACTCACAATCTTCCTGCCTCAGCCTCCCCAGGTGCTGGGATTATAAGTGTGCACTACTGTGCCCAGCAAGACTCATTTTTTACCCTAGGGATTCATGAAAACATCTGTTTCATATTCCCAAATATGTGTGTGTGTATTTTGATAAACATTTTTCTCAGTGTCAATAAAAGTGCTGAGGCTTAGCTTATGGGCTCACATTACTCCTAGTGCATTGCTAGGGGAGTGCATGCTCTAGTTTAGGTTCCTGAAAACTGTCATCCCAGGTCAATTCTAGGTGTAATGCTATGTTACTTTGTATGGGTCTATGGATCCATCACTATGCTCTCTTACCAGTATTTTATATCAATGTGCATTCCCCACCCCTATCCTGCTTATTCTTCACAATCAGTTTTTCTTTTATTGGAAATAAAAGGGGGTGGGTTTTCAAGATGATGGAATAGGTTTTTAGGAGGTCAAGTTCCTGGTTGCTCCGTGGCATGAAACCAAGAAAAAGACAAGCAGCTTCTCAGGAAGGTGGGTGAACAAAGAAAAGCAGGGGAGACTTTACTGGAATTTAAAACATGACATTCAAAGCAGATCGGGGACTCAGGAAGTTGGATATAATAAAACAAGGAAGAAAACCCCAGCGGCCCAGTCACTGCAGCAGCAGGCTGGAAGCACTAGCCTGAAGGGGTCCCTCTGTGAGCATAGTGGAGGAATAAGGAGGCCTGAGGTGTGTCTGTATACAGTGTTTAGAGATCAAGGACATTGCCCGACAAACCTGAAAAATGCCCTGCACAATATCCATATGCAAGGAAAGAAGCCACCATCTCTCATATCAGTGTGTGGAGGACAAAGGAAGGAACCATTTTGCAGTTGTGACATGGGGGGCTGTAAATGAGGGAGCTAATTCCAAGCAAACCTGAGTTTGGCCAGAAATACAGGCCCAGTAAATACACACTGCATGACATAGAGTGTGCTTACGTGACCAGGAGAAAATCAAACATGGAGAGAGGTTTACACAGGGGACAACTGGTTGTGGAAACCCACCCAGCTCTACTTTTTCTCCTCCAACCTAACTGCTTGCAGGACCTGCTGAGAGAGACAAGTCTGGCTAGGAACACGGAAGGGTGGGGGCAGGAGAGATTGAGTTTACAGGACTGAACACAAGACCATGAAATGTGTGATCCACAAGTGACATAGTGGAGCAAGAATGGGCTCCCCCACCACATGAGCAAAACTCAGGGAAGATCTTGGGATACAGTCTTCCAGCATGGACCAGCAGGTTTTAGGCACTGGAGGTGCACTGATTTAAAATCTCCAGACCAACTGGCATTCAGCAAAGAACCTGGAGCCAACCAAAGCCTAAACTCTGGCTCCAGGAATTCCACCTATGGGATTACCTCTCTCATTCTAGCAACCCCACCCTGAGGGTGGACCAATCATCATACTCTAGATGACCCCACCTAACATTGCTGAGAAGGAAAGCTGAAAACCTTTTAAACTCCAATGGGAAGATTTTTTTTAACTTTTCATCAAGATTTTTTTTCTTCTCTTTTTTTACTTTTCTCTGCTTAATTTTGACCTTAATGGTACATGGACATTTATACATTTGTTTTTTCTCATTTCTAGCATTTTTGAAGCAAGTTATTTTTCATGGATCAGTTTTTTCAGGACTAGGATGGTTGATTAGTATATTTTAGTTTTGTTTTGTATTCTTCTATTTTTACTTTCCCTCTTTTTCCCTTTTCTTCCACTAACAGTCAATCTGTATTGTTCTCTCTTTCACTCTAATTTTTACTTCTATCTTCTCTCCTCTTCCCTCATAATTATCACATCCTACATCACTTCTGTTCTCTCTGTGTCCACCATTTGAAATTGTAAACCCTTTTGTGAACTTGCTGTTTTTATTAAAGGCAATAACTGATAATATCATTTCTGTTTATTATGATAATTAACATTGCAGACATCTTAGTAGGAACTATTTGATTTAATGCTGTATATTGTTTGCATTAGTTGGTATTATTGTTTGTCTCTCCCTAAACAGTGAGGTACTGGCAATCTTTAGGAACACTATAAGTCCACACGGTACACACTCTACTGACTACCTCAGATCCATACTGTTAGATGGGTAGACACAAAAATAACATGAAAAAGCAAGGGAACAAATCAACCCCAAACAAACCAAGATACTTCAATAACAAAATCTATTACACCACAATAGAAGAAATGTCAGAGAAGAAGTTTAAAATGTACATAGTTAAACTGATATGTGAAGTAATGAATGGTATAAGAAATAGAATCAGCGAGAAAATATAGAAAGTGAAAGATCACTTCAAGAAAGAGGCAGAGATTCCTAAAAAATGGGAGAAATCCTTGAAATGAAGGAATCAATAAAACAAATTAAAAATTCAATTGATAGCATCACCAACAGACTGGATCACTTGGAAGATAGTTTCAGGCAATAAAGACAAAATATATAATCTTGAAAACAAAGTTGACTGTGGAGAAAAGATGTTAAGATACCATGAACAGAACTTCCAAGAAATATGAAATAACCTGAAAAGACCAAATTTAAGATTTATAAGGATAGAAGAAGTCTTCGAGATACAAACAAAATGAATGCACAATGTATTCAATGAAATAATATCAGAAAATTTCCCAAACCTAAAGAATGAAATGGAAAATCATAAACAGGAGGTTTACAGGATCCCAAATATACAAAATTATAACAGGCCCACACCAAGGCACATTACTATGAAAATACCTAACATACAGAATAAGGATAGAATTTTAAAGGCTACCAGACAAAAAGGACATATCATATTTAGAGGGAAACCAATCTGGACTTCAGCTGATCTCTCAACCCAGACCCTCAAAGCTAGGAGGTCTTGGAATAATATATATCAAGCTCTGAAAGAAAATGGATGCCAGCCAAGAATACTACATCCAGCAAAATTAAACTTCAAAATTGATGATGAAATAAAAACCTTCCATGATAAACAAAAGTTAAGAGAATTCACAGTTAGGAAGGCTGCACTACAAAACATACTCAATAAGATAGTTCATGAAGAAGAAATAAAAAATAAAAGTAAAAACCAGCAAATGGAGCAGCTACACTAAAAGAACAGTGAATCAATGGAGGAAAAAAATTCAAATTAAAACCAGAAATAGGCAGGTGGAGGTGGTGCACACTTGTAATCCCAGTGGCTCGAGAGTCTGAGGCAGGAGGATTGCTAGTTTAAAGCCAGCTTCAACAACTCAGTGAGGCCCTAAACAACTCAGCAAGACCCTGTCTTTAAATAAAATACAAAAAAAAAAAAAGGCTGGGTATATGTGGCTCAGTGCTTAAGTGCCTTTGGGTTCAATCCCCTTTACAAAAACAAAACAAAACAAAACAAAAAACTAAAACACACACACACACACAAACCAGAAATAAATCAAGATGATGGGGAATAAAAATCCTATCTCAAGGGCTGGGGTTGTGGCTCAGCGGTAGAGTACTCGTCTAGCACGTGCAAGGCCCTGGGTTTGATCCTCAGCACCACATAAAAATAAATAAATAAAATAAAGGTATTTGTCCATCTACAACTAAAAAATAAATATTAAAATCCTATCTCAATAAAAATATTGAATGTAAATGGCCTAAATTCATTAAGCAAAAGACATAGACTGGAAGATTGGATTAAAAACAAGACCTAATAATATGCTGTCTCCAAGAGACTCTCCCCACTGGCAAAGACATCCACAGAGTGAAGGTAAAAGAAAGGGAAAAAAAGTATCATTCACATGGATCTCATAAACAAGCAGGGGTTTCTATCCTCAGATAAAGTGGACTTCAAGCCAAAGTTAATCAGAAGGGACAAAGAAGGACATTTCATACTGCTTAAGGGAATTATACATCAATAAGACATAACAATTGTAAATATTTATGCCTCAAGCAATGGAGCATCTACACACATCAAACAAACCCTTCTCAATTTCAAGAATCAAATAGACCAGAACATAATAATACTAGGTGACTTTAACACAACTCTCACCACTGGATAGATCCTTCAAACAAAAACTAAATAAAGAAGTTATAGAACTAAAAGCTACAATTAATTTAGACTTAACAGACATATATAGACTATTTTATCCATCAATGACTAAATATGCTTACTCCTCAACAGCACATGCATCTTTCTCTAAAATAGACTGTATCTTGTGCCATAAAGCAACTCTTAGCAAATAAAAAAAAAATAGAGATAATACCTTGCATTCAATCAGATCATAGTGGAAAAAATTAGAAATCAATGATAAAATAAAAAATAGAAGTTACTCTAATACCTGGAGACTAAATAAGATGGTATTGATTTATGAATGGATAGCAGAAGAAATCAGGGTTGAAATAAAAAAAACACTTGGAGATAAATAAGAATAGTGTTTTAACATATCGAAGTTTCTGGGACACTATGAAGGCAATGCTAAGAGGAAAGTTTATTCCATTGAGCTCATTCCTTAAAAAAATAGAAAGTCAACAATTAAATAACCTAATATTATATCTGAAAGACCTAAAAATAGAAGAACAAATCAACACCAGAAACAGTAGAAGACAGGGAATAATTAAAATCAGAGCTGAAATTAATGAAATTGAAACAAAAGAAACAATCCCCCAAAATTGACAGAACAAAAAGTTAATTCTTTAAAAAAGTAAATAAAATTGATAATTCCTTAGTCAAGCTAACAAAGAGAAAAACCTCAAATTACTAAAATTTGTGATGAAAACAGAAATGTCACAATGGATACTACTGAAATACAGATGATAATCAGAACCTATTTTGAAAATTTATACTCTAATTGAAATAAAAAAATATTGAAGATATCGACAAATTTCTAGAGACATATAACCTACCAAAATTGAATCTAGAGGACATGGAAAATTTATTTATTTATTTATTTTATTTATTTTTTTTTTAAAGAGAGAGTGAGAGAGGAGAGAGAGAGAGAGAAAGAATTTTTAATATTTATTTTTTAGTTCTCGGCAGACACAACATCTTTGTTGGTATGTGGTGCTGAGGATCGAACCCGGGTCGCACGCATACCAGGCGAGCAAGCTACCGCTTGAGCCACATCCCCAGCCCCAAGACATGGAAAATTTAAACAGATCAATTTCAAGCAATGAAATTAAAAACACCATCAAAAGCCTACCAAGAAAGAAAGACCCAGGACCAGATGGATTCTCAGCCAAGTTCTACAAGACCTTCCAAGAAAAACTAACACCAATCCTCCTTAAATTATTCCATGAAATAGAAAAGGAGGGAACCCTTCCATACTCATTCTGTGAGGCTAGTATGATACCCAAACCAGACAAAGACATATCAAGTAAAGAAAATTTCAGACCAATATCCCTGATGAACATAGATGCAAAACTTCTTAATAAAATTCTGGCAAATAGCATACAAAAACATATTAAAAAGATAGTGCATCACACACAATTAAGAGGGCTTCATTCCAGGGATGCAAGGTTGGTTCAACATAAGGAAATCAGTAGAAATCAGTAAATGTAATTCATCACATGATCATCTCAATAGATGCATTCATTTATGTTCAAAACAGTAGAAAAACTAGGGATAGTAGGAACATACTTCAACATTGTAAAAACTATCTATGCTAAACCCAAGACCGACATCATTCTAAATGGAGAAAAATTGAAAGCATTCCCTTTAAAAACTGGAACAAGACAGGGATGCTCTCTTTCACCATTCTATTCAACATAATCCTGGAAACTCTAGCCAGAACAATTAGAAAAAGACAGAAGTTAAAGAGATATGATTAGGAAACTATTCATCACTATTTGCTGACCACATGATTCTATATGTAGAAGACCCCCAAAACTCCACCTGAAAACTTCTAGAACTCATAATTGAATTCAGCAAAGTAGCAGGATATAAAATTAATAATAAGTCAATTGTGTTAATATACATCAGTGATGAATCAACTGAAAGAGAAATTAGGAAAAGTATCCCATTCACAATAGCCTCAAGGAAAATAAAATATTTTAGAATCAATATAACAAAAGAGGTAAAGGACCTCTACAATGAAAACTATAGAACATTAAAGAAAGAAATTGAAGAAGACCTTAGAAGATAGAAAGATCTTCCGTGCTCTTGGATAGGCAGAATTAATATTATCAAAATGGCCATAATACCAAAACTGTTATACAGATTTAATGCAATTCCTATTAAGGTTCTGATGACATTCTTAGTAGAAATAGAAAAAGCAGTCATGAAATTTATTTGGGAAAAAAGAGATCCAGAATACTCAAAGCAATCCTTAGTGAGAAACTGAATAGGAGGCATGACAATACCAGACCTGAAATTATACTACAAAGTTATAGTAACAAAAATGACATGGTATTGGCACCAAAACAGACATGTAGACCAATGGTACAGAATAGAGGGCACAAAGACAAACCCACATAAATACTGATATCTCATACTAGACAAAGGTGCCAAAAACATATATTGGAGAAAAGTAGCCTCTACAACAAATGGTGCTGGTAAAATTGGAAATCCATGTGTAGCAAAATGAAATTAAACCTGTATCTCTCACCATGCACAAAACTCAAAGTGGATCAAGAACCTAGGAATTAGACCAGAAATCCTGCACCTAATAGGAGAAAAAGTAGGTCCAACATTCCATCATGTTGGCCTAGGATCTGACTTCCTCAACAAGACTCTGAAAGTGTAAGAAGCAAAATCAAGAATCAATAAATGGGATGCATTCAAACTAAGAAGCTTCTTCACAGCAAAGGAAACAATCAAGAACACAAAGAGCAAGCCTACAGATTGGGAGAAAAATCTTTGCCACCTGCACCTCAGATAGAGCATTAATCTTCAGGATATATAAAGAACTCAAAAAACTTAACACCAAAGAACCGAATGGCCCAATCAATAAATGGGCTAAGGAGCTGAACAGACACTTCTCAGAAAAAGAAATATGAGTAGTCAAGAAATATATGGAAAAATGTTCAACATCAGTAGCAGTTAGAGAAAGGCAAATTAAAACTACACTGAGATTCCATCTTGTACCATTCAGAATGGCAATTATCAAGAATATAAGCTGGATGCGGTGGTACACACTTGTAATCCTAGCAGCTTGGGAGGCTGAGATAGGAGGACCATAAGTTTAAAGCCAGCCTCTGCAAAAAGCGAGTCACTAAGCAACTCAGTGAGACCCTGTCTCCAAATAAAAAATACTAAGTAGTGTGGTCGAGTGTACCTGAGCTCAATCCCTGGTACCAAAAAAAAAAAAAAAAAAAAAAAAAGAATACAAGTAACTATAAATGTTGGTGAGGATGTGGGGAAAAAGGTACACTCATACATTGCTGGTGGTACTGCAAATTGGTACAACCACTCTGGAAAGCAGTATGGAGATCCCTCAGAAAACGTGGAATGGAGCAATCATTTGACCCAGGTATCCCACTCCTCAGTATAAACCCAAAGGACTTAAAATCATTATACTATAGTAACACAGTCACATAAAATGTTCATAGCACCTCAATTCACAATAGCTTAGCTATGGAACCAACTTAGGTGCCCTTCAACAGATGGGTAAAGAAAATGTGGTACATACACATAATATTCCATTGTTAAGTTACTTAGGAACTTGTTAAGTTGCTGGGCTGGCTTTGAATTTATGATCCTCCTGCCTCAGTCTCCTGAGCTGCTGGGATTACAGGCATGCACCACCATGCCTGACTCTGGTTTTATTTTGAGACAGGATATCACTAAATTGCTAGCACCTCACTAAGTTCTTGAGGCTGGCCTTGAATTTGGGATCCTCATGTCTGAGCCTTCAGAGTTGCTGGGATTACAGGCATGCACTACTGCGCTCCACTCATTTTATCTTAAAATCCATCTTATGGGGTAAAGGAGACTATAATGTTCATTTTCTAGATGAGAAGATTAAGACTCAGAGGTTAAGTACATGTTAGAATAAAGTAGGGCATTTCTTTTTTTTATATTTATTATTTATTGGCAGACACAACATCTTTGTTGGTATGTGGTGCTGAGAATCGAACCCGGGCCGCACGCATGCCAGGCGAGCGCGCTACCGCTTGAGCCACATCCCCAGCCCTAAAGTAGGGCATTTCAAAAAATGTTTTAAATAAGCTACTGGCCTCTGAGCTATACTCCCAAGCTGCTGGGGGCATAGGAGCATTTGGGTGGAATATTTGCAGAAACAATAAACTGGCTGATATTTAAGGTTTTCTTCAGCTCTGACATTCTGTAATTTCATTGATCCTCTTTGCATTTAATTATGTTGCTTTTTCTTTCTGCCTCTTGCTTAGCTCAAAAATATATCCCTCCTTTGTCCACACATAGGAGATGGACTGTTGAATAGTCAGCACCATAATAAATACTTGTGATTATTCAGATGTCACTCTAAAATATTTATCATCTAAGTAAATTTAAAGCTATCACAACAGCTCATAGTACAACAATGAAGATTGTACTAACACCACTAAAATAGATACACCCGAGAATGATGCTTGTTAAGCTTATAATGATTCCATTCTCAAAGGACTTGCAATTCATGTCCTTTATGCTGCTTGATTGCCTCCCACATCCTGCAGGTTTGGACTGACTCCTCCTCGGTCTCACGTACTACATGATATTCACAAACTGCGATGTAGCCCTCATCATGCCAATCAAGAATGCAAATAGAGAGCCAGCTTACTGTGTGATCTGAATTTTCTGCTTGTTTAGAAAGATATAAACACAAGGAGAGCATGAATGTGCTGTGTAATGGCTTAAAAGTAATCAGACTTTTCATTAGAATTAATTCAGAAAAGGTTATTTCAATATTTCACTATACCTTTCATATAACCAGGTTTTTCATACATTGCTAAGTTTACACTCTGAGAAACACCTATAATTTTTTAAGTGGGAATAATCAGTAATTAGAATCATTTCAAGCCAGGCATGGTGGCATATGCCAACAGCTCAGAGGATGAGGCAGGAGAATTGTGGGTTCAAAGCTAGCCTTAGCAAAAGTGAGGCACTAAGCAACTCATTGAGACCCTCTAAAAAAGAGCAGGGGATGTTACTCAGTAGTTGAGTGCTTGTAAGTTCAATCACTGGTACCTAGAAAGCAAAAAAGAAAAAAAAGAAAACAAAAGAATCCTTTTATTTGAAAAATTTTCTAAACATAAGATTATAGTACTTAGACATTCCAGCCTTTAAGCCTTTAATAATCTATGCTGTATATTGTAAAGACTACCCATGGTGGGTGGGCATGGTGGCCCATGCCTGTAATCCCAATGGCTTGGGAAGCTGAGGCAGGAGGATCTCAGGTTTAAAGGTAGCAATTTAGCAAGACCGTAAGCAACCTAGTGAGACCCTGGTTGAGATTATCACTCACCATGGACTTGGGAGACAATGGAAACAACACGATCTAAACTAGGCATAATTCCAAAGTTTTTTCTCTTTGGTGAGTTGGGAGATATATCAGCCTCTCGTGCTTAGCTTTGTAAATCTGAATTTTCTTTGTACACCAGATGTGGGAAGTTGGCTTGAGGATATATTGACCTGATGACATGGCCGAAAGTTGCTTCTTAGAATGAATCCTGAGCATCAGTTTATTTATGTATCATTTATCTCTCTCAAAAGCAGAATGTATGATGTCCAAATTGCTAACCTCCTGGGTCACATCATGTGGGTGCCTGTCTGCAGACTGAATTATTGCCTCAAGGCTGAAGTGGGACTTTGCCAAGTTATTTGTTTCCTGCCAGTGTCCTTAGCTTGTCTTTTGACTTTTTTTCAGAAACAATTTTTGGTTATTATTTTTACATCCAGAGAATTTTTAGAGCAAATCAACTCTACTATTTCTCTAACCTGCATCAAGTTCATTGATTAGACAATATCAAGAATTTACACTATGGTGTTATTTATTTGTTTTGGGTACTGGGAATTGAACCCAGGAGTACTTAACAACTAACTCACATCCACAGCCCTTTTTACTTTTTAGTTTGAGACAAGGTCTCACTAAGTTATTTAGGGCCTTGCTAAGTTACTGAGGCTGGCTTTGAACTTGTAATCCTCTTGCCTCAGCCTACCAAGCAGCTGAGATTACAAGTATGCACCACTGTGACTGGCTCACCATGGTGGTTTAGAATAAGAATTTATAATACTTCACTAAAATCAGTATTTATTTGTTTATTTAATTTTTAGGAATTTTTTTTAGTTGTTCATAGACTTTTATTTTATTTATTTATATGTGGTGCTGAGAATTGAACCCAGTGCCTCACACATGCCAGGCAAGTGCGCTACCACTGAGCCACCACCCCAGCCCCAGTATTTATGTTATGCATGTATGTATGTATGTATTCTTTTTTTGCACTTTTGGGGATGGAACTCAGAGCTTTGTGCATACTAGGCAATGCTCTGCCACTGAACTACACCCTCAGCCCTGCAATCAGTTTTTGATGATGACATCTCTATCACCTACCTAGTGGTATATGGTCCCTTTATCTGAATTGGAAAAGGAACCCCTCCCCACAGACACAGCCCCTTGCTAAGGTGATGGCTTGGCGAATGGAGGAAGGACTGGGTTTCAGCCTATACTTGCCAACTTTGCTAAGTACCTTCATGTACTGAATAATCTGTGTAGCCTCAAGAGGTGATTCATGCTCTGAACACCAACTAGCAGCTCAGAATTTCTCTAGTCCTCTGTATTAATCCATTTTCGGTTGCTACAAGGGGGTACTTGAGGCTAGGTACACAGAATAATCTCTTGGAGACAAATGTAGTCATATCCAAACCAGAGTATCCTTGTTAAATATTTCTGTTTAAATAGAATGTTAGGTACAAGTGACAAAGAATAACTTCTTTGTGCTTTATTAGGACTAAGTACTGAATACTTCAACTCAAAGTCTTTTCTGCTAAACATTTGCCAAAATAAATAAAATCCTGGTCCAAAGCTTGATTGAGTCCATGACTAATCTTGCAGGCCAGGAGATGATAAAGATTATTTCTGATGGGAAGACCAGTGCTCCCTTCCTCTAAATGCTAGAGTAGCTCTTTTCTTAGAAACCTTTTATTTTTTTTTAAGCAGTCCCTTCTGTAAAGGTAGTAAACATGATTAAACAATTAAAAAAAAGTCTTGATTTAGTCATGGAATTACATTGTAAACTGTGCAACACCTCAAGTAGTTCTGAAATTATTCTATCTAATAATTACCAAAGCTTTTTTCTTACATGAGTCTGTGACAGAAAGAACAATCAACCAAACTTTCTCCTGTCTTTATTAAATCCTCAGTGCTAGGCACCATGGTCCACACCTGTATTCCAAGGGATTTGGGAGCCTGAGGTAGGAGGATTACAAGTTCAAGGCCAGCCCCAGCAACTCAGTGAGACCCTGTCTCAAAATAAAAAACAGAAAGGACTAGGGATGTAGCTCAATGGGAAAGCACCTCTGCGATCAATCCCCAGTCCACCCCAAAATAAATATAAAAATATATTCTCAATAGTAGAATTATCTGTATTGTCAGTTTTCAAAGAGATAACTAAAATCTAGTTAGGAAATGTCACTAATAATCACACAAAAGAAGAAGAATGTGCTAGTGTGGTAGTACATGCCTGTAATCCCAGCAGTTTGGGAGGCTGAAGCAGGAGGATGGCGAGTTCAAAGCCAGCCTCAGCAATGGCGAGGTGCTAAGCATCTCAGTGAGACCCTGTCTCTAAATAAAATACAAAATAGGGCTGGGGATGTGGCTCAGTGATGGACTGTCCCTGAGTTCAATCCCTAGTACCAAAAAAAAAAAAAAAAAAAAAAAAAGGAGGAGGAGGAGGGTGGGGGGGGAGTAGAATGCAAGTGTTTGGGTTTCCTGTCCAGGGCTCACTTGCTCTCATCCTTCTCTCTCCAAACATTCTCTAGGAATTAAAAATCTAAGTTTATGACTAGTTTAAGATCTTGGTTCAGAGGTGGTATTAACAGGGCAGGACTTGGGGGAATTTTAGGACTTTGTCCTATTCTTTGATATGCACAATTAATAGTTACTCAAGCTTACAAAAGTGTTTAGCAAACTGAGCTCTACTTTTTCACTTTCAATCAGAATGCCACCCCTGAGCCACCCGCTCTGTGGTCATTCTAAAGCTGTTCCAACCTCACGATTCCTGTACCATTTCCTCCTAAACTCTTTCCTATTTACTCTAGATGTAGCACTCAGTGTGGCTATACCCAGGGATTATTAACCTTGGTGCTATTCACATCTGAGATTGGATAATTCTTTGTTGTGGGGGCTGTCCTGTGCATTTCAGGTCGTTTGGCAGCATCCCTGGCCTTTTCTTACTAAATAGTAGTAGTGGTTGCAATGTCCCTTGTGAGACCAAGTTGTCTGGTTGAGAACCACTGAATTATACCTCACTGTCACAGGCCCATCTGAAAATGAAGTCAACGCCCTTTGTATGTCCTAGTTAGAAGTAGCTGTGAACATGCACACATGTGGGTGGCATTGCTGAAGGTTGTTTGGGTTTCTGCTACTTTTAACCAAATGAGTCTTGATTAACACACTGCAAAGGGCTAAAAATAAATATTGAAGAAGTTCAGGGAATAGAAAAGAATAAGACAGGGATTAAGATCCTCATATGGAAATGTCCTAAACAATTGCTAAAAGTGAGATTGTGATTTGATTCTAAGCTTCTCAGAGGTCAAAGGAAAGGAGGAAACCTAATCAAATCAATCAATCACATTATCTTTTTTTTTTTTAAAGAGAGAGTGAGAGAGGAGAGAGGAGGGAGGGAGAGAGAGAGAGAGAGAGAGAGAGAGAGAGAGAGAGAGAGAGAGAGAGAATTTTTTTTTAATATTTATTTTTTAGTTTTCGGCAGACACAACATCTTTGTTGGTATGTGGTGCTGAGGATCGAACCTGGGCCGCACGCATGCCAGACGGGCGGGCTACCGCCTGAGCCACATTCCCAGCCCCACATTATCTTATAAGAAGCAAACAAATTCCTTTCCCCAAGAGAAGTCTAGCTTTTTTTTTTTTTTTCTCCAGTACTGGAGATTGAATCTAGGATTGCTCCGCCACTGAGCTACATCTCCAGACTCCAGACCTTTTTATTTTCTATTTTGAAACAGGCTCTCACTAAGTTGCCCAGGGTGACCTTGAACTTGTGATCCTTCTGCCTTAGTCTCCCAAGTTGCTGTGGATTACAGGTATCCACCACTGTACCTGACTTGAAAAAGCCAATTTTTTCAAACACTGGGATCTCTGGGAAAGTTATTTTTTAGACACTTCAAAAGAGGATATTTTCTTGGCACTAATTCAGTGCAATATTTCTCTTCCTATCCTTCAATACTGGGTAATGGTCTAATGTTGGCAAATACTCTAGTAAAGTAATTCCAAGTATTAGCATCTGAGGTAAAATTCAGAATATGCTACCTAAATACCTATCTACAACACTTTGGGCAGAATCCCCTGGGCCTCTACTGGCAGTTGGTGGTGAAAGCAGTGGGTATTAACCTCTTGTCATTTCACTTGTAAGGAATGGTAGTGGTGGGATAAGTATCAGAGATTGCTGCTACTACACGAATCTCAACATGGGTTGCTATGGAGATTCCTTGGTATCTGAGTCTAAAATAGGAGAGGATTCTGGTTGGGAGACTGGGCTCAAGGGTCAAATGCTGGCTCTACTGCTTTCTAGATGGGTGATTTGGGGGTAAATCTTTTGACCTTGTTGAGGCTCAGTTTTTCATCTCTAAAATGGGGGAATATTAGTACTTACTTTAATATATATTTTTAGTTGTAAGTGGACACAATACTTTTAAAAAAAATTTTTATATGGTGCTGAGGATTGAACCCAGTGCCTCAAACATGCTAGGTGAGAGCTCTACCACTGATCCACAACCCTAGCCCAGTAGTACCTACTTTAGAATATTGTGAAAGCCATTGAGACCATCCCCATTAAAAAGCTTGGCACATCATATGTGCTCACTAAACACTAGTGTTGTTTTTGTTTTAAGCCGTAAGTCCTCAAACAGCTCCAAAGGGACAATGACTGTAGTCTTCTCACCAATGAGTGCACAATTTTCTTACATATTAAATTTGAACTTCCTTCGTCTTCTGGGCTCCTGTATAAGGGCTTTTAAAATAATAACAAATATGTTTCCTTTGAAGGTAAAATTTAGAAAGTTCTTTCTCTTTGCTGTGTTTTAATTTTTTAATGGTAAGAATAACCTTGTTTCATGCATTATAAAAATAAAGATGGCAATTTGTCAGTAACTATTTGTTCATAATACGGAAACAAAAAAATATTATAAAAAAGGGAAATCAAAACCATGTGGTTTCATGTTCAGGGACTCCCAAGAACACATGCTGATCTGTAAATAAAGACATGTAGAAACAAGAATGTTCCCGTACCTAGAAAAATACACAAACCCATAACCAAAACAGATAGTCATTCTTCTTTCTGATCTAAATCTGATGGGCTCAAAGTGAGATTATAAATTAGTAGACAGTATGTTTAAAATAGACAGTTGCTAACAAATCATGCTAAATAATCATCCTTGAAAATTAACTGTGACAGGATGACACCAAACTAACCCTAACTTTGTCAGTTTTAGGGGCAAATATACAGGACTAAGGAACAAAACATTCCAAATCATTTTATAGATAAGAACTTTATTTAAATCTTTAAAAATAGATTACTTTTTATAGATTATTTGGAACCATACTCTTCTTTCTCTTAATTTAGGTAAAAGCTAAAATAGCACTAATTATAATACATTACTAGATTAAGCCTTTATTCTTTTTTATTTCTTTAGAGGTCATTATTACAATCTTGGTTTGATGGCCAACTCCACTACTTATTGCTCTGAGGCCCTGAGTGTAAGTATATATTTGAAATGTGTTTTTTAAACTGTTGCTTTTTTTCATCACATTAAATCTCGTGCGTGGTTTTAAAAGTCAAATATTATTCAAAAGCTTATAATGAGAAACAGCAGTCCCCTGCCCTATACCTTCTCATTACCCAGTTTTATTTAGTATTTAAAAATTTTATTGTGTCTAAAAAATTATACAAGTACTATACGAATACATTCCCACTGGGAGTGACTCAAGTCATTCACAAGTACAATAAGGAAAATGTTCAAGCAATCCTTTCACATTCTAACCCATCCTGCCCTCCTTTCTTAAGTAATCACTGTCTTTAGTTTGGTGCGAATGTTTAAAGTCTGTTCCCAATGGATTTACACACACATACACACATATATATGTACTTACAAATTTGCTTACATTATTGAGATCATACTATAAAAACTGTTTTGCTACTTTTTTTCTCACCTAAAAATATACCTTGGAGGCCTTTACATGTTATAGACCTGCTTCATTTCTTTTAAACATTGCTTAATATAGATCTATTGTTATTTCATAACTTTTGAGCATTTAGATTTTTTCCTACTTTCTGCAGTTAAAAATAACACAGCAGGGCTGGGGTTTGTGGCTCAGTGGTAGAGCGCTTGCCTAGCATGTGTGAAGCACTGAGTTTGATCGTCAGCACCACATAAAAATAAATAAAAAATAAAATAATGTCATAAAAGATGCTTATATTTAAAAAAAAATAACAGCAGCTGGGTGCGGTGGCACATTCCTGTAATCCCAGTGGCTGCATGGGGGGATGGAAGCATGAGAATCACAAGTTCAAAGCCAGTCTCAGCAAACTTGAGGCCCTATGCAATTCAGTGAGAGCCTGTCTCTAAATAAAATACAAAATAGGGCTGGGATGTGGCTTAGTGATTGAGTGCCCCTGAGTTCAATCCTCAGTACCCCCAAACAAACAAACAACAATAATAACAACATCAAAAACACAGCAGCAAGAGCTGGAGCATGGTGGTGTACACCTGTAATCCTAGCAACTGGGGAGGCTGAGGCAGGAAGATCACAAGTTTGAGGCCAGCCTTGGCAACTTAGATGCTGTCTCTAAATAAAAAATAAATAAATACAAAGGTCTAAGGATGCAGCTCAGTGGTAGAGCACCTCTGAATTCAATCCCTAGTCCCAAACAAACAACCTCCCTGCCCAAAACTCCAATACAGTAACAATAAAAATGTTTGTGCTTTTTTCTTTCTTTCTTTTTTTTTTGGTACTGGGGATTGAACCCAGGGGCACTTGACCACTGAGCCACATCCCCAGCCCTATTTTGTATGTTATTTAGAGACAGGGTCTCACTGAGTTGCTTAGTGCCTTGCTTTTGCTGAGGCTGGCTTTGAACTCACGATCCTTCAGAACAGGTGAACTGTTCTGTTACATCTTGTGCTCCTGCCATAATGTACTATTCTTCCTATCCAGAGGCCTAGAGGCATTGCTTCTGCCCATAGCTTGAGACCTCTGAAACTTTGAGCCTAAATAAACCTTCTATTTATAAGTTGACTTTGTCAGGTATTTGTTACAGTGATGCAAAGCTGACTAATATGCTATATATTACTAATTTTCTCTCAGACTCTGACAGAACTATAAAACTCTTGATATAATCAAACACTTCACAAAGTGCGTACATTTTTTCTTTTTTCCAACATGGAATTGAACTGTGGTAGGCAAGTGATTTACCACTAAAACTAAACTACATCTTTAGCCTTTTTAAAATCTTATTTTGAGATAGGGTCTCATTAAGTTGCCCAGGCTCACCCCAAATTTGTGATTCTCCTGCCTCCATTTATTGTTTTGAAGAAATTGCTTTCTAGAACCTTCCTTCCTCTTGTTCTGATATGAAATGGTTTTGTTTTTGGTTGTGATTCAGCAATACAATGTTGATTATTTATGTATCTAATAACAGTTTTGATATAAATAAAGTGTTAGAGAGGCTGGGGATATAGCTCAGTTGGTAGAGTGGCTTGCCTAGCATGCACAAGGCCCTGGGTTCAATCCCCAGCACCACAAACAACAACAACAACAAAATGTGAGGGGAAAGGGGAAGGAAGGAAAAAGAGAGAGAAGAGACAATTGAGAAATCAAAAATCATGAGACTCCAAAGTATTTTTCATGACAATTCTAATAGACCAAATATATGTGTCTATGGGGGATTTAAATAATATGATTAGCAAATTCAATATCATAGATAAATGATTATGTAAATAACCTTGTGCTAAAAAAAGAGCAGATAATTTTGTTCAAACATATATGAAAAAGTCTCAGATATTGACCATGTGTGAAGCTACAAAGGCTCTACAAACCTCCAAAAGCAAAACCCATACATATTCTCTGGTCACATTCTCTGCCTTGAATGTGGCGAAATTACAAATCAGTAATTGAAGTATAAACAGAACTTTCTATTTACTTAGAATCTGCAAAAACCCCTTTCTAAATAAATCTAAGGCTAAAAAGAGAATCAAGATAATTTTGTAAACTATTTAAAAAGATAAATAACATAAGAAAAGTAGTAAATTTTAAGAAAAATTTAAGCCTTTAAATGTAGTTACTCAAAAGTGAGAAAATCTTAGAATACATGGAAAAACTTTTGAAAATTTTTTGGGAAAAAAACCTATTGGGGTTGTAGCTCAGTGATAGAGCACTTGCTTAGCATACGCAAAGGCCCTGGGTTCCATCCCTAACACTACAAAACAAAAGAAAAAAAAAACAGAGAAAAATAATTTAAAAGGGAGAAATTAATGGTGATTCTTTTAAAAAAATATTTATTTACTTTTGTTGGACACAATACATTTATTTTATTTATTTATTTTGATGTGGTGCTGAGGATCGAACCTAGGGCCTTGAAAGTACTAGGCAAGTGTTCTACTGCTGAGCCACAACCCTGGCCCTTAATGGTGATTCTCATGTGGTCATGCTTGGGAATTTCACTCCTCTTAATGCAGGGATTAGCAAACTTCTATGAAAGGTCAGACAGATCATATTTTAGGCTTTGCATGCTATACAGTGTTTGTATCAACTACTCAACTCTACCATTGTAGGACAGAATCTGTCATAAACAATGAATCAGTGTGGCTATGCTCTAATAATACTTGACTTACATGCAACTATGATCAAGAGAAATCAGTGTCCTTTGGGAAATCCTGCTTCAACATTATTGCTTGTAAATGCGTTGTTCATAAGGATTTCATGCAGAGTTTAATATTGTAATCATTGACAAATGTCTAAAATCTCAATATTAATTGTTCCCTAAACTCCCTGCACAAACTCCCTTTGTGAGCTGGAGTCTCAAGAAAAAGGGCTTTGACTGAAGAAGTCAGGAGAATCAAATTAAAAGATTAGATATAGAAATTTGTTTCATATAAGAAACAACTTAGTTTACCTGAGTTGTAGAAGAATAAAAGGAACACAAAGTCGTCGTCTTCTCTTTCTCTTTCTCCTTTTCCTTTTTCTTCCCCTCTGTGCTACTGGGGATTGAACCCACAGCCCTGTACATACTGTGCAAGCAGTCTACCACTGAGGTACACACCCAGCTCTTTTTTTAAAACAAATCATTTTGAAATGATCTCATTAAGTGACTTGAAGGCTTTATTAAGTGACTGAGGCTTGCCTCAAACTCTCGATCCTCTTGCCTCAGCCTCCCAGATAGCTGAGATTATACGCATGCACCACCGTGCCCAGCTACGTTAGATCTTCTTCTAGACAAAATGGGGTGCCACTGAGAGCTGATTTAAACCTATCTGACTATTCACAGTGACATTAGTTCTGACAATTAAAGGTGGTGCTAGTAATTTACCTCACCCATCAACCCCACGACCAGGTGGAATACAGCATAGATAGCAAGTCTGAGACTGAATATTGCAACAAGTATTGGGATGCAGGCAGAAAACCTAACACAATAACCTTTTAGACATTCCCACAAGCACTTTGCATGAAAGGTTCATTCCGAGGAGGATGCAACCGATATTCTAGTGGCATGATTCACTGGTTTTCTAGCTGGAACAGAACTGTGGCAGATCTCTCTCTCTCTCTCTCTCTCTCTCTCTCTCTCTCTCTCTCTTTTGTGCTGGGGATGGAACCAAGGCCTTGTGCACACTAAGCACACACACTACAACTGGGCTACAGCCCCAGACTTCTCTTTTAAGTGGGGAACAAATGCACTCAGAGGGCTCTTTATAGGTGTTCCCAGATACTTACACCTTGTTCATGGCAGGGAGGAGGTATCTGTTTAATCTTTCTTGAATATGATTAATTTTGAATTGTTTAATTATTTCTAACAGCCCTTATACTAAATAATGAACACTTGGGTGCATATTTGGATAGGATTTTAAAAGCACTTGCCACAGTCACGTAAGGGGTGTGGATTCCTGATTAGGGTCCTTCAAACACTAACTAATCTCCCCTGGAGTGTGGATTTCTGATTAGGATACTTCAAATGAAAACTAACTGCCCCTAGGGTGTACATTTAAGTCTGACTTACATACCCATATATATCATTAGGTTTATACTGTTTTTTTTTCCTTTTCATTTCATTGTTTTTCCAATTGAGGTATAAATTCTATACATTAGCATTTCCAATTTTAAGTGAAAATTATTTGATAAGTTTTGACGAATGTATATAGTAGTAAAACCACCACCATAATCATAATATAGATCATATCCTTCATGTCAAAATGCTCCCCCATGCTGCTTTGCAGTCAATCCCTTGGTTTTTAAGCTCATGTATATTTATCATTTTTATGTATTCTGGATGCATTAACTCTTTTGTCATTATAAAGTTTCTGCCTTTGGATTTATTAATATTCTTTGTCTTGAAGTTTATTTTGTTTGACATTAATGTAGCCACTCCAGCTTTCTTTGCTTAATAACCTCATGGCATATTTTCCAGTATTTTCCTTTTAGTCTTACTTGCGTCAGAGCATATATACATTTTTAACTCAACCTGACAATGTCTGCCATGTTTTTGAAGGGTTTAGTCTATCTCCTTACATTGAATGTAATTATTGAGATGATTGTATTTAGGCTTGAAATTTACTATTGCTTTTTTACTTGTCTCAATTTTTTTTGCCCTTGGTTCTTCCTTTTATACTGATCAAATGTACTTTTTTACTTTATTTTAATTCATACATATATGAATTAAATTCATATATACATTCAAAGATAGTCTTATAACTATATTTCTTTATTTTTAGAGACATTCAATAGAGAGTGCCAGGAGGAAGCCATGGTGCCTTTTTTCACCTACTTTCCCAAGTCCCACACCTTTACTTTTACTTTACTCCTTTAAAAATGAGGCTGGGGGGCTGGGGTTGTAGCTCAGTAGTAGAGCACTTGCCTAGCATGTGTGAGGCATTGGGCTTGATCCTCAATACCACATAAAAATAAATAAGTAAAATAAAGGTATTCTGTCCATCTACAACAAAAAAAAATTCAAAAAATAATGAGGCTGGGTATAGTGGCTCATGCTTGTAATCACAGTGGATCAAGAAACTGAGGCAGGAGGATCACAGGTTCAAGGCCAGCCTCAACAATTTAGCAAAGCCTCAGGCAACTTAGTGAGATCCTGTCTCAAAATAAAAAGCAAAAATGTAATTCAATGGCAAAGGGTTTCTGGGGTTAATCACCAGTACTAAGAAAATAAAAATAAAAATAAATAAATAAATAAATAAATAACAAGAAAAACGAGTCACTAAGTTCAACCTACACTCAAGGTAAGACATATTATGTTCTTTTTTTCTTTTCTTTTTGTGGTACTGGGGTAATGGAGATTGAACCCAGAGTTACTCTATCACTTAGTTACATCCCCAGCCCTTTTTTAATCTTTTGATTTTTGAGGCAGGGTCTTGCTAAATTGCTGAGGTTAGCCTTGAATTTAAGATTTCCTTCCTCAGCCTCCCATGTACTGGAATTTTAAGCATGCACTACCACACCCTTCTTCAAGGGAAGCGTATGAAAGAATTTATGATTATATTTTAAAACTATCAGATGACAATATGCCCCAAACCTCCAATTCTTATACGGTTTAGATTTTTTAGATGGGATTATTTTTGTTCTTTTTTTTTTCTTCTTGGTAGTGGGGATTGAACCCAAGGGTGCACTACCACTTAGTCATATGCCCAGATTTTTTATTTTTTATTTTGACTCAAGATCTCATTAAGTTTCTTAGGCTGGACTTGAACTTGTGATCTTCTTGCCTCAGCCTTCTGAGTAGCTGGGATTACAGTGTGCACCACCACACCTGGCCCAGATGAAGTATTTTTGAGATTAAATTCTCCTCTGTGTTCTTTTTTTTTGGGGGGATGGGGTGGGTACTAGGAATTGAACCCAGGGCTCGAACATGCTAGGCAAGTGCTCTACCACTGAGCAATTTTCCCCAGCCTTCTCTCTGATTTTTGATACTTTACTGTATTTTAAAATAGTTGTTTTTTAGTATTTTACCCAGTTTTCTTTTTTCCATGTTTTGCATTTGTTCTACTAAGTTATACATGACAGCAAAATGCATTTCAATTCATTGTACACAAATAGAGCTCAACATTTCAATTCTCTGGTTGTACACGATATAGAGTCGCACCATTCATGTAATCGTATATGTACCTATGGTAATGATGTCCATCTCATTCCACCATTTTTTCTGCCCCATGCCATTTCCCCTCCCTACCCTCCCCTTTGCCCAATCCAAAGTTCCTCCATTCTTCCCATGCCCCCTGCCCCCCATCATGGATCAGCATCCACTAATAGAGAGAACATTTGGCATTTGGTTTTTTGGAATTGGCTTACTTCACTTAGCATGATATTCTCCAACTCCATCCATTTACCTGCAAACATCATAATTTTATTCTCTTTTAATGTTGAATAATATTCCATTGTGTATATATACCACAGTTTCTTGATCCATTCATCTATTGATGGGCATCTAGGTTGGTTCCACAATTTAGCTGTTGTGAATTGAGCTGCTATAAACATTGAAGTGATGCTTCCTACATCACTTTTCTTGCTTAGTATTGCTTTGGCTATTTTGGGTCTCTTATTTTCCCAAGTGAATTTCCTGATTACTTTTTCTAGTTCTATGAAGAATGTCATTGGAATTGTAATAGGAATTGCATTAGATCTGTATAACAGTTTTAGTAGTATGGCCATTTTGACAATATTAATTCTGCCTATCCAAGAGCATGGAAGACCTTTCTATCTTCTAAGGTCTTCTTCAATTTCCTTCTTTAGTGTTCTATAGTTTTCATTGTAGAAGTCTTTCACCTCTTAGATTGATTCTCAAGTATTTTATATTTTATGAGGCTATTTTGAATGGGGTAGTTTTCCTAATTTCTCTTTCAGTGGATTCATCACTTATGTATAGCAATGCATTTGATTATAGGTATTGATTTTATATCCTGCTACTTCACTGAATTCACTTACTAGTTCTAGAAGTTTTCTGGTGGAATTTTTGGATCTTCTAAATATAGAATTATGTCATTGGCAAATTGTGATAGTTTGGGTTCTTTTTTCCTATACATATCCCTTTAATTTCTTTTGTCTGTCTGATTGCTCTAGCTAGAGTTTCAAGGACTATGTCGAATAGAAGTGGTGAAAGAGGGCGTCCCTGTCTTGTTCCAGTTTTTAGAGGGAATGTTTCCAGTTTTTCTGTTTAAGATGATGTTGGCCTTGGGCTTAGCATAGATAACTTTTACAATGTTGAGGTATGATCATACTATTCCTAGTTTTTCTAGTGTTTTGAACATTAAAAGGTGCTATATTTTATTGAATGCTTTTTCAGCATCTATTTAGATTATCATATGATTCTTGTCTTTAAGTCTACTGATGTGATGTATTACATTTATTGATTTCCATATGTTGAACCAACCTTGCATCCTTGGGATGAACCCCACTTGATCATGGTGCATTATCTTTTTAATATGTTTTTGCATATGATTGGCCAGGATTTTATTGAGAATTTTTGTGTCTGTGTTCATAAGGGATATTGGTCTGAAGTTTTCTTTCCTTGATGTGTCTTTGTCTGATTTTGGTATCAGGGTAATGCTAACTTCATAGAATGAGTTTGGAAGGGTTTCCTCCTTTTGTATTTCATGGAGTAATTTGAGGAGAATTGGTATTATTTCTTCTTGGAAGGTCTTGTAGAACTTGGCTGAGAATCTATCTGGTCCTAGGCTTTTCTTGGTTGGTAGGTTTTAGATGGCATCTTCTATTTCCTTAGTTGAAATTGATCTGTTTACATTGTGTATGTCCTCCTGATTCAGTTTGGGTAGATCATATGTTTCTAGAAATTTGTTGATGTCTTCAAGATTTTCTATTTTATTGGAGTAAAAATTTTCAAAATAATTTCTAATTATCTTCTGTATTTTAATAGTGTCCATCGTGCTATCTCCTTTTTCATCATGAATTTTAGTAATTTGAATTTTCCCTCTTCTTCTCTTCATTAGCATGGCTAAAGGTTTATCAATTTTATTTATTTTTTCAAAGAACCAACTTTTCATTTTGTCAATTTTTTGAATTGTTTCTTTTGTTTCAATTTCATTGATTTCAGATCTTATTTTAATTATTTCCTGTCTTCTACAACTTTTGGTGTTGATTTGTTCTTCTTTTTCTAGGGCTTTGATATGTAATGTTAAGTCATTTATTTGTTGACTTTTTATTCTTTTCATAAATGTGCTCAATGCAATGAACTTTCCTTTTAGCACTGCCTTCATAGTGTCCCAGAGATTTCGATATGTTGAAGCAGGAGGCATCATTATATCAGAACTTAAACTATACTACACTAGTAATAGTAACAAAACTAGCATGCTATTGGCATCAAAATAGACATGCAGACCAATGGTATAGAATAGGAGATACAGAAACTAACCCACATAAATAAAGTCATCTCATACTAGACAAAGGTGCCAAAAACTATATTGGAGAAAGGATAGCCTCTTCAACAAATGGTGCTGGGAAAACTGGAAATTCATATATAGCAAAATGAATTTAAACCTCTATCACTCACCATGCACAAAACTCAACTCAAAGTGGATCAAGGACATAGGAGTTAGACCAGAAACCCTGCATCTAATAGAAGAAAAATAGGCCCAAATTTTCATCATGTCAGATTGGGCCCCAACTTCCTTAACAAGAGTCCAAGAGTGCAAGAATTAAAATCAAGAATCAATAAATGGCATGGATTCAAACTAAAAAGCTTCTTCTCAGCAAAAGAGACAATTATTGAGGTGAAAAGAGAGCTTACAGTATGGGGACAAATTTTTACTGCATGTATATCAGATAGAGCACTAATCTGTAGGATATATGAAGAACTCAAAAAACTTAACACCAAAAAATCAAAACAACCCAATCAATAAGTGGGTTAAGGAACTGGACAGACACTTCTCAGAAGAAGCTATATAAGCAATCAACAAATATTTGAAAAAGTGTTCAACATCTTTAGTAATTAGAGAAATGCAAATGAAAACTACTCTAAGATTTCATGTCACCCCAGTAAGAATGTCAGCTATTAAGAATACAAACAACAATAAGTGTTGGCGAGGATGTGGGGGAAAAGGCACACTCATACGTTGCTGGTGGGACTGCAAATTGGTACAACCACTTTGAAAAGCAGTGTGGAGATTCCTCAAAAAACCTGGAATGGAACCACCATTTGACCCAGCTATCCCACTCTTTGGTCTATACTCAAATAGTGACATAGCCACACCAATGTTTACAACAGCTGAATTCACAATAGCTAAACTATGGAACCAACCTAGATGCCCATCAATAGATAAATGGATAAAGAAAATGTGGTATATATACACAATGGAATATTACTCAGCATTAAAATAAAATAAAATTAGGGCATTTGCAGGTAAATGGATGGAGTTGGAGAATATCACGTTAAGTGAAGTAAGCCAATCCCCCCCAAAACTAAAGGCTGAATGTTTTCTTTGATTAGTGGATGCTGATCTATGATGGGGTGGGATAGAGCATTGGGAGAATGGAGGAACTTTGGACTGGGCAAAGGGATGGTGGAGATGAGTTATGAGGATAGGAAACATGGTGGAATGAGATGGACATCATTACCCTAGGTACATGTATAATTGCATGTATGGTGTGTCTCTATACTGCGTACAACCAAAGAATTGAAATGTTGAATTCCATTTGTGTATGATGAATTTAAATGCATTCTGCTGTTATGTACAACTAAGTAAAACAAGTGAAAAATGAAAAAAAAATGGTGTGGCTGTGTCACTATCATATGCTGTTTTTAAGTCCTTTGGGTATATACTGAGGAGTGGGATAGCTGGGTCAAATGGTGGTTCCATTCCAAGTTTTCTGAGGAATCTCCACACTGCTTTCTGAAGTGGTTTTTACCCAGTTTTCATAATTATAATCTGTTATAATCTGTGGGGTATTTGTGTGACCTTTTCGCTCTTCTGCTATTACAGGAAATACCTTATACTGAATTATTTAATGTAAGATAGAGACAAGATAATGGGTGGCCTAAACTTTGTGACCATAAGAGGAAGAGATACAGCTCCTCCTGTTAATTTATGGTGTCCCAGTTAATCAGAGCCAGGGCACAGATCAGTGTTGAGAAAAACAAAACAAAAACAAAAACAGAATGTACCCCAAATCTGTAGGCAACCATCACATTGAGGAATCCTGTTAAAGTATAAATTTGGAATTAGAATCTAAGAACTTAGGATCAAAAGCAGGAGTGGTTGAGAAAAATTTACCATGACAAAAATAATGGGCTAAGAATATTTGTGGCAAGAGCCCAATGGCGAAGAAATTGTTCTTTATGAGCTCTGATTTCCATACTGGCATCTATGAGCCATGGAGGGGGCTGGGGGTATAGCTCAGTGGTACGTACAGTACGAGCCTAGCATGAGCAAAGCCCCAGGTTTGATTTCCCAGTACTGCCAAAAAAATTTTAAAAAATAGCCATAGAGGTCCTTGGGAGAGGAATGAGAGACTTCAGTACCAGGCCTAACCTGGTGGTGTTTCCTTTTCTTCCTGACCCTATGCTGCAAGTTGATCTTTCTGGCTGCTGCTTTTAAGGTTTTTGGCACCAGCATTTTTAATATCAACACAAATAAGTCTTTTGCATCTACTAACTTCAGCAAGCACTGGACCAGAAATGGGGTTCTTTTAGAAATATCATTGATGTGCACATGAAACCTCGCCAGATGATCTAATACTTTCATGTGCAGGATACAACCATGTTCAATAGCTTTAACAGAGCAATAATAATAACCACTATGAAGTGCTGGGTATTGTTTGAGGCACCCTGTTGTGTCCAGCTAGCTTACTGAAAACACTGCACACTTAAATTTTATTAAAATGACAACTAGATGCCATAAATTCTGAAGCACAGACCTCGGGTACAGAGCGGACACAACTGGGACCATATGTATACACAATACTATCCAATTTGCCCAGATACCTACAATCAAACAATTGATATCAGGCTTAGATTTCCTCATATAGGATTGAGAAAATTCACAATTTTGGCATTACAAATTTCATCCCATTTCTATCCATCTAGCCTGAATACACATAACATGACATCTCAGTTTTTGGCTTTTGAGTTTTTATTTTCTCTTAAACATGTTCTAAGCTCCTTCCAAATCATAACTCTTTTAGTATCCACAATAGTCCTTTGAAATAGGTATGCTGTACAATTGTTTCCCCAGACTAGGAAATCAAGATATAGAGAATTTAAATTACATGGCTAAGTGACAGATTTGGAATTTCAAATTCCGGTATGCTAGCTCCAGAGCTTGTATGCTTAACCAAAGCACCAAACTCTGCTAGTACTGAAGAATTTGAACAAATCCATTTCAGAACTCTGACACCCCCTGGACAAGGTAAAGTTGCACTGTTGTACCAATAGTTTCAAGTTCTTATCAAGATATAAATGTTACTGGGGCTGTGGCTCAGTGGTAGAGCACTTGCCTACGCTGTGTGAGGCCCTGGGTTCAATTCTCAGCATCACATAAAAATAGATAAATAAAATAAAGGTTCATCAACATCTAAACAAAAAATTTTAAAAAAAAGATAAATGTTAAGCCATGTGCAGTGGCGCATGCCTGTAATGCCAGAGACTTAGGAGCCTGAGGCAGGAAGATTGCAAGTTCAAAGTCAGCCTCAGCAATTTAGCAAGACCCTGTCTCAAAGTAAAAAGGGGTGGGGATGTTGCTCAGTGGTTAAGCACACCTGGGTTCAGTCCCTGGTACCAAAAAAAAAAAAAAAAAAAAAACCAAAAACAAAAAACTAGGAGGTGGGGGGAGGTCAGAAAACAGAATAGGGTTTGAAGAAAATAATTCTGCTAGGTTGGAACTCGCTCAAGGATTGAGTGGACTGTGGGACAGAAACAGCTTCCACAGTTGAGAGGAGAAAGACGTTGGCTCCTGGTTACCAGGCAGAAGAGGTTCTAGTTCAGAGAGTTGCTACCATCACTGTGCAGAGAGCAGTCTAACTTGGTATTCACAAAGGTACAGGGAGAGCAGTGGACAGTTTGAAGGTGAAAAAAAACCCTCTTTTTTTTAAAAAACCTTTATTTATTTATTTATTTTTATGTGGTGCTGAGGATCGAACCTAGGGCCTAGCACATGCTAGGTAAGCGTTCCACCGCTAAGCCACAACCCCAGCCCAATACTTCTGCTTTTTTCAAGCATTTATGTACCAGAGAAAATGCACAATCCACCAGGGGTGGAATAATATGAATACATGATAAAGACAAGTAATCCAAAGAATCAGGGGATGGGCTGGAAAGCATGGTCAGGAGCAGTTTTACTCCAAGACTGCACTGAGGCAAATTTACAGATAGCAAATGCCCTTAAACTGACCTCAGATAGTATTGCAGTCAATTGTGGGGCAGGGAAACTACTGGGGAAATGAATTTATGGTGCTTTGTCCCCTCAATGGTGGCTGTGCAATATTGTCTAGAGACTAGGCACAGCTGAGGGAGAGACTGCCTTTGGGGGCTATCTTGGAATTATGCTTGATCACATTTCTCTACTTCCTTTGAATCTTTGCTGCTCCACATCTTATTTAAAATGGCCACTTCAGGAGAGTGGGTCCTTCTGCTGGCTCCCATCATCTCTTTCTCAGCTCTGGCAGTTTACTCTTTGGTAAACTAATCAGTTACATGCTGGTTGAATTTTGTTTTAACCTCCTGTCTTAGATCTACCTTAGTTTCTGTCTCACTGGTTAGTTCAATTGTTCAGCATTTGATTTAGGATAAAATATGAACTAATGTATGTATATGCTTTTTTAAAAATTTATTTAGAACCCCGAGCTCTTAATCACTAAGTCTCATCCCCTAGCCTTTAAAAAAATTTTTTTTGGTACTGGGGATTAAACCCAGGGGCCCTTAACCACTGAGCCACATCCCCAGCCCTTTTTTATTTTTTATTTTGAGACAGGGTCTCGATAAGTTGCTTAGGGACTCACTAAGTTGCTGAACCTGGTCAAACTTATGATCCTCCTGCCTCAGGCTCCCGAGTCGTTGGAAATACAGGTGTGTACCACTGCTCCTGGCAAGGATATATATATATAACTACACACACACACACACACACACACACACACACACACACATATATATATATATATATATATATATATATAATGTATTTTTAGCTGTTGATAGACCTTTATTTATTTATTTATTTATTTAATATGTAGTGAGTGCGGTGCTGAGAATTGAACCCAGTGCTTCACACATGCCAGGCAAGTGCACTACTGCTGAGCCATAGCCCCAGCCCCAACACTTTATATTTTTTAACATTATCTGGTATGTAATATCTTATTTAGTTCACCCCAAATCTGTGATATACAGCATCAGTCATGGTGCTGGGAGGAATAGATGGTATGCTCAGTTGGAGTAATTGAGAAGTTTCATAAAGGGATTGTTTATACAGGTGTGGCACAAGGTTAAAGGGAAGTTCACAAGTGGTTCTGAAGCACTCTTAAGAGGTACCCATTACTATTTCTAAGCTTCTAGGCTCCCAGGCAGGAAGGCAAGAGAAGAGAGTAGAGCATATAACTGTTTGGGGACAGCCATCAGAGAGGAGGAAAAAAGATGTAGCCAACCCAGTGAGGCCTACCAAAGGGAACTGGGGGAATAAATGCCTCAACCTTACTCTCTAGACAACCTCTGACTTCCTGCTAATGGCTCCCATTGAATGAACCCAACTGAAAGCCAAAAGTCAGGGAAGTCCACAGATGTGGTTCATACAATTAGCTTCCTGGTCACAGAGAGGAAAAGCAAGCAGTTAAGTATCTGAAGGGACAAATGAAAGCTTACCTAACTTTTTAGGTTGGTCCTATATTATTAGCTTTATTTTCCCATTTAACATGAGTAAATAGAGATAAAGCAATACATTAAAAAGCTCTATATTAGGGGCTGGGGTTGTAGGTCAGTGGTGGAGCTCTTGCCTCAAAAGTGTGAGGCACTGGGTTTGATCCCAGTACCACATAAAAACAAATAAAGGCATTGAGTCCCTATACAACTAAAATATATTTTTAAAAGGCACTATATTAGCCAGGCATGAATCCCAGTGGCTCAGGAGGCTGATGCAGGAGGATCACAAGTTCAAAGCCAGACTCAGTTGTTAAGCAACTCGGTGAGACCATGTCTCTAAATAAAATACAAAATAGGACTGAGGATGTGGCTCAGTGGTCAAGTGACCCTGAGTTCAATCCCTGTTACCCCCACCACCACCAAAAAAAGCTCTATATTAAATCCAAAGATCTGACTACTATTATGAAAGTATTGCCCATAATTGTCAAAAAGTTTATTATCACTGGGTGCCATGGTGCATACCTATAATCCCAGCTACTGGGAGGCTGCAGGAGGAGGATTGCAAGTTTGAGGCCAGCCTCAGCAACTTAATGAGACCCTGTATAAAAATAAAGAATAAAAACGGGCTAGGGATGTAGCTCAGTAGAAAAGCACCCCTAAGTTAGATACTTAGTTACCTGTCCCCCCAAAGTTCTTATCTCATTAACCAAGAGAAATTTTGAGACTCTCTAAGACCAACAATGATTAGTAAATTTTTATAGACTAAATAGAATGAGACCCTAAGTATAGAAAATAATTAGTTTACAGTAACCTTTCATCAAAGAATTACATAAAATATTAGTTTTAATTTTAAAAAATATCTTCTTCACAACACACATTGTTTGCTATATCAGTAGTAATACTTTTATTCACAATGGTAGTCTTAAATTACAAAGCAAGATCTTATTTGTGCCTCAACTGGTAAATGGACAACCAGAATGCACAGTTCTCTTGGAGAATACTTTTCTAATGTTTATGCTTGCCACTGGTCAGCATGTTCTTTCCTTTAGGGCTCACTTGATGATGCTCAAGTGAAAAAAAAAATTCTATTTTCAGCCTTAAGAAACATTTTAAGCCAGAATGTATACCATCCCATTGTTGTGAAATTATTTGCTTCCTGTTCCAGAAATATCATTAAAGTCAACATTTGGCTTCTTCCAGCTAATTAGAAAATCTGTGTATATATTCATTTCATTGATGAGATCTAGAAATAGATTTTAGAATATTCAGGGGGTCATTTGGTTCCATTCCTTGGAGGAATGGTATAATAGAAACAATCATTCATAATGAAAATAATCATAATCAAAGTCATGCTTTCTTAATATTGAAAGGACAGCATGTTCCAATACTTTGAACAATGTGAGTCTGGAAATTCAAGTCTCTTTCTTAGGTCCCAGCGGCTTTTTCCCTGAACAGGAGTCCCTGGAATGCAAAGTATTCCTCTTGAGCTTTAAAGGTGGCTTTACATATGCATCCTCTGGACAGGACTCAAAACTAATTTGCATGTGTTATATATGTAAATAACTATTGTAATGTCTTTCTTATACAGAGATGGTACTGCCAACCAAAGTTACTAGGGAATTTTCCTGTGTGTGGTGCTGGGGATTGAACCCAGGGCCTTGTGCATGCGAGGCAAGCACTCTACCAACTGAGCTATATCCCCAGCCCCTTAGGCATGTTTTTAGAGATAAACTCTTTTTTAAAAAAATATTTTTTAGTTGTTGATGGACCTTTATTTTATTTATTTGTATGTGGTGCTGAGAATCGAGCCCAGTACGTCACACATGCTAGGCAAGCGCCCTACCACTGAGCCACAACCCCAGCACTCCCCCACAAGATATGCTCCTTTTTTTTTTTTTTTTTTAAGATATGCTCTTAATAGTAGGCAACTATACAACCTCCCTCTGTTTTGTGATCAGTTGGACACAGGACTAGGTGGCAAAAATAAAGATCAAGAATCTGACTTTGGCATCAGCAATATGATAGTTTATTCAGAAAAATGCTTGGTCAAGTATAATCTCTTTCTAAAAATAATTCCAACAAATTGTGGACATCAAGGTGAGGAGTAAGAATCAGAAAAGATGGGAACCAGACTGAGAACATGGAGTAGACTGATTACTAAGCTGAGTCAGAGGGTTACAGGTGAAGCAAAGTCATAGGTCTGGAAGCTGCTAGTCAATTCAAAATAATGATGAATTCATACTGTAGGCAAGAATAAGTCTGTGGGTCACATGTGAGTAGAAAAACCAGAGTCGAGGCATGGAAACAATAAAGGGAAGAACTAATCAAGGGCCAGAAGCCAGACAAGACATAGAAGCACAGAGACAAGAATCAGTTCAGGCAGAGACAGGAATCAGCAGAATAAAGACAACTAAATTGAAAGGAAGATTGGAAATTTGAAATCAAGGGTACATGGAACCAGAAGATCTGCAGGAACTGAAGGAAAACTTTAGTAAGGGACACAGTAAAATATCAGTAACAAAGAAGCACCTAAAGCTCAACCAGTTTTGCTATTCCTAGTCCACAACTTTGATATATGTTCCCATTGGAGTGTGTTGCACAGTAAGTTATACAGTCAGAAGACCCAGTGAAATAAACAAGCTCTCAACTAGGTACCTTTTCTATCTATAAAGACATCATGAGATAACTAGATGCAAGACAAAGAAAACCAAAGCTGTGATTTATCACTGCTTGGGATTTGAGCTTTAAATCCCAATGTGAAAGCCAAGTAAGCATAATTGAAACACATTGGGCATTTATTTCCTTTTTCCTGCTCTAGAATCCTAAGTGTTCCTCTTTCCTATATATAAAATCACATCTCAGAACTTCACCTTTCAAGTGAGACATTAAACTATGTTGGCTGGTTTTCGAGGGAATAGCAAGATATTGAGTCACTTGCTCCAGTTAGGCTCATGCTTCTTCATCCTCCAAAGACCTTACACACTAGAAAATCAAACCCAATTAGTGCCTGGAATCTGATTCAGTAGATCATCATTGCTTTCATTGAGGGGATGTCTTACTCCGTTTTGTAAGGCTATATCCAAAAGAATACCTGAGACTGGATAATTTATAGAGAACATAAAGTTTGTTCTCTTACAGTTCAGGAAGCTGGGGAATCCAAGATCAACTGTAAGCAGGTTGAGGCCTGATCTCTCTGTTACTTCAATTGTACCTTGAATGCTAGGTCCTCATATAGCAGAAGAGCAGGAGAGGGGCAATTTATTCTTGCAAGCCTTTTAAATAGTGCATTAGTCCATCTTTGAGAGAGGACCCTCATGACTGAAGAGGGTTCACTAGTCCCTACCTCCCAACACTATAGCACAGGAGATTAAGTTTTTAATACATGATTTTGGAGGACACATTAAAATCATAATAGAAAGAGTATGATAATGATAGGTGAAAGGAAAATAGGCTGACTTTGAATTCATTTCCTTAAAGGTACACAGTTCACATGGCAGAGTGGTGGAAAGTATAGGAGTTAGGCCTTGACCTTTTGGGATCTCCTCTGCATAGTGTCTGTATGACCTAGGAAAAATAACTTAAACTCTTGGAGCTTCAGTTTATTTGTCTATACCATGGGGATTCTACTGCCATCTACTTAAATATATTTGTTGAGCTTCTTGTATCTAAAAAAAAATTTCCAAATTAGATAAACATAGAGAATCCACAGAAATAAGAAACTCAACAAATCCTAAGTTCGAGCTCAAAAAATATAAAAAAAAAAATATACAAAGGCACATCGTAATGTACTTGCTCAAAGATAGTGATAATGAAGAAATCTAAAATTATCCAGAGGAATAAAGATATTTTATTTATATAGGAAGAAGAATTCAGATGATAGCAAATTAATTGATGGAAATAATGCAACTGACAGACAACGGAGTAACATATTTTAAGTGCTAAAAAAACTGTTATGGTTTAGATATAAGGTGTCCCCCTCAAAAGCTCATGTGTGAGAAGATGCAGGGATATTTAGAGGTAAAATTATTGCATTGTGAGAGTTGTAACCTAATCAATGACTTAATCCATTGGCATGGATTAATTGTAGGCAGGTAGGGTGTGGCTAGAGGAGGTAGGTCATTGGTCGGGTTTCTTTGGGGTATGTATTATGGCCCTCATGAGCAGAGCTTTCTCTCTCTCTGCTTTCTGTTGCCATGTCCTGAACTGTTTTCCTCTTCCATAATATTCTGTTTCACTTTGGGCCCAGAGCAATGGAGTCAGCCTACCATGGACTAAACCTCTGCAACTGTGGGATAAAATTTATTTTTTCTCCTCTGCATTGTTCTTGTTATGTCTTTTGGTCACAGCAACAAAAAAGCTACTAATAAAAACAAACAAAAAGTTTTCTAATTTAGAATACAATGTGCAACAAAAATGTATTTTTTTAAAAGAGAGAGAGAGAGAGAGAGAGAGAGAGAGAGAGAGAGAATTTTTTCAATATTTATTTTTTAGTTCTCGGTGGACACAACATCTTTGTTGGTATGTGGTGCTGAGGATCGAACCCGGGCCGCACGCATGCCAGGCGAGCATGCTACCACTTAAGCCACATCCCCAGCCCCAACAAAAATGTATTTTTAAAAATGAAGATGAGGCTGGGCATGGTGGTGCATGCCTGTAATCCCAGAAGCTTGGGAGGCTAAGGCAGGAGGATCACAAATTCAAAGCCAGACTCAGCAACTTAGCAAGATCCTGTCTCAAAATAAAAAATAAAAGGGCTGGGGGTTGGGGATGTGACTCAGTAGTTAAGTACCCCTAGGTTCAATCCCTGGTACCAAAAAAAAGTGAAATAGTGACTTCATCAGATATACATAAAGTGAAAAATTTTATCTCCAGTAAATCTTCACAATAGGAAAGGTTAAAAAAGGCCAGGAATGAAGCTCAGTGGTAGAGACTTGCCTAGCATGTACTAGGCCCCCAGGTTTAACCTTTGGCACTGCTAAAGAAAAAAAGAAAAAAGAAAGTAGAAAATATTTCAGGCAGGCTGAAAATAAAACCAGATAGAAATCTGGATTTCTACAAAAAATGAAGAGTACTTAAAATTATAATGTGAGTAAATATAACAAAATTTCTTATTATTTAAACATCTTTAGAATATAATGGGCTATTCAAAACAGGTGGGGTTTATAACATATGTAGAAGTAAACTGTATAACAATACAAGTAAATTGTATAATGGCATGAAGGCTGAAGAGAAATGCAAAGAAAATATACAACAAAATAGCTTAAAAGCTGGCATGAGGGAAATATAATGTTTTAAGGTTCTTGTAATGGCATAATTTCATTTGAAGGTACACTGTGATAAGTTAAATAAGTATATGATAATCTCTAACCACAAAAATAGCACAATAAAGTCACAGCTACCGAGACATATAAGGAGATAAATTGAATGATTAAAAATAATCTAAAAGCATGAAAAAAGAGGAACAAATAACATATAGGTCAGAATAATTATAAGAAGATAGTTTTAAATCCAAACCATATTAATAATCATTTGAGATGTAAATAGTCTATAAAGTCCAATTAGAATGTATAGATTGTTACACAGGATATATGCTGCCTATAAGAATTCCAGTTTCGGGCTGGGGTTGTGGCTCAGGGGTACAGTGCTCACCTTGCATGTGCGAGACCCTGGGTTCAATCCTCAGCATCACATAAAAATAAATAAATAAAATAAAGGTATTGTGTCCACCTACAACTAATAAATAAATTTAAAAAAGAATTGCAGTTTCAATGTAAAGACAAATAAGTTAAATATAAAAGAAAAATGCGTCAAAGATGCCATATTAGCTGTACTAGAAAGAAATTTGGAGTGGCTATATGAACATGATGTAAAATATATTTTAGAGCAAAGAATATTAATATACATAAAGAGAATTACTTTATGATAAAGGTTTCAATTAATCAAGAGGACATAAAAATCTTACAGTCTATTAAAAACAAATATTCAGCATATATGAAGAAAAAACCTAGAAGGAGAAAGGAGAAATAGACAAATCTACATTTATAGTCATCTTTCAATAAATGATAGGGAAAAAAACAGAAAGAAACTCAACATTATATGATATTGGAAAACACTATCAACCAACTCAACCTAGGTGACATTTATAAAATACCCACCCAACATTAATAGAGTACACATTCTTACACATTCATTTATTTATTGTGGTGCTGGGGATTGAACCCAGGGCCTTGGGCATGTGAGGCAAGCACTCTACCAACTAAGCTATATCCCCAGCCCCAAGAGTATGCATTCTTTTTGAGTACATATAAAGCATTTATTAAGATCAACCAATTTTAGAGGCATAATACAAGTCTCAATAAATCATTTTCTCAGGATTCAAGCAGCAGAAATACTGCTTCTCTGCAAGAGGGGGTGAAACAGGGATTTCACTAAAACTCATCATTGGACAATCAGAGTGTCTTAGAGACTCAGAAATTTGAGTAAGTTGAACAAAGAAGAAAGACTATATTGGAGCCAAGCCCATTGTGGATGAAGTAGCAGTAGCAGTGGTAGTGGTTTTGGTTCAGCACAAAGAAAGGGAGAATACAGAGAGAAACACACTAGACAGGTCTAATACAGAAAACCCAGAAAAGCAGGCTGCCGTTATCTGATCCAGGGGCTGCACTGTGCACTAGTGCTTCAAAAGTGCCCTCCATTTCCCAACTGGCTGTGGAGAGCTGAGTAGCCGCACTGCAGCTGCTGCTACTGCAGGAGCTAGAGGATCTGAACAAACATAGCTACACTGTACTGGCAAGCATCTTCCAGGTAGTCTCGGGTGTATATAGTAGAACAGGTGTGAAACAGGCACAGGGAATATTTTATCCAGTAGGATTCAAGTCAGAAAAGCAAAGGGGAGCCCCACTTGCTTCCCCCTTTGAGTCTAGTGGCTCACGTGACCAGCTTAAGTGGGTCAGGAATCTGAATAGGCAGGTGTGAATACACTCAGGGACTAAGCCTGGAAAGCCTGGGAAGGCTGTGTTCATGGGCAACAGAAGCAGGTGAAGGATTGGCTCCCTTGAGTAGAATCCTTGGGAGGCTCTCTGAGATCCAGACTCTCAGCAGAGATCACCAACTGCCTGGCCCTAGGGGTATGCTGATCTAATCTCTCTAGAGCAGACAACACCCAACAAAGCTCCTGAGGCCAGATTAGACCTAAACCCTACCTGCTGGAACTTTGCAGTGGCTCCACCATGGGAGTGCACTGATCTGATCTTATAGACAAAACTTCAGCTGTCTGTAGTTCCATTCCATCCTGCCTCATACTGGTATGAAGACAAGCTGAGAATTATTTGTACCAGCTTCAATCTTAGGCCACTCCAAACTGGCAGCTTGGAGAGCAATACCAAAAGAGGAAGGGGTTAACAAACCCTAGTGCTTACTCTTTCTCTCAGTACATAGCTTGAGAAGAAACAGAAAGACAGTTGAGCATCAACACTGACCATCTATCCCTGACAACTATTTTGACCAACTCAGTGAAAAAAATTCTTTATTTTTTCATTAGAGATCATCTTCCTTCCTTCCTTCCTTCCTTCCTTCCTTCCTTCCTTCCTTCCTTCCTTCCTTCCTTCCTTCCTTTCTTCTTTCTGTCTTTCTTTTTCCTGTGTGTTTGTTGATTAGTTCATGGACATTCATACATAAACACATTTGTTTTTCTCCCCATTTTTAGCGTTATCTAAATGTAGTTATTTTTCCTTGTCTTGTCTTTTAAGAGTTATTTTTGATTAGTATATTTTGATTTGTTTTTTATTATTTTCATTTGTCGGTTTCTCTTTCTCCCTTTTCCTTTCCTGCTAACAGTCAAATTCTGTTGTTCTCTGTTTCACTCTTCCTTTACTCTGTAACTCCTACTTTTTTCCCTCTTCCTTGTAACCATCACATGCTACATCTCTTCTGCATTCTCTTTGTTCACTTTTTGGAATTGTGAGCACTTTTATACCTTCCTATCACATTTTATTTTTCTCCTAATTAACTGTACTCTCATTAGCACTAGTTGGTTTATATAATTCCTGTTCCCACCATTAATGCTGTTGCAATTATTACTGCTGTTGATGACATAGTTGACACCTGTTGTTTACTTTAATACCAAATGTAGTTCATGGATACTTATTATATTTGCTGTTTTCAAGTGCTGACCTTACCATTTCTATATTTTGTGGCAATTAACATTGTAGTGGTCATAGTAGGAACCAGGTATTTAGTTTAATCCTCTATATTATTTGCATTGGTTGTTGCTATTCTTTGTTTTTCTCTATTCTGTGAGATTCTAGGATCCTACAGGGACACAACAAGTTCACAGGGTAGAAACTCTGCTGCTGCGCTAAATCAACAAAAAGATAGCACATTTTGATCCACACACAAATTAATGACACTCATCTTCAGCTATACTTTAATAAAAAGAATAGAAGAGACAAAACCCCCAAACAATGACCAGACCTGAAGTAGAAATGTCTAAGGGGTGGGCCCCCATGTCCCACCTAAGGATATACATTGCAACAGAGAGGCTATGGACACCACACCCATGAGGGGGGTCTCAATATAGATCACCCAAGACACTTTGGCAAGTAAAGAGTGTGCCCTAAAAAGTCCTGCCCATAAAACTGGAAGAGAAATCTCTTCCAACAGATGCATAAAATCTAACCTAGGAATGTAGGAAATACAAAAAAAAAAAAAAAACAAAAAACAAGTGAACACAATACCTCTTAAAGTTCATAATTCACCTGGAAATGACCCCCAAATATTGAAATGGATGAAATATCAGATAAGGAATTCAAAAGAATCATTATTAAAATGATCAATTAATTTCAAGAGAACACAGAAAAACAACTGAATGAATTAAGGAAGTCAGTAAAGAATATGAATGAGAAATTCAATAAGGGGATAGAAGTATTAAAAAAGAACCAAACGGAAATCTTAGAAATGAAAGACACAATAAATCAAATAAAATGTTCAGTTGAAAAGTCTCTCAGAGCTGGAAGACAAAGTGGCCAGCCTTGAGCATTCAGACAGTATTAAAGAAAAAAAATGTAACCATATGCTGAATATATAAGTACTCTGGGCAATATGAAGAGACTAAATTTCAGAATCATTGGAATTAAGGAGTGCTATGAGATATGGGCTAATGAAATGAATAAAATCTTCGGGGAAATAATAGTAGAAAATTTTCCAAACCTTTAGAATGAGATGGACAACCAGATATAGTTTGCATTCAGAACCCCAAATAGACAAGATCAAAAAAGAATTCTCCATGACACATTATAATTAAAATGCCTAACGTACAGAACAAGTTTAGAATTTTAAAAATCTTAAGAGAAAAATAACAGGTCAATTTATAGGCAGGCCAATCAGAATCATACCTGATTTCTGAGCACAAACTCTACAAGCCAGGAGGACTTGTTCCAAGTCCTGAAAGAAAATAAGTGTCAACCAAGACTACTATATCCAGCAAAGCTATCATTCAAAATCAAAAATGAAATAAAGAGCTGGGGTTGTGGCTCATCAGTAGAGTGCTTGCCTATTACATGCGAGTTTGATCCTCAGCACCACATACAAAAACGAAATAAAAACCTTCCAAAATAAGCAGAAACTAAAATAATTTATGACTACTAAACTGGCACTATAAAAATTACTTAAAGAAGTACTTCACACAAAAGGAACAAAAACAAACCTTAGAGTTCACAAAAGAATAAATCTAATTTGAGGAGTAGAAAAAAAAATTTGAGGAGTAGCTAAGCAAATGAAATCAGGACCAAATTAAACACAATAAAAAAATCAAAATGGCAGGAATTAATAAACATCTCTCTATAATAACATTGAATGCAAATGGTTTCAACTCTCCAATTAAAAGACATAGGCTGGCAAAATGGATTAAAAAACTGGACCCAACTATATATTGTTAGCAAACTCTCATATCTGATGAAACATATTTCACACCAAAATTAATCAGAAGAAACAAAGGAAATCACTACTTATTGGGAAAGGGAACAATCTAAAAAGAAGATATAACAAAAATAAATGCTTATGCCATCCAAACATGGGTGCAACTAATTACATAAAAGAGATACTACTCAAATTTAAGCCTTTGATATACTCCAGTACAATAATACTGGGCAATTTCAACACACCTCTTTCACTATTAAATTGGTAATCTGGATATAAACTCAGTAAAGACTCTTTGTACCTGAAAAATATTATAAATTGAATGGGCCTAATACAGATCTGTACAATATTTCATCCAACAATAGCTGAATACACTTTCTTCTCAGTGGTTCATGAAACCCTCTCCAAAATAGACCATATTTTAGGCCACAAAGGAATTTTTAGCAAATACAAAAATGTTTATATAATTCCATGCATCTTATCAGATTATAATGGAATGAAATTAGAAATCAACACCAAAAAAACCCTACAGAAACTATAGACAAACATGAAGATTGAACATTACTCTTTTGAATGATGAATGGGTGATAGAAAAAAAATCAAGGGAGAAATTTAAAAAAATTTCTTAGACTCAAATAAGAATAGAGATACAACATACCAGATCCTCTGATGTACTACAAAGATAGCTCTAAGAGGAAAATTTATAGATATGAATGCCTATATAAGAAAATCATAAAGATTCTAAATAAAACACCTAATGATACATCTCAAGGCTCTTGAAAAAGAACAAACCAATTCCAAAACCAGTAGAAGGAAGGAAATAATTAAGATCAGAGCTGAAATAAGGAATTTGAGAATTCAAAAAAATGCAAGGGATCTATGAAACAAAGAGTCAGTTCTTTGAAAAGATAAACAAGATTGATAAGCCCTTAGCCAAACTAACCAAAAGAAAAATATAAAAACCCAAATTAATAGAATTAGAGATTAAAAAAAAAAAGAAATCATCACAGACATCTCAGATATCCAGCAGATCATTAGGGACTATTTTGCAAACTTATACTCCAATAAATTGGAAAACTTATAAGAAATGGACACATTTTTAGACAAGTATACTAAAACTGAATCAAGAGGACATAGAAAACCTAAACAGACTAATAACTTGTAGTGAGATACAAGCAGTAATAAGAAACCTTTTAACAAAGAAAAGTGCGGACCAAATGGATTCTCAGCTGAATTCTATCAAAACTTTAAAGAAGAATTAATGCCAATACTCCTCAAATTATTCCATGAATTTAAAGGGATGGAAGACATCCAAATTCATTCTATGAAGCCAGTATCACACTCCACCAAAATCAGATAAAGACATATCAAGGAAAGAAAACTACAAACTAATATCCCTGATGAATTTAGATGCAAAAATGCTTGATAAAATATTAGCAAATCATGTTCAACAACATATTAGAAGATTGTACACCACAACCAAGTTTGTTTAGTTGCAGAGATGCAAGGATAGTTTCATATACACAAATCAATAAATGTAATTCATCACATAAATGGAATTAAGGACAAAAAATCACTTAGTAATCTCAAAAGATGTGGAGAAGACCTTCAACAAAATTCAGCACCCATTCATGATAAAAACACTGAAGAAAGGAGGGATACAGGGAACACATCTCAACATCATAAAGGCTATATGTGAAAAACCCAAAATCAACTTCCTAGTACATGGGGAAAAACTGAAAGCATTTTCTTTAAAATCTGGCACAAGACCCAGATGTCCACTGTCACCACTCATATTTAACATAGTGTTAGAAATTCTAGCCAGAGCAATTAGGCAAGAGAAGGAAATAAAAGAAATTAAAACAGGAAAGGAAGAAGTCAAGTTTTCACTGTTTGCAGATGATATGATTCTAAACCTAGAAGATCTAAAACACCCCACCAAAAGACTGCTAGACCTAATAACCAAGTTGAGCAAAGTAGCAGGGTACAAATTCAATGTACAAAAACCAGTAGCTTTTCCATATGGAAACTACAAATTTTTTGAGAAAGAAGTCAGGAAAACAATTCCATTCACAATAGCCTCAAACATAAAATAAAATAAAATATCTATCAATAAACCTAATGAGATGAAAGACCTCTACAATGAAAACTATAGAAGATTGAAAAAAGAAATTGAAGAAAACCTCAGAAGATGGAAAGATCTCCCCTATTCAATAGACAGGCAGAATGAATATTGTTAAAATGGGCATACTACCAAAAGCAATATACAGATTCAATGCAATCCCCTTCAAGATATCAATGACATTCTTCACATAACTAGAGAAAAATAATCCTAAAATTTATTAGGAAGAATAGAAGACTCAGAATAGTCAAAACAATTTTAATCCAAAAAAAGCAATGCTGGAGGCATTACAATATCTAACTTCAAATGATACTACAGAGCTATAGTAACAAAAACTACATGGTACTGGCATTAAGACAGACACATAGACGAATGGTACAGAATAGAAGTCACAGAGACAAACCCATCTATAGCCATGTGATCCATGACAAAGTTGCCAAAAATATACACTGGAGAAAAGACAGCCTTTGTAACAAATGGTGCTGGGACAACTGGTTATCCATATGTAGAAGAATGAAACTAGACTCTATCTCTCACCCTGCACAAAAATCAACTCAAAATGGACCCAAAGAACTCAGAATTAGACCCGAAATTATGCATAATTTAACATGAGTAAATAGAGATAAAGCAGGTTCAAATAACCCACTTAATAAATGGGCAAATGAATTAAACAAACACTTCTTAAAAGAAGATATACAAATGGCCAAAAAATACATGAAAAAGTGTTCAACATCATTAGCAGTTAGGGAGATGCAAGTCAAAACTACACTGAGATTTCATTTCACACCATTCAGAATGGCAATTATCAAGAATACAAAGAAAAATAAATACTGAAGACGATGTAGATAACAAGGAGCACTTTTACACTGTTGGTGGGACTGGAAATCAGTATGGAGGTTTCTCAAAAGTCTAGGCATGGAATCACCATATGACCCAGCTGTACTACTTCTTGGTATTTATCCTAAAGAATTAAAGTTATCTTACTACAGTGATACATGCATACCCATGTTTATAGAAGCACAATTCACAATAGCCAAACTATGGAACCAGCCTAGATGTCTATCAAAAATCAATGGATAAAGAAAATGTGGTATATATACACAATGGAATACTACTCAGCCATAAAGAAGAATGAAACTATGGCATTTTCAGGAAAATGGATGAAACTAGAGACCACTTAACTAGATGTCAAGTAGAATAAGTCAAAGTCAGAGAGTTAAGGGTTGTATCTTTTCTCTCATATGCAGAAGCTAGAGAGGAAAAAGGAAAAGGTGGGGGTGTATCTCCTAAAAAAATCAAAGGGAGATCAGTAGAAAGAAAGGAAACAGGGGTGGGACAGGGGGAGGGAAGAGGAAGTGCTGGGGAGTAATATTGGCCAAATTATATTGTTATATTGTGTGCATGTATGAATATGTAATAATAAATCCCATCATTAGCATAAATATAATGCACTACTACATAGGAAAAAAAATAAGTAAAAAAGCTTAAACCCATTAAATCTGTTTTCAATTGTCTGAATATTTCAATGAAAACACAGGTACACTAAAATAGATTGAAAATCATAATATAGAGCTTATCTATACTTTCTTATTTTTAGAAAAATTTTTTGTTATCGACAGATGCAATACTTTATTTTGTTTATTCATTTTTATGTGGTGCTGAGGATCAAACCCAGGGCCCCACATGTGCAAGGCAAGTGCTCAGCCACTAAGCCACAACCCCAGCCCCCTATCCTTTCTTATTAAGAGTGAAAATAAATTGTCTTATAAATAGAACACTAGAACGATACAGTATCTTTTATATACATAAGCTGTCACATATATAGGACATTTGGTCAATATGGTATCTGGGATGCTTGGAAAAAATGGGTTTTAAGCAATATAGATGTATAGAAGATAAAATAGAAAGCTCTTTCCTTCTATCTAATTCCATATTTTACTTAAAAGAACCACTGTTCAATATATTATGCTTCCTTTCATCCTCTCTATGTTTATGCTTGTGAACATGTATGTGTGTGCCTGTATGTGTGCATACACACACTTTAAAACTGACTCATATTGTATAGATTGTTTTGAAACACAAGAACATAATTTTTCATCATAACTCAGCAGTGGCATTCCTAGTGATTCTAGGACACTATAGGCCAAGTATGCTATTTATTTGTTTATATATGACAGCAGAATGCATTGCAATTTTCATTACATATATAGAGCACAATTTTTCATATCTCTGGTTATATACATAGTATACTCACACTGATTCATATCTTCATACATGTACTTTAGATAATGATGTCCATCACATTCCACCATCATTTCTAACTCCATGCCCCCTCCCTCAAGTATGCTATTTTTATTTGAGGTTAAAAAAAAACCTAAGAACATAGAGGAATGCATAACAAAAGTATTGCTCAGACTGTCTCAGAAATCACATGCTCAACTTTAAAATAAATATAAAATAATGAACATAAGTGACAGTTCATATTTATTTAATAATAATTCAGCCATGGTGTCAAATACATGCATTATCACATTCAATTCTCTCCTCCTCAAATTCTGTTTCAAATGCCCTTTTTGCAAGAATAATCCAGAATATAGGCCTTCTCCATAGGCACATGGGTCTATGAGTTTGCTTCTGAGATGCCTGTGGAAATCATTACCTCCTTTTAAAAGGTTGTTTCTTAGGTGGTATATATACACAATGGAATACTGAGTCTTAAAGAAGAATGAAATTATGGCATTTGCAGGTAAACGGATGGAGCTACAGAATATTATGCTAAGTGAAACAAGCCAGTCCCCCAAAACCAAAGGCCAAATGTTTTCTCTGATATGCAGATGCTAATTCAAAATGGGTGGAGGTGCTAGGGAAGAAGAGAGGTAATTTGGATTAGACAGAGGGGAGTGAAGGGAGGGCAGGGCTATGGAGGTAGGAAGGATAATAGAATAAATTGGGCATTATTACCCTGTGTGCATAATGTGATTACACAACTGTTGTAACTCTACATCATGTACAATATGAAGAATGAGAAGTAATGCTCCATTTATGTATGAAGTGTCAAAATACATTCTATTGTCATGTATAACTAATCCAGAACAAATTAAAAAAATAAAAGGGTGTTTCTTCACTCAGTTGAAATGATGGTATGTAAGAATAATTCAATCGCTTTTTGAGATGGAAGTGGTTTAAAAATTGTGTAAGTTTGTCTACAAAATACACCTGGATCTATTTCAGAAGGAAACCCATATAAGGTTATTTCTTCTGTCACAGATTCAGAATTTGGCATTTAAGGAAATTAAAAGTAGGTATGGGTATATTGATTAAGAAAACAGTCATCATTAAAAAAGAATTAGTATTTAGTTAATTCTTTCTATGTATCAGATAGTGTAGTCAGCACTTTATTATGCAGCATGTCATCTAATGTGCAGGTGAGGAAAATGAAGCTCTTAGGTAGAGTCATGTAGCTTATTTCTGCTAGAAACAGAATCTGAACTCTGTTCTGTCTAATTCCAAGACCTATATAGTATACTGCCTTATAAATGAGGCTCCAGTGATCTAGGGATGGACATATATTAAAAAGAAATTTATATTTCCCCTTAGCATCTTAAAATATCTATCTATCTATTATCTATCTATCTATTTATTTTTAGAAGATGTATAATTGAATTGTAAGGAACAATTTTATTTATTTATTTATTTATTTTAAAATCGATTTTCTTTTTCTTTTTTTTCTTTCTTTTTTTATTGGTTGTTCAAAACATTACAAAGCTCATGACATATCATCTTTCATACATTTGACTCAAGTGGGTTATGAACTCCCATTTTTACCCCAAATTCAAATTGCAGAATCACATCGGTTACACATTCACATTTTTACATAATGGCATATTAGTGACTGTTGTATTCTGCTGCCTTTTCTATCCCCTACTATCCCCCCTCCCCTCCCCTCCCATCTTCCCTCTCTACCTCATCTTTTATTTATTTATTTTTAAATCCCTCTCTACCTCATATTTATTTATTTATTTTTAAATCGATTTTATTTTTAAATACATGACAGCAGTATGCATCACAATTCTTATTACACATATAGAACAATTTTTCATACCTCTGTTTGTATATAAAGTATGTTCACACCAATTCATGTCTTCATACATGTACTTTAGATAATGATGTCTATCACATTCCACCATCCTTGCTAACCCCCTGCCCCCTCTCTTACCCTCCCACCCCTCTTAATACAATGTGCTACTGCCCAAAATCTCAGGTTGCAAATGGGGCTGGGAAAGAGAATGAATAGTAAAAGACATGGCCTCTTCATCAAGAGTTTATAATCTTGGGGCTGGGGATGTGGCTCAAGCGGTAGCGCGCTCGCCTGGCATGCGTGCGGCCTGGGTTCGATCCTCAGCACCACATACCAACAAAGATGTTGTGTCTGCCGAGAACTAAAAAATAAATATTAAAAATTCTCTCTCTCTCTCTCCTCTCTCTTTAAAAAAAAAAGAGTTTATAATCTTACTGGGGAGAAAAGATACAATTAGAACATGGCATTCAACATTATATATCCTAATGCTCACCTGTGTGGTGGAGACCATTAGGACAAAGTGCCTAGACCCTAGACAGCAGTGTTCCTGGAATTATTGGGGAAGGCGTTGGACAAGAGACCTAAAAAGCAGAGATAGGATTTGGGGAGCACAAAGTTAGTTTCTTAAGGTTAGACCTATTTTCCTTTTCTTTTTTAATATGGTCCTGGGTATTGAACCCAGGGCCTTGTGCATGTGAGGGAAGCACTCTACCAACTGAGCTATATCCCCAACTCCTGTTTTCCTTTTCTCTCTTCTTTTCTCAACACTTATCACAATGCCATTTATGTAGTGTGCTATCCACTAGTGTCAGGTGTAATGGATGATAGACAGACTAGGAGGGCAGAAAGGTAAAGTATGGAGTGGGAACTGTCAAAGTAGGTGTAGTGGAACAGGTAGAGAAAGGAGAATTATTGGACTAAAGCTTAATTTGGCCTATATTTGGATAGGTGAGGTCATATCCATTGGGCAAGGGCCTTCAATGCCAGCAGGAAGTTAGTACTCTTCATTGGCAAGCAGCAGGCATGGACTCTAACTTGAAACACACACACACAGACCTGCATATATACACACATGTATTCACACAATACATGTGTACACACATGTACACACATTGAATGAATATAGGATAGCTTCTAGAACTTAAAGAGAATGTACAAAAACAAAACCTTAGAAAGGACAAGAGATAGGACAACTGCAAAGCTATAGGGGCTAAAGTATATATGTTTCAGCATTGTTTTAGGAATGAACCAGTTCCCAATAACTTTCAATCCTTTGGATTAAGATTAAAATTCCATGGGAAGTCCATTTGGCTTGGCCTGGCCTACATAACTGACATTTGAGCAGAGGATTATGGACAACATCCAATGGGAAAAGAGTGCCCCCCCCACAGGGAAATGGTTGGGTTGTTACCTGAAATTGAGGTCATAATTTCTAGGCTATAGAAATACCAGGTGTCCATTGTACAATTGAAAGTAGAATTTAGGAAGAGCAATTTTCTTTTTTATGCTTTTATTTGTGCATTATAGTTATACATAACATCTCTTTTATTAGTGCATATTAATCATACAGAGTAGTTGGTTTCATTGTAAATATATGAAATGAAAATATAATATATAATATAAAAATATAATATATTTTGATCATTTCCATACTTTATTACCCACCCTTACCCTCCTTTCAATCATCTTCCTATGAGGAACAATGTTTTAGAAGTATTCAGAATGGACTGAAAGCTGATTAGGTAAGATACTTGTTTTGCAGTATTGGGGATTGAACCCAGAGCTTGATGTATGTTAGGCAAGCACTCTGTCACTGAGCTATATCCCCAGCCCTGGAGGCAGATTAGGCAGTTAATTCAAAATAGCCTGTATAGAATTGGTAATGGTGGGAAAAGGGAAGAACCGACTTAATAGAGGAAATAAGACCAGCAAAGGAGAGCTGTGGCTGTGGCTCAGTGATAGAATGCTTGCCTGACACATGTGAGGCACTAGGTTTGATCCTCAGCACCACATAAAAATAAATAAGAGCTAAATTCTTTAAAAAAGAAAGAAAGAAAAAGATCAGCAAAGGAGCTAGATGAGTAAGCTATCAAAGAAACCATGTTATGATCAGTGTTAAATACTCCAGTCAAGGAAAGTACCATCAAAGGGGGAAAACTCAGATTCCCCTGGGAGCACTATTCCAATCTTAAATTTGTTTGTTAAATAATCTTCCTAACATGTGCCCCCAATGCATACATAAAAATCGCCCTCACCCAACATACTGAAAAACTGACTCTCCATTGCTCTCCAGACCAGTATGGAAAATCCTCAATATGATACCAAATCCTCTGTATTTGGTTTCCTTCCTTCCTGTCAAGTCAAAGTTCTCAGTTACGTCATTTCATGGTCTGGTTGTACAGCACGTCTCTGAGTTTGTATTCAGTGACTTATATCAACCCCACCCCCACATCAGGTTAATTTTCTACTCCTCCTACCTGACTCAGCTTAGGTGTCGTCTCCTTCACAGAACCTTCTGATCATCAGTCTAGGTTAGTGTCACTCTTGTGTGCTCCCATAACACTTGTTCCCTTGCATTGAATCCCAATCCCTTGAATTAGATTCTCACTCTGAATATAATGTATTATTACATCTAATGTATCACTACATCAAATGTATCACTACATCTAATGTATCACTACATCTAATATATCACATTTTCACTTGTAAAGAAGATGGGGAATCATGGATGGTTCCCCGCCCAAATGTCATAGGTTACTTTTGGAAGTTAACAAATTATATCTCATAGCTTTTGCTTTAAAAATAAAGTGACTCATTGAAAATTGTGCCCAGAACACAGTAAATGTTCAGATATTTATTGAATGAGTTAATAATTTAAATGAATTAATGAATAAAAGGGCTTTGGTAGCCCTAGAAAGCAGTTACCTGCGTATGGTTGGTACAAAAACCAATGTATTGAAGAGAAATAAGTGAATAGTAGAGATTGAATGTGGGAGTTACTTTGTAAAGTATATAAAAAGTTATTGAATCCTAGGTAAAACGTGGTAAATTTGTAGACTTCCTTACAACTTTCAATTAGTCACTCTACTTTTAAAGCACTAGTTATAAGATCCAACTTGTTAAATTTCAAATGTCAGCTATGCACTTGGTTACAACACTATTCATGACTGCCCATCTTTATTATAAGTGATTGTGGCTGGTTTGCTGGTCACGGGTGTTGGTGACCCCTACTTCACCATTGTGTTGACTTCCAAACCACCCCCTCAAAAACAAAAACAAAACTTCTGATGGCTGGTAGATGCCAGCAATTTTGTATGTGTTTAAATGTAAATGGTCTTTGTTCATAATCATAATTAGAAGATTTTTATGGAAAATGCAGAGCACAGATCGAGTTGTTGATGCATAGAACCATATTTAAGTTTTCTCTTCAAATCTGGCTCCACAACCAGATTCTTTTTGAGGATTCCACAATTTTCTCAAAAGGCTTGTAAAACAAAAACAAGGTTATGAATTCACTTTAGGCTATTAAATGTGCTTTATCTATTCCAGTCTGTTGCTGTGGAAATAGATACAACACAGGAGCCTTGGCAGTATGACAAGCAATTAAGACACCAAGATGTTTAGCCATGTATGAGTATTTTCTCACAGCGAGACCTCAAAACCTAGCCTGCCACTGACATTGTTAGTCATTGAATCAATTACACGAGATGAGGTTGGCAGGTGTAATTATATATTTCTATGGTGATTCTGTATAGCCTGCCATATAGCACTTGTCTACCGAAGTATTTGGAGTTGAACACTCTTTGGAGTGAAGGAAATCCAAAATAAAGTAAAAAATTCCACTGCCAATTTCAACTAATGTCACTGAGTTGAGGAACATTGTCACTGTCACTGTAATGATGTCCAGCTGCCAGGTGATTATGCCTTCACATGTTCTAGAAACTATGTGTGGTTATAGGACACTGGAGTGAAGAACAACAATTGATAGTAAAAGCACCAGATGTTTGAGTGAAATGTTTGAGGTTAGTAATCTGTTAAAGAAATGGACAACATTCTTTTTATTTTAAATCAGATTAATTTTTGTGTGGGTAGACACAGTTTGTGTCTCTTTTCCTTTCATCAATTCAAAGGATTTAGATTCTATGGAGGAAAGAACCCAGACAGCATAGTTCAAAATATTGGTTATTTTCCAGAGGCAGTGTTTTCGTTAGAAGAGTTTAAATTTGCTTTGAGAGATTATTATTTTTATATTCCCATTTCCCCCAAGTGAGATTGTTTTTTTGAAAAGGTGGAATTGAACTAAATCAGCCTCAAAGTATTTCATAGAGAACAAGGGAGGTGATTTAAGAAATGTAATAGTCTTTTTAATCTCCTTCCTGTTTCACTAAGACATCCCTCAAAGGCAGGGTATTTTTGTCATTAATGAAATCTTAATTAGTGTATGTCTAGATCAGTATTCCATGCTGATTTGGGTCAAAGGCACCTGTGATGCCTCTGCGTTACCAGAGGGTTAAGTTGAGTTGTATAAATGAAGTCTGTGCCCCATGCATGAGCTTAGTGGGAAATTTCCAACAGCGATCAGCAAATGCATAGATTGTTCCCATATTGTCACGTCTGTTTTCAACCTAATTGTACAAATATAACCATCCTCAGGAATTCTCAGAACTTGAAAGAAATGGAAAAAAAAAACAAAACTTGAAAAATAAACAAACCCAGTAGGTCATAATATATCATTTAGGAATATGCCAAGAATCATCAGTTTTTAAAAAATATACTACATGTCCTTAATTAATATAGTTATGTTTTTAAAAGGTATGTACTTATTGAATACAAACTATTTGTTGAGTGCTTCCATGAGTGTTTCAGCAGAGCCCCACTTACAAAAAGGAGATATCTGTAAAATGGCTCACTTTCCTGCCTGCTAAATAGATGGGTCCAAATTGGCCTTTATAGAAGAAAGAGATGAACGCAGCTAGAATAACTGGGAAATGCCAGTTAGAGGAAATGGTGTGGAAGCCAGAAGTCTGTAGATATTTATGGGAAAAGAAAAGGCATGAGGCAAGGAACCAAAGTCAGCAATAAGCATGTTGAATCAAGGACTTAGGGAAGAGAGTTTCCTGATGGGAACAGGGGATTGTGTTTGTGAATGTGGAAAGAAGAAACTGGAGGAGAGTGAGTGGAGCTTGAAGTATCAGGCAGTCAAGCCGAGCTTTATTATGTAGGTGATTGAGAGCCACAGAAAATATTTGAGAAGAGTGAATAAATAAGTGTGTTTAGACGGTTGCTTTGCTTGGGTGACTGTACAACATGTGTTTTCCAAGTGTGGTCCCTGGACTACCTGTGTAGTCTAACAAGCACCTGGGAACTTGTTAGAAGTGCTCTTTTTTTTCCTGATACTGGGGATTGAAACCAGGGGTACACTGAGCTACATCCCCAGCCCTTTTTTCATTTGACACAGGGTCTTGCTAAGTTGCAGAGGTTGCCCTCGAATTTGTAATCCTCCTGCCTCAGCCTCCCGAATCACTGGATTACAAGCATGTGCCACTTGACCCGGCTAGAAATAATTCTTGAGCTCTACTCCAGACCTATTGAATTCCAATCCCTGATGGTGGAGCCCAGAAGTCTGTGGTTTAACACATCCTTCAGGAGATTCTGAAAGACTCTCAAGTTTGAAAGATACTATATAATTATCCCTAGGTCTGTTGGGGATTGATTTCAGGACGCCCCACTCTACCTCCCTGTGCAGATAACAAAATCTGTGGATGCTCCAGACCCTTGCATAACATGGCATAGTATTTGCATATAACCTACTCACATCTTCCAGAATGCTTTAAATCATCAATGTATTGTAATACCTAATGCGATGTAAATGCTATGTAAATAGTTGTCATACTATATTGACAAGAAAATGTGTATGTGTTCAGTAGAGATGCAACTTATTTTATGCATATTTTCAGTGTGTATTTTGTTGAAGCCACAGATGCAAACAGTGGGTTTGAAGAACTGGCCACACTATACATATTAAGGGACATCAGGTAGGAGACCATTACATAATCCAGTCCCTGGGCAATAAGGACCCTGATTAGGATCTTCATGTCACTAGTTAGATAAATAAACCAGTGTCTTGAGAGTATAATCTAGTGATTTTTCTCACTTCTGAAGTAATTAGCTGATTGATGGAGCTATACAATGATGTGTACATAGGCATTTGAATATATGTATTACTCAAATATGTGAGAAGGTAGGGTAGCCCACAAACAAAATTGTTTGATGACTGGAATTTTTAAAGAGCTTTTGAATTTCTCTGCATGCTCATCAGGTAGCTATTTATCTTACTCCTACATTTTTTTTGTGTGATCTATAACATTATAATATCGTCCAGGTTTTTTTGATAGAGGTTAGTCATGACTCATCCATAGAACACTACTGGAGACTCTGGGCTCTCTGATAACCTGTTGTTAATTTCTCCAATGCCATTTTTATGGTCACCATGTGTTTTGGATTTCCTTAAGTTTAAAGTCATGTTTATTGCATTTGGGAGTTTGAGGAGGGGTGTCCTGCAAGTACAACATGTACACTATGTCTGCATGGTACCAGACCAGCTGGTCCGTCCGGTCAGCAGAGGCCTGGAGATGGGGTTGGAGAAAGGAACTTTGGAATCTGGAAGCTTAGCATTGAGATAGCAAAGCAGTTAAGTTGCTGAATTTCTAGTCTTTCACAAGATATTTTGCTCAAAGAAAGGCCAAAATGCTGTCTTGGTATTAAACAAACAAACAAAAAAAAGAATATTGATCTTTGGAGTCAACAGACCAGAGCTTGAATCTGTGCTTTACCACTTCTTGAGACATTTACTTATCTCTCTGGACTTTGGTTTCCTTATTTGTGAAGTAGGGAGTGATGGTGTTTCAGAGGGAGATTATAGATAACCTTTGACAACTGTGGGGTGTAGTACAAAGTTTATCTGCTAGTGTAATTGTTTGCTGTAGATTTAGTGGTGCAATGCTTAATTAGGCAACAGAGCCTACAAGAATAGCAGAGTCAATTCACCTCAGCCCATGACTTGATCCTTGTGCCCTCAATCTGAGCTACTGATAGTTCTAGTTACTGGCATTTTCTTTGATTGATAGAATAGTGCCTCTTGATGATTTAGTAAACATCAGGGTAGTTTGACTATATAATATGACAGTAGCTTGATTTAACAATAAATTGTTCTTGGTGTCCTTGAATTCATTGTTTTCCATAACTCAGTTAGAATTCCAAAATATCTGATATTCAAGGATATTTAGACAACAGATGGATAGAAATTTTATTTACTTCCAAGCGAGGGCTGGGGATGTAGCTCCAGGTTAGAAGGCATGCTGAGCATGCATGAAGCCCTGGGCTCAACCCCAGCACCACAAAAAGCAAAACATAACAAAACAAAAATCCCAACAAAACTACAGCTGGAGGTATGGATTAGTAACCATTTGCCCTGACTCAAGTTTTTGCAAACAGATTCCATTCAGAAGGCAGCGTGGTCTGGTGAAAAGAGTAGTGCATTTAGAACAACACAGGCCAATGTTTGAATCCCATTTTTACCTACTCTCTGAGGCTTAGTTTTTTCATGTGTGAAATGGGGATTATGTTAGGACCCACCTCATAGAATTTTTGTATTAAACTAAAAAATAGCAAGGATATGTAATCAGTCTAAATGTCTGTTAATAGATGAATGGAAGAGAAAATATGATACATATACACAATGAAATACTATATAGCATAAAAGGATGAAGCCCTATCATTTGTGATAACAAGAAGAATATAGAGGCAATTATGTCAAGTGAAATAAGCCAGATGCCAAAACATAAATAGCACTATGATTTACTCATATATGGAAAAAAAACCCTATCTCACAACAGTTGAGAGTAGAATAGGTGTTCACACAGACTGTGGAAAGTAGGGGAGGAGGTGGGATGGAGAGGTTGGTCCACTGAGTGCAATATTATACTTAGTTAGGAGGAATACATTCTGGTGATCTGTGATAAAGTAGGGTGAACATAGTTAGCAACAATGCATATATATCTCAAAATAGCTAAGAGAGGATTTTGAATGTACCATCAGAAATGGGAGAAGTTTAAGTTGATGGGTATGTTACTTATCCTGATTTGATCATTAAACAATGCATATATGATCAGAACATCACATTATTCACCAAAAATATGTACATTAAATACATGTGAAAAATATATGTACAGAGGTCTTGCACATTGTTTGTGAGTGCTAAAAGTTCTATTTTTCAGGGACACAGTCCCAAGTATGGGGTAAGCATAGCTTCTCAGGACTTTTTCTTTCACTGGACCCCAAGTCCTATGGGGTTTATAGTACTGAAAGCATTTTCACAGAACATAGTTCTGAGACTATGATAAATATTGCTGTTAAAATCTTCAAGAATCTGGGGATTTAATCTTTGCTCTATATTTTTCTAAGCATAATATTTGCAACACAGAAGGATTACTAATTTCAGGCAGTACCTTAGGTTGGAATTTGAGGTTTGCTTCTTCTAGCCTCAATTTGATCTTCCACTAATCCTCTGAATATGTTCCTGTTGATGTGGTTTCTTCATTGTTTCCCAAGCATGCTAAACAGTTTCTACTTCCGTATCTTTGCTCAGGGCCACCCTTATTAAGAAATGTCTTTCCTTCTTCCTCTACTTTTATACAATCTCCATCCTTAAGACTTCAGAAGTACCTCCTTCATAGAGTTTTGCCTATGAGATGACCACTTCATCTCCCAGGGGATTTGTTCAGCCTATGAGCTCTCACAGAGTTCTTATTACCTATGCTGGTTGAATGGAAGGGTCAGTTAGGTGAATGGCCAGTGCTTACACTAACCCAAGTCCATGAGTAAGGAAGCCTGCTGGCTTTCACATTATATCATAAGAAGGTACATATACACTTCCTCAACAGGAATATAAGTCTTCTGGGAGCAAATGGCATATGTACACATACAGGAAAGGTTTAATGGCATTATTTACAGAATTAACATGTTGGAAGGAAAATGGAGTTGGTCAGGCTCCCTTATTCAGATGTCTGGGAAGTAATGACTAAAATGTCTTAGGTAAGTCAGAAGCAACAGTGCATGTGTAGTCTTATGTAACCGATGATGTCATCCTTGGCATACTGCGGGCTTTGTTGTAATCCTGCATATAAGCTAAATGGGACTTTTTACTGTGCTGCTTGCCCACCCATTGAGTAAAGGCCTGTCAGATCTCCTTCCAGCTCATTGTATCTTCTTCAGGCTGCCCAAATCTCAAGTTCACCTGCTTGGGATCAAACAGTTGTACTACATACATGCATCTGGTTGAAAATATACCTTTCAAAAAAAAATAGCACATATTCCCAAATTGGGGCTCCAGTTGCCTTTTGGGTAAGGTTGAGAGTCATCTTCTGGAATAAATGCATGATTATCCTTTGCTATGATTCAGGTCTTAAATGTCCCCCAAGGGACTGGGGTTGTAGCTCAGTGGTAAAGCACTTGCCTAGTATATGTGAGGCACTGGGTTCCATCCTCAGCACCACAGAAAAATAAATAAATAAATACATAAATAAATAAAATAAAGGTATTGTGTCCATCTACAATTAAAAAAAGTATTTAAAAAATGTCCCACAAAGGCCCATGTGTTAGGGGCTTTGTCCCCAGTGTGGCACTATTGGGAAATAATGCATGCTTTAAGAGGTGGGGCCTAGTGGGAGCGTGACCTTGAAGGAAATAGTGAGAACTCAGCCTCTTACTCTCTTTCACTTCCCTGCCATGAGGTGAGCAGTTTTGTTCTGCCATGCACTCTTGCCATTATGTGCCACTACAGCCCCCAGCCCCGCCAAAATGGGCCAGCTGATCATGGACTAGAACCACAAGCCAAAATAAACATCTTCTCTTTATAAGTTTTATCTCAGGCGTTGACTAGAGTGACGAAAAGCTCACCCCCACATCTTCAAAGCCTTCACATGTAATTGTCCATGCAGAAGGAATAAGCACATATTTTTCTGAGCAACCTACATGGTAACCAACATTTTTTCAGGTAGCTGCACAAACTACACAACAACAAATTAGCCACAGACTGCTTCAAATTAGTTACTTGATTTCTTGTCACAACACCGACAAGAACACAAATAGCTAATTTGTGCCAAATGTTGGGAGGAACCAAAAGATATGGCATGGCGCTTGGCATGTAGTAGGTGCTAAATAAATGTTCAACAAATGAATTCATGCATAAATGAATAAAATCATGCAAGGCTCAAAATGTAGCCTGTAATGCCTTCCAATTTTTCTTCCAGAAATAGAGTCAGTCAGTCCCCATTTAACATTTCAGTCAAAGATAAAAAGTCCCAGGTCTTTCAGCCAGTCATTGAGCTGCCCTTTTGTGCCTGGCTTTATGAAGTTGTTAAAAAAGTTTTCCTTGGAAAACTTTCACCAAGAAACTACCTAATGGGGGCCAGCTGCAGCTCCAGGTTTTATGAACACTTTGATAGAAACCACATTAAATAGCAACACTGGTTCACACATCAGTTTTGCCATGTTAAATCCCAGCTTGGGCACGTGGGGAGTTCGTGTGATATTGGCTTTTCATCATCATTGAAAAAAATATTATTTGGTGTGGCTCAGTCATTAGCAGACCCAAAGTAGAGTAAGCTCAAAGTGCCTTAAGAAAACTCAACCTGGTCACAAAGTTTTTTTCTCTCTTTGGAGTTCAGTGAAGCAGATGAGGGTTAGGGATTACCAGAGAAATACTCAAATGGTTCCCTAAGTGGTAGTGGTAGTTGAGCTGTTTCTTCTCATTGCAAACTTTGGTAGCTGTGTGGCCTCCCCAGTACTGACAGATTTTTTTTTTTTCTTTTGCTGATTGCCACTGCTTTGGTATTTCCCTTTGGTGCAATCTCTGAACTTCATTGGATCCAGATGTCTCACCCTTTTGCTTCTATTGGCACCCAAGTGGGAGAAGGTACAAATGGCCCAGCAACCACTTAATAGATCCATATGGAGAAAAAAATAGGTGTGTCTTTTGAGCTATAGAGACTTAGATTAGAACCCTGATTCTGCAGAGTGCTAGCTGTGTGCTATATGTAAACCACATAAGTGGGAAGAACTTCAATTTCTCCATTTGTCAAATTGGGATAAATAGTATCCTGTGGGTCATTGATCTGGACTAAAGAGTGGATAAGGACATGGGTTTAGAGACAAGCTGTTCTGGGTCTGTCTCCTAGCTGTATTTCCTACTATAGTATTCTGTGTGATCTTGTTGAAATTTTTGATTTTTCATCTGTAAATTGGGGATAAAGAGGCTTTCACAGAGATGTGGAGAGGATTAAATGAGATAATACATGCACAGTGTCTAGCACATAGTAGGTACACAATGACAATAGGTATTGTGACTATTTTATAAAAAAGGCAAAAGAGGGCAGGGTATATGGTTGGCTGTGGCAGAAGTTTCTGATAAAACATTACTCCAATTCAGTGGTTTTCAACAAGGGGCAATTTTGATTCCCTAAAGACATTAGCCAATATCGGGAAACATTTTTGGTTTTTACAACTTGAAGGATTTGCTACTGTTATATAGTGAGCAGAAGCCAGGGATGTTGCTAAGCATCTTGCCATTAACAGAGGAGCCTCTTGTCCCCAAGAACAAATCATCCCCTGCAAAATGTTAACCATACTGAGATCAAGAAACTCTGCTCTAATTTGAGAAACACAATTTACTGGGCTTAGAAAATAATTTAATTTATTGGCCAGCCTTATATATTTCTCTCCCTTCCATAAATGGGGATTATGTAATGTACTTTAAAATATCAAGTTCATCCATGATCATAGAGTCCACCAGGGAAAGTTTCCTTTGCAATTGTATGGCCTAGTGGGTTCAATTTCTTTCCCTTGTGTTTTAGTCAGCTTTTTTGCTGCTGTGACTAAAAGATCCCTAGACAGTGGATTCCATTCCTCGAGGCTCAAGGTGAGGCAGAACATCATGTAGAAGAGTGTGGCAGAGGGAAGCAGCTCATATTGATGATCTGGGGAGGGAGAGGGAAGAGGGAGGGGGAGGGGGAGAGGGAGAGGGAGAGGGACTCCATTCTCCAGATACAAAATGTATACCCCAAAGCCATGCACCCAATGCCCACCTTTTCCAGCTACACCCTACATGGGGACTCTTGGGAATGGACTAAATGTATTTTGCATCCTGAGATGGTTGTGAGCTTTTGGGGGCCAAGGGCAGAATGTTATGGTTTAGATGTGAGGTGTCCCCCAAAAGCTCATGTGTGAGACAATGCAAGAAGGTTTGGATGAAAAATGATTAGGTTATAGCCTTGACCTAATCAGTGAATTAATTCCCTGTTAGGGATTAACTCAGTGGTAACTGAAGGCAGGTGGGGTGTGGCTGGAGGAGGTGGGTGTTGGGGGCGTGGCTTGGGGTATATATTTGTACTTGGTGAGCAGAGTCTCTCTCTCCTTTCTGATTGTCATGTGAGCTGCTTCCCTCTACTACACTCTTCCTTAAGCCTGGAGGAATGGAGTTTGCTGTCTGTGGACTGAAACCTCTGAAACTGTGAGCCCTTAAATCAACTTTCCTCCTCTACAATTGTGCTGGTCAGGTCTTTTAGTCACAGTGGCAAAGAAGCTGAGTAAAATGCCCTGTAATATTCTGTTACAAGAATATAGATAATCAGATTATTTTGGAATTTGTAACCTCTTTTCAACTTCAGTTAGATAAATAAGGTCCATACACCTATAAAGGCCAAAAACTCTATCCAATGTTCTGTGAGACTGTGTTCTTTCCTTTGAAGATAGTATAGGGACAAGAAACAGCCTATAATCCCTTAGAATGGGACCTCACAGGAATGGACTAGGTTCATTTTGTGGCTCTGGAGGCTGAGGCAGGAGGATCATGAGTTCAAAGCCAGCCTCAGCAAAAGTCAGGCACTAAGCAACTCATTGAGACCCTGTCTCTAATAAAATACAAAATAGGGCTGGGATGTGGTTCAGTGGTTGAGTGTCCCTGAGTTCAATCCCTGGTACCCACCCCCCAAAAAATACACAGATGAATATATGGAATAGAGTGATAAGTGAGAAAATATTACAATCAAAAGCACAAGGAGTCATGCCAGGAAGAAGGACTAAATCAGCTCTTGAAATAGAATGGTAAATTTAGCTCTGAGCTTCCTGGTAGCCAAAGCAATAATGAAAATATGACTTCTGCGCTGGGGGTGTAGCTCAGTAGTAGCAATTAAATGTGACTATCCAGAAGTTACACATAACACTTAATTCATTGGTCAAATCGAGTGATAATAGCTGTGCCTAACTTCAAAGGAACTGGGGTTTTTATTCCTCAGGTGTGTCCATTTCTTCTAGAGAAGCACTACACTTTATTTAGCAGTTGTATTGCCTATCATACTTAACAGTCAGCAAGGTGGTAGGGTCAGTGTTCCTGATGCTCTCAAACAGATGGTAGGTTATCCCAGATTTGTATGAGATTGGACTTCAGGGGTGTCTTCAGACAAGACCCTATTTTGCAATCCCCTCTTTTGAAATCTACTCAAAACGGTCTCTATGACATGCTGTCCTCATTCCCACTGGCTTATAAATGGGGATATATGGTCAGTGCCTGGACTAGCAGATGATTGCTCAGATCTCTCTCTTCCTTGTTGTATGATTTAGGAAAGAAGTTTCTTTGGAGAATCAGGCAGGCCCCCAAGGCCGTAACACTTTCTAAGGGCTTCTTGGCTCCTAGTAGCAAAGTCTAACTTGGAACTCAGTGACCCAGAAGTTTTATTCTGTTCAACCTTCCTCTTTACAGGTCTTGCCAGGTTCAGTCTCCTTCATCTGTAATGCAAACTGGTCCTCCACCACCAACTTGTTAGAATGAAATGAGATAAAATGAGATACTCACAGCAAGATGACAATTTAGGATGGGCACCAGGTAGACAGCATAACAGAGCTCCCATCTTTTCCTTGCAGCCAGCCTGCAGGTCGCAGACAATTGGAACTGGAATTCTGACCAACTAACAGGTGCGCCATATTATTTTTGTAAGTATTGACAGTGCTCAACATTCTTTTTTAAAAAGGAATGAATTCTAGTGTTTTGTTCTTTGTTGTTTGATATACTCAATTTACTTTTGTTGGCACACCATGAGCCATATTGTTTATTGATGTACAAAAATTATTTACTCCTGGTGCAGTAGTTACACAACCGAAGTGAACAGCTGCAGCTAGCTGAGCTAGCTCTGAAAATTTCCAGTTGGTTTTGGTACAATTGTTCTTCCTCTTTCTGTAATCAAGAGTGTCTGAGAATGCTTATTTTGGAGGGAAGTTGAAGGAGAGAGGAACGAGGACCTTAAGAACTAAGATCCACCGGGAGTACAAGAATTATTAGACTTTCCAGGAAAATGCATGGGTGGTGGGGGAGGTGGAGACCTGGAGGGAAGTGGTTAGGAGCAAAGGGACTTGTAGGCCAACAAAAAAAAAGTAACCATCTCATGGGGATGTGAAAAGGAACTCTCAGTAAAGGCTAACTCTATAACATCCATTCTGTAAATCTAATTTGCTGAAGTAACTGCCCCCACCCTACCACCCTCTACCTCCCCCCACCTTATTTTTTTTTATAACTGCTACCAAATGGCTTCAGTTTTTAATTCTTTACTTTCCGTTTTACGGCCTACAGCTTCATACAAAAGTGTGAGTGCCCTCTCCAGATGGACTGTGCACCTCATTTGGGAAGAAGGGCAGCCGATTTTCATCATCTGGGCCTTTAAGAACTCTCTAGGTAGCCCTAAAATACATAAAAGTGCAAATGGTGGACAGGAAATTTAGCAATGTCTCTTGCTGAACAGAGTTTGGATTTTAAGTCAGTTCGCTTTTCTTTTACTGTTGGTTAGAACTACCAGCCTTGCAGGCAGCCTAGAATATTGGGGGAGGGGGGACGCGTGCGCAGAACACAAGTCTGTTCTTGTTAGGTGACGCTTTTTATTCTGAAAGTGCTTGCAGTGCAGACATTCCGGGTGATCCTGGGTGCTTCGTTCCGATTTGGGCCATATGGCTCTGCTCACGAAATTCCTCAGGCTCTTGCAACTGATGTTTTCCCACCACGTGGCCACAAATTGACTACTCGCTCTGCCTAGAGCTTTTAATTGGTTTAAATAATCAACTCCCCCAAGTCTTTGTTTGTTGGCACACAGAACTGAGCGCACAATTGCAAATGAGTTGGGCAACCTGCTTTGATTCGGTGATTAGTCATTGCTCTTAATTGTTTTTACAATTTCCACCTGAGCGATCAGGAAATGAAGCGCCGGCTCACACTTCGAGCAAGTTGCAAAGAGCCGAACTATGGTATTTCCTTATTGACTGTTTCCTCGCCTGGGAGGAGGCTGCGTGCCCTAAGATGTTGTGGCTTGGGAGGCGGGCGCCACAAGGCTGAAGTCAAACCTCTGCAGTTTAAACTGATTCCCGTCCCACTCTGGGAAGTGATGGAGACAGATTAAGCATAAAACAAGGGGACAGGCCCCCAACCGGACTGCGAGGCCCCGGTCACACTGAAGCATAAACACGGAAAACACGAACATGGCTTTAGCAGACAGCTTTCCTCCTGTCTCAGAAGAGAACGTTTTTGTTTAAGGCGTTTTTGTTTGGTTTTGCTTTGCTTTGCTCTCGTTTATTTTCCTACATCATTGGTGCAGATGGCAGATTAGCGATGCCTTTGGTTTTTTTGTTTGGGTCTGTTGTCTTTTCCTTTGGCGGTCAGGTCTCTGAACTTCTAAAACGGAACTATCAGCAACTGTAATATAGACTCCTTTTTTTTTTTTTTTTTTTTTTTTGAAGAGAAGTTTGTTTTTTCATTTTAAACGTTTTATGAAAAGTCCCATATGGACACTGTTTCCTGTGCTGGGAATTGTACTCTGACCCACCAATCACTACTTTCCACTCCATGTCCCTCTGGTGACTTTTATGAGGACTCAGCTCAGGGGGCTGCTTGCTGGTCAATATCTTCATCAGATGCCCACCCTGCACCCTAAGCTGATGTTTAAAACACTTTGCTTTCATGCCTACCTGTCTTGAACAAACATTGAGCACAACTCTATTTGAGGTATTTGTCAGCATGTTCTTACCTTTGGTGTGTGTTATCTGGAGGCGGCAGGGAGGATATACTGATCACAAGTTTATTGAAGTCCTGTGGTTCTGGGGAAGGAGCAAAAACCACAGATCCACAGGTTTGGGGGTCAGTCTGACCTAAGCTTGAATCCTTGTCCTTTAAACTGAGAAACTGAATGGCCTTAAGCACCACCCCCACCTTAATACTAGAAATTGAACCCAGGGCCTTACACATGCTAGGCAAGTGCTGTACCACTGAGCCATATCCCACACTTCTTACACAAGCTTTTTGAAGCTCAGTTTCTTCTTTGAACCTCAATGTCAATTCCTCTATTTGCAAGTTAAGAATCATAAGATGTAACATGTGAGATTTTGGGGAGGTTTCAACAAAATATTGTGTATAAAGCATACAGCAACATGCCTGTCACATAGCAAGTCCTCTGCAAGTGACCAGGCTTCCAGGAGACCATTCTTGCTCCCTTCCCAGAGAAGAGATTGCTCTTATCTGATTTATACCTTTCTTAGCCTGTTCATTTGTGGTTCTCAGAAATTTTAAGATGACATGGATGATTTCTTCCACTTCTATTCTGTCACCCATCTGGTTGAGAGAAGTCCTTTGCAAGCCTCTTCTGTCACCATTCTGCTCTTTTGTGCCAAATAGTGTCATTAGGTACATTCATCTACAATCTAAGCCTGCATTGAACTTAGGCCTCTGTCGTCATGATGAGCCCAAAGTGCTTTGTGTAATGAGCTATGACGAGGATGGATGAACTTTTTTTTTTTTTAAAGGTTTCCTTCTCATGTATATTCACAGTAACACTGCATCCTCCAGCTCTCTCTTGGAGATTCATACTGAATATTAACACCTTTCGAGGGATCCTATAATAAGGAAGTAAGTGTGAAACTTCGTTTAATGCTACAATTTCCAAATTAGTTTCACAGTATGCCTACTAACTTCCTCAAGAACCTGTGTTTCCCTAGGGAATATTTTGGCAAATTCTGGCTTATGGAAATATTTCTTTTTGTTGATGGAGCTTTAGGATATTGAGAGGGAAAATAACTCACATAAGGCCTCCTAGAGGATAGTGTGGTCAATCTAGCCCTGTCTTCACATCACATTTTAATGACAAGCACCAGCTAGCTCCCTGGTCTCATCAAGCATCCAAGTCCCAGAGTTACCCTGGATTCTACTGTCCTGTGATGGATCCCTTCAGTTCTTGATCTCTTGCCTGGCTCTCTGGCCATGGCCTCCCTTCTCAAAGGTAGCACCGGTCTCAGCTTTCCTAGTCAATTCAGATTGACACTCAGCACTTGAACTTCTTTTGCCTCTGGCTATTGAAGATAATGAGCTCTTGCAGTGTCTCCAGGCTCAACACCCTAGAAAGGGAACCAGACATGTCATCAGGTCACCCCAGAGTCATTAGATAATAGCAAATACTTAGTGCCTACTTTGAGTTGGGAGTTCTGGCTCCAGGGTCCACAATCTTAATCCCTTTGTGAATCTGCTTCTCTTTACAAAATAGTAGCAGATATTGTTACTCTTCACAGGGATCTTGCATTTAAGCTGAGGGCCACCAGACAAGATTGATGGAACATCTCATAGCTCCCAGAGTATAAGTGGTCAAGTGTAACACTACATGGAGCAAGAGTTCTGGAAATTTTTGTAGAGAGAAAAGTAGGTGCCATTAAAATAGCAAACTCAAAACAAAACAGAAAACCCAAATCTAATCAGAATGAGGGAGCAGCTGCTATTCAAACATGCCAACAGCTTTTTCTTCTGCTTTGAGAATTCATCACTGAGAAAATATTGCTGGCTTCTTTTGAGAAAATCACTTCAATGGGCCTTTGATTCTACAAAGCTCTAGCTCAGATTCTGTTCTAGAATAAAGAGGTTGGGAAAATGAAGGGCTAAAATGCCTTGTAGATAAATATACATGGTGGGCTTCCTGGAGGTCAGGTGCATCTCTGCAGTAACTGTTTTTTGAAACTCCATAGCCAGGTCTTAACTTTGTTGTCATTTTCTGTGACATGGTTTGGATGAAAGAGCAGCCTGGGAGAGTTAGTTACATGGAGGCAGGAGGTGAGCAGTAGAGAAACCTGGAACACTGGGCTAAATCTAAAGGTGACAAATGACAACCAAAATGAATTTATAAATTGTAGGTATTCTTGATGACTGCCAAGAACTCTTGGCAAAGGAAACCTGATGTAAAGATTAGTTTTTTCCACAAGTTAGGTGATAGATCAGTCAGGCAGGTCTGTTAGGCTGAAGTATCAATCCCCAAATTTCAATGGCCTGAAATGAAATTTGATTTCTTGCTCATGCCATGTGTTATGTCTATTGTGGGCTGATGGCTCTTCTCTGACCAGTCCTTACTCAGGGTGCCAAGCTGAAGTAAGGTCCATCACAATGCTTCCATGGAAAAGTTCTTAAAGTTTCTGGTCACATTTCACTGGCTAAGACAAGTCACAGTGCAGTGCCTAACTTCCAAATGGGTGGGGCTGTTGACTCCTGCCCTGTGCCTGGAAAGCAGGGAGTTGGAAATATTTGAGGAACAGCACCAGGGATTTATCAGAGAGAGGACTGTGAGCTCAGACTCTTATTTGTGTATTTGAAGACTAAAGAACTTGGAGTCTTCAAGATTGCAGCTGGGCTCTAGATGGCAACTGGACTGTCAATTATCCATTCCTGTGTGCCTGAATTCAATATTTATTGAGTAACTTCTGTGTGCCAGGCTCTGCTTTAAGAACTAGTGAAACAAAAAGGGATAGTTACTCTGTTTAAGGAGATTACGTTCTGTCAAGGAGAGGGAGGTAGATAGTAAATCTGTTTCTCTGGTTTCTTTTTCTTTTTGGTGGCACTGAGGATTGAACCCAGGGCCTTGTTTATACTAGACAACTACTCTACCAACTGAGCTATGTCCCCAGTCCCCTAATACTGTTTCTCTGGGAAACAGCATTATTTGCTTGAATCAGTACACCATCTGAGGGTTCTTCCCATCCTGTGAGATGACACATAGGGTGAATGGCTGTGCTCTTCTGACTGCTACTTGGTGTGCTAGATCATTTACCAACTTTTCGTGGTTCCCCTTCTGAGTACAACAATCAGTCGCCTGGGTCCATCCACTGATTTTCTGAGCATCCTGGTTTCTTGTTCTCATTCCTTTAGTTTTATACTCTTGGCACTTCTAGGACTTAGCTAGTAGCAGTCCTGGGCTAAGCCCTTTGTTGGCTTCTATGAAGCTCTGTATTCTTGCAGGAAGCAGCTCACTTGAAGACCTCTGGGATATACACAGTTCAAATCTATTGATTATTTTCAGTTCTACTTTTCTGAACACTTAGCAAAGACCCAGGATTTCTGCTACTATTTCTATTGCATGCAGTTGGGTACAATGGTTAAGAGTGCTAGCTTTGGCTTTAGACAAACCTGAGCTTGAATACCAACTCTGTCATTTCCCAAACCTCAGTTTTCTCATCTGTAAAGTGGCCAAAATAGTAGCATTTTCCTCATAGGGTTTGTTGTAGGGACAGATGAGGCAAGGCATCAAAGATAGCAGGAAACAGTTTTATTGACTGCAGCCAGGTTCAGAGGGCACAGCTTTTGCTGTAATCAATCAATTCCTTGAACCTCGAGTTCAGGTAGTTTCAGAATTTTATTCCCAGCATGTAAGGGGAGGGGCTCAGAAGTTCACAGTCTGTAGAAGTTCACATAAAAGCAGCTTTTTCTTTCACTGTTCTGGGCATGTTAACCCTTCAAGGACAGCACCTGACTGAGAAGGGGAGAGCTGCTTCTCCCCTTTCTATTCTCCCCCTGTCAGCTGTTACCATGGAGCCCAGTTGGTAAGTTCTCTAATCTTAAAAATGTAGACATCTCTGAAGTCCATCTCAAGGCCAGAAACCTTGTTTACACATTTCTACAAACTACTATACTGGATACATGTTTGTGAAAAACTAGTGAGAGGGTGTCCAGCACCTGGAGTGCTGATTTCTTCCCAGCCAGTGGCTAAGTAAAATAAGGCAACACGAAAATAGGAAGTTTATCTACATTGAACTCTTTTGTAGAGACTCTTTTGCTGACAGTGAATCAGCCATGGTGAAGATTTCTGGAGAAGCCCAGTTAAGACTTTTCTGTGGAGAAAGGGGTGCCACTACAGGTTGATTGAATATTAAAGTACTTGGCACAGTGCCATATACAATATAAACTAGCTGTTATAATTCACTGATAGATGATTGATAGTCATTTATTTGATTTAGTTCCCAAGCTCTTAAAGCACCCCCCCCCCCGATTATGTTTTCAAAAGAGTCAGTACCAATTCTGAATCTCACCTAGTATATTTCTCATAAGACACAGACAACATCTGCAAATTGAATCCTAGGAAAAGTACCAGATAAATATACAGTATCAACTGTATTCATGAGGGTGTTCTCTATCCTTGTGTCCACATCTGTCTGTCTTCCCATTTGTCTCATCTCTCTGGGCCCCTTCTTGATCTTAGATTCTGTAATTTTTACATGTAGTTCTAGTTTAAATAGGGCCCTACCCAAATAGTCTATATTTCAGAATGTATTTTTTTGGCAAGAAAATAAAGAAAATAACAACTCCTTTTGTCATTGAGAATGTGTGTGTGAACTTCCCTAAAACAGATGCCAACCAGTTGATGCTTTTGAAATATTACACATCTTTTTACAGTATGGCTATGACTAGAATAGATGGGACAGGAAGAAATTTCTCATCTTGCAGCTTCTCGGTCCTAGGATCAACATGCATAGCCCAATTTTATTGGTGGTTAATAGCTCGATACCTCAACTATGTGGAGTGTAGTCATATGGTAAACTTTCTTCCCTGAGCAGATGTGAAAACTAAGAAGACCAAAGAGGTCCCCAAAGGGCCAAAACAACCACGACAAGTAGCTGTGCATTGATGAACCCCTTATTCTGTAACAATTTTCTCTTCAGGAGAAAATTTACACTTCAGGAAAGTAGAGAAAAGTCTACTATATCTTAGGTGGATTTTTACCCCTAAATGGTTAAAATAAAACATGTTTGATATTTCATTCAGGTATTCTGATACCTTGAGAAATCTCCCAGGCTTCTAGCTGGCTGAGTTATACCTACAGATTGCTTAGCACTTTTGCCAATCTCATTGTAGGTAAATAATCAGAATTATCTAGATGGGGCATTTTCTGATTGTCTCATTCTACTTTGCGCAGCTATCACAGAATAGACAGATTAGATAATTTGCAAAGGACAAAATTTGTTTTCTCACAGTTCTGGAGGCTGGGAACTCCAAGGTCAAAGTGCAGGCAGGTAGGGACCAGTCTCTCTGCTTCCAAGATGATGCCTTGAACTGTCTTCTCTGGAGGTGAGGAATGCTGTGTCCTCACATGGCAGTAAAGCAGAAGAGAGTGATTCCACTACCACAAGTCCTTTTTACAGCAGCATGAATGTATTTATGATGGCAAAGCCCTGTGACCTAAACACCTCCCACTGGGCTCCATCTTGCAATACTACCATATTGGTGGTTCAATTTCTTTCTTTTTTAAATATTTATTTTTTTAGTTTTAGGTGGACACATATCTTTATTTTATTTCTATGTGGTACTGAAGATGAAACCCAGTGCCTCATGCATGCTAGGCAAGTGCTGTACATCTGAGCCACAACCCCAGCTCCTGGTGGTTCAATTTCTTTTTTTTTCTTAAAAAAATTTTTTTATTTATATATGACAGCAGAATGCATTACAATTCTTATTACACATGTAGAGCACAATTTTTCATATCCCTGGTTGTATACAAAGTATATTCACACCAATTTGTGTCTTCATACCTTGTGGTTCAATTTCTAATGTGAATTTTGGGGAACACATTTATTTAGACCATGACACTGAGCTTTCATAGGAAGTTGAGAGAAATGAATCTCACTAAGCTAGATGTCAGTCTGGAAAGAAAGAAAGCAAAGAAAAGTGCTCACTGCTTCTTTCAGATTGCTAGCCTTATCTTCAAGATAAAATTTTCACCTTCTTTACCAACACCACCATTTCTCACCTGGCTTCCTAACTGGTCTCCAGATTTCAGTATTGGAATCTAGTGTCTAATTTCAATACGATAATCAGAGTAATCCTTTGAAAATGAAAATCATTGCCAGGTGCAGTGGCATACACCTGTAATCCCAGTGGCTTGGGGAGGCTGAGGCAGGAGGATCATGACTTCAAAGCCAGCCTCAGCAACTTAGCAAGTCTCTGAGCAACTCGGTGAGACCCTGTCTCAAAATGCAAGAAAAAGGGGAGGCTGGGGATATGGCTCAGTGGTTAAGTGCCTCTGGGTTCAATCCCTAGTACCTACCCCTGCCAAAATCATTAAATTGGACATGGTGGTATACCCCTTTAATACCAGCTACTTTGGAGGCTGAGGCAGGAGGATTGCAAGTTTGGAGCTAACCTCAGCAACTTAGTGAGGCCTTTTGTCAAAATAAAAAATAAAAATGGCTGGAGATGTAGCTCAGTTGTAGAGCACTTGCCTAGCATGCATGAGGCCCTGGGTTGAATCCTTAGCACTGCAAAAAAAAAAAAAGTTGAAAATTTATTAAGATGTACAACATTATATTGTGTATTTTTTTCCACAATTAAAACTGACAAAAAATTTCATTATGACAAAAGAAGATGCTGTTACTCCTGAAAATCCTCCCATAGTTCTCTATTACCCTCAGAATATAAGGTGAAGTACTTAGTTGGCCTTCAGGGCCCTTCCATACCTTACTTTTGGTTATCCCACTCATTCTGCTATGGGTGGGTCTTGGAACATACCAAGCTTTTTTCTCCTCAAGGTCTCTGTCCCTACCATTTCTCCTGTCATACTCTTTCTACAGATAACTCTGTGGCTTGATCCCTTGCTGCCTTCAAGGGCTTGTTCAGGTACAACTTTTGTAGAGACAACACGAGCACATTGGAATTACCTGCCTTTCCAATCCAACCCCAGGATCTCCTCTTTCTGGCACATAGCTTGATTTTTCTCCATAGCACTCTAGCTTACATATTTATTTGTCAATTATCTGCCTAAGACCCCTACAAGATAAGCTCCATGCGTGTCAAAAAGCTTTGTCATTCACCACCCTATTCCCAGCACCAAGAAAAGTGTCAGGCACATAGCTCACTATTTGCCGAATGAGTGAATTATACACAAGGACTCTGTTTAAAACTGTGACCTCATAGAATGAGATGACCCCACTTTGCCATATCAGACCTTAGAAACAAGTAGCCAAATGTAGCAGTAGCTGGCAGTACCATCTCCATTTGATATCCAAGTTGTTTGTTCTCTTTTATTAAATTTTTTCAAGTTTATATGGTAACATCCAACAAGGGTTTACTCCAGTGATTTAGAAAATAGGTTGATTTAGTGTAATCATAGCACTTAGCTGTTTGGATGATTTTTAAATACTAATATGACTCTTCATGCTCACTGATAGAGAGCAATTATGGCATTTCAGAATGATTTCACAGGCCACAGCATCTTGCTCTGCCTCTTCATAGGGGAAGCTACAGGGAACTTTCTGTCAAGTGAGAGCTGCTGCCAGTTGCAGTTGCTCTTGAACTTTAGTGGGCATAATGGTGATCCCCACAGACTCCTGGGAAATGAGGATGTCTGCCAGTGAGTCTGGGTTGGACAGGGTGGCTCATAAAGTGTGAGGCCTCCCTTCTTGGTGTCATTACCCTGCTTCAGTACCCAATGCTCATCCTGGGGACTTTTACTAGTAGGAAATTCTATATTAAACCTCAGCCAGAACAGACTTTCACAGATTCTTTCTCAAAAATGCATTTGCAGAGCTGGGTTTGTGCCTCAGTGGTAGAGTGCTTGCCGAGCATGTGTGAGGCACTGGGTTCAATCCTGGCACCACATAAAAAAAAAAAAAAAATAATGGTATTGTGTCCATCTACAACTAAAACCAATTTCTTAAAAAATGCATTTGCATTTTAGAAGCCTTCTGAAGAACCATTAGGCATAATAATAGTACCTCCAACCTCATTAGCACCAAGGATGGCAAAGCCTTGAACTGTGGATTTAATATTTAATATCAGGAATTCATTTCATCCTTATGGTTTTGCTATAAGGTAGTACTATCATTTCCCCCATTTTATAGGGAAGGGAGTAAGAAAACAAGTTACCTATGATCATGAAGCTGGTGAATGGCAGCTGGGGTGTTCAGGGAGGGTTTCATAATAAAGGCCCAGTATATGGGCTGGGGATGTGGCTCAAGCGGTAGTGCGCTCGCCTGGCATGTGTGCGGTCCAGGTTCGATCCTCAGCACCACATACAAAGATGTTGTGTCCACCGATAACTGAAAAAAAATATTAAAAAAGTCTCTCTCAAAAAAAGGCCCAGTATATGTCCTAGTTCAGAGTGATTTTCAACAAGTATGTGTTTCATTGTTATTGGAGGCTGTACTTTTCTTTCAGAAAGTCAGGTATAAGTTCCATGCAGATAGGGTACAAACATGGTTCCTAAGTGCACAGCATAGCATCAGGCACCTAGTAAGTGCTCAGTAAAAGTTGTTGTATGAACAACAGAAAACATTACTTCATATGTTTAGATAAACCATGTCAAACAAATTTCCTGGAAATACAACTACATATAATATATTCCTGACATAATGTAGTTAGGGCCATAACATAGATGTAATCGTTTTTCCTACAACCACTAGAGTAAAGAATTCCACTGTAATGATTGTAATTCTTAGGAAAATGACTTGGGCATACTTAAAATCAGGATAATTGTTCATTTTGAGCACTAAAGCATGAGTTCTGATAACCCCACTCAGCTTTATCCTCTCACCTCTTTTCTCTTATTATTTAAGGCTTTTAGTGACACGATCAAGCCTGTGTTTTTAGAAAGCTCTTTCTTAGTGGATGTGGAGACTGATTACAGGGGGAGGAATGGAAAGGAGGGAAGAGATGAGAGAAAGATTGAGGAGGCTGAATTTAGTCAGTTATCAAGAAATATTGGCAAATGATGGGATGCATTTTAAGAAGGTTAGGGAACTGTCTGTGATGCCTCTGAGGTTTTGAGTGGGGTAGGGATTGTAAGAGGGAAATCAGGAACCAAGCCCTTTTTACAGCAAGTGGGGTATAAATAATGATTTTGATTTGGAGCATCTGAAATTTAGTGTATATGTCTAGGAGATATCCAGCCAGGTGCAGTGGCACATGCCTGTAATCCTAGTGTCTCAAGAAGCTGAGGCAGGAGGATCACAAGTTTGAGGCCAGTCTCAGCAATTTAGCAAGGCCCTAAGCAACTTAATGAGGCCCTTGTCTAAATAAAATTAATAATAATAATAATAATAATAATGGAACAGAAATGGCTGGCAGACATTTAGAATTATAATCCACTAATAATTCATTCCCTTCTCCCTTCCCCCCTGGTTGCAAGGATTAATAACCATTTGAAAAAATCGGGTTCTATAAATTTCAGAATGTCCAGTATTTAGGTGTCCTGTAGGCACTTGCATGGCAGGGCTGGTGGTTTGGGTTTTTGTTTTTGTTCGGTGGATGGGGGGGGGGGCAGATGTGAACACAGTGTCAGGGGGCAGAATTGGAGGAGAAAAAACAAGCTGCCTTGCTGGTTTAGGAAACCCTGTGCTTGTACCTCAGCTTGCTCTCCAAGGCAGGCTAGTGAGTGGTGATTTCCAAGAATGATAAGGCACTTACATACTTAAGTACTTGGTAAGGAAGATTCTATATGAGCAATCAGTTGAAGAAGCAAATAAGATTCTAAGGGGAGCATTAATCATCTCTGTGTCTAATGGGTCTTCCCTAAGGCCACATGTACACGAGAGTGGAATTTTAAATAGGCTTTATGTTTGTAGATTTGCAAAAAAGGACAAGAATATATTTTGTTTTAAAAAACAAAACATATTTTTCTGTAACTCTTTCTGCATGAAAATATACTTGGGACCAGAGGTTCTTGGGGTCTTGGCCCTATAACAGAATGAGTTTTCTTCAACTCACAACATTTGCTAGAGGATCTGGGGGGCTCAGCTAGGCCCAGAGGCTTTACAAGCTGACTGCATAGGGCTCTTGAAGCTCAGACGCTTCTTCCTGAAACTGTTTATGTTGGTCCAGAACACTTTTCTTGCCAGAGTTGACTTCACCCACCATTTCAAATCTTCTAATTGAATAAATTAGGAAGCCTGATTTCTTTCTTTAGCATTTGTGGCTATTTCACTTTCTTTGATATAACAACTAAAAACATATTGGCAGATGTTAAGAGTTACCTTTGTTTCATCTCCTGAAATGTAGCTTACTTCAAAAATGGAGAGGCTGTAATATACTCAGGCCGCTCTGACGAGAAATTCACCAGGGAGACCATTTCCTCCTTTCCCCTTAGTGACAGAAACACCGAGAATTGTTAATAAAAGTTGGCAGCATTGAAATTCGGAAAATAACTTGAAAGGAGAATTTGCATGGGACACCGCCACCCAAACTCACTCCAGGTGTGGCCACTTTCCCTGGCTCCCTAACTGGAAGGGGAGGTTCACAAGGCTCTGCTGTAATACTTTTTTTTTTTTTTTTTTGGTACCAGGGATTAAACCCAGGGCCACTTAACCTCTGAGCCACATCACCATCCCTATTTTGTATTTTATTTAGAGTCAGGGTCTCACTGAGTTGATTAGTGCCTCGACATTGCTGAGTCTGGCCTTGAACCTTTGATCCTCCTGCCTCAGCCTCCCGAGCCACTGGGATTACAGGCATGTGCCACCATGCCCAGCTCTGCTGTGATAAGGGAGATCTGGAAAAGGCAGTGTCACTGCCTCCTTAGAGGGTATCTTTTGGTCTGGAGAGGAATATTGATTATGATTTTTCCCCCCAATTCCTAATTTTGAAGATTAAACAAGATGTTGCCATAGTCTTCATCAGATCCCTAGGACTTAATGAAACATCTAGGCTCTCTAGGGAAAATTTTTGTTAGCACAACCCTCCATTTTCCTCTGTCATGTGTCTAGTGAGGGTATGAGGTAAATTCTTTAAAACCATGTATGTGGGAAGATACATTTCAGAGTTAACTTTGTGGTCTGATGTGCTTTTATATTTCAGAAGGAAAACCCACTATAGGCAAATTCATCTATGAGATTTAGTTGGCATGTGTATCATATCTGACAAGCTCCAGAAAACATTTGTCTAGGTCATGCCCCAAACTCAAATTCAAAGGCCTGAGAACACTGAAATAGCACTCAGAAAACACACATTTTTCATGGGCACTTTAACCTTTGAAATACTAAAAAAAAAAAAAAAAAAAAAAAAAAAATACCAGTTTTAAATTTATGCCAAATTGGTGTCCAAATGAATAATCCATCCTACTTGAGAACAAATGATGATGATGATGGTAATGATGATTATGCTAATAATCATCATCATAATAATAATAGCTGCCATTACTAAGCAATTACTATGTACAAGGCACTATATTAAGCTCTTTGCATGCATTTTTCTTATTTATCCTCGTAACAATACCGAGAAGTAGGTATATAATTATCCCTGTTGTAGACATGAGGAAGTGAGGGTCAGAAAGGTTTAAGTAATGTGCCCAAGGTCCCACAACTAGTTAGTGGCACAGTTGGGATTGAAAACCGGGTTAATCTGGGTTGAAGGTGTAGCTCAGTGGTAGAATGTGCTCTTAGCATGTGAAAGGCTCTGGATTGAATCCCCAGCATCTAAACAAAAGTGAAAATGGAACAAAACTCAATGTGATTCCAAAACCCAAGTCATTAATCTGTAGATTATGGTGCCTATATAGTACATACAGAAATGTCAATGAAGTAGAGGCAGTATATTCAGATGACAAACATTTACTGAGTAGCTATTATATGCCAGGAGTCTGAGTAGGTTATATGAAAGTAACCTGACTCTCTACTCCTTTTCTTAATCTCGATTGATTTTAAAAAATCATGAAAAGTATTTTTATGCAAATAAACCCCTCAGCAAGTTTGAAAATGCAACTTTTTTTTTAAACCTAAAATAATAGAACCTTTTAGAATATCAGGAGATCTCATCAGATTATGTAAATCAGTGTTTCTCAAATTGCCTGTGCATCTGAGTTCCCTGGAGGGCTTTTTAAAACACAGGATGAAGGACCCCATCTCAGAGTTCCTGACTCAGTAGGTCTGGGGTGGGCCTAAGAATTTACTTTTCTAACAACTCCTAGGTGAATACTGCTGCTACAGGGAAACAGTTTGATTCAGTCATATTTTTCACATTGGTTTTTATATATCTAGTCAATGGCCTTGTACTAGATTCTGTGCTAGGCTCTTTTGCTAACCAGTAGTGTGATCCTTGGGAAATCATTTCCCTCTTTATGGGGCTGGCTCTTTTTTTCTCTGTAAAACAAAGGAGTTGGATTAGATGATCACTTAAGATTTTTTTTTTTTATAGTACCAATCTTCTATGGGGAAGAACACCAGATAAATAGAGCACATTTGAAATTCAAACACACGATCCTTGGGGCTTAGAGACTTCAATATTTTCATAGTGACAGCAAATACCATATGTATGCTCATCATATAGCTAGTTTAATTTTAAAATTTATTCTCATTCATTTGTTCAGCATATTCATTGAAAACCTACCATACAATGGGTACTATACTAGTTACTAGGATCCAGTGGCAAACAAAATGACTTGTTTCTTATGATTATAAATGTTATAAGCCATATTACAGAACTGTAACATTTAAGATAAAAGTGAAAAACATAGGGTACAATTATAATGTACCAATAAGAAATATGGGAAAAAAGACAACGCATTGTTGGAAAAAAAGTGAAAAAACATTAATAGAAGGTTAATATATCTTCCTACCTAAATAGATTATGTTGCACACTCCTGATTTTATGATTAAACAACTAATTATTCAAATGTTAAATATTTGTATGGTTGATGACAACCAACATATGTTTTTTATTTTTAATTTATTTTTTAGGGGTTGTACTGGGGATTGAACCCAGGGGTGCTTTACCATTATGCTATATCCCCAGTTTTTTTAATTTTTAGATTCTTTTCTTTTGAGACAGAGTCTCGCTAATTTGCTGAGGTTGGCTATGAATATGCGGTCCTCCTACCTCAGCCTCCCTAGTCACTGGGATTACAGGCATGCACCACCATGCCTGGCTCCAATATATGTTTCAGAACAAATTTATGCTAAGAAAATGAATCGTGAAACAAAGAGCTACTTGAGGCTCTATTGGTCTACAACTGAAAGGAAGTAAATTGCAAATTCAGTCTTAAAACCTTTTTTTAGGCTTCTCCATTTATTTCTTCACATTTATTGCACTTTCATAACTACTTTTTCTACACAGATCTGTTTTATATTGTATATTTTCTAGCTTCTTTCCTATAATCTTGAGAAACAGTTTAAAAGGTATAACTTAAAATTCTCATGCTTAAAAGATCGGCTATATATTACAAAAATGTTTTACTTCCTGTATACGTTCTTTTCAAACACACACATACACATGCACAATCAAGCACACAGCAAGAGTGAAAGGAACATTCATGACACGATTTTATTTATGATACTATCAGAGCAGATGATAAACTGGCACAGTACCCAGAAAACCCATGTTCAGTACAGCTCCACCACCACCAATGACCTTGGGCATGCCATTCACTCTGAGGGCCTTGGTGTCCCCTATCTGAAAATGAAAAGTTTACATAAATGTTTCATGATCTCTTTCCCTTTGAGCTGGAACAGTTTATTAAGTCAGAAACTAACAACAAATTAGAGGAAAGTTTTTCTACTTCTTCTGTAAAAAATAGGCATTTATTATATTATGTTCAGCATATTATTTTGGATATTAAAATCCTACAGTATGGGTTTCTTTTTATTTTTTTAATCGCATTTTACTCCACTGGCTTGGGAAGCAAATTGGATACATCAAACACTTCCTTTTAGATGGTAATTTTACAAAGAGATGTGTAAACACAGTGGCCTTCTCAAATCCTCTACCAGAATCAGCCATGGGGTAGTTTAGCTGGCTGTATGGTTTCCTTTCCCATGTATGCCTACTGCCCAACTGGATATAATAAGGCAAGAACCACGGTGGTGATTCTTCCTGAACCGGACTTTTCCATTTCTGTGATTAGTATCTATGGTTTTTGTCCAACTGTGTTGGTGTTAGAAACTTCAAAGCAAATCCAAAGCCCCGTATTTAGGAGAATATATTTTAAAGGAATACTCACTACCAATTAGCCTAGGCGGTAATGAAAATCATCATATATTTTCAATGATGAAAGATCCCAGTAGGGGGGCTCCTAATGGATGACAGGTGCCAGAGTGAGAGGCGTCCAGCGGGAGGAGGGCAAAGCCTGTTTCTCAGTCAGTTTAAGAGAGCACAGCACGCTCTTTAGGCTGGACTCAGAACACATACAGAGCACAACTCACAATTTCTTGTATTTCATTCAGAATGCTGCTGCTTGCAGGGAAATCACCTGAAGCCTAGGAAGAATGAGCAGGTTCACTGTCCCTTCTGGTGTCTTGACATAGCTTCTGATGGCAGGGAGCAAACCATTAGGAGTCAAGGTTCTGGAGATTCCTTTATATTGCCTTTGAAAGGCTGCTATCCATAATGCTGATAGAATGTAACTACCACAAGGCAGGGGGTGTAAGTTTTCTTTACAGATGTGTCCCAAGTTTTCAGGATAGCGCCTTGTTGCATGATGATTAAGAAATTTTCATTGAATGAGTGAATGAATGTTACAATTGTAAGAATAGTTGGTAGCCTAGCTCTTTTTTCTTAACAGTTATTCCAAGAACTTTAACCACCTTATTTCTGCCTTTTTTTTTTGGTACCATTCCTATCTGCCCCACTAAAACATGTGTTAGTGTGTTTTTTTTCTTTTTTTTTTGTACCAGGGATTGAACCCAGGGGTGCTTAGCCACTGAGCCACATCCCCAGCCCTTTTTCATATTTTATTTAGAGACAGGGTCTTGCTAAGTTACTTAGGGCCTTGTGAAGTTGCCAAGGCTGGCTTTGAATTTGCGATCCTCCGGCCTCAGCCTCCAAAGCCACTGGAATTACGGGTGTGCACCACAGCACTGGGCTCAGTGTTTTTATTGGTATTGTACTTTATTGAACTTACTAATGAAGTGTAACATGTATAAAGGTGAATTAAAACAGTGTGATGAAATTTCTGAGACTGAACCATACCTATGTAACCAGTACACGAATCAAGAGCTATAACCTGAACAGCACCTAGAAGACTCCCTCAGTTACTACCTTTTTCTCCTGAGGACAATCACTACCTGACTTTGAACACCATAGATTCATCTGTAAATGAAATAATCAACACACCCTCTTTGATTATGGCTTCTTTTGCTCCACATTGTGCAACTCCTGCATATTGTTGGGTGTGGACTTCCCTTGTTCATCCTCATTGCTGTACAACACTTGAATATATTGTATTCATGAATATATTGAATATACAGGCATTTGCGTTGTTTCCAATTTGAGGAAAGTTTGAACAAGGCTGCTATGCATATGCTTGTACCTGTTTTAGGGTACACTTATGTATGCATTTCTTTTAGGTATGTACCTAGATTTGCCCCATTTTAAATGGCGTGTATCTGACCTATTCCTCTTCTGCACTTTTCCCCTAGGTTTCCCTCCATTTTAGGGAGGATTAGTCTTGCCAGTTACTGTAAATGCAGCCCTTTTAATGGGATTTGAAGACTCTGAAATTAGATCAGGCTGAAAAGACCTGGCTATTTCCTGCCATATGGCTGATATTCCTGCCATTAACATCCATTCCTAAGGTCTCTTTGGAAGTCAGGTACTCCTGCAGCCAAAGTGTTATTTATTGGTCATTTGAATGCATCAGTGTTTGAATGTCAAGTACATTTTGTTGGTTAAAGCATGAGATATCTAGGTAGTAAATGCATCAGCTAATCTGAATTAACTCTTTACCACCCATTGAAATGGAGTTGAGAACAGGGTCTTGACAAATAGGGATACTGCACACAAAGGTTTTGAATGGGGCTATAGCTAAGATGGTGATGGGTACTTTTCAGGACCAGTGCAACCCAGAGAGCTAGGAGACATCATGGGATTTGAGAGGGAAAAAGAGAGAGAGGCTTCAAGATGGGAATGGAAGCACCCCAGGGTGAAGTGGAGGGAGCCAGAGATCCAGGAACTTTGTTGGCTTTCCAGCCTTGCCAGGGCTTATACTGATCCCAGGGTATACTCTGTCCATGGTGACCTAGCTGATGAGGTCATACAGAGGTCAAATGAATTTTTTTGAAAGCACCCCTTCACACAGTAGGAATAAAAATTGGAAGCAAATGAGTGATTCTGAAGTAATATGTAATAGTGATGTAGTACTTCAGAGATACTTATGTTTAGTACTTAAGTATACAACCTGATGCCAGGACTATATTTACTGGTCTTGGTTTCTGTTTATAAAGAACATTTTTACTGCCACATTTGTCAGTCAGCTTTGGCTACAAACCCACCAGGTAGCAATCATGGGAGCTTAGGTCAAAAAGGGTGGAAATGGCCAAACCAGCTGACTCTGAATGTATTTGGAGACAAACAAGGTTGAGGTGATGAATGAATTCTGTCAAGGCTGGAATTGAGAATTGTGAGTCTCTCAAATGCCATCCACTGAAATGCTGATGCAATCATTTAAAAAGTCAGCAGGATTTAATTCTTTTAATAAATGTATGTTATTTTGAGATTTAATAAAAATGACTATTTCTTTATTACCAGATCACCTTTACCTGATATCCTGGCTTAGGCAATGTTCAGACTAATAATGACATCTCTGACAAAGAAATATGGTCCTGAACTGTTCCTCCTTTTATTATAGAGCTTTATCCTTTCAGATAGTTTATGTCAAGCTAGATTTTCTATTGGTTTGCCAGCTTTTCAAGTCATAGCCTATAGCATCTAGCTTGGATTCACTCACTGTCACAAGCGTGCATTGAACACTAGTGAACAAGGCAGTGCCGAACACTGTTGGGCAAAGTAACAGTGTATAAAGTCTGCTGTGTGCCCTCAAAGAGTTCACAGACTAGCAGGGGAGCTGAGGCAGGATTACAATTCCAATATAAGATGGAATGGGAGAAGTGCCAACAGAGAAGTACAAAGGGCAATGGTGTTCAAAGGAGAGTGCGATCATTTCCAGATGGAGAGATCAAAGAAGGCTTCATGGAAGAAGGGGTATTGGTGTTGAGCCTTGAGGGGTAAGATTTCTACTGGAGGAGATGAGTGAAAGAAAAGGGAAACATTGTAGGTTCAGGACTGGTAAGAGGTGAAGCACATAGGTGGGTAAGAGGCTGGACTGGGTAAGTATCTATCCCAAAAGGACTGAGGACTTTGTAGTAGATTCTGCTAACATTTGTTGAGCAGTCCCTGTTACAATCCAGGGCTGTGAGAGTGCTAGCATGCAGCTGAGTATCATTAATTGTGGACCAGAAGTTATAATGAGAAGTTTGTAGAAACATCTGAATATGCATCATTTATTCATTTATCCATTAGCAGTTCCTACTTTACTCAATATCCTGGGCTAGATATCAAGGGAAGAGAGTCATACAATGCTGAAATACATGATTCTGGCCCCTTATGACCTGCTATGTTTATGTTTCCTTTTGGTGAAGGTAATTAAATGGCAGTCAAAATAGCCCAGAACTTCACAACTTGAGGTCAAATTCAAATTGCGGTCAGATTTAGAAGCTAAAACATCCACACAGTCTTCCAAGACAACAACAAACAGCAATACTAATAACTACCACTTTGGGGCTCCACTTTAGTGCTGAACACTAGGATAAGCATTTTATACCCCTGACCTTTGAATTTCACATAAGCTCCATGAAGTAGGAATTCCCACTTCACAGTGCTGCCTCAATATGTTGGAATAAGTACTATTGGGGTAGTTATTTTCACGCTGTCTTGTGTGTGTGTGCACACACATGCATGGTAGGGGAGCAGTGATGGTGAGCAGTAGGTCTTGCTTGTTTGTCCTACTGCCTGCAGCCTGGGGAAGTCAGGTATGCCCTTCATCTGCCCTACAGGGCTACATAGGTTCACACTCAGAATGAACAAATCCTTACAAAATTGTCAAAAAGCCTCTCGGAGTGGGGTGGTTTTGATTTTTAAAGCTTTATGCCCCAAAGTTGAATTTGATGTGCTCCTTGGGGGAGACTTCATGCCCTAACTTTCTTTCACGTGCACGGATTCTGCACATGGACTCTACAGGATATTTTTGTGTACATGAATTGCTTTACTAGTTCTTATCATGGAAAACAGCATTACTAGTTTTTCAGATAATAAAAACAAGTCTCACAGAGGTTGGGAAACTTCCCTAAGTATACAACCAACATAAAGTAGATCCAGAACCTGTAATCTCAAATTGTGCTTATGTTTATTTCATGGTGATTCTATGAATAAAGGTACCATATTTGGCCCCAATCCAGGGGCACCTTGGCATCTGAACTTTTGACATCCAATTATCCACAGAAATCTAACCTGTAAGCCAAGAAAATAACCCCTAGTTCCCTCATGTGCTGCCTATCTGAAATGAGAGAGGTAGGAGAATAAGAGGGAGAATGAAAGATATCAAGAAAAAGAGCCCACAAAAGTCTCATCAATGGGCCTGACATCAGGCACCAGGCTGATAGTCAGAAGGCATAGTCAAAGTTTGACAGGAAAATTCAGGCTAGTTGACCCAGGACTCTGCTTTTATTACATTTCCTTTCATTTCTCACTAGCTTCAGAAATACCTTGCTTTTGCCTCCAGTCTCTACTAAGCCTGGGTTTGGATGACTCTCCTTGGAGACTTATATTTTGGTCACTGTCATCTTACTTTGTGCTTTCTAAGCTGTGACAGCCTTGGGCAACTCTGAACCTCAGGTTACTTATCTTTAAATTGGGGGTGATATTAATAATAATTATAAGGATAGCAACAGTGACAATAATATCTACTTCACAGGGTAGTTATTATGAAACTTAGGTTTTATTATATCTTCATTCTGTGCAAAGGCATCTTTGAAGAAATTTCACTGAATGTAATAAATAATATTCTATCTCAGAGCTATGCCCATTGAAGAATTCTGTGTCTATAAATTTTTGTTTATGGGTTCAGGAAAGTTAGCAGCTGCTCTGTTCACATTACAAGTAAGTAGGTTCATCCTCAGAATAAACAAAGGGTGATTAGTGTGAATGTACACATTCACATGCACTCATATATATACTCACAGATATCTATCTATAGATATAGATATATCTACAAAGTTTAGTAAATGCTGTGCTACTTCTCAAAGGGTGAGACATGCTTTTGATGTGGTGTTTTTAATTTTATTTTGTGTCTTAAATATTTTCAATAAGGGAAATGTAGAGTGGGAATAAGGCTTCAAAAATTATTTTAGATAAATACTAATCAGTCCTCAGAAGTTCAGTAGTGATTTGTTTAGGGCTCATTTATGACTTTTTGGAAGCTTCAGATTTGAAGCGAAATATCCACATCGTTGTACAATCCACATATCTTCCCTCATGTGTACTCAAAAGTGTTTGAGTGTCTCATGTGAACTCTTTATATTTTCCAACAGTTTATCACATTTTTTCACTTCTCTTGAAAATTCCAGTTGTGTAAATTTATGGTGTCAGTACAGTTGGCTTACCAGAAAACAAGAAAAAAAAAATCAGTATGGAATTATTTTTCAGGCAATCGTGTCATTAGTTAAAACAGCAGCACCCAAAACAGTAGGAACTTACAGGATCCAAGTTAATTTTTATTCAAATAACTGAACATGCATAATAAATGATCTTCAAAATGACAGAACAGAAAAAAATCTCAAATACAACTCAAATTTCCCTAAGCTTGGAACAATGGTTTTGCCTGTTTTTAATGAATTATAAAACTTGAAAAATCTCATGCTTTCTTTTGACATAAAATGCCTCTTAAGAAACAATATTTGCAGCATTTTGATGTAAATGAATCACAAGCATGTGGATTAAATTTTCCACAAAATATGCATGATTCAAAATTTAAGTGGAAAACTACTTTAAAGAAATGTGTTGAGTTTGGTTAACTAAAATAATGGTATAATTAGCAAAATACTTAAGAGGTCACATACGCAGTGGGTTATTTTGTTGGTAATTCTATGTACAATTCTGAATCAGACACCTCCTTCCATTTACCAGCTGTAAGACATTGGACAAGTTCTTTTACTTTCCTCATCTGTACAATGGAGTTAGCAATACCTGACTCAGTGTTACTGTGTAGGTTCAATAAAAGTGGTTCATTTGTGCATAGCATTTGTTAAACTTTGTAGATATATCTATATATCTGTACCTGTATCTATATCTATATAGATATCTGTGAGTATATATATGAGTGCATGTGAATATGTACATATGTTTTAACTGTGTGAGTGTACATGTGGGAGTGAGCATGCAGAAGTTTCGTGTGTGTGCAAGTATGTGAGTACTTATTAGCATTTGTGCATGTGCTTGAGTCTCTGTGTTGGTGGTGTGTGGATGTGCATGATTGTGCAAATGTGTGTGACTGCATGTGAGTGTGAGTGCATATATGTACATGCATGCATAATTTATGGACCCATTTTTAGGTGCCCCTTTTATGTATAGTGGCGACAGGTTCTGGATTATAAATCATCATAACAGAATGGGCAATGATGCCTTGGACCTGTACTGAAATTTCAGCCAGTGCTAATTTGTCAACCAATTAGTAGAAATGAATCAATTCATTAATTTTTATATTTCTAGAAAGCTCTCATTTAGTGAATTTTCTATCTGAATTTCCGATGCACTTGGCATATTTGTAACCCCAAAACAAAGATGCTATAAGACTTCATATAGTGTATGTAAAGATCATTTTATATTTTTCAAAGAAAGGTTTTTTACAAATTTTAAACTTGGCTGGTCCGAGTGCAGTGGTGTTTACAACAAATTTTAAACTAGAATAAAGGAGGTTTAACAAATAGCAGTATGTATATGTCTGAATAAATGCACAATTGCTTTTTCTTTTTGGAACCAGGGATTGAACCCAGGGGTGCTTAACCCTTTTTTATATTTTATTTTGAGATGGGGTCTCACTGAGTTGCTTAGGGTCTCACTAAGTTGCTGAAGCTGGGTTTGAACTCACAATCCTTCTTCCTCAGCCTCCTGAGCCACTAGAATTACTGGCATGTGCCACAGCGCCTGGTGCATAATTGCTTCTTATAGCACCTGTATGCTCTCCTCTTTTGGGATGCTAATGTTACTTGGGCAGAAAAAACTGTCAACCAACTTGTTCAACATCAGGTTGGCAACTGTTCCCTTGTCAGAGCGGACTTTTGAGGCTACAGGCGGTCTGCCATAGTTGTCTTTACAAGCCTTTGATGCTCCCAGTCTAAAGCTCCCTGCAGACATTTCTAAGTCATTCACAACCCATGAAGCAAATGCTCCTGATCCCACTGTGAGAATCTTTCCATGATAGAAGCCACGAGATCTTCAGCAGTTCCTGGACAACTCCCAGGTCTCCCAAACATGTGCTCTTCCCAATTCTCCCAGGACCCAGTTCTTCTGCTAGAAAGGATCGTGGCCACAGTTCCAGAACAGGGTCTCTCCACTAGTGAACATTAAAACATACAGCTCAAAGGTGGTCCCATTTCTTCCACTGACTGCTTGTTCTTGGCTTGGCTCCTCAGCCAATAAAGACCATGTACCTGCTCTTTGTGGGATCTGCTTTTCTCTCTGAGGAGCTTCCCCACCCTACTGCAGGGGATGGTTTAGAAGTCTGTGCTGGGGTGTCTAGTGCCACTGCTGTGAGCTGCTTGCACTTGGTGTGGTCTTCTTTCCTCTAATTTGGTCTGGTCTGTGCTACCTATTCACTCTTCTCTTTCTAGGGATCTGACTCGGGGTCTTCCATTAACCATTGGATTCTGGCAGGCACTACAGCTCTTGCTGAGCACCTCTCCTGATTTGAGCTGGGATTTGAGTCCCTTTCTGCTTCCCTACTGTCTGCTATAGTGCTCACAGCTCAGGAAATCCACAACTGTCTGCCAGAACTCTTTTCTCTCCATCTTCTCGCAGCATCCCTGGGCCTTCCCTTTGTTTCCAGTTCAGTGGCCCCTGAACACAAAAATGTACCTAAGAGCAGGGGGTTAACACAGCATCCTCCCCTCTGGAGCTCACTCTTGTCCAACTCTTGACCTCCTTGATTAGGTCTCAATCTGTTTCTGTGAGGTACTGGAACTAATTATGCAGATGAAGAGCTTGCACGCAAATTCAAATAATCACCATGGGCTAGAGGAATAGGAAATTCAAGTGGGTTTTAGTACAGGTCAGATCCTTTACATTAAGCTTCCAACACCCTATCTATATCCTTTATTGTTTAAAAAAATTGTTTCAAAGATTTCTTAAATTTGTGATAAGGTAGCTAGAATTTGATCTCTTTTTTTGTAATAAAGAGATTTGGGTTATAATGGAAATTGGCCTGTCACATTTTGATAATCCTATACTATAACTGGTCAGCAAAGTCAACTCAATTTTTATTTCTATATTCATCCATCAGCAGCTTTTATGAGAGAAGAAAAAAATAATTTTTTAATGCTTTTACAGTTCTACCAGCAATTTGTTAAGTTATGTAGAGATCATAATAGAATGGTCATTACCAGCTTGGCACAGACCATGAGTTCCCTATTGCCTATTTCACCTGCACTCAAGGTAAGTGCTGTTCTGGATGTATATACCAGCTCTGATCCTTACCAGCTGAGTGAACTTGAGGACTGACTTCATCTCTCTGAACCTTAGTTTCTTTTTTTTCCAAGTGATTTTTTGATTTGTTCTTATTAGTTATACATGACAGTAGAATGTATTTTGACATAGTATACCTATCTGGAGTATAACTTTCATTCTTTTGGTTGTACATGATGTACAATTACATTGGTCATGTAATCATATATGTTCATAGGAAAGTTACATTGGATTCATCCTACTATCTTTCCTATTCCCATTCCCTCTCCTTTCCCTTCATTCTTTGTCTAATCCAAAGTACTTCTATTCTTCCCTCCACTCCCCCTTCTTCTGAGTTAGCATCTGCATATCAGAGAGAAAAAATATAGAACACTTCACAAATTTGCATGTCATCTTTGCACAAGGGCCATGCTAATCTTCCCTATATCATTCCAGTTTTAATATATGTGCTGCTGAAGCGAACACTTTAGTTTCTTACTTGTACAATTGTTTAGATATACACAGAGTTCTTTTGCTACTAATAATGGCAGCTTAAATTTATTAAGCCTTTAGAGCAGGCACTATGCTTAATTGCTTTTCATGCATTATCTTATTTCATTCTTGTAACAGCTCTCAAGGCACAGATTATTAATTTTATAAATGAGAAAACAAGGCTCATGCAAGTGAAGTGATTTTTCCCAAACTCACCCAGTTGATAACTCAATCCATGGTTGAGTTGAGACTTGAACCCACATGATGGAGTGAGAATCCCAAATGCACTGTATTCTTTTTTGTTTACATTTTTTTGTAGTTTTAGGTGAACAGCATGCCTTTTATTTGTTTATTTTCATGTGGTGCTGAGGATGGAACCCAGTACCTCACACACGCTAGGCAAGCACTGTACCACTGAGCTGCAGCCCCAGCCCCTGCACTGTATTCTTAATCATTATAAAATAGTGCTATGAGGACCAAAGAAGATCAAAATGAGAAGGCATAATAAGTGATCAAGCACTATACACTTATTTATTACTATTAAAATCATGATTACTCCAGAGAGGTAATCATGAGTATTTGTTTCTTAAACTTCTAAAAGCAATAAATCCTGAAAACACGGAAGGAATCAAGTAAATATGAGTTATGAAATATGACTGAACAGAGCAAAGACCCTGGCCCTGATTCTAAGATTTGTGTTCCCATTTTATATTTCTAAGTGATAGAGTACTACACACATTCCGTGCTTTTTTGAGGGCCAGCATTAGCTGCTATTCTAATTATATTAATGTTTTCCTTAATCTTGGTGATTCTGAGTTTTGGAGACTGCCTCCAAGGAGTCTACAATTATCCTCCAAATAGTCATTAAATTATCCAAGATATGAAACATAAGTAATATTTTGTTTAAAGGAAATACATATAGGCTAAAGAATAGAAGAGAAATTACCAAATCAAACAAAGCCCTTTAAAGCCTGCTTGTTATGAGCACAGACCTAGCATGTGAGTGTCCACTTTTTCTACTTAACTTTGGGAAAGGTACTTGATGCCATCAAACCTTAGATGTTATCAGTTTCATTACTTTACATACCACTAAGAAAGAAAAACAATTCCAGTGAAACACCTTAGCAATAGTGCTGCACAACCCATGAGTTGACCAAATACTTCTCTCTTTGCCTGCCTTATAATTCTTATATCTATGTGGAGTTCTTGTTTTTGTTACCGGGGATGAACTCGGGGGCACTTAACCACTGAGCCACGTCCCCAGCCTTTTTGTTTTTATTTTGAGATGAGGTCTTGCTAAGTTGCTCAGGGCTTTGCTAATTGGCTGAGGCTGGCTTTGAACTTGTGGTCCTCCTGCTTCAGCCTCCATAGTTGCTGGGATTACAGTTGTGCAACACTGTGTCTGGCTATGTGGAGACTTTTGGCAATTCTTCCTGCCTTTAGTTGCTTTGATTGCAAATTCTTTTGGATATATGTTATAAAATAGAATACAACATTTTTGTGGACATCTTTCTTGGGTCCTGAAAACCAATTATCAGTTTGCAAGAAAATAAGGAATTGCGCACATTCATGCAATGATACATATTTGTTTCACTAATATCCAGTTGCTACCCACCACTGTTTTCAGTGCCTTCTAGTATGCATGATACCTTTTCCTTTCAATGTCAATTCAGAGTGAATACTCTTTTTTTTTTCAGAGTGAATACTCTTGAAAACATTTAAAATGACAATAAGCTTACCATCTTTCAAACTCACTTTGTATATAAACACAAGGGAAGTGACAACAGTCAAAACTACAACAAAATATGCACACTCAAAGGTAATGGCTGCTATGCCAGGCTATCCTCTGGGCCATACTAATTATTGGATGCCATTGATTGTAAGATGCATGATGATTTTGGAGATGTAAAATGTGTATCTTAGGATCTATGAAATACAGTCCTCAATCTTTCTTAGCCTGTTTCCTTATTTGAAAAAGAATGAGACTAGTGATGCTGCTTGCCTCTAAGGAATTGCACAAGGATATACTTAAATCCCTTAGCATGATGCTGGGCATATAGTCAGTATTCAGAGTTATTATTCAACAAAACAACTAAATCACTGTTAAGTGGCTATCACTGTGAAAACTAAACATAGAACTGAGATTAAAAAAACACTACAGGACTGTTTTAACTAAATGCTAATATTATTATGGAAATAAAGTCATGAAGTATTATTTTACATGCAGAGGCCATGGCTTCACAATGCCACTATGGCAACTTGTAGAGGGGAATGGTTGGCTTCTTTTAAACCGTTTCACTGGTGGTTTTAATGCCAGTGAAAGTCAACCTTAACTCATTTCTAAGGAACTATCTAAAATTACTCCTAGGATTCTCAAATATTCACTCTACTAAAACCCCATGTGTGAACTTCTAAGCTTTACCTTATCATCTGAAATCATTTATCTATTGCAACATGATGCAAACAGTATGAAGGTTCCTTAGAAATTAAAAGAAGACCTACCATGGAGGAATAAATGGTTCAATGAGATGTGATTTATATGTACAACAGAATATTATTCAACCTTACAAAAGAAGGAAATTCTGTCATGTGTTATGACGTGGATGAATTTTGGAGACATTATGTTAAATAAGTTAGTCTTGAAGACAAAATTATGGTATGTATATCATATACCTAAAGCAGTCAAATTCACAGAAACAAAAAGTAAAATGGTAGTTACCAGGGGTTGTGGGGAGGGGACAAGGGGGGTGGTTAATGGGCATAGAGTTTCATATTTGCAAGATGAAAAAGTTTGGAGATCTGTTTGGCAACAATGTATGTATACTTAACAATACCAAACTGTAAATTTTAAAAAGGGTTAAGGTGGTAAATTTTATACCATGTGTTGTTACCACAATTAAAAAAAATGTCCTCATCATGTCCTTAAAAAAATATTATACTCCAAAAATAGTATTTGTTGTTGGTGTATGTATCTGTTCTTCTGGAAAACTGCAGAAAGCTCTTTTACTTTACTTGATATGTAAAGAAAGCAATTCTGACATATAAGGACAGACATATATGGAACATTTAAAAATATTTGGGGTGGGGTATGTAGGATTGAACCCAGGGGAGTCCTACCATTGAGCTACATCCCTAGCCTTTTAAAATTTTTTTTGAGATAGGGTCCTGCCTTAGTTGCTGGCGCTGGCCTCCAACTTGCAATTCTCTTAACTTAGCCTCCCAAGTTGCTGAGATTACAGGCATGCACCACCACACCCAGCTTAAAATACTTTTGTTATGTACATATCCACAGGATTCAGTATGTGTTCAATATATTGCATTAACAGATATATTGATATGCATTTAGAGATGTAAATATGTGCCAAACAAGGCTATGTTTGCCAAAGAGGCCCTATAGTTATAAACCTTGCTTTGAGAATCTAAGACATGCTTGAAATTATCACAGAGCCCCAGGCCAGGGCTGTGTAGTAACCTTTTTTGTGAATGTAAGAAGATATTCTGAATATAGATATAACTGCATGTATCAAATCAATAGTATTCAATTACTGGTACATAGGGATAAAGGGTAATTTAAAATTGGGAAACAATCTCATTTTTTACCTTTTTGACCCCACTGAAATTAACCTAGAGATATAAAATAGAAATGTAACTAGAAAAACAAGTGTTTGGAAATTAGGAAACAATTCTTTATAATTAATTCACAGGTCAAAAGGCAAAAATAAAGCCAAAGATAAAATATGTAGCACTAAATAGTAATTAATAGAACACATGTGCGAACTTATGAGATAAACTACAACACTACTTAGAGGGAAATATATAATCCGCAATGCTTTTATCAGTGTAGATTAAATATTAATGAACTAATTTAAGAAATTAGAAAAAGAATGGAAGATCAAATTCCAAAAAACTGGAATAAATCAAAGAAGAAAAATAAAAGCAGAAACCAATAAAACAGAAAAATCTTTACTAGAGGCAGTCAATAAAACTAATAGTTGGTGCCTTAAAAGAGACTAATAAAATTTGTAGGTCTTTTGTAAAAATGTTCAAGAATAATGATGGAAGGCACAAATAAGCAACCTCAAGTTTAAGAAGGGTATAATATTTTTAAATGCTTCAGAGATTAATGAAGTAATTAAAGAATAATTATTGAAAATCCTGAAGTTAATAAATTGAAATATACAAAGTGGACAAATTTCTATTGTACTGTGTGTTAGTTTTTCATCACTGTATATAAAATAGCTGACATAAACAACTTAGAGGAGGAAAGATTTATTTTGACTCATGGTTTCAGACCATGGTTGGTGGGCTCCACTGCTCTGGGCCTGAGGTGGGACAGAGCATCATGGCAGAAGAGCACAGTGGAGGAAAGTTATTCAGCTCATGGCAGCCAGGAAGTAAAGAGGAATAAGGAAGGAGCCAGGAACAAGATATAACCCTCAAGCACATGCGCCTTAGTGACCTACTTCTTCCAGCCACGCCCCACCTGCCTATAGTTTCTACCACCTCCTAGTAGTTCATTCAGCTTTCAGTGGATTATCCCACTGATGAGGTCAGAGCACCCAATCATTTCCCACAAGCCCTACTTCTAGCCATTGCTGCATTGGGGACCAAGCCTTCTGCACATGACCTTTTGGGAGATGTTTCAGATGCAAAAAATTAGAAGCTGTAACAGACATTCAATTAAAAAGATTCCAATTTTACTTAGATTATTACAGATTTTAGGGGAAAAAAGGAACAGTCTCAAACTGTTTCATGATAGTAGCATAATGTTGATATCTTACTAAAGTCTAAAAAATAAAATTATGGGCTACTTTTATTAATAAATATTTAAAAATCCTAAGGAAAGAATTAGCACACTAACTCTGGCAATGCTTAAAAGGGTAATACATCATAACCAAGTTGATTTGTTTTCAGAATGCAAGATTGGTTTGACCTTAGAAAATCAATTTATGTAATTCCCCACATTTTAAGATTAAAGGAAACACAGTATAATTATTTCTATATAAACAAAGACCATTCGACAAATTCAACATCCATTCATGATAAAATCCTTAGTAAAAAAAGGAAGAGAACATCCTAAGCCTGTATAATAAGGACAGAAAAGCATACCGAGGAGATCACATTTATGGCAAAATACTAAAAGTATTCCATTTGCAATTGGGAAGACAGGAGTGCCTGCTATTGCAGCTTCTGCTCAACATTGTACTGACAATCACAGCCTGTGAAATAAGAAATGAAATAAAGTAACTGGATTATTGCAAAGGAAGAAACAAAACACCGTTCTTCATTGATTACACGTGTCTACATTGAAAAATCAAAAGGCATATAGATAAATTATTAGGATTAATAAGAGTGTTTGACCAAGGTGACTGGATATAAAAATAATATGTAACAACCAGTTAAATTCAACCTATCAGAAGAGTAAATGTGAATGACAAATATATATAAAGTTTCTCAATCTAATTAATAAGGGAGCTGTAATTGAAACCATTATCTAGTAAGGTAGAAAATGTGTATTTTCTTTCCTAAGAAATTCCAATGTGCCCTAAATTTCAGCAAATTTCTACAATGAGATATCTACAAAAATATTTGTAGCTCAGTGGTAGGGCATGTGCTTAGCATGTGCAGAACCCTGGGTTCAATCCCCAGCAAAGTTCAAATCTTCAGAGAGGAAGAGGAGGAGAAGGAGGAAAGGAGGAGAGGAAGAGGAGAAGGAGGAGAATGTAAGGAGATATTCTGAATAAAAGAAGTTAAACATCTCTGGATATTTAGAGAGTGTATAAAATATATTTTGGTATACATGGGAGTAGAGTACTGTATTTCCATGAAAATAGTTTAATTCCAGTTATATGCCACAGCATGGATGAATTTTGGGATCATGATATAAAGAAAAAATGTTTCAGAAGAATACATTAACTATTATTCCATTTTATAGAGTTGAAAACATGTAAAACTCCTTAATATTTGCTAAAGTATACATATGTAGGGCTGGGGATGTAACTGTAGTAGACCACTTGCCTAACATGCGTGAGACCCTGGGTTTGATCTCGAGTACTGGGGGAAAAAGTATACAAATATATGTAATATACACTTCTAAACAAAAAATTCAGGATATTCATTATCTCTAAGTGCAAAGAGAAGAATGCAGGATTGTGGAGGGATTAGTGGGATTTGCGATATAAATGGTAGTATTAATCTAGAATAACATAAATATATCTTATTCCTTTGGCACGTATTCTTTTGTATATTATTTAAATAAAAACTCAACTGTCTCCCTCTTCTAGATCCACGGTTTCCCCTATCAATATTAAATCATTTTTAGAAGACTAACACTCTTGTTGGTATTCTACTTTAATGAGGGAGAAGACAGAAACATTTTCAAGCAAAGATTGCTTATGAAGCCCTGGAGTGGGGAGCTTGGGGCCAAGAAAGGTCCATGGTAAGAGTGGGGAGAGTGTATTGGGAATATAAACAAATCCACTTACAGAATCCAGTTGTTTTCTCAGGTAATTGTCGATAGTTCAAAACACATTTTTGTTCAACAACTTTTAAGAGCTGCAAACAGACTTCCTGGCAGATTTTCTGATCTATTATGGCAATGGGAACCAGCTGATGCCTGTTTTTCAATGTGTTTGCAGACGGCCAGAACTTATGACTCAATTAATATAACAAACGTGTCTATGAACTTAATGTAATCCTTTGACCTTAATAAAGTCTTAAATCCTGAGTAAATCTGTTTTAAGATTGAAAAATGTACACAAAGGTGAAACATTCCATACACTTGTACTGGAGTTTATGACCCTTGCCTCCTACCACTGCTCCCTGGCTAACTTAGTGCCATTTAAAATGCTTCCTTTGGTGTTGTGGAATTATAAATCCATATCTTTGTAAGAGGGGCTCATCAGCCCAGAAGCTTGGCAATAAGTACACTTCACATGTGCGTGTACACACACACACACACACACACACACACACACACACACACAATTTTCTCTGGGCATTGATTTGGCAGGTTGAAAAATGACCAAGGATTTTCTGTTCTAATTCCAAATATCATTGTTTGTAATGATAATATGCTGTTCCTTTTTCTGGATTTTCAACCATGGAAATGCTAGACACATTACAATAAATATATTCTTATGCAAATAATCCAAATAGGGTTTTTTTAAAACCCCAGAAGAAATGTCTGAAAGAACGTCCTGTCAAAAGCAAAATACTAGACTAAAGTCTCTCAGTAGGCCACTATGTACCATTCTTTAGCTGAGCTGTTAAGTCTCTAAGTTATTATATTATTACTGAATTGAGAGAATAATAAAATAATACTGGGTAGTCAGCTCCTAACCCCTCCCATACATAGCGATTACAACTGCAGCTGAAAATGACTGAAATTTTATCACATCAAAGAAGACACCAGCCAGCCATGGCCTCATGAAAGCATTTCTGGAGTTTTGAGTTAGATTCAAAAAGGGAGTTGCTTGGCATTTTCTCCTATTGTTTCAGAGGCCGCTGTCAATCAGCACAGCAGTTAGTGGGGAACTCCACTGCTAGCTACCATCAGCCAATAGGCGAACTGGTTTGGCTCTTTTTAACCTGGCTGGTTATCTAATCTATTTTGATTATAAAAGAAGAGTAGGGTTAGTGGATTTGGTCAAGATTGAAACCAAACCTTGATGTTTTAGTGACAAGCAAATAATTTCTTATATTTTGTTCTCTGCATTTGAACCTGTTTTGAATAATAAAGTTAGAGGACAAAGAAAGAAAGATCTCTCAACTGGAAATAAGGAAATGCAGGTTTTTATTCTCCCCATGACTCTTGCTCTATGCTGAAGATTCTTTACAAGACTGTTGAAGATCCTGGCTTCAATTGGAGAGGTGGTAGTAGTTTCGTCAGAAAGGGAAGATTAATCATTGTTTCAACAAGCCAATATAACAGAATTATAGCTGAAAAATGTGTCTCATGTCACATTTAGCATTACCTTAAATTTGCTTGATTTGGCTCTGGCGTCTCCAGTCTCATTGGTTGTGGGAAACTTAAACTGAAGACAACTCAGTTTCTTTAAATGTAAAACTCTGGTTTAGGTAGTTATTCAAGTTCAAACTCTTTCTCAAGGACATATCATGGGAATTTTTCTTTTCCCCATGATTATGTTTATATGCAGAGAAAGTCCTATGTATGGTAGTGGAGGCAGTGGGACAGAGAGGGCTCACTGGTTTCTAGAATATTCCTTCTCCTGAGTTATGAAGCATTTACTCAGCGCTAATGTCTGCTGTGCTGTGGCTTTTCCCCTAGAGTATTCACTGCAGTGGTCCAAAGGTTATTTGGCCATGAGGTCTTCATCTCGCACCCAGACCTCTCCATTGGTTCTCTTAGTTCTCTTTTCTGCTGCCATTCACTAGTTGGGGGCAATTGAAGTGCTATCTCAGAATCATTTACATAGATGCCTCTCTGATTGATGCTGCCACACTTAACATTTTCAATATATAATTACTATACTTTTTATATTAGAACATAACTATGAGGCTGGGGTTGTGGCTCAGTAGTAGAGTACTTGTCTAGCATGTGTGAGTCTCAGCACCACCCAAAAATAAATAAAATAAAGGTATTGTATCCAACTACTTCTAAAAAATAAATATTTTTTAAAAACAAAACTATGAAAGTAGGTCACTACCTAGAATGTTCTGGATTCTCTCAATATAGCTAGGGTTCTGTTATTTGACCTTCTCAAGGATGAAGCTTCTCCTCTCTAGTCTCATCCACTTGAGATATGTTCCTCCATTAACTCTTCCACTTGGTATAGGAAGTTTTCTCCTTCCTGGGTAACAAAATCTTTATTATTATTATTTTTAGTGGTGCTAAGGATCAAACTCAGGGCCTTGCACATGGCAGGAAAGCATTCTACCACTGGGCTATAGCCCTAGCCCAGACAAAACCTCCTTACAATATATTTTCATGTTCTTTTACATCATGTCTAATAATAAAATCTTAGAGCTCCAAGCTTAACTCTTGCTATATAATGGTTTTTTAAAAAAGATTCAGAAACCCTTGAATTTCTCAACTTGACCCAGCTTTTAAGCTATGAACTTGGAAAATATTAGCTTGAAATCCAAGCTGAGCAATGACTTCTTTGTTCTAAGTTGATCCAGAAGCACTGCCCTTGCCTCATCCGGCTACCTCCCTTGCCCTAAACAATGAATAACACTGGTCCAAAGGATGAGGAAGATATATATGTAGAATGATATATTCATTATTTCAATATTTGCATAAATACTATCCCATTATATATAAATACATTTTTCTTTTCAATTATTGCCCATATTTCATAGCATAATTTGGATGTTCTACACTGTCTGCTAAGAAGTTGACGGTCTCAGGGTTAGGCTCCAGATACCAGTACAGAGAAAGTCAGGGGAAATGTATCTACATTGCCAAATAATGTTTTCTGAAATTGAAGAGGAACATTCATGGTATCAAGGGATTTGTAGTGCCCTTGTGAGTATGGTTGTGGGTATGTGCTATCTTGAAGTGCTGGTACATTGATTAGAAGACTTTGAAAGAGCCTGTGAAGCAACCTGTTAGGCTGTGTTTGAGAAAGCAGTGTTGAAACTATCATTGGACAGAGGTACACAGACTGAAATTATTGTTACTTTATAATTCAAGCTTCTTCATTAATGATCTGGCACTCATCAAGGATCTAGAACCCAGATCTCAGTGTTTGAGGGCAGAGGAAAGAAATGTAACAATGTTATAGTTGGTAAAGAGATGGTTGATCCACAAACATTTTGGAATTTGTTGCATTTCAGAGTTCTCTGCCATTAAACATTATTTACCCTGACAGTCAATAAATCACATTTACTTCATTTTACAGCTTAGAAACAGCACCAGGGATGAAAACAAATAATTTTAAACTCATTGTTATGCACCTTGTGGTATTTCTGTGCTGCAATCCTGCTCAAATTTTAATCCACATAACTATCTCCATAAAGCATTTATATTTCATAGTTACAGTATTATGAGGTCATCATATTGCCACATTGTGTTATTCATGTCTTTTCAGAGCCTAAACGGAAAAAAAAGAGAGAGCAGGAACATTCAGATCAATTGCAGTGGAAATAGAAGGTGAAGAAAGTATGGAGGAAGTTCAAATAATTTTGAGATTAGTTTTCAGCTTTGGGGACTTTAAAGTATAATTAATACTTTTACGTAAATTTAAATGTTAAGCTAAATTTTTTGCAACTTTATTGTGAGCTAGGAAATCTTTGTTTTACAGTCTGCTTTACTACAAAATAGGTTGGTCAACTTAATCCAAGTCAGTGAACTTCTGGGCCTCCAGTTTCTTAATGGGTAAAACAAGAACATGTAACTGGATAATCTCCAAGTTCTTCTCTAATATTCAGTGAGTCTGCATGGATTCCACACCCCACAGATGTATTTATGTCTTTCTAATCCCTGGATCCAATCAATCACCAAGTTATGCTATCTTCAAAAATTATTTGAATTTTTCCATCCTTTTTATTCCAGATGCCATTCTTCTTGTTGAGATCCTCGGTCTTTCATCAGTCTCCTAACTGGTCTCTCTGACTCTCTTGACCCCTTCTCATATCTTTTCTTTGATAGAACCAGGATGATGTTTCTAAAACACTCATTTGATCACATCACATGTCAAGTTGAGAGCTTTCTGTGGTTTCTTCACTGCTATAGTATAAAGCATGCCTTGCATAATCTGGACTCCGTTATTTCACCCCCAACCCACCCTCATTCTCATTTTCAGTGATTGGGCTGAACTCTTCCTTTTACTCCATTGCTTAAAAAATTGCAGGACCTTGGGCTGGGATTGTGGCTCAGTGGTAGAGCGCTCGCCTAGCATGCGCGGAGCCCTGGGTTCGATCCTCAGCACCACATAAAAATAAATGAATGGAATAAAGGTATTATATCCAACTACAACTAAAAAAATATTAAAAAAAAAGAGTGTGGATTCTGATGTCAAACACTCTTGGCTGCACCTCTTAAAAAAATTGCAGGACCAGAATCTATATTACCTGGTGCCTACTCTAGGGCCTAGCATGCTGTAGGTGCTCAATAAAAGTTTGTGGACTATATTAAATGAATTCATTTATAAGTTTGGCTCTGCAATGGTGATATGTCAGGGCACTTGCTCATTTCCAGGGACTTCATCCAGAACTCTTACTATGGGTTAGGTGCCCTTCCTCAATGATTTATCAGTCTCCCTCTGCTGACCTTTGTAAGAGCACTCATCACATGGTATGGTAATTGCCTGCTTGCTGTTCTTTTACTCCCATAGACAGTGAGCAATTTGGGGGCAGGATCCAGCTCAGCATTTTGTTCCTAATGCTTAGCACATGGCAGGCAGTGAACAATTGAACAACTGAATAAATGAATGATTGAGAGAATGTCACAAAAAGAGGACTCAGTCATATTGATAGACACGTTTTTGTATCACAATAGCTATTTTTGCCAAAATTAAAAGTTAAAATCCTTAGATAAAGAAGAAAGAGATTTTAATAGCAAATGTCCAGAGGAATGGGTTCTTTTGCACTCTGAATTCAGCCGACTGAGCCGTTGAGGTGCTGGTGGAAGGCACAAGTGTGGGTGACTGCATCCTTGGGGTAGGGAAAGGAAAGACTGTACTCCTTATTGAGTAGGGGACAGCTGGAACTGTGAGGATGGCCCAGACACCTTGGGAAAGAAGGATAAATAGGTAGGAACCATCAGGCGGCAACTGCCAAGGACCAGTTCCATTGTTTGATTGGGTTGATTTTTTAAAATAAAAAGGTATTTATCTTATATGCTATGGTAATTAAACAAACAAAAAACTATATGACCAAAAAGTGAAGATTGATACATGCATTCAATGAGAGCAGGGAAAATTACACTTGCCGAGAAAAAGATTCCATATGTTCTCCAATACCTAGGCACAACTGGGTGCCGCTTTAATGACTTTCCAAATGCACCCCGTTGCTCTTAGGTATTGAAGAACATATGGCACGTTTCCCCTTTAACTGTGAATTTCCTTGCTTTTGTCAGTTGGTGTCTCAAGCTTAATGTATTTTAATGCAGCTTTTGTGGGTGTGAATACAGTCCGAAGTTGTTATTAGAGAGGCCATGTTAATAGTATACACAGATGTTATCTCTTAGTCTTCCAGAATATGCTGTGAAAATCTACATATACTGGTCTAACTTTGAAATTGTTAATAAAGGCCCTTCGAGAGTTTCCAAATCGTTCTCCCCAGCTCCAAACTTAGCATGGATGATAAATGACCATTTAGTTGCCAATATAGCACAATATTTCAATTTCCTGCCTTCCCAAAGGTATTTGAAAGGTTGTACGAAGTTCATACTCACAGTATGTGTTGTCTACAGTGCTGTGATCTCCGACTGGCTAACTTTAACCAAAACCTTTTCAATTAACTCAACACATTCCTGGATAAAACCAGCCCACTCTGGGCTCTGTGCAAATATGTCTTTATTGATTTTCTTGGCACAGACTCTCTAAATGATGGTGAAATCTGCTCTTTCAGGTGATGCAGTAAAGAGGACGTGGTCTGTGTAAGGCAAACACGAAAAGAACGGAAGGATGATCAACATTTTATGTACTAGAAGTTGAAGATTTAACTGTCCTTATTTTTTGCATAAATGCCTCCGAGAATGTTAATGAAACTCTCCTTTAAAGGAAAGGAAAACACAAATCCTCATTCATAGTCTTGCCACCCCCTGCAAATCAAATTGTTTTCGTTTTTTCCTCATCCCCTTTTCGTCCCCGTCAATATGCATACATAATTTTTACATGATTGCACTTCCAGTGTAGAAGCAATTTCATAATCTAATTTTTTCCATTTAAGATTATAGTGATATGATAGGAACAGGATTCTAGGGAAAGCTAGATAGCACATTCTGGTGGACAAATAGAGCAGAACCCAGAGTGAAAAACTGAAACTCCTATGCTGAGGTTTACTGGACAGCTAAAGCCCAGAGTTTCAAAGTATAGAAAGGTCCCTGACTAGACTAGGTTGGCCCATTGTTTGCTTTTGAATCCTCATTGTAAGCAGGGGAGCCAAAAGAGGGCTACTTGTGATTGTCCCATTATTCTAAGAGCCAGGCTGCCCAGAGAAAGGAGCCTAGCACAGGCCAGTTGACAACTCCATTGGGGACTTAATATCATCCAAATAAAAGAAAATGAGGCTGATTACAAAACGAGTATTTCTGAAGTGTATAACTTACTGGAAAGCTATTCCTTTTTCTTGACTGGGGACCTTAAGTTTGCTGCATGGAAGGCAAGGCTAGGAGACTAAGGCTCATTTTAGGGATACCAAATAGCAATAAACATACTAGTGGTACACAGAAATTGTGGCCAAATAGTTATTACACTGATGAAATTCCTAAGTAAATATTTATAATAGAGTTAGACATATAGTTTTTTTTTTAAAAAAGAATATAGATACTGAGTTTAAAAGCAACCACATGTTTCAGCTAAAATTTAAGCTTTGCTTAATATTTACTGGTTGGCTAATCCAGCAGTAGTTCACTTGATGTAGAAAAAGGTTTCTGATATTGTGCTCACAAAATTAGCAATATAAGAGAAATAATTAGAATTCAAGTTTGGGTTTTTTTTTCCTCTAAGTCCATGTCATTGAACCAATTCTCTCTGTTTATCATTATAAAATCTAACATCAAGCAATCCTTTCTAGATCATGCAACATCAATTCAGTTAACTCTGAAGTTACCCAAGATGCAGATGGCAGTTGTTGTGCGATCACTGGTACCAATGTGTGGAATATCAGACTGGGTACATGTTGCTTAAAGAAAAATAGCCTGTGTGCTATTTTTTTCAATTTTGATTGAAATTCTAACCGGGTCACTCCAGACTTCTAAGCTACAGCTATCCTGCAAGACTGTTGTTTTACTAAAATCATGACAGACTGAAATGTGTACAAGAATTTGGTAAAACATTCATATAAGATGGAATAACCCTATCTAGGGTGTCATTCTGCAGAGGTTCTTAAATTCCCCCTCTCATTCATTCCTAACCATAGAGGAGTGTGAACTCTCCGAGGGCTCTGGAGCAGATTGGCATAAGCTTGAAATTTCTTTGAAGATTTTGTTTTTATCTTAAAATATCATGGGCTTTTGCATACTTCACAAAATGCTCATATTTTTATATTTGTTTCGATTTTTCAAACTATTTTACGTTGTTGGGAAACTATGTAAGTTTTCCTTGCCAATCTTCAAGTAAAATAGATGTTCTTAGAAGGTGTGTCATGTTTATTCCATGACAAACACTGGTGGCATGTATCTGTTGAAAAGCACAATGCAATTGTTTTAAAAGTTTACTTTTCAATAGTTAGGGTTCGAACTTAAAATGTCCCACAAGGGCCATATGCTAAAGGTCTGATCACCAGGCTGTGTCACTGTTAGGAGGTGGTAGAAACTTAGGGAGGTAAGGCCTTGTTGGAGGAGGTAGGGTGGAGTGAGATGGGGTGTGTCCCTGCCCTCCCCTTCCTGGCTATTATAGGTGAGGAACTTTCCTAGACTGTACTCCTCTGCCATGTTGTTTCTGTCTCACCACAAGCCTGAAAGCAATGGAGCCAGGCCACCATGGACTTAAACCTCTGAAATTGAGTCAAAATGAGTCTTTCCTCCTTTTAAGTTGTTTTGCTTAGGTCTTTTGGTCACAGTGACAAAAGCTAACAAATCAACTGTTAAAAGTCACTTTAAAATCAATTAGGTAACAGGGAACAATTGCATGAAACATTTTACTACTGAACTTCACCCCATTAGAAGACCTACTAGTATGAGATAATACATGAGAATATGCTCTGGACAGTTCCTGGAATGCTGTAGTTGTGTTATGTTCTACCATGTTGAATTCTTTTTTTAAATATCTTTATTTTATTTATTATTTATTTATTTTAGGTGGTGCTGAGGATCGAACCTAGGGCCTTACACATGCAAGGCAAGCACTCTACTGCTGAGCCACAACCCCAGCCCCTACCATGTTGAATTCTTGATTACTTCTTCCTCTCTCTGGAGCTGTGCACTTCAAGTTACCCCAAATAACTCACTTGCTTATGTGGATTCTTGATGTTAGAGTTTATCAATATGCTTTGAAGTGAGACAGACTTACATTCAAATTGCACCTTTGTCACTTCATAGTCATGTCACTTACTGTCTTTAAAATTCAATTTTCTCATCTATAAAGTGGGAATCATAGTATCCATTTCCAAGGGTTGTTGTAAGGATGAAATGAGGTATTCCATATAAAGAGCCTAGTACATAGAGGTTCCCCCAAAATGCTAGTTCCTCTTTCTACATAGTTCATTCCCCCTAGTACATGTGGACTGAGTTCCATGACTTCTATGGATCCAGATGTCTGTCAGTTTGGTGTACTTGGATAAGGGAAGTGCTCTAGGGCTCCTCTCATTGTTCTCTTTTCTAAATGTGGGGTGTGGAATTTTTTGTTATTTGACAGATACTCAGATATCTGCACCTATTTTTTATTTTAAAAAGCAGTGTAGGTAAAAGTAGTATCTTTCTAATCACATTCTATGCTGTAACATGTGCCATTTTGAAATCACCAAGATTCTAGGATTTCCTTTGATTGATGGATTTTTATAGTGAAATATTAAATGTTCCTTATTTGAGTGGATTTTGATAATTTTTCATCAGGGAATGTAAATTATTGCATTGGATTGGGATTTAAATGTTTGATCCATAGTCCACACCACTTGAATCATATAATAATAACAACAAACATTGACATTGTGCCAAACTTAATGACTTACAAAATTTATCTTCATAATCATACCAGCAACTCTATGAAGGGGGTGGGTGGTCTTATTGCATGTGTACACATTCTATCTATCATCTATCATCTATCTATCTGATTACAGTAACATCCTAGGTGAACAGTCTGTATGTCTTCTCTTTTTCTTAGTGTAACATCTGGTGTTATACTGTCAAGATTTCAAATCCCAGTTCCATAATTACTTAGCTGTTCTTCAGTGTTCTCACTTACATGGTCAATAATACCCACTTTGGTCAGTCAGGTTTCTTAGTTGCCAACAAAAGCAACCAGTTACAGTTAGTATAATCAAGACAAGGATTTCTTAGAAGTATATGAGGAAGGCTAGCAAACAGGTTTAGAAAATAATAGAAACTAAGGGGAATCTGCAGGGCCAGGTTTGATAATAGACTCTGGAAGCCATTTTGATACCACTACCACCGACCAATTGAGATTCATTCTGCTAAAAGGCAGGACTAATTTCAGATGCAAAGTCCTCAATGGAATTATCCAAGCCAAGTTTAGGGTGCTTGTCCATGTCCTAGTACAGAGAACAGAGAGTGTCACGATCTGGCTTTTGTAGTGGGAGGTAGGACTCTGCTTTCTATAAAGGCTCACACTATGATAGAATTTCCAAAACAGGAATAGCATTTAGGCATTAGACAGTTAAAAAATCAAGTCAAACTAAAATCTAACAGACACCAGTTGACAAAAATCTATAATCCATCTCACAAAGTGTTTATAAAGATGAAGTGAGGTGCACATAGGTTCTGGAGTGTCTCTGACAAAACACAGATTAACAAGAGAAAAAGCATACGATTTTTAAAAATAGAAGTTTTATATGATATGGGAAAGGTGGCAAAGAAACAAAAACCTCAAGAAATGGTTTAAACTGAGTATTTTTCTCCCTAGATTTGATGAGAAGTGAGAATTTTCCTCCTCATATCCCTACATTTTGGGAGAAAAAGATGCTCCTTTCGGCCAAATGTTTTCTCTAATAAGTGGATGCTGATACATAGTTGGGGGGAGGGTAGGGAAGAATGGAAGAACTTTGATTTGTGTAGAGGGGAGTGAGGGGAGGGGTGGGGCTGTGGGGATGGGAAGGACAGTATAATGAGACAGACATTATTACCCTATATACACAGATGATTACTGGTGTGACTCAGTACCATGTAAAGCCAGAGGAATGAGAAGTTGTGATCCGTTTGTGTACAATGTGTCAAGATGCATTCAATTGTCATGCTTAACTAATTTTAAAAACAATATAAATAAAAAATAAAAATAACAAGGGCTGCTAAAGATGTGAAGAAATTGGAAATCTCATCCACCACTGACAGAAATGCTAAATGGTGCAGCCACTTTGGAAAGTAGTCTGGAAGTTTCTCAAAAAGTTAAACTGAGTTACCATCCGATCCAGCAATTCTACTCCTAGGTGTATACTGAAGAGAAATGAACATATATGTTCACACAAAAACTTGTACATAATGTTCACTGCAGTATTATTGCTAATAGCTAAAAAAATGAATGTGGCTTAGTGGTTAAGTGCCCCTGGGTTCAATTGCCCATACAAAAAAAAAAAAAATTAGATTTGACTCAGTCTCATCAGGACAAAAAATAGTTACAATTAAGAAAAGTAACAATGTTTTATTTATATAGCTCAAATTTTTAAAATTTATAACATCTCATTTAATCTTCACAAAAACCGTGTGAGGGACATAACAGCCCATTTGAGGAAATTCAGGCCCAAAGAACTCAATGTCTTGTACATCAGCTGAGCCTCAATGTTGCCTACATCATGGAATATCTTCAAGAATATTTTCAGATTTTTCTCTTCTATGATTTGGGTAGTATATTAGGATAATGCTAGCTGCTATAACCAACAAATCCCCAAATTGATGCCTTAACATAGCAGAAATTTCTTTATTGCTTGCTTAATTGTTCTGTATGGATGTTATTCTACTCTGTAGTAATAATTACTGGACTGTGTTCATGTAGGGATCCATGGAGGCAAAGGTTTTGGCACTTTCAACACTGGACAGCCAAGGTTGCCTTGCATGCCAACATCCAACAAACTGAAGAGGACAGGGAATTTCGCCTTGAAGGGACAGGCCTGGAAGTCATGCACATATCAACTGTTCATTTTTCATTAGACAGACATGACCACTATTAATTGCAAGATAGGTTGGGAAATGTATTCTAGCTGGGTGCCCAGGAAAAAGAGGAAAACATTAATATTGGTGAAGGAGATAGTAACAATAATCATAATTAACATTTTGGGATACTTATTCCGTGCCAGGTCTGTGCAATGTGCATTTATTTGCATTATCTCATTTAATCCTTCAACCTTTATGAAGGGCACTATTTTTAGCCCTTTATTTTTGGATGAGGAAACTGAGATTCCAGAAATCCACCAAATGATTTCTGAAGCTGTGCTTTGAACCTGGGTCTATTCAGCCTTGGAAATATACATCTTAACCTCTATGTACTTCTAACTGTCCTTTACGATTGTTCTATGTTGGAATATATTCTATTGAGTTCTAACCTAATGGAAACACTCATCATCTAGTAAAAGGCTTTCTTTAGCTCTTTGGGTGTTTATATCACGTTATGGCTGGCCAGGCTCCCAGTCATATTTCAGCTCTCCACAGGTGAGCCTTCAAAAAATGTCCATAGATGAAATATACTGCCTCGAGCAGATTCTTATCCACAGTTTCTCTTGGAATGTTGTCCGCACTGGGTATATGAAGTGTTTATGAACCTAGGGAATGATGATTGGAAATGAAGTTGGAAATCTCACAAGCTACCTCTCTGATGAGGTTTCCAGTTCCTTTTGAGTCATATGGGACACCAATCTAACCGCACTCTTGTGGTATTGGGAAAGTTCTGCTTTGGGTCTTGGCCATCATCAGAAGGGTTGGGAAGTGAAGTATTCGGGGATGCAAATTAGCAAGGATCCCTGGCCAAGACTATAAAGAAGCCAGACTGCCTGAGGTCAGGAGACATACTCACTGAAAGCAACTTGCCTTTTCAGGTGCTTGGCTTATAGTGGAGGAGCGTGCACTTGGGCAGGGCAGAGATCTGGATATGGCAAAGTGCCTACTTTGGGATTGGGGAGGATGGTGTCAATTGACCAAACTGAATGATGAAAGATGGGGTCTGACCAAAGAGGGACAGAAGCTTGCTGTGAAGTACACCAATGCTAGGAGAAAAATATGAACTCAAAGCATCAGAAGTCCTTAAGTATTTGCCTTTTAATTTGCTGATCTAGTATTTTTTGCACACATACTTGGTTTTTCTTGACATATTTTCACTCAGACTTCAAATTCTGAGAAAAATGAATACTCTTTCAATTAGTCCTTGTGGCCTAGCTATAAAATAAAATTTAAGACATCTGGCCTTGGCCCTGCCCCACCCTCCCTCTCCTCTGTGGTGCTGGTATAGGAAGTGGGAAGTTTGTGCTTTTTTCTTTCTTTCTTTTTTTTTTTTGGTACTGGGGATTGAACTCAGGGGCACTCAACTACTGAGCCACATCCTCAGCCCTATTTTTTATTTTATTTAGAGACAGGGCCTCACTGAGTTGCTAAGCACCTCACCGTTTCTAAGGTTGGCTTTGAACTTGTGATCCTCCTGCTTCAGCTTCCTGAACCTCTGGGATGACAGGCATGTGCCCCCGTGCCAGGCTGTGCTTGCCTTTTAATGCAGGGAAAACAACTTTTAGTGGAAATGTGCATGATGGTTCCTCAATACAGGTAGCACAGGCGGCAAGACAACAGTAGATTCTGGTACTGCTCAGATACCTTTATTTCAGAAAACCTCAGAACTTTTGCTCCAATCCCCTGCTAAGGAAAGGCTTGCCATTAGTCAAAGGGGGTTGCAAGAAGGTCTCGGGCACTGTGCTCAGGCCTGGACACATAAAATAAAAAAGACATGGGTCTTAATTCAAGAAGCTCACAGTTTAGAGGGAAAATATGGCATGATGAAGCCTAGGATAGGAGAAATAAAGGAGACAACAGTAGCCAAGGGGGTTGCCCTTAGATATTGGAGACCAAAGCCATTTGTAGAAGGGACTACCACCAGGGTGATCTGTGGTAATGAGTTTTATAGAGCTGAGCCTCAAACCTAAGCCTCATCATCAATTCCCAGGCAAACCTATGAAAATCATATTTTGCACAATTGGAAAATGAGTTTCTTCTCACTTGTCTTGACCAAGAAATGTTTTCCATTCATTTTATAAATACTTGCTACTCACCATGAGCCACACACTGTACCAGGGCTACAGTGAACATTATCTGTGCCTCTGCTAGGGACTGGAGGTAGGGAACAGGTGGATGAACAGCTAACGTGACAAGTGCAATGCTACAGATATGCATAGGGTTTTATGGATAGCACAAAAGAGAGGTAGCCTGGGGATAGGAGTGGGAATGCGGGTGCTGGTGGTCTGAAAGGATTTTTTTGGGGGGGAAGTATCCTGACTGGAAATTTTCAGGAATAAGTAAAAGTTAGCCAGGAGAAGGGGAAAAGGTCATAAGACAGAAAATACTCTGTTATGGTTTGGATGTGCGGTATGCCTCAAAAGTTCACATGTGAGACAATGCAAGAAGATTCAGAGGCAAAATCATTGGGTTGTGAGTGTCTTAACCCAATCAATGAGTTAATCTCCTAATAGGGATTAACTGAGTGGTAATCGGAGGCAGATGGGATGTGGCTGGAGGAGGTAGACATTAGGGCCGTGGATTTGTACCTGGTGAGTGGAGTCTCTCTCTCCTTCCTGATTATCATGTGAGCTGCTTCCCTCCCCCACACTCTTCTGCCATATGTTCAGCCCCACCTCCAGCCCTGAGGAATGGAGCCTGCTGTCTATGGACTGAGACCTCTGAAACCCTGAGCCCCCAATAGACTTTTCCTCCTCTACAATTGTTCTTGTCATGTCTTGTAGCCACAGCAATGAAAAAACTGACTAAAACACACCCCTACTAGAAGCAATAGCACAAACTATAAAGGCAGACATTTAACATAATATTGAAACACCTTCATCATTCCATTTTGTTAAATGGATTTTAAATTGATATACATAGTTCTGATAAATTCATTATTATAAAGATAATATTGGTTTTTTTTAATAAAAATGGGTAATTCCAGAAAAACTAAAAAGAAAAAAGAAGACATCACCCTCCATTAATGTTTTGAAAACTGTTTTCTCCGTAGCCATATCTTGTGATTAATTTCTCTAGTGGTAAAATAAACTTTTACCTCATTGTTGGTATCCTTTTTTTTTTTTTTTTTTTTTTTTTTTGTGGTGCTATGGATTGAACCCAGGGCCTTGTACATGCAAGGCAAGCACTCTACCAACTGAGCTACATCCTCAGCCCTATTTAACGTCCTTTCATAGGCATCATGGCATAGGGGTTAAGAGTAAGGCCTGCTTGGGGTTTGATCCTGGATCTATCCCTTGTAAGCTCTGTAAACCTTCAGCTAATGATTTAATTTCTGTGTGTCTCCATGTCTTCATATATAAAAGGGGGATAAACTAGTGCAGTACCAATCTCAGAAAGTTGACAGAATTAAAGGAGTTAGTGCATGTAAAATTCTTAGAACAGGATCTGATACCTCATAAGCACTCATAAAATATTTGCTATTTTTGTTAATTTTATACCTCTGATTGTTTTCTGAGGATAAAATCTTGGAAGTAGAATGTCAAGGTTAACGAACATGTCTGTTTTTTTAATAGACTTAATGCATGTTGCCAAATTGCTTCACAGAAGGGGCATATCAATTTACACTCCTACCAGTAGTATGTGACAGTGCCTTTTGTTTGAAACTCTCTTTGTCTCTCTCTGACACACACTCTTCCTTCCTTCCTTCCTTCCTTTCTCCCTCCTTCCCTTTCCCTCCTTTCTTTCTTCCTTCCTTTTTTCTTCAGTGTTGCAGATGGAATTCAGGGCCTTGAGCATGATAGGGAAGTACTCTACCACTGAGCCACATCCTCAGACCTGAAACCCTCTTATCACTTGCTCTTTCTCATCTCCATACAATTGTTTCTGGGACAAGAACCATATCTAATTCTCCAGCACTTATTAATAGGTAACTATTGTTTAATGTATATTTGTGGAAGTAATAACCTACACCAACTCTGGGCATTTTTGTTTTAAAAGCATGATTTATTTTTATTTATTTATTTAAATATCTATATCTATCTATATCTATCTATCTATCTCTCTCTCTCTCTATATATATATATTTTAGATGTTGATGGACCTTTATTTATTTATTTATATGTGGTGCTGAGAAACCCAGTGTCTCACACATGCTAGGCAAGTGTTCTACTACGGAGCCACAACTCCAGCTCAAAAGCATGGTTTATTTTTAAGCAAATACTTTCTATGAGTTAATTGTTTGCTTTTTAATTTTGTTTATGGCATTATTTTATTTTGCATTTATTTGATTAACAATGAGATTGAATATGTTCTCATGATTATTTTTTTCTTTGTGAATTAACTGATCATGTTATTTGTTTTTCCATTGGAGTACTTGCTCTGTATTTATTATTATTATTATTATTATTAGTAGTAGTAGTAGTAGTAGTAGTAGTACTAGGGATTTAAACCAGGGGTGCTCTATCACTCAGCTACATCCCAAGTCCTTTTTATTTATTTATTTATTTTGAGACAGTCTTGCCAAGTTGCTGAGACTGGCCTCAAACCTGCCATCCTCCTGCCTCAGCCTCCTTAGCTGCTGGGATTACAGGTATGTGCCATCATGCCTGGCCATCCCTCTAGTATTGATTTTAAGCATTTTTGATGTATTAGAGCTATTAATCTTTTTTCATATGTAATGTATTTCTTTTTATGAGTTTGTCATTTGCCTCTTAATTTTGTGGATGGCATTGTTTTTATATATGCAGAATATTTTAATATAATATAATCAAATCCTGTAATCTTTGGTTTTTTAGCTTCTTCTTTGATGCTTCACCTAGAGTGCTTTCTTTATTCCAAGGTGATGTTTTCTCTTAGTTTTTATGGCTTCAGTTTTTACATTTAACTTTTAAATTCATGTGAAATTCATATTGGCTCAATTTACCCCCAAATTGCTAACAATTGCCCCATCATCTTCCCTTCCCCCACAGATTTAAAATATCATCTTTATCATATGTTAAATTTGTATGTACATTAGGAACAGTTCCTGTGCTCTATTTTCTGATCCATTGATATGCCAGTCTATTTGTATGCTGGTATCATGCTGTTGCAATTATTGTTGCTTTAAGAGACACGCAGGTATCTGGCAGGGCAAGTTCTTTATTACTCATTTTATGTTCACAGATATCTTGGTTTTTAAATAGATCAGCAAATATAAAAATGGTGCTATGCACATATCTTGTGAGATTCACAATTCTCTGAAATACTTTTAATCGTTTTTCAAAATAATGTAGCTATTTTTGCAGACAGTGATCCTAGAAGGCTGCTTCAGCTTAGGCATATGCTTTCATTTTTCCTTGTGAAAACATTTCCGGTCTCTTATTCTGCAGAGTATTGCAGAATTTTATAGCTTGAATGCACCTTCAAGATGGTGTAGTCCAGCTACCTTGTTTCACAAATGAGGCATTTCAAACTTCAGTAGTCAGGCAGCTAGTTAGTGGCAGGGCCAGGGAGAGAACCAGGGGTCCCTGACTCCATGACATGAGCACAAAAGAGATGGTAATGAATTATTATCCTATCATCTCATGCACTGACATCCATGAGAGCATTTAACATGTACCCTTTGACACGGAATTCTCCTGAAATTTGCTGCTGCTTTCCTTTCCCTTCCCCACACCCCAATTTAAAGGACTAAACAAACCCCTTTCTGCCTCCATCATAGACTTTATAAATATAAATGTTGTATGTAGTACATAGTATTTTACCAGAAAACTACAATAAGATAAATTTAGACTATGGCTTGAGCATATAATTATGGCATGTCACGAAACAAAGAGAGTTAAAAATACAAAGCTAAGCCCGCAGCAATAAATATTGTACAAGATACTTATTACTTTACGGAAATCCAAAAGAACTTACAAAATCTCTTTTTGAAAGTCTCATTTGGCTTTGTAGCAAAGAATCATCAAATTGTATATGCCCAGACTGTACCTTTTAAAGTGTTAGCATTTAGGGAGGTTAGTTAGATTGAAGTGCTTTTGGAATAGACATGTAGCCTATCATATTTAGCTTACTTGGTCTAAGTCAGCTCTGACTAGCAAAGAACAAAAATTATGTTCACCTCAAATGCACATGTTGGCCTCTTGAGAAATGTTTGAATTGTAACATTTAATACTCTGAGCTCAAGCAGTATAGTCAAACTCCAGCAACCTGCAGGTTCAGAAATGAAGATCTTTGATGGAAGCTCCTGCCAAGAAGTCAATATTGAAAAGGCAGAGATCATGCAAAGTTGAGAAGTAATTATGCAGCCAGGATTTAAATTGAGGTAAGGAGACGCTTTGAAAGAGGATGGGGACCAATGATTCTATCTGATACATAAGTGAACATCAGCAGCATTCAAGAATGTTTTACATCTCTCACAAAGGTAATTGTTTATAGTCATGGATGAGGGAGACCTCTGCCAATCTTGGAAAAGTAATTGCCTTAGTGGAGGACAGTCATGCACCACTGAATACCTACTATGGGGTTATATTAAAATGCTATGCCCTTCATTCTCATCAGTAATGAACTGAACAACCTTTTGGATATGTGCCATGCTACTAGGCATGAAGGTTGCTTATGTATTTGGTACTGGGCTCTATGGTGCTATAGAAAGAAGTTGGGCAAATGAGTTAGTTCTAGTTCAGCCACTATGTGTCTGGGCATATTACTTTCCCTCTTTGGGCCTCAGTTTTCCAAAATGTTACTTTTCCTGAAGGATGGAGACCTTTAAGAACACGATGAGAGGTATGGCTTGCTGCAGAAAAATATATACATATAACCCACCCCTCATGCACCAGGTTCACAATCTCTGGAGGAGGCAATAGCCAGATCTTGTATTCTGTTAGAACTCTCTGCTCAGAAAGCAATCTTTACAAGAAAATTATATGTGGGAAGTCATAAAAAATATGAGGGTGGTCTTGAGTTCATAAAATTGAACAATAGTCCCTTAGTGCTTACATTTTTAATGATGGGCTTTTCCACACCCGGGGTGTATGTGTACACATGCATATGTGTGCATACGTGAAATTTGAGGAAGATGATCAATATAAAGTACTAAGAAACCACTTAAAACTACCAACAACCTCTCACTTCAGGTAACTGGAGTAGTAGGTCTTCACTTGGAAATAAGGCAAATAAATGACAAGTCTAACTGTGAAATTCCAATTGTGTGACTTTGAAATGACCTTTAATTTTCAGTATTACATAGATAGGATCCATATGCTATTGAGTTATATTTAGTAGAAGATCTCTAGATTTCTTGTTTACTCATTAACTTATCTATTCTGAAATTTGATAATTAACAGGAAAGCAGAAATATGCCTAGATTTTTAGGGCCTGACATAGGACTAGTTTGTTGTTGTTGTCATTGTGGCTCTTTTTTGCCATGCTAAGGATGGAACCCAGGGCCTTGTACCTGCTAGGCAAGCATTCTACCACTGAACTACATCACCAGCCCAAGACTGTGTTTTTTTTTTATATTTATTTTTTGGTTAGACACAATACCTTTATTTTGTTTATTTATTTATTTTTATGTGGTGCTGAGGATGGAACCCAGGGCCTCACGCATGCTAGGCAAGCACTCTACCACTGAGCCACAACCTCAGCCCCCAAGACTGTGTTTTTAATCCTGGTATAATCTCAAGTCTCCACCTCCCAACAAATTGCCTCTATTTTCAGTGACCAGTTTTCCTACAAGGTGTCTTCCTGAAATTTGGTTGACAGTCCCATGTGCAAAAGTCAAACAACTGGTTTGCATGCTAAGAGGGTCCTTTCCTTAGAAAACTAAAATATTATTCATTTTATAATTTATAATTTGTCTTTTAATCTCAGTGACTTGGGAGACTGAGGCAGGAGGATGACAATTTTGAGGTCAGCCTCATCAACTCAACAAGGCCCTAAGTGACTTCATGATACCCTGTCTTAAAAGAAAAAATAAAATAAAAAGGGCTGTGGATATAGTTCAGTGGCAAAGCACCTCTGGGTTCAATCTCTAGTACCAAAAAACAACAACAAAAAACAAAAACAAAAAAAAACCTTTTTTTAGATACACTCAATGGCTTATATGGCTAGAATTTTTACATATTTTTAAACTGAATTTTAAATTTACAAGTGAATCTGCACTTGATCAATTTAAGCCCAATAATATCAAATGAAATTAAAGATTCATTATTTTGGGTGTGTCTAATTATCTTTTTTTCTTAATTGACTTACATTTATAAGATTTTAATTTCCATTTATAGTCATTTGTGTAAAATTATAGAAGAAAATGCAATACCATATTCTGCAAGCACTGTGACTGTATAAAGATCCAGCTATAAATGGAATTGTTAGCTAATAGTATGGATTGCCTAAAAGCGTAATGTAGGAAAGTCAAAGAACATCTTTATGTTATAGGGAAATTCAAACTTTGGTGAAGTTTAACATGCATTATATTCTCTGTATAGCTCTACAAAGATATCCCTATCTCTTCCATTCTTTTCTTAAAAAAAGATATCCATTCTTTTTTTTTTTTTAGGTGGTGGTGCTGGAGATGGAACCCAGGGCCTTGTGTATGTGAGGCAAGCACTCTACCAACTGAGCTATATCCCCAACCCCTTTAAAAATGTCTTTGAAAATCAAAGCATTACCTATAATAATTTTTTAAGTGTCCAATGGTACTAAAAGGCCTCTAATGAAAAACATTTGTTCCTTGTCCCACCCTGCCCCATTCCATTCCCTAGTGGCAAGCTCTTTCAAATCTGTAGCTGTTTCTTCTGACATTTACTTCTATTTTTTTTTCAAATTTCCAAAATTACGTGTGCACATATAGAAGTGGTTTTTGATTGACTTTAGATGTTGTCTGAATTTTGTGATGACACATCTAGGGTTTAGCTCACATATATGCCCTCCTCACTCTGCCCACATATTCCCTATATATCTTACCTTTTAAATTTAAGTCTATATTATGTATTTACCACTGCGTTTATACAGTATCACTCACTGCTGAGCCAATTTTTGAAGTATGACTAAATCAATTTTCTTTCTTCCTAGACTTATTTACTGACATTTATTAATTTTTTGTTCTTTTTTCAAGACATCTGATGGTCCTCCAGTAAATTTGAATTTCTATAAAGAGATTTGTAACAATATTCCATATCTTGTCAGATGATATAAACTTTAAGTTCCTGCTAGAATGGAAATTTTAAAAACTCAGACACTTTATTTTGCTCCTAACTATATTCTCAGTGCCTGGAACAGGTCCTAAAACAATAAGTTCTCCATACATAATTGTTAAATGTATTTTTGTTTATATGTGTTTATTATATGTGTTCTTATAATCTTAAAATGATAAGAATGATTTATAATTTCTATTTTTCCCTATGAGTAGCCTTTCTGAATCCTCCAACACCTTGTTCCAATCATGATTGACTCTTTGCTTCATAGCTGGTAACTTGAAACTTACCTTTACCTATTATTCTGTTGGATTTTCTTTTTTTCCCTACTTCCCATATATTCGTCTTACTTGATTTGCACCCTCATTTGGTAGAACATATCCTCCTGAAGCTTCTCAAATTTGCACTTTTTAAAAATTTTGGTACCAGAAATTGAACCCAGAGGCACTTAACCCCACTGAGTCACATCCCCAGCCCCTTTTGTATTTTATTTAGAGACAGTGTCTTGCTGAGTTGTTTAGGGCCTTGCTAAGTTGCTGAGGCTGGCTTTGAACTTGTGATCCTCCTGCATCAGCTTCCTGAGCTGCTGGGATTACAGGCCTGCACCACTGCACCTGGCAAATTTGAAAGTTTTACTGAAGATAAATATTGCACTCACACATTTGAAATATTTTTTAAATGTTTAATTAGTTGTAGGTGAACACATAGTATCTTTATGTATTTTTATGTGGTTCTGAGGATTGAACCCAATGCTTCACACATAGGAGGCAAGCGCTTTACCACTGAGCTACAGCCTCAGCCCCTTGAAATATTCTTTATTATCTACTTACATGACAATTTGGTTGCATTTCAAATTCTAGTTTGAAAATTGTTTCCACTGAGAATTCTGCATTGCTCTATTGTCTTTTATCTTCTAGTTTTGATTTCCAATCCCTTACCCTTTGCAACAGCTTACATTTGAATTTCCACTTCCAAATTTTGTGATTTGAGGATCTAGATCTATCATACTGTTTCGGTTATCCTGTGCAAAATACCACAAAACATAGTAGCTTTAAGCAATAACCACATTGTTTTTTCTCAAGGTTCTGTCTCTACTCAAGGTTCTGGTCTATACTCCATGAGATGTCATTTGATAGTGCAGTCATCTGGTGGCTTAACTGAAGTAGAATGCCCAAGATAACTCACTCACTCGAATGACAACTGGTGCTATGAGCTCCTTTGGAGCTTTTAATGAGAGTGCTTTTGTTTATTATTTATTTAGCTTGGGCCCTCATTGGATGACACCTGTTTTCTAAAAGGAGGGAAGTGGCCACAACCTGTCCTTTTAAGGCTTGTGGTTGCCATCTAAGAATGTCACTTTTGCTGTGTTTTACTGGTCAAAGCCAGATAGAAGTCCAGCCCAAATTCAAGGCCAAAGAAAATAAACAATTGTTAATGTGAGAAGCAGCATGAGAATATAGTAAGGGGAGGAACTGTGGAAGATTATCTTGGAAGCCTAGCTACCACATTGAGCTTCATCAAAGATGGAGTATGTGTTGCTGGTTTTGCATGATTTTTCAAGAGGAGAGACAGAAATATTTTTACATCATGAAATCAGAAATCCATTCAACTCTTTAAAATTATTTGCTTAATAGATATCAAGAGATTATACTAATGAATTTTTTAATATTATCATTATGGGGATTTGATTCCTCAGATTGCTACGGCATATTGTTGCTCAACATTAATTAACTTTGGCTACATGGTGCTGGCCAATGAATATAATTAAAAGGTGGCAGAGAGTGGGAGAAGGAAGCTAACATATGCCCATCCATTTATTTATTTAATCATTTTTTCATTTATAAAGGCTTGTTATAATGCGACTCTTGGTATCTCAGTTTTAGCCAAGGCTCCAAAAGGTTGAAAAGAAGTCCTCAATTCTAAAGTAGGGCCTTTCTATGTAGGGCTTACAATGGATATTTCCAGAAACTGGTTCATAGTCCATGTCTCTTCAGCAGTTTTAAGGGTATTAAAGAGAGTTTGTGAAGTACTGTGGTGTACTCTGCCTCAATTCCACTTTTGCTCCAATTAGAACGGGTGCTCTCTCCTTACTTTATGTCAAATGAGAAGGACTTAGAAAATACCATTGTGAGGGCTTGATATGTGTTCCTTGAAATTTAGGGGACACAGAACATAGGTATTTGATACCTGCCTGAGAAACCAAGAGTCTTTGATCTTGAGGAAATGTAGGAGAGGATAGGGGAGAGAGAGAGCAAGAAAAGGAGCAACAGAGAAAAATAAAAAAGAGGCTACGTCATTTTCCTTGTTGATGATTTGCTTTTGTTGTATGGACCAAGTGGATCTTCAGGGAAAAATCAGATTGGAGACAGCTTATAAAGTCAGCTTAGAAAGATCCTCTGCCCTTGCTGGGCACGGTGGTGTACACCTGTAATCCCAGCGACTCAGGAGGCTGAGGCAGGTGGATTGCAAATTTGAGGCCAGCCTCAGTTGTGAGTGAGACACTTGGCAACTTAGAGAAACCCTGTCTCCAAATAAAAAATAAATAAATAAAAGGGCTGGGGGTGTAGCTTGGTTGTAAAGTTTCCCTGAGTTCAATCCCCTGTACCCCCCCCACCCCCAAAAAAAGACTCTGCCCAAGAGGTTATCTGAAGATAGTCAAAGTGGCCCAGCAGAAGGTGAAACTCAGCCTTCCAGGGCTGAAGCCTGGAGTCATAAGAATAGATATTTATTTAGACCAATAGAATAGAGAGCTCAGAAGTCAATCATACATATATAGTTAACTGTTTTTTGACAAGGATACCAAGACCATTCAATGGGGGGAAAGGACAGTCTATTCAATAACTGATGTCAAGGCAACTGGAGAGCCACATGCAACAGAATGAAATTGAACCCTTTGCTTTACCCCATGTTTTAGTCAGCCTTTTTGCTGTTGTGACTAAAAGACCTGACAACAATAATTATAGAGGAGGAAAAGTTATTTGGGGGCTCATGGTTTCAGAGGTCTTAATCCATAGAAGACTGGATCCACTCCTTGGGGCTTGAGGTGATGCTGAAAATCATGGTGGGAGAGTGTGGTGGAGGGAAGCAGCTCACATGATGATCAGGAAGCAGAGACTCCACTCCCCAGATACAAAATATCTACCTCATAGCCATGCCCCCAATGAGCCATTTCCTCCAGCTACACCTCACCTGCCTCCAGTTACCACTCAGTTAATCCCATCAGGGATTGATTCACTGATTGGGTTAAGGCTCTTGTAACCTAATAATTTCTTCTCTGAACTGTCTTGCATTGTCTCATACATGAGCTTTTGGGGGACACATCACATCCAAAGTGTAACACACCATATATAAAAATTAAACTGGAACACTGTTGCACATACCTGTAATTCCAGCTACTAGTTAGACTGAGAGAGGAGGATCATTTGAGCCCTGGAGTTTGAGGCCAGCCTGGACCTTGTCTCAAAAATTTATCAAAGTCCTAAATGTAAGACCAAAAACTACAATAAAACCCTTAGGTGAAAACATACAGTTCCATCCTCATAACCTTGGGTTTCAGAATAGATTTTTTTGATATGACACCAAAACCACAAACACTGAAAGAAAACAGATACATGTGACTTTATCAAAATGACCCTTCTTCAAAGGGCACTATCAAGAAAGTAAAAGACAACCCAAAGAATGGGAGAAAAATCATTTCAAATTCTATATTTGATAAGGAATGTGTGTCTAGAATGTTTAAAGAACATTTACAGGGCTGGGGATATAGCTCAGTTGGTAGAGTGTTTTCCTTGTATACATAAGGCCCTGGGTTCAATCCCCAGCACTGCCAAAACAAAACAAAACAAAAAAACAAAAAAGAACATTTACAACACAATAATAAAAAAGACAACCTTAATTTAAAATAGGCAAATGATCTGAGTAAAAATCTCCCCAAGGAAGATATAAAAAAATGGCTAATGAACACATTAGGGAAATTCAAGTAAAAGCCACAATGAGATATTACTTTACACTCACTAAATATGGGCAGAATCAAGAAGACAGATACTAAACAATACTGATGAAGATGTAAAAGAATTGGAACTCTACTGTAAAATGGTACAACACCTGAAGAGAATGATTTAGTAGTTTCTCTCAAAATTCATAGTGTTACCAGTAAGACCCAGTAATTCCGTGGATCAAAACCCAGGAGTTTTGAAAACATGCCACAGAACACTTGAACATTAGGGGGCTGGGGTAGTGGCTCAGTGGTGGAGCACTTGCCTTGCATGTGAGAGGCACTGGGTTCGATTCTCAGCACCACATACCAAATAAATAAAGTTATTGTGCCCATCTACAACTAAAAAATATTTTTAAAAAACTTGTACATTAGCAGACGTATATTATTTATAATAGCCAAAATGTGGAAACAACCAAAATGTTTGTCAACTTATGCATGATTATTAAGCATAATATGATAATGTCCATACAATGGAATATTATTTAACCATAAAAGGAAGTATTGATACATAATTCAACATGGATGAACCTTGAAAACATGCATGTTTTAGTGTGTCATTACTATTTATGGCTGAATAATATTCTGTTGGAAGGATATATTGCATTATGTTTAATCATGCATCAGTTGACAAACATGGAAAGACCTTCAAAACATTATACAAAGCAAAAGAAGCAACTCACAAATGACTACATAGCCTATTATTCCATTGATATGAAAATTCAGAATAGGGAAGTATATTGAGTCATAAAGTAGATTAGTGCTTGCTTAGGGTGGGATGCAGAGTAGGGAAATCCTTCTGTGACAGAAGATTCAAGGATTCTTTTGAGGTAATGAAAATATGCTAAAATGGATTGTGATGACAAGTTGCATAAATCTGTGAATATACTAAAAACCATTGAATTATACACTTCAAATGGGTAAATTGTATAGTATATAAATTATATCTCAATAAAGCTGCTAAAAAAATCCAAACAAGGACCTGCAAGAGAGGTGGCTTCATTCATGAAATGGCAGTTGCAGTTGGACATTCCCACTGGGAATATTCTAGAAACCTATTAAAGCATTTCAGACCAGAGAGAATCAGCTCTGGGAGTGCATCACACTGATACCTGCCTGAGAAACCAAGAGTCTATGGTCTTGAGGAAAAGTAGGAAAGGATGGGGGAGAGAAAGAGCAAGAATAAGAGCTAAAAATGATATATTTTTTTCTTTTTTACTGGATCATCTGTGAAAGATTGGTCTGATGTCACCTTGAATCTGAATGTGCCATTCATGTGAAGTGAGCAGAGGGAGCACTATGTACAAAATCACAAGTGTAACACACACACCATTGGTCTAGAGTAGAGTGAGTGAAGGGGATAAAGATAAAGCATAAAGCAGGGAGGATCAGAGAGGTCAGTTGCAACGATGGCCATGATTTCTTCTCCTTTATGCCTGCATGCCCTTGCAATTGCCTGTAATTCATGTGACAGCAAATATAGTCCATGCCATTGCAAATCTTCCAGTAAAGTATATATTCTTTTTCCTCACTTATATGTGGGTTGGCCCTGTGATGTGCTTTGACCAATAGGACATTAACAAACATGGCACAAGCAGAAGTTGGAAAAGCACTTTGGCGCTGGGGTTTGCTTTCTTGTTGCTCTTGGAAACCCAGGCTAGCCTTGTAGATAATTAGAGACACATGAACCAATTGCCCCTGTCATTCCAGCTGACAGCCAGCCAATTCCCAGACATATGAAGCCATTGACTCTAACTATAGATGCATGGATCAGTCCAGCCAAGACCAGCAAACGAACCACACAGCTGAACCCAGTCCAAATCACTGACTCACAGAATTTTGAGCTAAAGAAATGATTATTGTCTTCAACCACTATCTTTTGGGGTAGTTAGTTAAGTAGTAACTCTAACTGATAAACATAAAGAGGCTTCTTAGGCATACCTCCTTTCTGTGTTCAAAGCTAAAGGGGCAGGAGTATTCTCAGGTTCTCATGTTCCAAAGCCCAGATCGCAGGCTTTTAGGTTTAACTATCACCTAACAATAAAGGGTGGCATTTTCTCAGAGTATTTTCTGTGCTGCCCAGTTTCCTTGGAAACTAAACATATCTTTACTATGAAGCAGCAGCAATATGTGAATTAGTCTTCCTCTTGGGAAGGGGTGGATTCTAATAATAAAAATGACTTCTGCTATCATTTCTTGAACTCTTGCTATAGCCCAGACAGTCATTTGCATTACCTCATCGAATCCTTGTAACTACTTTGGGAGGTAGGGACTATGGGTGCTTTCAATTGATTGACTGTAATTCAGAGAAGTTAAGTGATTTGCACAAGGTCACACAGCTAGTGAGTAATCCTGATCTGCCTCACTTGATAACCCAACACTTAACACTACACATACTGCTGAGACCCATCATGCTGATCCTGAATTCTACAATTACTGACCTGGTTTTCCTGCTGGGGGAAATCTGGCTGGATCCCTGAAGCTGTTATTGGTGTCAGCCTAGTGGATGACTGTGGCTCAGCCCCATGCCTTGTTCCCTCATTTCTTACCTTTGTACCATCTGCAGCTGGCCTTCCTTCTCCCATTGCTGCAGGAGCAAAACATCTGGGTTAACCCTTTCCTTCACTAGGGGATCTCAGGGGAGAGCCAAAGCCAAGGGCTGCTTCTGGAGAGGCCTGGCAATACTTTTACTCTTCATTAAAAGTTTATGTGCATTATACACTTCATTATATGCAATTGGGTTTCTTATATGGCACTCCAGTGCATAAATGACTCCCTAGACACATTTGCAAGTTTCCATTGTTATAACATAAAGCTGGCCAAGTCACAAGGCAGACATGTTTTAACTATTCAATTATTCCTGGTACACTAACCAAATCCAAGGGAGGCTTTACTTTACACCCTTCACAGGACTGCTTGCTGAACAGCATCAGTATTTCTAATGTTCAAAACCTTCTAGTTGTGAATCTGAAGAGTCAGGAAGATGGATAGGTCACGGGTCCAATTTCTTGTGAATTGACTTGTACTTCGAGCTAGTTTGTACAATATAATTATAGATTATAGAAAAGTTAAGATTTTTATATTGAGAAGATAGTGAGGCCACAGGTATTATGATTTTGAAAGGTGGGGCTGTGACCACGGGAGTATTGAGGATTCTGAGGATGTTTCAGGACCAATACTAAGTGATGTATTTGGAGTCAGGTTTTCTCAGGGCACTCCTACCCTTGTCATTATTCATTTTTGTGTCCTCTAAAGCATCTTTGTCACCTTCACTTTCTTCTGGAAGTGATTCGGGAGTTAAGACAAGTTTAGTTAAAGACAGTTGTTGGGGCTCAAAAAATGATAACCCTAAGCATGGTGTTTTGGCATGCTTGAATACTTGAAACTGAAAGACATTGGAAGGGCCTCAGAAGATCTCTCTCTGACTTTCTGTCCTCCTATCTTGTTCCCCCTCTTTCCTCTTTGAAGTGATTCATAGAAATGAGAATTGCTCTTCCCAAAGTATGCCATAGAATCTAGAACCCCTCTCAAAGACAGCCATAAACTCTAGAAATATGTTGTTTAACCTTCCTCCAACTTTCTGTGTAGGAGCTGGCCATAAAGAAATTCTAGAAATTCTCTAACCTACTTTGTCTTGTATTTGGTCATAAGACCCTTGTTCCAGAGGGGTCCTGCCCCACACTCAGAGAAGAAAGCCACACAAAGAGGAAAGAAAAATCAGAACAGGCATACTTAGCTGGGCTTTCCCTCCTCAGTCTATTGAATTAGATGAGAACCATTTTTTTTCTAATCACATTTCTATATGGCTGTCCATTCTTCATTTTAAGCATAAAAATACAGTTTTCCTTGAGTCTTATTTTTGAAGGCTCCTGTGTCATGTAAAATTTTCATTAAATATATTTGTTGCATTTTTGTCTTGTTAACCTATCTTTTATTATAGAACTATTGACTGCAACCCTGATGATAGGTAAGGAAGGGTATCACACCTTCCCTGTAGGTACCACCAAACTTTCAATGTATGAATACAACTAGCTTCAAAGAAAGAACTATATGGCACAACTAGCACTCTGCAATACAAACAGAGGTCTGCAAACTTTTCATGCAAAGGGATAGATGACCACGTATTTTAAGCTTTGTATTGTGATTTCTGTTACAACTACGCCACTCCACTAGCATAGTGGGAGAGCAGTCAGAGGCTATCCATAAAGAGATTGGCATGGATGCATTCTAATAAAACTTTATTCATAAAACAAATGGTGGATAGGCTTTGGTTTGTGGGCTATAATTTGCCAATCTCTGGTTTACAGATTGATAGAAGTTCAGGCTAGGACAAGAAAATGACCTGAGGTCTTGCTTGGACTTTGCCAATCTGAGCAAATTTAGGATTCATATTGCCTCTAGGTCCATGGAACTGGGATAGATGGAAGGCTCCTGCTGGTCTGAGATGAGGAGGTGAGGGGCACTAGCATGACCCCTCAGTGAAATTCACAGGAAGATGAAAAGAGTAAGAACAGAGTCTGTGGGTTCCCATTCCTTACGAACTATAAAGAGGAGGGAGGGGGAGGGGAGGGCATCCTGGCCAATCCATGATGATTTATACTTTGGTATGTCATCAGAAGGGTTCAACTCAAGGTGAGGTAATGGAGCTTCCATGACCTAATGACCCTGTTATGTCATCAAAAATAACAGCTTTTGATCAGAAAATGGTGGGTTTCTTCTTTGCAATTGACATCTTACCCAGAAGCCTCTAACTTGTTGCAATTATTCATAAAATTCTAAATATATCAATAATAATTTGTTAACACCACTGCTACTCTGTGTGTCTGTGTGTGTGTATGTTTGTGTGTGTGCATGTGCATGCTTGCATATGTTTGGGCATGTTTAATCAGCACTTTAACAAATTCCTCTTTTTGTTCCCTTGGGACAAAATCATAGATTTGTGAAAGGGAAGGGGTGGTAAACAGCCCTTTGGCAAGCTTGGCCAAAATATTGGGGTCATTAGTGTGCATACGTTTGCACAGAGGAACACATGATTCCAGGAAAGCAGCCCACATTAAAAGTGGGAATGACTGAAAAGGTATTTACCATCTCATGTCTTTAGAGGAAATTCAAAATACAAACCTTTGCCCATAGTTGCAGAGAGAAGAGGGGTTAGTATTAACTACACAATACAACACCCCAAATGTTGCCTACTTTTTAGAGGAGGAAAAACAACATGTATTTAGCAGAGGCAGACTTTTATTTAATTAGCCCTGATGTAAAGATTTCTTGTCTTTTGCAGCTCCATGGTTTAAGAGAGTGCTGGTACCTGAAGGCCGGCTCCTACTGGGACTAATTCCATCCAGACAGCTCCAAGCATGTTCATTAGGCACTGATTAGGTTTCACACAGGTGGGGAAGGTTAGGGGCACAGATAGAGAGGCGGTACTGATTGTGTTAAGCATAAAACACCATCTGTTTCCCAAGTGAGAAAAGAACCTACATCCCCACTTCTGAAGGGGGAGATAGCAGGCCACTGCTGAAGCTGTTTGTACCCTCTTTCCTTTTTTTTTCCTTCTTTGGCTGCATTTGCAGGCCTCAATACAAGTTGGTAAAATTGAAGAAAACAGAAGATAATATATCAGAAGGCTACTGAAAAAGATGCTAAGTTCCTAACCATCCCATTCAGGCTTGCTGATCAGAATGAATGGGAGCCCCCTCTCCCCAATGCAAGCATTGTACTTGGCCTGAAAATAGAATACTACATTGATTCCCTTTTAATGTAAGGACTTTTTTTCCCCCCTAAGGCAAGCAGATTTCTCAGTTAGCTGGGCTCTTCAAGGCACTTTAATATGGGTTTTGTTTGGGACTAAAGAATGCAAATGAACTGACACGGAGATCCCCATTTCTGACAGAAAATAAACAGCCTGGAGGCCGGCTTGCTTGTGTGTGTGTGTGTGTGTGTGTGTGTGTGTGTGTGTGTGTGTGGTGGGGAAGACAGCAATTGGTGTTGATGGACTGAGCTGATGGGCACTTGAGCTCACCTGGTAAGAGGTCCTCCAAATTTCTCACTTGCCTACACAGAACCAGAGACTCACAAAGCTGCCCTCATTCCAGATAGCCTCCCAGATTAAACTGCCCCCACCCCACCTGGCCTTTCCCTTTCACAATTCCTTTTTGCTTGCTGACTTTCCTACCCAGGTGGTGGTACGAACCAGAGTGGAATGCAAGGCTTGTCCCCCTCCTACTCTCAATTCATGACCTCACTGGTAGAGAGACCCATCTTTCTTATGGTTAGAGCTTAGAAAAGCCAGCTGGAAGCCAATCAGCATGATCACTGCCCCCACTTCAGGCAAATGGGGGAGCAAGCCACCTTGCCCTAGAGTCATGGCCAGCAAGCCATCCTGGGGTGCCTGTGGGAGGCTTCAGTTCTGTGGTTCGAGCATGGGACGTGCAGCCTGAGTTTGTGCGGAGCTGAGAGGAAAGCCATCCTGATGCCTGCCTTGATTAGATTCCCTGGGGCAGTCCTGTTCTACTCAGTGTGTAGCAAGGACACCTGTCATGGGGGAAGGGCTGCTTATCATGGCCGTCATATGCCAAAGGCCCAGAGTCTCCCTGACTTTGGAGGTTGATGTGAGATAACTGATCTCCCAGCTTCCTTTCTGTAGTCCAGCTGTCTTGGGTGCTGCAAGATAGCGGATATTTTATATACATTCAAAGCATGGGCTCAGTAAACATGTTTTCTAAATTGGAAATCAGTTTTCTAATAAGAGGGCCTCACGGGATGCTCTTTGCCAATAACTTGCGATGGTACTCAAGGCACTCCAATCCAGTACTCACTCTCCATCATCCTACACCTGATCTCAGAGGAATCTAGATTTACTGCCTGGCTGTCTTCCAACCCCCTGCACATGCCCCATATCTGCACACATGTCATTTGTTTGGACTGGAATGATCACTTTCTTTTCTACCTTCCATTTTGTACCAACCTATTTGTCAGAGGGCTTTTAAGTTTTCCCCCAGTCTGTCAGCCCATTTAGACCTGTTCCTCTTCTGCCACCTCTGGCAGTTAGCATATGGCCTCTGAAAGTCTTAATGTGTGTGTCTCAGATTTTTTTTGCCTCTACCAATAGATTTTTTGATCTCTAAAGAGAGGGTCTGTTTCTTCTATTCCTTCACTTCCCCTATACAATTTAGCATAGGACTTGACAAAGAGGTGGGGCTCAGTAAATGCCAATGCATTTGGTCCCTTATAGATTGACAGCCCTGGTTAGCATGGTTTTGTGCTTGTTTTCCAGACATTGGGCCTTTGCCTACCATGAAAGGAAAAGAGAAATTAAGATTTGTGTGTGTGTCCACTATATAGCATACACACACACACACACACACACACACACACATGCCTCATTTATTTCCTTCAATAACTTTGTTTTTTTTTAAATTTTTATTGTTGGTTGTTCAAAACATTACATAGTTCTTGACATATCATATTTCACAGTTTGATTTAAGTGGGTTATGAACTCCCATTATTACCCCGTATACAGATTTCAGCATCACATCGGTTACACATCCACATTTTTACATAATGCCCTATTAGTAACTGTTGTATTCTGCTGCCTTTCCTATCTTCTACTATTCCCCCTCCCTTCAATAACTTTGTGAGGATAGTTATATTCATTGTGTAGACAAGGAAAACTAATGTACATAGAGGGAAAGATTTGCTCAGGTTTACACAAACAGAAAGTCATGGTGCTGGAACTGAGCTCAGCTTGGTCTGATGCTAAAGCCCAATTTTTTTCCATTATCATTGTGCCTCCCCAAATTTGGAGTGCCAGGGCACAAATGGGAGTTCGAGGTTGTGGAAATTGTGTTCTACAAACGAAAGATTTTGATTTTTAATTAATCAGTCTGATGTAATTCAAAAAGCATTTGCTATGTAGTAAAGCATATGATACTGTATTGGAAGTCAGTGGGATACACAGAAGAAAGACCAACATAAAGACTCTGACTTTTAGGAGCTCATGATCTCACAGGGAAAAATATTTATTGAACCAAACTCCCATAAAAGGTGGGCTCTGACAAAGAGCTACAGGTTTGTGAATAAAGGAGAGAGGTATTGGTGTGACTGAAATTGTTGGGGAAGTCACCTTGGAGAAGGCATAAGTTTAATTAGGTTTTAATGGAAGGGTCAGATTTTTATAAGTAAACAGGTGAAGAACTTTCCAGGCTAGGGAAAAGTTGGAGCAAAGAGACTGAGGTGGGGGGGCCCTGGACATACATTTGCATAGGGATTTTTTGTGAAGCCCAGCATCATTAGCTGAGCAGGGTTGTACTCACAATATCATGGTTAGAGAGGCACTATCTTGATTACTTCATGCTATGCCTAGAGTATGGTCCATCCACAAGTAAGTAAGACTCTTGGCCTCAGTGAAGGCAGTATCTGAAGTCTTCAACACACATGATGAGAGGCTATTGCAGTTGCTCACACACCTCTCCTTTGACTCAATATATTCTTGCTGGTTCATGATTTTGTGCAGATACTGTATATTAGCTTTTTTGCCTTCTTGATTGCCATCTAGAAAATTCATAAACAGGAAAACACAAAATTAGAAATCATTCAACAATGCAGATTATAATTCTATAATCAATTTCCCTTAAGATTGATGAAAAAAGTAGAGGGGAATTAATATGTATGTTTCTGAGTCTCATTTTCTTCCACTGTAAAATGAAGATAGTAAGACCCACCTTGCTAGTTTTCTGTGAGGATTAGAGCATATTATGTGAAACCTGGTTCAGTGTAGAGGACACGGTAGATCCTTGCCATATAATATTGTGTTTTAATTATATTTAGTCAAATTTTTATGCTTCTAGCAGACAAATTGTCCCCCAAGAGATTATAATCCACATGAAGAGTAGAGACCATGACTGCTTTGTCTAGTACCTAACATATTGCATTGCTACTACAGGTGTTAAGAAATATTGATTGGATGGTTGGATGGAAGGATTGATGGGAAGAATATCATCTAGTAAGCTGCTTGGGGCTGGGGCTGTGGCTCAAGTGGTGCTTGCCTATCATGTGTGAGGCACTGGGTTCGATTCTCAGCACCACATAAAAACAAAATAAAGACATTGTGCCCACCTAAAACTAAAAATTAAATATTAAAAAAGATGCTTGGCACCTAGTTGGCTCTTAATAACTATTTATTAAATTGACTTGAAAATCAGCTTGATTGGGTAAGGGACAGTGGAGCAGAGGGATCAAAAAATTCAGGAATCCTTAGGACTCTTATCAGCCAACTTTTCCCCATCAATCTTTGCAAATAGAGGATTAGTAGCTTCCCCTATCACCATTTGGTGTCCTGGTCAATTACCTTCTCTAAAATGAAGGTTAAACAAAGGATCAAAATCGAATTCCTCAACTGATAGAGTAAAAGCTGACCAGCCACAAGAGTTTCCCTTTTCAAGGCAATTGTTTTCTGTTAAATTCTTAAAGTAGCATCTCCTGGGGGTTGGAGAGGCCAAGGTGATCATTGGCTACAGTAAGTCTAAAGTATAGCTTTGGTCAGATCCTGAAAGACATAAAATTTGCTTGGGGTCCTGCAAAGAGGAAAGGAGAATGTTTTATTTCTTTTTATTTTTTTATTGGTCGTTCATAACATTACATAGTTCTTAATACATCATATTACACGGTTTGATTCAAGTGGGTTATGAACTCCCAATTTTATCCCGTATACAGATTGCTGTATCACATCAGTTACCCTTCCATTGATTGACATATTGCCTTTCTAGTGTCTGATGTATTCTGCTGTCTGTCCTATTCTCTACTATCCCCCCTCCCCTCCCCTCCCCTCCCCTCCCCTTTTCTCTCTCTACCCCTTCTACTGTAAATCATGTCTTCCATTTGTATTCTCTTGACTTACCCCTCCTTTCCTCTTATATGACATTTTGTATAACCCTGAGGATCGCCTTCCATTTCCATGCAATTTCCCTTCTCACTCCCTTTCCCTCCCACCTCTCATCCCTGTTTACTGTAAATATTCTTCTCATGCTCTTCCTCCCTACTCTGTTCTTAGTTGCTCTCCTTATATCAAAGAAGACATTTGGAATTTGTTTTTTAGGGATTGGCTAGCTTCACTTAGCATAATCTGCTCTAATGCCATCCATTTCCCTCCAAATTCTATGATTTTGTCATTTTTTAATGCAGAGTAATACTCCATAGTGTATAAATGCCACATTTTTTTTATCCATTCATCTATTGAAGGGCATCTAGGCTGGTTCCACAGTCTTGCTATCGTGAATTGAGCTGCTATGAACATCGATGTAGCAGTGTCCCTGTAGCATGCTCTTGTTAGGGCTTTAGGGAATAGACCGAGAAGGGGAATAGCTGGGTCAAATGGTGGTTCCATTCCCAGCTTTCCGAGAAATCTCCATACTGCTTTCCAAATTGGCCGCACCAATTTGCAGTCCCACCAGCAATGAACAAGAGTGCCCTTTTCCCCACAACCTCTCCAGCACTTATTGTTGTTTGACTTCCCTAATGGCTGCCAGTCTTACTGGAGTGAGATGGTATCTTAGGGTAGTTTTGATTTGCATTTCTCTGACTGCTAGCGATGGTGAGCATTGTTTCATGTACTTGTTGATTGATTGTATGTCCTCCTCTGAGAAGTGTCTGTTCAGGTCCTTGGCCCATTTATTGATTGGGTTATTTGTTATCTTATTGTCTAATTTTTTGAGTTCTTTGTATATTCTGGTTATTAGGGCTCTATCTGAAGTGTGTGGAGTAAAGATTTGTTCCCAGGATGTAGGCTCCCTGTTTATCTCTCTTATTGTTTCTTTTGCTGAGAAAAAACTTTTTAGTTTGAGTAAGTCCCATTTGTTGATTCTATTTGTTAACTCTAGCGCTATGGGTATCCTATTGAGGAATTTGGAGCCCCATCCCACAGCGTGTAGATCATAACCAACTTTTTCTTCTATCAGATGCCGTGTCTCTGATTTAATATCAAGCTCCTTGATCCATTTTGAGTTAACTTTTGTGCAAGGAGAATGTTTTAAGTTAAAATATACAAGTCTCTACTTTGGGGCTGTTTCTCTGCTTTTCGCCCTTCTACAGTTTGAAACCAAATCTTTACTAGTTGCTTTATTCTCACCATATAAAGCCAACATTTGCACAAAAGAATCAGCCTTCCATAAAGAACTAGGTTTGTCTTCATTCAACACATATTTACTGAGCATCCTGCTAGGCTCTGGACTCTTCTGGCCAAACAGCATCATAGTTTTTATGCACCAAATTTTATTCCAAGATTTTTAGAGATGTTTTATCTTGAGAGAGAAAGAGAGAGAGAGAGAGAGAGAGAGAGAGAGAGAGAGAGAGAGAGAGAGAGAGAGAAAAGCTACTTCCATGACTAAAGGGACATGGAAAATACATCTGCCTTTATTTCTTCATTTCCAGGCTCAAAATCTTCATCCATAGCATCACAAACAAGTATAGCAATAGAGTAAAAGTAAAACCAATAGCAAAATAAGGAGCATTATTTTTCTTGTAGAAGGCCCCAACTGACAAAAATATGCTTTACTATTTCTATTAGCGTAGTGGCCCAAGTTCCTTGATCTTCTGAGCTGGGTAGAAGCTTGGCTTCTGAAGGGATTCTGTGATGGCAAGATGGCAAATGCCACCTGAATGGAGGGGAAAGAACACTTGAGTGTACAACTTTGAGATAAGAGGAAATGAAAAAAAATGCCTATTAGGGTAGAACCATAGACAATATGATCTACTTCATCAGATTGCTTACAGGTGACCCTGGGTGAGCCCCTCTTGCAGCAAGGCAAAATGTAATATGAGTAACTTCTGGCCGAAATTCAGTGACATATATGTTTTGGTATGATTGTCTGTCATTTTATTGTAGTTAAATGTACATTATTTATTTGCTTGTTTATTTTGTAAGTGGTGCTGTGTAGATGTCACCAGCATCCCATGGACTTTATTTCATAGCCTAAAGTATTATTTTCTTGGGGGGGGCAGGTACCAGGGACTGAATTCAGGGGTATTCAACCACTGACCCACACCCCCAGCCCTATTTTGTATTTTATTTAGAGACAGGGTCTCACTGAGTTGCTTAGGGCCTTGCTTTTGCTGAGGCTGGCTTTGAACCCATGAGCCTCCTGCCTCAGCCTCCGAAGCCACTGGAATTACAAGTGTGTGCGACTGCACCCAGCTTAAAGTATTATTATTTTTAAATATTTTTTTAGTTGTAATTGGACACAATACCTTTATTTTATTTGTTTATTTTTATGTGCAGTGCTGAGGATCAAATCCAGGGCCTCGCACGTGCTAGGCAAGCACTCTACCACTGAGCCACACCCCCAGCCCCTCTAAAATATTCTTAACATACAATAAAACTCTGTCCAAGTTCTTCTTAGGTTTGGAAGACTCTGTCTCCAAAAGCTAGAAAGAGAGAATTTTCCTTTTTATTTTTTATTTTTTGAGAATTTTCCTTTTTCTAATATTCATTTGGGCAAACTGAGAAGATGCTAAAATGGGCATGAGTTACTATTACCAACTTGTCCTCCTTATCCCTTCTTGCTTGACACAGCCCTAAAGGCTATAAAGAAGTCAGAGAATAGACAAATGAAAAGGAAAGAGAGAACTAGAGAGCAAGTGGAGAGAGAGAGAGAGAGAGAGAGAGAGAGAGAGAGAGAGAGAGATTGAAAAGGGGGATAAGGAATGAGTAACCAGGGAATGACAAAAACTATGTAGCTATACTTTGTTAATAATACCAGATGTTGTTAGAGGTCCCCATGATATAGCATTGAACAAAACAGAACAGACACAACTATTGCTGTCATGAAGCTTACAGTCCAGTGGAGGAAGACAGACAAGAAGCAGCTTAATTAAGTGAAATGTATAGTAAGTCAGGATTAAGTGTAATGGAAAAAAATTAAATTAGGCAAGGGAATAGGGAGCATGGGCCCAGGGCTTGCTATTTTAGATAAAGTTGACAAGGAAAGCCTCACTGAGAATGTGACATTTGAGTCACATTCCCAGTCACTTCCTAACTCATAGTTCTTGGTGAGGGTAGGGTGGTGGCATGAAATTTCAGGATGTGAAGTGATAAGGCATGGCTCTTTAGAGTCACTAACAACCATGGTGGCAGGCGTCCTTAGAGGTCATCCCCAGCAGCCTCTGTATTTACATACGGCAGTAAGTAACTTGCCTAAGCACATAGGCAAGTAAGGAGCCAAGAAAAGAAACCAGGTTTTGTCTTTTCCATTTACCTAGGAGTACTAGGACACAGATATTTCTTCTTGCCCCCTTTGAAGATAGAAAATGTGGATATTACATGATAAATTACTGGTTTAAATCTTGAATCACTATGTGAGTCTCCTGGGCTGGTTTCTACAAATGAATATCTCATGGCCTACCCCCAGAAGATTCTGATACATATGGCCCATGATCTTCCTTTCTGAACCCCATCTAAGCCCTCAGAGAAATAGACCATTTTTCAGAACTTTGTCTTGAGTCTTTTTCACATTTCAATTCCTCACTAAAGATTAGTTTTAAATTGTCCCCTTTGTCCAGTGAGTCTTATATCTTCTTTAAACAAATCACCATTCTTTCCACCTGTGTTATCTTAGAATCTTCTGTTATGTTCACTGGGCTTGTGATCATTCAGAGTAGAAATATCCAGAATATAGGAACTGTGAAAAATTTAATGGTGGTAAAGACAAAAAGGAGATTTGAAGCCAGATGATAGAGGAGATTTAAATGAGGCTGAGGAATTCAGAATTAAACCTTCAGAAAACAGGCAGTTTTTGGAAACATGTCAAGAGAAAGGTAATATTATCAGATTTTTTTTTTCAGGAATATAAGTCAGACAAGATTGGGTAGGATAGATGGTAGTGAGCAACTAGAGATAATACTTTTAGCAGGTAATTTTAAGAATGTAGGCAAGAGCAGAACCAGGCCTGTGGCTGTGTCTGGGAGGATGAAAATAGTGAGGTCTCATGAGCATGCAAGCTATGGGAGAGGATAGAATCCACTGAACTTAATGTTTGATTGGCTCTGCACGGTGAGAAAATATAAAAGAGTCAAACTGACTTCGAACCTTGTGCCTTGCTGTGCTATGATCTGAGAGAGGAACCACTGCAAGAAGAGTGAGTTTGGGTTAGGCTGTGTTAAATTTGAAGTTTTGGTAAACTTGGAGTTGTATTAAAGTTCAAGTTTTGATTTGGGCTGTGCTCAACTTGAAGCATTGGTAAGATAACCATAAGGAAGTATGTATTCAAGAGAAAGATTGGCTTACAGATTTAATATGGCAGTGATTATTTCATAGGTAATGGTTCATTCAGTAAAATGTATTGAGCACTGTGTTACAGGCACTATTACAGGTGTTTGCTGTACACCATGTTTTGGTGTATGTCAGTGGACAGATGTAAATTCCATGGTTTTGTGGAACTGACACTCTAGCAGGAAGAGGTGGGTGGAGGGGTTAGATACTGAAAAACATAATAAATCAGTACTGTCACAAGCTGTTACTATAGACTGAATCTGAGGCACAGATTCAATCAAATCTATTTTATTAATTCTCATCACACTTCAGACACACATCCTAATTCTAAGTCCTAAGTGAGTCTACACTCAAGGGTCCTAGATACTCACCTGTGATGTGTCTTAAGTCTGGGTTGCTAGAACCCAATCTGGGTCCATCAGGGAGTCTGGTGCAGGGGGGACAACAGTGACAGAGTTCTTGGTCTCTCTGTCTGAGCCCTATTAGTCCTGCTGGGCCCTGGAAGACTGGGCTTTTAAGTCCTAGTTTGGTTGTGCTTGCAGCTGATAACTGGGTGACATCTGGGGTCTATGCCCAGGTGCAGACTCTTACATCATTTATGTAAGTTTTGCAGTTCACAGTACATCCTGGACATAATGCTTACCATCCTTTATCTAACACACACAGTAATTAATATAATCCACAGTCAATAATCCTATTATATTTTCTGGTACTCATCTCAAGTACATATAAAGTTAGTATACAATAAGGGTATGGAAAAATAATTGACATCAAGGGAATGACATTCTAGGATGAGAGGCATGTGAGTGGAAAGTACAGAGCAAGAAGCAGAGGACTAAGGGCAGATCTTTTGGGACACTGACATTAAGTTTGATGGAGAAATAATAGTGATTGATCAGCAAAGGAGATAAAAAGTGAAGTAGGAAGACTGAGAGAACCAAAGTGATGAGAAGACAATGTTTCTATGAGAGAATGAGCATCAGTGTCAATTGTTGCCAAGAGATAAAACACAAAAAGGGCAGAGATGAGGCCATTGAGATTGGAGACTGAGAGGCCATGGGTGACGTGGTGGAGGCAGCGACAGCTCATAAGTTTGACATTGACTTTATGTTATGGTATACATTTGTGGAGAATTAAAACGAGAATGGATGATTTTTAAAAAGTAGAGACAGTGAATGAAGACAACTCTTTTTAAAGTGGTTAGGGCTGCAGGTGTAGCTCAGTGGTAGAGCACTTACCTATTATGCACAAGGCCTGGGATTCTATCCCCAACACACACACAAATGCTTACAAATAAAAGGTAGGTTGGGATTGTACCTTGAGTGAGTAAGAAGTCAGGTTATGGAGAGCATTTTTGGTTGGGGGGGATGATGGTTTGAATTATGGTTTAGATGTGAGGTGTCCCCCAAAAGTACATGTGGAGATGATGCAAGATAGTTCAGAGGGTTATGAGAGTCTTAACCCAATCAGTGAATTAATCCCAGATGGGATTAACTGAGTGGTAACTGAAGGCAGGTGCTGTATGGCTGGAGTAGGTGGGCATTCGGGGCGTGGCCATGGGGCATATATTTTGTATCTGGAGTGCTGAGTCTCTGTGCTTTCTGATCATCATGTGAACTGCTTCCCTCCATCACACTCTTCTGCTGTGATGTTCAGCCTCACCTCGAGACCTGAGGAATGGAGCCTGCTGTCTGTGGATTGAGACCTCAGAAACTGTGAGCCCTCAAATAAACTCTTCCTCCTCTACAATTGTTCAGGTCTTTTAGTCACAGCAGTGAAAAGCTGACTAAAACAGTTAGAGAGAAGGAGATGCAAGTATGTGCTGAAAGGAAGAACCCAATGGGAAAGTAAGGTGTTATAATCTAAGTGAATGGAAACTTAATGCTTCAAGGTAAAAATCAAGGGCATAAGAGTGATTTATATTAAAAGGCTAATAAAGTCATTGAGATTAATTTTGAAAGCAAAAGCAAAAGATAGCAGGAGATAAGGAAGAGTTAGAATAAAGATAATAAAAAGACTTTGTGGTGGAAGGGAATGAAAACCAAAGATATTTATGTTTTATAACTTGACAGTTTGGGAAGCATGCAAAAGGTCAGAAAAACATTTGTGAGTGAACAAGCAAGAGGGTCGGGCAGAAATGTTGCAGGTTCCACTGAGGTAGGCATGTAATGGGGTCGCTCTGTATGAGTTGTTTCCATGTTCACTAGGATATTTTTAGATGGGGTGGAGTAAACAATAAGTATGGGGGCACTCAGGATTGACTTTAGCATAACAGTCTCAGAAAGATGAAATTAGGGAAAATTCAGAAAATTCAGAATAGAACTGGTTGACCACATTTTCCCAACTGGGTAGAAATAAAGACCAAAACAAGAATCATTAGGACATTTTAAAAGTATGGAGGTATTCAAGGAGTGGAAAAGTCCAATGGAATGGGAGAGTATGTCTACTGGGAGTGAGGAACAGTAGAGCTGGAAGCCACCAATTGAAGGTTGAGCTAAGATAGGGAAATTTCAAGCTTAAGGTTTTAGGGTAAGCCAGGCACCGTGACTCACATCTGTAATTCCAGTGGCTGGGGAGGCTGAGGCAGGAGGATTGTGAGTTCAAAGCCAGCCTCAGCAACTTAGTGAGGCCCTAAGCAACTTAGCAAAACTTTGTGTCAAAATAAAAAATAAAAAGGGCTGGGGACGTAGCACAGTGGATAAGTGTCCTGAATTCAATCCCCAGTACCAAAAAAAAAAAAACAAAAAAAAGTTTTAGGTGATTTTTTAAAAAAAGACCATATATAGTGTGGTCACTGAGTAGATTGCTAAAATGGAATAAAGATGTGTTATTGAAATGAAGGAGCTCAGGGTCAGTGTCATGAATAACTTAGCCATACAAAAGTTAAAGTTGTTAAATTATTGTGGAATGGAATGGTTGCTTAGGATATGGTTCTTTGGGATGGTAATCTGTGTCCCAGAACTTTCAGCGAATGCATTGGAATGCCTGGGAAGGAGATCTGGAGATGTCTATGAAGAGAGTTTGAGTCAGATGATAAGGATTATTAATAAAAAGAAATCTAGAGAATATATTGAGGAATCTTCTTTACCCCAGGCTACGTAGAATGTGGAGTGTAGATGAACTAAGGAACTACAGAGATTTGTTATTTCAAGTGTGGCCTGTGGTGCAGCATCATTCAGGACCACCCACTGAATCACAATCTGCATTTTAGCAGGATGGCCAGGTGACCCATCTACATATGAAAGCTCAAGAAGAACTGCTAAAGTAGTTGTGAAGGATGTGTCACTATCAAAGGAAAGCTAAATTTTAGTGAAAGAGTAAAAGGAAATTTTCAAAAGATACATTAACAAGGCTTAGGAGTGGGTGTGGCTGAACTGAGTGGAGAATTAACCAGTTATAAGTGAAAGTGAGGTGTGAACTTAAACCACTTGTGTTTCCACTACCACTGGAGTGGACCAGGCAGATTGTCTTCATCTTGGTCAAGGAGGGAACTGGGTTGGCTGTGGCTGTTCAGGTGGTAGGTGAACCTTTCGGGAGAGTGGTTCTTAGGTGAGAAGAACATCTGTGCTTATTGTCTGTAGCTGTGCTTCATGCAATGGAATTGAATCCATATTGGAAAGCAATGTGAACATTTCCTGTTGAGGGGATAGAGTAAATCCTTCACAAGTTCATCTGTTTTCAGATAGGAGTGGGTAGTGGTGGTTCCAGCCAAGTTCTTCACAGCATTTTTGCCCAGGAGGTTGTAAGGTGAGGCTGAGAAAAAGATGGAGATGTGAACAAATGCAGTAAGACAAAGGTGACTCACGCTGAAAACTTGGCAGTTGCCTTTAGCTTTGCAAAGCCTTGTTTATTGCTTTTCTTTCTGTTTTTATTTTACTAGCCTTAGCATTTCCCCCTTCTGAATAAGAGGTAAATATTAATCTAGGCAATATTAATTAAAATGCCCTAAAAGCTTAAAGCCATGGCTATAACATACACTGACTGAACATATGTGCATGTAATAGTATCAATATTGAAAGACCCTGCTGTGAAAAGCCATAGCAAAGAATTTTTATCGGACTTACTTCTGGGATCACTAATGATTAATTACTGTGTATCATAATGTAAAGCAAATGTCACCCTTGCTACCTGGGGTTGCTGTCACTTGAGAGTGGAGCAATTTCCTGTTGATCACCAATAGTAAAATGAAAACTGCCTGCCATCTTGTGGAAGGTGGTGGGTATCTCATGCCCAGGAAATACAGCAAGCAAGTCTTCTAGATTCTTGCATGTTCTCTTGGGGTTTCTCCATGGATGTCTTGTTTCCTGTACAGCTGTAGTAAGGATTAAAATGGAAATGAGCACATCTCAATTAAAACTTGCAGTTGCGCTTCCCTTTTCATCACACACTTCAGAATCAAGGCATCTAGCTTGGGCAGTAAATGGACAGTGTCTTTCCATTGGGTGGCTCCTTAAAGGAATGTGAGTTGGTCTGACCTACTCAGTTAATTTATTTCAGATCACTAGAAGGAGAGTGCAGGCCATGAAATGGTGGACTGAATGCCAAACCTGTAGTTCATGGATTTTTCGATTGAAGCAAAATTCTTGGAGCACTCAGGAGTTTAACCTACTCCTCAGGGGCCTTCAAATGGTTCTGCCCAGGGCAGCCATCAGCTCAGCTGATTACTGTAACTCGCTCAATCCTAGGAAAATGTGTGTCCTGGGGAACAAATAGTTATTCCCTAACTCCAATCACAATTGAGAAAACAATTGAACTAGTAAAGGGCTGCTTGGAGGAGACAGGTGAGTAGAGCTGTGGAAGTAATTGCCATTTGGAAAGAGGCAGGAAAATAAGACTGTCCACAAGTTCCTTAACAGGTGGTTTTGGTCAAATTGAGGTGGGAGGGAGTTAAGTGGCTGTTTCATTCAATTGACTGGTCAATTTAGTAAAAATGGCCAATTTAGTAAGCTTGTATAGACAGATCCAGTAAGCATCTTTTCTAGAGGCCTGCTGACAACCTGAATCCAATCCAGTCTATGTGTCCAGTCCCTAGTACTGTATTCTTCCTTTCTTCCTTTTACCTATCAATAATCTATCTTCTACCTACATACCTATCTACCTATTGTTGTGGCCCAGAAAATACTCCAAAGTAGGTGGGTTGTCATGCTGAAAACTTGATTATAAAGACTAAATTTAGCTTCTGGGTTTCAAGTGCATATTTGTGTTGCTGTCTTTCTTGTGATAGTACAGGAACTTAGTGATGTTGAAATCTATTTTAATGTAAAAAAATGAGATTTTACATTTAAAATAAATACATATCTATTGTTGGATGATTTGAGACAGTTTTCATCAGAACTTAAAATTATTTTTGCTTATTTTCATTTTTATGTTTGTTTATTTTTTTCCCAGGACTGGGGATGGAACATAGGGTTTTGTGCATGCTAGACAAGCATGTTACCATTGAGCTATATCCCCATCCCCTTTCAGGCTATATTTTAATTGAAGGGCATTCATGAAAACTTTCACGCAACAAATAATTATAGACTAATCAAGTACAATAGAACACTCTCACATGTTCTGGTTACTCAATAATCAGGTTATATATGAACATGTAGCCAAAACTTGTATTCTTCAATGGTTAGACACTTGTAAGGATAACACAATTTGGCACTTTCTACAATATTGTATAGTGCCTAGTTATTAAGTAAACGCCTGTGAAAGTGTTCAATTATTTTTGAATTGCCATACATTGTCACAGTTGTACCATCAAAAATGAAAGGAATCAAAAATACTACATGCAATCACTAGGAAATAGATCATTTGGTGACCTTTCCTCCAGGCTTTATTCAATTTCTTTCCCTGGGAGAATTTCAAAATATGCCCCCTCCTTATACATTCCAGTTCAAGCATTTTCATACCTATTAGTTAACAAGAATGAGAACTACAACTCCCAGAAATCTCAGCATTTTGATACAATAATGGCCAGGGGTGAAGAAAATAGTTAAATATCTTATGGTATCATTCTGCCTTTGGATATGTAGCACAAGAATACTTTTTTTTTGGATACAACAATAAGCATGAAAGCTGGTATGCAAGTTATGCAAGTCAAAATCAAACCAATGGGGGAAAAGTTCTCATTTTCAACTATGCTCTTGACAAGGTGCATTACATTTTATTTTTTATCATTTATTTAAGGCTATGCATCATAGATGTACACACTTTGAATGTAACTATGTATTTTACTCAAGAATAAATGTCAAACTAACATTTCAATTTTTTAAAGGCACTTAGAATTTAGTAAAGAATTGGAATTTTGGAAACAAAAATAAGAATTCATGTTTTCCAGCTGAGATAAAGCTTTCTGATAGGTGGAATACATTATAGGTCCAAAAAGTGTAGTGGTGAGAATAAATAAAATAAATTGCTTTCCAACTGCTACAGTAGTGTAATACTCCTTAGTTTGATTGTTAAGCTGCTGTTAAGGTTGTTCTAGGACCATTCAAACTGAATCTTAGCTTTCTTTCTCCCAGTGTTAGATTATATGCATACTTTAATGAGAGCAAGTTCATTAAATGTTTTGCTCTTTATAATTTCAGGCTGTTAGTGATGGACAGAATTGTATTATAATAGGAAGTGGAAGTTATTGGTATAAAACCACTTTTTTAATCACTGGGAAAGACTGAGTAGCTTACTTATGGTTATGCTACCCCAGGGCACAGCTATTATACTTTTAACTCATGGAAATATTTTATTAGACCTAAAACTGTTATGCATTTTATTTGTTGATTAAAATAAAATTTAAAACATATTTTGTTACTGAAGATTACAAACAGGAGAGCAATACAAATGGCCTCCTAAATAGGAAGAATTAGAAATGATAACGAGTTCATCTGCAATTTGAATTTCTATAGGTATTATCTCAAGTCCTTTTTGCGTGTTTTCTCCTGTTGTCTTTTGTGTTAGCTCTGCCTTGTACAATGTGAAGACTCAGCCTTGGCTATGCACCCCCAACACCACTTGAGACAGCCTTCATGACATCAGCATTATCTTGTTCCTCCTCCTGATGTGCCTTTGTTTGACATGCAGTTTCATTTGGTGTCATTGTTCAGCTTAAGCAGTTGGCATTTGGGAAAGTCTGGAAACCTTCAATACATCAAATCAGGACTTACTGGCAAAAATGCTATTTGCTGATACAGACAACCCCATGTTTGTTTACTCAAAACTTGAGCATAGATTTCAGCCTTGATTAGAAAGGAAATCTTTGGGGGACACAGCTACCAAGGTAGGGGGAGGTGCACAAAATGGCTAGAGAGATTTCCATGAGAAAATCTCCAAACAGGGATGAGTGAAGGTGCCTAATATTTGTAATCTTTCAAAAGGGGCATTTGAGAGGTGATCAAGAGCTGATACCTTATGGAGAAAACAGATGCTGATTATACAAGAGCCCTGATTATATAAGTAGTGTAGTGAAAAATTGAATCAATCAGTTGGGCATTTTGAATTCATGACATCAAACAACTGATCTGACTGTTCTCCACCCCCACTCCCGAGGTGACTAAAAGGAAGTTGTAGACACAACCTTTTATCTTACTGTTCAGACTCTCAGATTTCATGCTGATGGCCATAGCTCAGGAGAGAGATGTACTTGCATCCAGCTGACATTAGTGTGCCCTTTTATTTTGTCTGTGTTTGTAATCTGGACAAAAAGACTAGGCAACTGAGTAGAAAAAAATATCAAATGAATCATTTGAGACAGTTGACTGGTTTTTTTTCCTTCCCTTTGTTGACCAGTTCCAGGAAACCAACTGTTCCAGTTGCACTGTGTAGATGTAGCCTGATTATGTCCCAGGTACCAAACACAAGAATAGGAATTGGAACTGGATTTTCACATAAATATTGACAACACGACTCAGTTGGCAGTGACTCCAAGGTTGATTTAGGTTCATTTATCCATTCATTCATCCATTCACAGTATTTTGGGAACATCTACTATGTATCAGTCAGTCTGCAAATAATGAGCAAGACAGATCAAGAGAGAGAGAGAAAGGAAAATTTCAATATGATGTGATAAAAAATGTGTAACTCTTTTCCACTTTGTGAAAACTCACTTTTCCCCTTTAACCTCTGTTTTCCCTCTACCCTCTCCCATCAGGTGATGCTTTGAAATACCAAAATGTTCTAACAGGAACACTTCTGTGCTACATGTCAGCACTTCACATCAACTTGAAACTGCCACTGAGTCTGGGAGCACACATGAAGGATTTCTCTGTGGCTAGTTCCACAAAAGAAATCAATTGTGCTCCAGCCCAGCACCTGTGGGATGGCTTTGCTTGTAGAATACCCTCCTGCCTGCGAAGTGCAAAAGTACCTCTAATGGGCAGGCTTTCTAGCCACAGCTGCAGTTGGATTTGCTTTTTACTCTTACATTTGCACAGTGCATGCAGATACTCCAGCCAGCCTTAAGCCCCCTAAGCACAGCTTGTGGTGAGACACTGCCACAATCATTGCTACTTTGGAAGCTACAAAACGGGTGTGACAAAGGGCGACTGGGTGCTTTATTTTGTGTTGGAGTGTAAGCTCCAGGAGCAATTTAAGAAAGCAAAGATCTCCTCAATTCAGTCAATCAAAACAGAACACATTAGCTTTAGCCAATTAGAGAAGTAAATTGTCAATGAAGCCATCTTCAATGAGAAATTTCTCCTTATATCTGTGTTTCTGTTTTCTTCCACTCAGTATACACATCTCTTTGAGAACTATGAAACCTTGCTGATTTGGCCCTCAGTATGTCTTACTCCAACCCACTTATTGTCCGAATCACTACTTGACACTCTGACTCTAGTTACTGTGTTGCTAATCTTAGTCCTGTCTTTCTCTTACATCCTATATCTAATCTGTCAGCAGATCCTTTTGGTTTTACCTTTAAACTATATCCAGAGTCTGATAACTTCTCACCATCTCCATGGCTGCCATCCTTGTTCAAGACACTGTTGTACCTTCTGAACTACTGAAATAATTTCCTGACTGGCATTTCTGTTTCTATCCTTGACTCTATATATCCTATTTCATACACAGATGCCCAGGGGTGCTTTACCACTGAGCTATATCCCCATTCCTTTTATTTATTTGTTCTTATTTTGAGACAGGATATCATCAAGTTGCTTGAGGGTCTTGCTAAATTGCTGCTGCAATCCTCCTGCCTTGGCCTCCTAAATTGCTGGGGTTGCAGTCATGTGCCCAGCTTGCCAGCATAATTGTTATTACCCTGATGAGACTTTGTTATTGTCCTTGGCTCAAAATTTGCTTTGTTAGTGTGACTGTGTGTTCACATATTTTGGTCATAATTACTTTATGAAGTTGTGTCCTCAGAAATGATTTGCCACGGACTTCAGGGTCATATGTAATCTGCCCCATACCTAGTCTCCAATCCTGTATTGTCTGATTTTCCCTGTGTTCACCAACCTCTAGCCCCGTTTCTCTTCTTTTTGATTTTCAGTCATGCCAACCTCAGTTCTAATTCACAGCCTTTCTACTATTCTTTTCTGGCTATCTGTCTGAAACCCACTCCCTGCAGACCTTCTTGTGGCTCGTTTCCTCACTTTACTCTGATCTTGGCTTCAATCAACTTCTTTTTCCAAGATCTTGACATGACCAGATTCATCTCATCATGTGGACCTCAGCTTAAGAAACCCCTTCTCAGAAAAGCCTACCCTGACTGCCTTGTCTACAGTAACTTTCCTTTACACTATACACATAGTCAAATACTTATTATCCAATACTGTTTTGATAGAATTATATCACTTATGATTATTGGAAAAATATTTTTTCTTCTAGAATGTGCATTCCATGAAGATAGGCACTTTATCTTCCTTGTTGATTACTGTATCCCTAGCACCTAGTTCCTGACATATAGTAGGTATGTCTTAGATTTACTCATCTATTCATTCATTCCATAATACTATGTGGGGAGCACTATTACAGATAGAATTGATGCAAAAAGGAAAATTAATGAATGATCAAATAATGCAGTGTCTTAACACATTTTATATTGCTATAACAAAATACCTGATGCTGGGCAATATATAAAGTAGAGGTATATTTGGCCCATGATTCTGGTGGCTGGAGGGTTTAAATAGCATAGCACTGGCATACTAGCAAGGATTCTCTGGCTATGCCACAACATAGTAGAGAAGTGAAAAGGGAACTAGGCACATGTCAAAGGGGCCAAGTATGTGGGGTGCTCTTGCCCTCTAACAATCTACTTTTATGAGAACTAATTCAGTCACATGAGATCTAACATCCACATGACAACATCCATCTATTCATGAGAGTGGATCCCTATGACATATTTACCTTGTTCTAAACCTCTCGCCTCTTAAAAGTTCCACCACCTCAGGGTTGTACATTAGTGAAACCACTATGGAAATCAGTATGGAGGTTCTTCAAAAGACTAGGCATGGAACTACCACATGAGCCAGCTATGCCACCCCTCAGTATTTATTCTGTGTAATTGAAGTCATCATACCATAGTGATACATGCATACCTAAGTTTATTTTTTTATTTATTTTATTTATTTTTTTTGCATACCTAAGTTTATAACAGCACAATTCACAATAATGAAACTGTGGACCAGCTCAGGTATCTGCCAAAGACTAAAAAAAAAAAAGAAAATATATACATATACACAATGGAATTTTATTCAGCCATAGAGAAAAATGTCATTTGCAAGAGAATGGATGGAACTTGAGAACATTATGTTAAGGAAAATAAGCCAAACTCCAAAGGTCAAGGGTTGTATGTTCTCTGTCTTATGTGGAAGAAAAAAAAAAAGAAAGAAAGATGTGGGGGTGGGGGGGTGCATATTATGAAAATCAAAGGGAGATCATTAGAGAAAAGGGACTGGGGGAGAGAGGGGGAGAGGAAAATGGGAAATTCTGGGGAATGATATTGGCCAGATCATATTGTTATATTTGCATGTATGAATATGTAAACAACAAATCCCACCATTATGTACAACTATAATGTACCAATAAAAAAAATCCAACCACATCAACACCATTACACTGTGGATCAAGCTTCCATACATGAACTTCGGAGAATAAACTCAGTTCAAACCATAGTGTACAAGTGGCTATGCTTCCATTTCAAGGTGAGAATTTTGTCTGTGTTGTGAAATATGCTAGGAGTAGCCAGAAGACAAACTGAAGCTGGGATTCATCACTGATTAAAAAATGTAAATTTCACTGTTATTGCATGACAAAACCTGTTAGTATTATGCCCACCACCAATTAAATGGCCTTTAAGTAGTGATAAGTCACTTAAGGCTAATATTGCAACTCTCCCAAAAACCTTCTTTCCTGTCTCATCTAAGGATAAGTTCACCTCTCCATACTTCCCAATTTTAAAGAAACATATAGTGTGAAAATAATGGGAAATCATTATGGGAAGATTCCCTCTACCCCAGAAGTTCATGTGACAATGTGGGAATGTTCAGAGGTGAAATGATTAGATTAGGCGAGTTATAACCAAATCAGTAGATTTATCCATTTGATGAAGTAATACTTTGATAGAACTACTATATTGGGTAGTAACTGTAGTCAGTAGGGTGTGGATAGCTAGAGGAAGTAAGTTTCTGGAGTCATGCCTTGGGGTTTATATTTTGTCCCTGGCACCTAGTTTTCTCTCTCCACTTCCTGACTGGCATAAACAAGCAGCTTTCCTCCATTGTGTCCTCTGCCATGATGTACAGCCTCACCTTGGGCCCAGAGCTATGGAGCTGACCAAACATGGATTCAGACCTCTGAAACTGTGAGCCCAAAATAAACTTTTCCTCTTCTGAGTTGTTATTAGATATTTTAGTCACAGTGATGAAAAGCTAACGCCTAAAGTAAGTACTGAGAAGTACGGTTTTGCTGGGACTGACTTGACCATATGGTTCAGAAGCCTTTGGAACTGTGTTTTGTTTTTTTTTTTAAATGAATTTGGAAAATTTTGGAGATGCAGGCTATAGAAGCCTTAGAATGTTAGCAGAGCTTAATGGGTGATTCTAGTGGGAGCTCAGAAGATTAAATGGTAATAGGAATGTGTACGCTGAAGACTGTTCATAAGGTTTCAGAGGGGGCAATGGTGACTCTTTTGGAAATTGAACTAGAGGCCATTTATGTTACATACAGGCAAAGAACTTGTCTACAATCTGTCCATGTCCTGAGACATTCTATGAGGCTGAATTTAAACATGGCACGGATATTGCTGGCTGCTTTTAGCCAGGTTTACTGTGAGAATCAGCAGAAAGCAGAGAAGAAAGATTTTAAAAATGTGCAGTTTGGTTAAAAAAAGAAGTGTGTTCCAAATTGGGACTAAGAAAAGTGTGATTGTTGAAGAGATTATAGCTACCAAAGAGAAGCTAATTACTTTTTACAGAGACAAGAGAAAAGATGCCTTGAGTGTATCTCAGGAATCAGCAAGACCACACCCATGGCAGGCTTAGGGTATAAATGTGAAAACTAACTTAAGAGACCTTGGGGGTACCCTGGTCATGCATGGGGTGCCTACAAAGCATTCTCTCTAGAATTCATTTCAGCATGCTCAGTAACCCAGGCACTCAGAGGCCACTGCAGCTGTGGTTCAAGGGGACCCAACTACTGCTCAAAATGATGGTAGACCTCAGAATTGTCCATGTAGTACTGATTCTGCAGGAATACAAGATGCTGGAGTTGATGGAAGCCTCTATGATCCCCTAAGCGTTTAAAGGAAGGTCTGGGAGACCAGGCAAAGTATACCAGAGTTGGAATCCTGTGGGTAACCCCTGACTATTGTCATAATAAAGCCAAATCTTCAGTGGAGACCCCAGGGATTTAGAGATGCCAGTAACCTTGAACATATAGTGAGAGCAGCTTCTAGCTGTGGTTAGAAACAACCAAGACAGAGGCTACTGTAACCAGGAAGGCCTTTGATGGGGCTTCCCAAGCCTTTTGGAAATCCCATCTCACTAACATGTAACCCTGATGCTGGACATGCAAAGAATCTGATGTTTGCCTGCCTTAGTTTTGGTCCCATCTCTTCTCTCTCTGCCCCTCTTCCTCCCCTTTGGAATGGGAATGTTTTTATTGGATTATATAACTTGCTTTTGATCTTTACAGGGCCTTCCAGCCAAGAGTTTGCCTTGAGTCTCAGACAAGACTTTGAACTTTGACTTTTGGGCAATGCTGGACTATTAAGACTATGGGGATTCTTGGAGATGGACTGAATGCATTTTATATTGTGAGATGGACATGAGGTTTTAAGGGCCATGGGTGAATGTTATGTTTTGGACATGAGATGCCCTCCAAAAGCTCATGTGACAATGAAGGAATATTCAGAGGTAAAAGTGTTAGATTTTGAGAGGTGTGCCCCAGTCGGCAACCTGATAGATTAATAATTTGAAAGGATTACCATACTAGGTGATCACTATAGACAGAGTGCAGCAGGCTAGAAAAAGGGGTGTGCATTTCGAGTTGCTATTTTGTCCCTGACACCTTGTCTGTCTTTCCCTCTCTCTCTGCTTCCTCTTTCTCTCTCTCCTTCTTTCCGGCCACCATGAGCTGATACCTTTCCTCCACCATACCCTTCCACCATGATGTTCTGCTTTACCTTGGGCCCTGACCAATGGAGTTGGCTGGCCATGGACTGAATCTCTGAAATTATAAGCCCAACATAAACTTTTCCTCCTGTAAATTATTCTTGTCAGGTATTTTAGTCACTGTAATAAAAAGCTGACTAACAGGGCTGGGGCTGTAGTTCAGTGATGGAGTGCTTGTCTAGTATGTGTGAGGCACTGGGTTCAACCCTTAGAACCACATAAAAATAAATAAAATGCATTCTGTCCATCTAAAAATTTAAAAAAAGCTAATTCTCCAAAAATTTATTTAAATTTATAAGAGAAGAACTTTTCAATGTTTAATTTTTTATTCTTTTAAGTTATACATGACAGTAGAATATAATTTGACATTTTTATATAAACATGGGGTACATCTTACTCTAATTAAGATCCCAGCCTGGTGGATATACATGATGTAGAATTTTTATTATTTTTTATTTTAAAATTCTTTTAATTTTTAAATTAAAAATTGATACATAAAAACTTAAAGTAGTTCATAATGGGTATCATGTGATTTTTTTTACATGTATATATTGTGTAATATATAAATCAGTTGGAACATATATCCTCAATTATCAGGGCAACTTTGAAAGGCCATCGTACCCTCAGAACCCTGGTGGGATTGGTTCAAGTCTCTGTTGCAACTGCTTGGTAGTTCAAACTTTCCTGTATCCAATCCTGCTTTCCCAAGTATAAGTTTTTATTTTTAGAGCAGTCTTTCTCTTTTATACACAAAATCATTTCATAATGTATTTCTCATGGAATCTGTCTTATGACTAGGAATAGGTCTATCGGGGGAAAAACTCAAAAATGAGATTTTGGAGTTGGATTACATACTGATCAGCTTGGAATGAGAATCACTTCCCTGGTGGTAGGTGGAATATTAACAGCTTCTGGAATTTTGTAGCAGTGAAATTGTTTAGACTGTCAATGGTGAATTGGGATAGGTCACAGGCAGTGAACACCCTGACAAGAGCAATAAAAATAAATAAATAAATAAAAATAAAAAATAAACATTTGGATGAAATAATAATTATAAACACTAGGGAATTGGTTGGCTTGTGCTATATGCTATTGATGCCTTGAACTAAGACAACAAAAAGGCTAAGGAGGTCAAGTAAACTGACTTAAGGTGAAGTGTGGATACCAAATATCTTTGGCAGCATGTATAAAGACATCTCTCTTAGCTGGAAGGTGAGCTGATGATAAATCTCAGGACTTAACAAGTATCTCAGAACTGGAGAGAAGGTTGAATTCTCTACTTTGGTAAGTCATCTATGCCAAGGTCAAGGCACTGATTGGGAAGTAGACAAAGGATAGACACAGGATAGGTATCTGGGTTAATGTACTCTAAAATTTTTACTTCTGAGATTTCTCTGAACTCCCTAGGTCTGCCAAAGCAGCCCTATTCCTACTTGTTAAACTTTAGTGTTTTATTTAAAAGATGTAACAAATACTTATGTCTTGCAAGAAAACATGTAATTTCTCTCAGAATCTATTCCCCTTCTCTTCCTGGCCATGAGATCCATAAATAAAATGAAGTTACAACATTATCCAGTTGAGAAAGTTCTGAGCCTTTTAAGAGAAGAACTATGTTCCGAAGGAATTTATAAGTCTAGTCAACATTTGTTAACAGGACAGTATATATGAGATTGGATTCTGAGTGTACCAGATCCCAAGGAACAAAACATAAAGTGGATATGTGGGAGTTAAGTAATATGGTATTATTTTCCCATGATATAGGACTGTCAGGGACCCTGGGAGATAGTGCTAACATGCTGCTAGTATGGTTGTTGGAAGCTTGGGAAAAATGATAATTCACAGAAATTGCATGAAAGATGTTGGAGGAGGAATCAGAAGTTTTCAGGATTGGTCATGTCAGTGGAAGGAAATACATTGCAATGTTTGAAATCCAATCAAACATTTCCTACAGGAAGACTCGGAAGACACTTCATTTACCAAAGCAATTAAAGTACTAGAGAGCAGGGCATCACCATAACTAAGATGCTTACTACCTGTTCTATGCAGGCCAGAGTGGAGAGTGGGAAACGCTGTAATAAAACTGGGCTACTTGGTGGCAAAGGTGATGATAGGATCTAGAAATAATGGAATCCAGATGTCAAATCCAGATGATTTGCTGTCAGGACCAAAGTGGGTGCAGTTATTATAGTAAGCAGCAAAATTAGAGTGGTAACCAAGGAGTCCTAAGCTGCAGAGAAATATGAAGTTGGTAAATAAAACATGATATTCTAGGAATAAGTGGGACTCCAACCAGATTTTTTAAATATTTTGTTTTAGTTGTGGGTGGACACACAATATCTTTATTTTATTTTTATGTGATGCTGAGGATGGAACCCAGTGCCTCATGCATGTTATGTGAGCACTCTACCACTGAGCCACAATCCCACCCCAGATTTTTAAAAATATGTTTTTAGTTGTGGATGGATGCAATCCATTTATTTATTTTGTGGTGCTGAGAATGGAACCCAGTGCCTCATGTGTGCTAGGCAAACACTCTACCACTGAGCCACAATCCCAGCCCAGTTTTTAAAAATGTTTTTAGTTGTAGATGGACATAATATCTTTATGTATATATTATGTGGTGCTGAGGATCGAACCCAGTACCTCACATGTGCTAGGAAGCACTCTGTCACCAAGCTACAGCCTCAGCCCCCTCCAAGATTTTTGCTTAACTGACACAACCAAAAAAAAAAAAAAATCAAAGATGGATGATGTGAAAGGGCAGCCTCCCCAATAAAAAAATCATGATCTCTTGCCAGTTTAATCCCCGAGCCTCTTTTCATATCTAGCACCAACATAAGCAGAAAAGCCTGTAATGTTTCCTCCAGACTTTCCCTGAAAAGAAGTTAAGATTATCTATTTGAATAACTATACCCTGGGGAATAGGTGATAACCAAATAATTTGAGGTTTGTTAGGATCAGTTGACATTGGTATGTGAACACCAGAGTTATCACCATGGCCCTTCTATTATAGTGGGAATATATATGGGCCAGGTAATAAATGGAGTTGTGGCTCAGATTTAGCTCACAGTAGGTCCACTATATCCATGGATTCTTCTTGCGGCCATGTCCCCAGTCCAGAGTTGGATAATTGGAATGGATGTACTTGGTAGTTAGAAGAATCCCAACATTGGCTCTTTGGCCTGTAGGGTAAGAACTATCATAATGGGAAGGCTCAGTGCAAGCCTCTGAAACATGTTCTCCCTTCCTTATCCCCAGTGAAGACAGTAAATATAATTGTATCTTTGAGAAGTGGTAGAGATTAGTACCACCCTTAAAAATATAAAGGATGCAACAATGGTAGTACTTATCATATCCTCAATAATTTATCCACCTGGTCCTTAATAATCCAATTGCATACTGGTGGATTACAGTGGACTATGGTAAACTCAAGTTGTAACCTCAATTGCAGCTTCACAGCTGCTGCTTTAGATATGGTATGTTTATTAAGCCATACTAATGCAGCTTCAGGTACATGGTTTGTGGCCATTGATATGACAATTTTTTGTGTATGTGGTGCTGAGGATCAAACCCAGGATCTTATACACACGATGAATGTGTTCTGATCCATTCTTTCCAGGAAGGAGGATCCAAACCAGGCTGCATTCATGTGGGATGGATGATAGTACAAACTTACACTAGTACTCGGGGCTATGTTAACCCTCTGATCCTCTGTCATAAAATAGTCTGAAGAAACATGGACCATTTGGTTATCCTATAGAACATCACATTACTCCAATCTATCAATGACATTTTGTTAAACCAAATGGAGGAATGTGAAGTGCTAAGTACTTTGCATGCCTTGGGAAGAAACTTAACTTGCACTCTATAACAGAAGACAGGCTATAAAGATCCAGGTACCTGTTACTTACATTTGGAAAGATTTTAGTATGCTCTGGGCCATGCAGGGACTTCCCCTTCAAAATAGAAAACAAACTACTGCATCTTGCCTTCCTTACCACAATGAAAGAAGCAGAGTGTTTAGTTAGTTTAGTTAGATATGTACACAGCATATTATACTCTTGGGAATAGAGTTCTGGCCTATTTACCATACAACCCAAGAGATCCAATTTTGCTAGACATCAGTGCTGTAGAAAGATACAAGGTGGAATTTACTGTATATCCTAATAGGAAAATCATGCCACTTGCTATAGAAAACTGTACATTATTATTTTTTAAAACAGCCTCTTCTGTGCTACTTAGTCCTAGTAGAAATGGAATGTGGGGCCATAAGACAGAAAATGACCAACCAGACACATCTGCACATCATGAGTTGGGCTCTGTCAAATCTGGCAAGTCACAAGGTCAGGGAGGACCTTCAGGAATACATTTTTAAATCTGAACATGAGCAGAGCCAACTTAGCTGCATGATGCTGTTCATTGTTTTTGCACTGGTGCCTTTCTCTCAGCTCACACCTATGGCCACCATATTGGGGCGGAGTTTCCCTATGAGATGCTAATCAAGGGCTCAAGGGAGGTGAAAGTTCATTTTGCTCATTATATAGGTACAAACTGAATATGGACTGCTTCTGCATTAAAGCCCTATCCAGAGGTTGGCCCTGAAAGGAAACATTGAGAGGAGATTATCCAGTGAGTAGAACTTCATACAGTTTACCCATTCATCCATTTTATGTGGAGAGAAGTAGCCTAAGGTGGAAATATACAGAGTTTCATGGGTAGTAGCAAATGATTAAGCCAGTTGGTCAGGGACCCAGAAAGAGGTCAGAGAGAACTTGCTTCTAAGGCTGCTTCTGAGGTCTTCCAATCTCCTTTAGTTCAAGGTACTCAGCATGACAAAGCACTATACTTTGAGATGTCATATTTTGAGTCTCAACAGCACAAAGTGTGAAGATCTTGCATTCTTTCCAAAATAGGCACCAAACAACCAAACAGAATGACTCATCTAGTTGCAATCAGCCAGCCTCTGTCAGAAGCCATGCCAATGCTGACATGATAGACTCATTAATGGATAGCCATGGTATCAGGGATGGAAACCATTTGTGAGAACAACAACATGGGTTCCCCCACAAATTCTGGTTTTATTACTACCAGGACAAAGTGGCTTACCTGACTGCAACAGAGATCAATGCTGTGTCCCCAATAAGGCACCATCACTTGAGAAAACTAAGGGTACACTTCATTGCAAGTTGAATTTGTTGGACCTTTTTCTATTCTGAAATTCATATAGACTGGAATTGACCTACAATTCAGATAACATTCTACACTTGCTGCCTGTGGGGACTTGGACAGCTCTTCTTTCTGAAGGATGTGAGAATATTTGATCTACTGACATGGAATATCTTATAATTTAACTTTGGACCAATGGCTCACATACAGAAAATAAATTTTTGGCCATAGTTACATTGCCCTCTTCAGGTCATTTCATACATCACACCAACCAGAAGGTCCTGGTCTAATAAAGCAGTATAAGGGCCTTTTGAAAGTGTAGGTGAGGTGCCAATTTGGAAGAATGAGGCACCATCTTCCCGGGTACAGTATAGATTCTAAATCAAGGACCATTATATGGTGTTGTGTCCCCATTAGGTAGAACCCATGAGTCTGGTTACCAAGGGAGGTAGATAAGTATTCCATCCATCACTATCAGTAGTTCATTTAGAGTATTTGTTGTTCTCAACTCCACAATTTTAGGTTCCATGAGTCTAGAAATCCTGCTTATTATCTATCAAGGGACACAGTAAGTGTCCCATTGAATCTTGAGCTACAGCTGTTATTCAGACATTCAACTTCATATGCCAATAGACTAGAAGGTAAGGAAAAGAATTAATACACTGGCTGGGTAATTGACCCAGATTATTAGGTGGCTATAGTGCAACCACCATCATTTAATGGTGGCAGATAATATGCTCAGCCCCAGGTAGTGTGCTAGAACCTTCTTTGGTACTTTTCTGCCCAATTATTGATGATGAATGGACAAAGATCAGCATAGTCTGACAAATGTATATTGACCAGGGGTTGGATTTCTTAAAAAAAAATCTTAGTCACCCCACCTAGTAAGCCACTTAATCAGTAGTGGTGTTAATTGAGGGTGAGTGGAGTATCAAGTAAGAGATAGAGGACAAGACAGCGGTGATGAATATTAGTGTGATCTTGAGGTCAATTCCAGTGGTGCCAACTAGTATTTGTCTAATTAAAATTATAAGTTTCCCCAGTCAACCAACCAGAGTCATCGAGGAGCTATTCCTAATACACAAAGCTAGCAAATCTGAGTGGCCACAAATGATAGATTTTATAGATGCTGAAGTGTTCATCTTAGGTCTCCCTTTCCTCACTGTGGCAAGGTACGTTTCCAAAGATGGCCACATCAATATATATCCCATCCCACGTTTTTGTTTTTACATTGAGAAATGAGGTCTCTGTGTCCTCATCTGAACCTGAGTGAACTTCTATAACTGTCTCAACCAATACAATTCAGTGAATGAAACATCATGTGACTTCTATTTCTTGGGGGGGGTGTACTGGGGATTGAACCCAGGGGTACCTAACCACTGAGACACATCCCCAGCCATTTTTATTTTATTATTATTATCAGTAGTAGTAATAGTAGTACCACCAGGGATTGAACCGAGAGGCACTTAACCAAGTCACATCCTCAGTCCTTTTTTATTTTTAGACAGAATCTTGCTAAATTGTTGAGGCTGGAATTAATCTCTGGAATTACAAGTGAGCACCCAGCTTTTAAATTTTTTTAATTTAGACACAGGGTCTTGCTAAGTTACTTAGGGTTTGCTAAATTTCCCAGGCTGCCCTAGAACATGGTATCCTCCTGCCTCAGCCTCCCTAGCCACTGGGATTACAGGCATGCACTACCAGGCCCAGCACATTGTGTGAGTTTTGAGATTAGGACTTAAAAGGTAATTGAGTTTGATTTGCTTTTTTTTTTTTTTTGTGGTGCTAGGGATGGAACCCATGGCCTTGGGCATGCAAGGCAAGCACTCTACCAACTGAGCTTAAAATCAGCACAATTCACAATAGTTAAACTGTGGAACCAACCTAGATGCCCTTCAATAGATGAATGGATAAAGAAACTGTGGTATAGATACACAGTGGAATAATACTCAGCATTAAAAGAGAATAAAATTATGGCATTTTCAGGTAAATGGATGGAGTTAGAGAGTATCATGCTAAGCGAAGTAAGCCAGTCCCCCCAAACCAAAGGCCATATAGGGGGGACATGGGAAAAATGATTTTATGGGGCCAAGAGAAGGGAGGAATGGGGGTAGGAAAGGTGGTGGAATGAGATGGACATTATTACTCTAAATAAATATATGACTGCACATATGGTGCAATGCTACCAGATAAATGTGCACATTTATGTGCAACCAGATAAATGAAAAAATGTGTTCCAAGTGTATATAATGAATCAAAATGCATTCTGCTTTCATACATACCTAATTAAAGTAAATTAATTTTAAAAAGGCAACTGACCTATACCTGTCTCTGATACCTCTCCTCTCTTCCTTTTTTCTTCATGCTCCCCTTCATCTTCTTCCTCCTTCCTCCTTCTGCTCCCTCAAATGTTAAAGTTTGGACATTAGAGAAGCACGCCTAGGCAAGCATATGAAGCAGGGTTTATTCTAAAAGGGGTAACATAGACCCCTCCTGGGAGGGAGAAGGGGGCCATAGCTGGTATCCTGGTATCCCCAGAAGGATGTGTTCTGCCCTTTTTATGTGTCCTAGGCTTCCTTTGTTCTCCTGCCCTCTTCCCCTTATCTCCCTCCTCCTTGCGTATGTGACTAGACCCAGGAATGTTCAGTAGGCCAGCCAAAAGGTGGAAAACAGGTGGGCTGAAGTGGGAAGGGCAGGTTGGTGCAGCTCAGGACACAACAGGATGGAGCAGGGGCAGGTTCTTGATAAGGGTGGAGGAAGTGCTTTGAAGAAATTAACATTTTAATCTTTTAGGGGACAGTCTCCAACTTCTCAGGACTCATTCAAAATTGGCCTTGTTGATCCGACCTGACTCAATTTACCTATCTATATTGACTGCCTGTCTAATTCTGGCTTCACTTCCCCTCCCCTTCACTCCTCTCCCTCCTCTCTTCTCCTCCTCCTCTCTCATCTAATTGCCTTAGGAACTCGAGCACCATATTATGATGAAAGGACCTTTTGAAGGTGTAGGTGAGGTAACACCATAATTAGGGGTGACATGTGGGTATTCTGATGCTAAAAAAATTTTTTCTTGATATGTATTAAACATGGCAAGGATGACTTTATTCAGAAGGGATTACTATGATGGACTTTTGCAGTAAGGGAAAGAGCAGGCTCAATTTCAAATACAAAGACAAGCAGATGTTTATAGCCAAGGAACAGACCAGCGGTCAGTGTTTGAAATATTACAAAGAGGAAGGGTATGTCCTTGCTAAACTGACCTAACAGGATTTTTGTTGAAGGCAGGCTGGTATGATCAGATACTGAGGGTGAGAGATGAAGAATTTGATTAAACATCAAGTTTTTCTTTTTTAACTAAACTGACTCAACAGGATTCAGGATTCTTCCTAAAACCGAACATGCAGAGTTGAACCTGGAAGCCTGGAAGACAAAGCCTAGTTGAGAAAAGAGTTCAAAGGAATTTAACAGAATTTGGTCAAGGAAAGAGTTTTTGTCACTGGCCAGCAGTCTCAGGTAGGTCTCTAGTAAAACCAAGTATAAACTACCAGACACATGAGTGTACAAACTTTCAGATGATCCTAGCATCCAGTTTAGGAATCTACCAGCTTTGACTCAGGCCATAATTCCATTTTAAATTTCATTGCTTGAAATCAATCTGTTTAAAATTTCTATGTCCTCTGATTCAATTTGGATAGGTCATGTTTCTAGAAATTTGTCAATATCCCTAAGATTTTCTATTTTATTAGAGAATAAATTATCAAAATAGTATCTGATCATCATCTGTATTTCATTAGTTTCCATTGTGATATTTCTTTTTTCATTGCAAATTTTGGTAATTTGAGTTTTCTATTTGTTAGCTTGGCTAAAGGTTGAGCAATTTTATTTCAAAGAACCAACTTTTTGATTTGTCAATTCTTTTGGATTGTTTCTTTTGTTTCAATTTCATTGATTTCAGCTCTGATTTTGATCATTTCCTGTCTTCTGCTCTTGATATTGATTTGTTCTTTTTCTAGGGCTTTGAGATGTAATGTTGGGTTATTTATTTGTTGACTTTCTATTTTTTAATGAATGAGCTCAATACAGTGAACTTTCTTCTTAGCACTGCCTTCATAGTGTCCCAGAGATTTTGATATGTTATATTGGTGTTCTCATTTACTTCTAAGTATTTTTTTAAAAAAATTTCATCCCTGATTTCTTCTTCTATCCATTGGTCATTCAATAGCATATTTTTTAGTCTTCAGGTGTTAGAGTAGCTTATATTTTTAAAATTTTATCATTGATTTCTAATTTCATTCTATTATCTGATAGAATGCAAGGTATTATCTCTATTTTTGCATTTGCTAAGAATTGCTTTGTATAAGATATGGTCTATTTCAGAGAAGAATCCATGTGCTGCTAAGAAGAAAGATACTCATTTATTGATGAAATACTCTGTTGGAAGTCTAAATTATTAATCATATTTTTAGTTCTACAGCTTCTTTATTTAGTTTTTGTTTGGAGGACCTATCTACTGATGAGAGTTGTGTTAAAGTCACCCTGTATTATTGTGTTGTGGTCTATTTGATTTCCAAAGTTGAGAAGGGTTTGTTTGATGTACATAGATACTGCATTGTTTGGAGCATAAATATTTATGATTGTTATGTCTTGTTGATGTAATTCCCTTAAGCAATATTAAATGTCCATCTTTATCCCTTCTGATTAGCTTTGGCTTAAAGTCAACTTTATCTGAGGATAGAGACCCTGCTTGTTTAGGAGATTGACGTGAATGATATGTTTTTCCCATCTTTTACCTGAGATTTGCAGATGTCTTTGTCTATGGGATGAGTCTCTTGGAGACAGCATATTGTTGGGTCTCTTTTTTTTTTTTTTAATGCAATCTGCCAGTCTGAGGCAGTAGACTTTCTACCCAATGTCTTTTGATTGATAGTTTAGGCCATTTACATTCAATTATATTATTGAAATATGATTTTTATTCTCTGTCATTTTGATTTATTTCCTGGTTTTCAATTTGAATTAGTTTCTCCTTTGATTGACTATTCTTCTAGTGTAGTTTCTCCCTTTGCTGTTTTTTAACTTTTATTTTCATTTCTCCTATTCACTTAGGCACACTTTGTGTCATACAGTATGGGTTTGTCAGGCCTGTATTTTGGGCCAGACTCAGGGTTTCAAGGATTTGGGTCTCAGTTGCCAGTACCTGTACCACAACTGCAATATGGCTCCTTCCTCTGTCCTCTACACGCCGCAGGGAGAGATGCTGTTTCTTTCCAGTACAAGGCTATTGTGTAGTGCACCCTTCAGTTTAGTTGGGCAGTCAGTGTCTTTGTTCTCTATACTCTCTGTACCCAGCCACATATCAGTCCTCATAAAAATGCAGGTACCTTTAATTCCCTTATACCTCTATGTGCTCTCAGAGGGACCACTCTGGGTTGTGCCTCCAGCCACAGCAGCAGCTTTGGCACTGGAGATTTCTTCCTTATTATATCCAACCTCATGAGTCCCTGATCTGCTTTGAATGTCCAGTATTAAATTCCAGTAACCCCCACCCCACCACACACACCCACCTTACTGAGAAGCTGCCTATTCACTTTCTTTGTTTCATACCATGTAGCCACCAGGAAAGTGACCTGCTCTATTCTGCCATCTTGAAACTCCCCTGATAGTCAGATCTTATATCCACAGATCTGCATTAATTGGGGCAGCTATGAATTCCAGCTAAAGTCTAAACTGGAAGCAAGTTGTAGAGATGTCCATTTTCACCAAATATTATTCTATGATTTGGGGCTCCAAATTTGAAAAGTAAACATAAATAGTACCATATGTACTGGTATTTAAACTTTTAAAACTCAAGATCAGAAGTAAAGAAAATATTGCCAGTTGTACTAAATATACAATGCATTCTTATTTCAGAATAAAATTGCATCTAATGAGAGAACTATAAAATTTTTAACATGGAGAATGATAATGTTAGTGTATATTCTCTCATGAGATATTTGTAGCTGGTTTTCTTTTCTCTTTTTTTGGGGGGTAGGGTACTGAGGATTGAACCCAGGAGCATGTAACCACTGAGCCACATCCTTTTCATTTTTTATTTTTGAGACACTGTCTTCGTAAGTTGCATGGAGCCTTGTTAATTTGCTAAGGGCTAGCTTTGAACTTGCAATCCTCCTGCTTCAGCCTCCGGAGTTGTTGAGATTACAAGTTGAGATTACACCACTGCACCCAGCTATATGATTTTTTCATAAAAGAACAATGAGCATAGTACTAATAACTAAGGTAGACTTTAATTATTGGTAATTACTTTGGACCTTTGAGAAAGATTATTCTGCTTGATATTCTGCTTAAAGGGCTGGTCAGATCACATTACAAATCCTGGAAATCTCTCCAACTCTTTTTTGTGATAATAACATTTGGTTATATCAAAAAAGAACATTAAATAGTGGATGATAGACTTCTGAAGTGATAAATTTTGGCCTAAATTCCCAGCAGCTCTGGTTGAATTGAGTTTCCATGAAAATGATTTTTTTTTCATATCTAAGTATGAAGCTAGTAATCTGACATTTGTTTTTCAGATAACATTTTTATAATTTTATATAATTAACAAAAATCCTTACTCCTATTTCTTCAAGGAAGACATTTTTAAATGTTTTTTTCCCTAAGAATAGCAAAAAAAGATTTTCTTCACAAGTCTGCCTGTAACTTGCTGGATGACTTTACCAGATTATATTTATTGTCTCTTGTTTATTTTACCCCTCTTTATAACAGAAATAATAGCAGGGGACAGTGAAAGAACCACTTGGAATGGTTACAAAGAAAGTGTCATTTCCAAAAGAATATAAGGGCAAATTATGAACACAAGATTCTAGGGGGGAGAGAGAGAGAGAGAGAGAGAGAGAGAGAGAGCGCGCGCGCGCACGCGCGCGCGCGCGCGCAAGAGCAGATAGAAGCAGGTATCAACTCTGTGCATACACAGAAGGCTTAATAGGTTATAAAGAGTTCATATACAAGTGGTTCATATACAAATGGTTGGCAAGGTGGGATGCCAATCTGCAAGAGAGCTAAAGTAGAGAGATGTTATAATTCTTAGTGTCTCCTGGCTAATAACAACAGAAGTGGGAACCTAGGTTTTCTGCTTAGAAAGTTCAGAGATCCAGTCACTATACTAAAGTTGTTTTGTTAAATGTAAAAAGGAAATAACATAAATGCATGAGCTAAAGAAATTTATAGAAAACAGAGAAAAAGGAAAAACATTCAAATGGACATTTTCAGAACCACATATTTTTGAAATCTGTTTTTGCCCTTAAAAAGTTAGCTGACATTTATGAGTAGGTTGTCTAAAATTCTTATTGTGGGAAACCTAAGACAATTCAGAAGCACTACTTATGGGAAACCTACTTTGTGTCAAGCACTGTGTAGGGTATTTTACAGAATTATTTCATGTAATTTTATGCAGTTATCAATTTATTTTACAGATGAGGTTCAGAAAGGGTAAACAACTTGCCCAATGTTTCATACTTTATAAGCAGCAGCATTGGGATGTCAACCTAGTTTGTCCAATTTCAAAGTCCCCCTTTTTATTAATACATTATAGTTATATATAATATTGGGACTTATTTTGGCATACAAATATGGAATATAATTTGCTCTAATTCAGTCCCCAGTAACTCCCCTTTTCCTCATCTCCACCCTCCCCTTTTTCCTTTCCTCTACTCAGTTGATCCAGAAGCATTTAAGGCCCCATTAATGAGCTTAGTATGTTGAGTATATGTATAAGAAATATATGATAGGATCTCTGGCATCAGAGAACTAACAAGTCTATATGGGGAAATAAAAGAAATTAGGATTAACTGTTGAATTGTGTAGTGTAAATTCATACTTTTAAAAATATGGTTTATGGATCAGCAGCACTTTCCTCAACTGGAAGTTTAATAGAGGATCTGAGTCTTCCAGTCCATTCCTACAGAATCTGAGCCTGTCTCTTAATCAGATTTTCAAGTAACTTTGTATATAGTCAACATCATCTCCTCCATGATGTTTCATCTCTTTTGAAAGCCATTTCTGGTCCAAAGGATCTGGTGAGGTTACTCTGAGAGTAGTAGCAGGAGGATAGAAAGGAGGTGTTCTCTTAAAGTATAGGGAGGGATTCAAGGAAATAGCATAAGCAACTGAGGAGTGACAGGAATGTGTGCGTAGGTGATGAGAAAGCTCTGATTCCACCAATAGTAATAGAGAACACAAATGTGTCACACCATTACTTCACTTTACTCCCCTCTTTCCTTGCATGATTACCCTCTCAGGTGGTGGGCTAGGGGCAATCTGGTATGTATGTCATTGGATGTGTTAATACACACATAAATCTTCACCCTAGGGCTTCTTTTATGCTATGGGCCTAATAATTGGTACATTTTAATAATAGTATCTTTTCCGATAAATTCATACCATAAAGCTGTATTTTCCTTGGTAATCTGAGCCACAACTGGTCTTCAGTAAAATTTATATTTGCTTTAGGGATTAAGAACATTAAATATCTTATTCTTAATGGAGCACCATTCTAATTAGAGAAAAATTGCATTAGGGAGCTATACAAATGTCTGAGAAGAACACATGCATTCCTGATTTTGATATTTCAGAATATAGCAGATTGCAGAAATGCAGATTACACCGTGGATATAGTGTTAAAATTGCTTTTGCCATTATAAAGATAAAAATAGCTCTTGGTTCAAATTTCCTGCTGCTTCTTTCTAAATGAAGGAGTTAAATACTGAAAGGCAGGTGGATGCTGACGCTCTTTTAGAAAGAGATGAATAGGGTTGATGGCAGAAGCTACAGGGAAGCTATTGATGCTGCAGATGCATATGCTGCCCTTACTTCCCACAAAGTTCAAAGTAGGGTGAAGCTGCCTGGGTAATTGGCTATAAAATAGCAAACCCTCTGGAAAAAAAAATGGTCCTTGTACTTAATTACTTATGTTCATGGCAGTGGGTAACCACCTGGTTGATTAGTGACTCCACCTATATTTGTAACCACCCAAGTTTAAGTGTGAGTGCAATTGTTGGGACACTGGCACTAAGCTCAGTAAGGGGTTGTAGTTTCAGTTTGGACCATTCCAGGTCCACATCCCTCACCTTCCAGCCCTAGGCAGATAGTAATACAAAGCCCTGAGGTAAAAGCTCAGTTTTCAATTGAACAGGATGAGAACTTGGATATTTGTCAAAAATACAATAGGAACAACTGTGATGAGAAAGAGGCATTTTATTTGTATAGTACTTAATGTTTTGCCAAGCACTTTTCTTGAAATTCCTACTCTGATCTCCACAAAAGGTTTATAACAGAAGGTCCACTGTGCCCATTTTTCAGATGAATGAATTAAGATTCAGTGAAGGTAAATGAATTTCACACAGTTACACAACTAGTAGATGACAGAACTAGTCCTCAAGTTGGGATGTGTTAATACAAAATCAAATCTCTTTGCATAACAGTACTTTATTTTTAACTCTATGCTCCCTTATAGTTTTGCAGAGTGAAACTTGTGTCTACTTCAGAATACCCCTGAGAGGGAGATACCCATGTGTGAATTATACTGAGGTTCCAGTCTGTGAACTGGTCAGTCACAATGACTATCTTTTATTCCTTGAGAAACAGGTGCCCTAGCCTATTCTAAAGTAGTGACAATGGCACTTATGGTATGTCAAGTGTTGTACTTAGCACTTCATGTGTATTGACTTAATTAAACCTTACCTTACAATGACCTTATAAGGTACACAATGTTTTTTTAATCTCCATTTTACAGTTAGGGAAACAGAGGCAGATAGGGGTTAAGTAACTTGTTCATGGTCATGCAGTGACAGAGCCAGGAAACTCAGGCAACATGGCCCCTGCTTTGAATGTCCAGTATTAAATTATAGTAAAGTCCTCTGTCCTTTTCTTTTTGTTCACCCACCTTGCTGAGAAGCTGCCTATCTGTTTCTTGGTTTCATACCATGGAGCAACCAGGAAAAGCAGCCTTCTATATTCCACCATCTTGAATCCCCCCTCTCTTTTTGACAGGCATGGTGGCATGTGCCCAGAGTTCCAGTGAATCTAAGGCTCCAGCATGGCTCCAGCATCTATGCTTTTAGCACTATATAAAATTGCCTATCTATGGTAGAATTCAGAAGTCCAACCATGGGTATAAGATACTCCCACTTCCAAAATTTCTCCAAATCAATCCTGCTAATGATCCAGAAATGTGTATCTCATTTTTTGAATTCTGACTATGGGGTGTGAGGGTAGAGGGTCAATTGTAATTATGCTAAGGCAAGGAAAGAAAAGAAACAATATTTGGGGGGAAAAACCAAATAATTACAATTGGTACCTCTGTGCTAATTATTATTTCAGTCAATTCACACATGTTTTCTTTTTATCTTTACAATAATTATTTCAAACCTATCTTTCAGGCAAGGATATAGAGACTCAGTGAGGTTAAGCAAGTTGCCTAACAGAGCTAGTGAGGGGTAGATCCATGAATGCATCCTAGACTCTCTGATTTCAGAATTTGGACATTTAATGATGCTCTCAGAGTTCCATAATGACAGCCATTAAAAATCACCACTTGCTGGGCACACACCAGGAACTGCCTTGAATACTTTATCCATGATAGCTCACTTAATCTTTAAGACAACCTTCTGAGACTGGTCTTATCATTATCCTCATTTCAAAGGTAAGAAAACATTCAGAGCATAAGTGGTGAGCCTAGGATTGGAGCCCACTCCTGTTTGTTTCAAAGCTCTTTACAATAGAGGGGATATAGAGGAAAGTAGAGCTTAACCTGCAATCTAGGACTGTACTTCCTATGTAGATTGGTCAGGGATGCTGTTGCATTTTTTTGCCTGGCTGATTCTGGGATTCCCAGGACAAACTTGACAAAAAAGATGGCTTGAACTGTCTCCATAACACACAGTTCAGAAAAATTCAGGGGTTGATATTTCAAAATAACCCCTCTCTTGCTACACAAAAGGCCACCTTGTGTCCAACTTTGTGTGCCCATATTATGTAAGAAATACATTTCATCCATGTATAATAACAAAATCCAGAAATACAGGTATATAAGTGAAAGTGGGCATAAATAATAACTCTTTAAAGCAGGGCTCCTAATGATTTCTACTTATTAGCCAGTTTTGTATTATTATTTATGTAACTGAAAAAAAACTATTATAAGGCAGAACAAAATAACACTCTCAAATTCGATCTTTTGATTAATTTAGTCAAACCTTTTGCACAGTTCCTGAGAGTTTGTTTATCTATTATTTATTTGTGCTGAGGATGTAACCCAGGGTCTGATGCATGCTAAGCAAGCATTTTGCCACTGAGCTACATCCCTGGCCCTGTTTTCGTTTTTAATGTATGTTAAACTTTAAGTTTAGAATTAAATGGTGTTTCAATTATTAATGCTGAATACATGCTAGTTATTAGTGTTGTTTTTGGTAGAGATCACTGAAAAGAACAATTTCTTAATGATTTCCATTGGCAGAGGACAGATGAGAGTGGATAATGACTGTCTTAAGGACAGTGAAGATCCGTAGATGGGTTAAGATGAGGCTGGGCTAGGCCAATCTTGCTGTTGACCAAAGAATTGTTAGAGCTGAAACCCAGTTCAGGTTCTAACATAGACTAACTGTGCATTAAATGTTGAATGACTCATGGCATGAAACTTAACAATATATTTATACACAATAATCAACACATTAGAGCATGTCATATAACCTTCATGTCAAGGGAGCTCCAGATTGGGGGACTGTGCCCCTATTATGTGAACTGGATAGAACAAGACTATATGTGCTCACACCATATATGTCAACGTATGAAAAACACACAACTTATTTACCTAAATAGCCCACCATCTATTTTATTGAGAAAGCAATAAGCTTTAGACTTTTGGCCCAATTCCAAGATGAATCTTGTGCCAGAATCCATGTCAGTGTCCTGCACATGTCTCCACAGCATTCATTTCTATATATTGAAAGTTTTCCCCCCTTTCTTGTCAAGGGAGGAGGTTGAGCCTACTGGTGGTGCAAGCCAGAAGAGCTACAGAGTTAAAATCCATGGATACAGACCTCAAACAATGACAAATGTGGGGAGGGGTCAGTGGATATACAATGCAGTCTCCTTGTCCCTCAGTTGGGATAACTCTGAGGAATATTCTGTGCTGTCTCCCAGAATGCCTCAGAAGGATTGAGCTCCACTGCTCCAAGTGGTTTGATCACAGAAGCCTTATTAGCTCTTATTCCTTTGCTGTCTCACAGGTCTACTTCCCTATCAGTGCTGACCTGGATCATTTCCCAACAGGCTACCTGTCTGGCAATCCTCATTTCATTGTATTCTTTGACGAGGGGCAAACAAACTGAGACAGAAGAATAACATGTACTAGAAAATGCTCAGAAACCATGTAACTGATCTATGAAAATAAAATTTCCACTTTTATTCCTTTAAAATAGAACTGGAAGGATAGTACTGCACCCCTCCACATGTTGTTCTTTTTTCTCACTGTCCTCTCATTCCTCAATAGCAAATAAAGCATATCATCAAAGCTCCAGGCAGCTAGGCAGACATTGTTAGTTGGCAGGCTTACTGAAGCACCATGTCTACCTCTTACTTGAGGAAGGTACATTTTTATTATGTCACTTATGTCAAATATTACTCCGCACAACTCCACCTTTATGTTGAAGTTTATTCAAAGGTCTCCTAGACAAGAATATTGAGATCCAAATGCATTTTGGGGAATAGGGTATTTTGTCACCATTACACCTGGTTTTCCCCCAAATATTCAACTGATTCTGGTACAAGACTGACTTTGGGATTTGACCTCAAATTCATAAGACTTGGTATTTTTTTCAAGTTATAGGAAAGTTATATTACATGGCAGGTTAGTTAGGTAAAGAAGTTGAGCATTCTTTTATGATGTAGACGTTAGTAAGGAATTACATATGTGGTCTTAGCACATACAGTCTTGATCTTTGAAGCTCATATAACAGGGGCAGAGTCCCCTAATCTTGGGGTTCCTTTGACCAGTTATTTTTTTTCTATCATAAAATGTAGGCGTTGAACAGAGGCTACCACCAGCACAATATTCACATTCGTTTTATTGATCTTCAAAGAACTGATTCTAAATATATTCCAGTGCATGAAGAAGAGGAGATTAACAATGATTCCATTGTGCAGCTTCACGAACCTAGTGAAGTTTTCAGCTGGTTAGAAGTCTTAGCAACTCTATATGAGTCAAGTCAGGGGGTTCAGTGGTGTGATTATATCTTGGGATATTAATGTTTCCCCTAACCTGTCAGAAGGAAGAAATAATATACAGATCTATTTATCTGAAGCTCATGGATCTGAGAAGAATATGATGTGACCAAATTTGGCTTATAATTGGCTTTTTTTTAGTCTTGGGATTGGCATCGTTCATGTTCCTTGGTATTTTTGAGTAGGTCTCAATGAAGAAAGTCAACAACTACTAATGCTAGGAGGAGCTTCTGGTGAACAAGTGCCTTACGTTTTTCCAAGAAAGAAATATGTAGAAGCTTAGAGATCTTACCAGTCATTTATACAGAAGTCTGCATTTATATATCAGCTCCTACCACTTCAATTTACCCAATGTAGAAGGACTGGATAAAGTAAGGAAAAAAATGCTCCCTTTCCTCCCCTTTTGCTCCAATGCTAAAGGTAAATTTTTAGTCAGTAACCTCTGCTCATTTCTAATCCTATGGTATACTTGACACAATGTGAAGTGTAGAAAAAAAAGAAAACTAGTTGCTTTTTGCAGAAGTTGGAGAATGTCTTTGAAAAGAAACAATTGAAAAGCAATTTAAAATGAAAGAAACATATTACTAGAAAAAATTTCAAATGCAAAATTGCAGCAATTTAATATTGAATTTAAACTTGGAAGTCTCCCAGCTCCATGTCTTAGCCAATGTAGCAATGTCCTCCCTGTGTTCTGCTTGAGTACTTCCAGTGATGGCATCTTTCCCACCTCCTCAAGGCAGCCCACTCCATCTCTGTATAACTAAGAAAATTATTCCTTATACTGGGTCATTTTCACTTTAATGCACATGAGGAAGATAGCAAATGGCTTCTTTGATTTTTTTCTAACAAAAGATTTCAAGGCATTGTCTTTATGATGAGCAACTCATGTTAAACCAATTTAATTTCCTTCTGTGACAGAGTTGCAGGTCTTGAATAAAGAGAGGAGCAATCAATGCAGGACACATCTGGACTTCACTAGAGGTTTGTGGATCTGCAAGGCATTTTCATTAATGAGCAAGGGATATCAGGCCTGGACTGTGCTATTACATGGGTCTTACTGCAAGCATGGGCACTAAACAATGCTTTGGGAGAAATCTGGGACAACATATCCCAGAGACCATGTAGGTTTCTCCTGGAGCTTTTAATTCCCCCACCCCCCACTCCCCAAGGTCTGGAACAAGAGAAGTAAGAAAATTCCCACTAAATTTGCAGAAGACACAACATTGGCAAATAAGACTGGAGGGTGAGGGGGAAATAAAAGCTGGAAATTCCTTGCGAGGCAAGAGCAGAATCCAAGGTGACCTTGACCAATTAGAAAAATGGTCTGTCAAAGAGAGGCTGACATTTGATGTTCAACAGGGACAGTGCTGGGCAATCCATGTGCTTTCCAAATCCAAACCACATGAATACCTGCTGAGGAATGGCTGGTGAAACCATCACTCTGAATCACACCTTGAATAAATGGAAACAAGACAGGGCCATTGTTTAAAGGGCTGGTATAGGCCTGGGTTTTGTGAACAGGGCTATGATGTACAAAAGCCAGGACATAATTCTTTGGCCCTATATTCCACATCAAGAGGGACTTTATTAGATGCACTCAGGCATTCAGCATGTTGGTCTTCATATGAAACACGGGAGCAGAAAAACTGGAGCAACCATCAAGGCAAAAGGGATAAAAAGCAGTCTTCCTGGAAAATATATGAGTAAAGTTGAAATGACTAAATTTGTTGGAAGACTGTTGACTCCTCACTTGCTTTTCTTTCAGCTGAGGTTTCTACATGCTCTTGACCAGATACCTGTTTTCTACATTGCTTATGAAATTCCATATTATGATGTCCCTGTTCAGACCAGTTTAGCTCATTGAGATATTCCAAATTCAGAGTAAATAGTTTTTTTTTTGATCAATGCATAGTAAATAATCCAGATTGGAAAAAATATTTGATGCTAAATGATATGCTTGTCCATAATACTATCATAGCAATCATTATGCTGATGACCAATCTGAGCAGGCATACAGTAGGTACCTAATGACTGTATGTTGTGTGAAGGAATGGAAAGAGGGATTCCCCTGATTGGTTTTCTAAATTTGACTTTCTGTCAAACTCTAATATAAGAATGCTATGAAGAAGAGTATGGTTAATATGCTGTGAGTTGTGTAAGACATTTGGAGGGATCTCTGGAAAGGCTCTTAGAATGAGGACAAAGGGAAGCTGTGGATCTAGGCAGCATTATTGGTGTCTCTAACTGGTGGAGTGCTAATATGATTTGAACTTCTCCTTTTGCTAACAACTCTGCTTAATTAACCTTCCTGAATGTAACCAAAGTACCTTGTGTGGCACCTGGTACATATAAAATGCCAGATACATGCTACTGGTTGTCCTGTGAATTTCAGAATAATTTAATACTAAATAATTTAATAATTGAATTTCAGAATTTCTTAATTTAAATTAGTTATACTGACATTGATTTCCCTGAATCGGCATTGGCATTTCAAGCTGTGCTTTGAACTCTGATGAAAAATACTGTAAGCATTTACTCAATCACCCTCAAAAAACAGTTTAATGGCTATCCAGTTTAACTCTTGAGAACTGTGCAACCTAAAAATCTACCAAAGCTAATATTCCATAATTCAACTTGAGGGAACCATACCATCAATTCTTCTTAAACAGGAGTCAGTAGTACCTTCTTCATACTTTTAATATTAGAAGATACTGAAAGACTTTTTTAAATCTTTATTTTATTTATTTATTTTTATGTGGTGCTGAGGATTGAACCCAGGTCCTCGCACATGCTAGGTAAGTGCTCTACCACTGAACCACAACCCAGCCCAGATACTATAGGTTTTGCATAGAGCCATGATCTTTAAGGAAATGGTAAACTTTCTGATAGTTTTTATAACTAAGGGGAACTATTCCTGGGTGCCTGTGATAATTATACTCATTATGATAGGCTTACTATCAACTACAATAATATAAGCCAATACTATATCTTTAGTTAAAATGAAAAGTTGAGGTGTTTAGTAATGCAAGTTTCAACTAGGTTGAATCAATAGTTTTGTTGACACATTCTGTGAAGTTGTTTAATTGTACATGGAAATGGATGTGGGGCAAATGATCGTAGATGTAAATGGTCCATCAGTGAGGAAAAACTTATTTCTCCTACCACCACATTCACCTAGATCTGAAAGACTGGGGAAAATTTTGCTAGTTTATTCCCAGTTATGATGAAAGTTCCTTGACCAGTGGTGGCAATATGCTGTTCCAATAGAGCACTTGATGAGAAATCAGAAGAGGGGAGTTTTGTTCTTGTTCTTCATTCTGAGACAAGAAGCAAAATCTTTAGGTGTCCTGCATTATCAAATATGTAAATGATAACTGTCCCTGGAGAGTTCTGAATAGAATGTGACATTAAAGAATCATCGAAAAGATGTCTTTTTTCATTTAGAAATTTTTATTGTTTTTTTTATTCTTGTTAGGTATACATGACGGTGGAGGATATTTTGATATATTATACATACATTGAGTATAACTTACTAAGATCCCATTCTTGCAGTTGTACATGATGTTCATTTTCAAAAAGCCATCTCAAAATGGAATTCTACCGTGCTGTAATGAGGGTAACTGCTCATCCAGACTTTTCCAGATTTAAAATGGAAAGTCTCACCTCCTGGGAAACTCAGTCCCAGGCAAACTGGAATGGCTAGTCATCCTAGCTATGGTAGTCTGGCTAAGAAACATTAACCAGTTGTGTGACCTTGAGGTAGTCCACTTCCCTACAGGACTTAGCTTTCACATCTGTGAAAAGAAGAATCAAGATGAGCCCTCTCTAAGTTACTTTGTAAATCTCTAGTTCTATGATTCTATGGAAGTGCATCCTCTGGGTTTGACTTTGTACCTGGTCTTAGAAAGAGATCTTGAGAGACAGTTGCAAGATCAAAGATGTCCTTGATGATATCAAAAGGTCTCCACAAACTCCTACTTTCCTCAAATAAGGAGAATCTTTGTGAACAAGCATGGATGTTGATCTGTCAATGAAGCTACTTTTATTTTCAGTCCATACCATTTACTGAGATAGCAAGTTCCAGAATATTGTTACACATTTTGTGAAGTATTACATCTAGTTTGCATTCTAAACTTGATGCTTTTTTCCCTAAACATTTAAAGTATCTTTCCTAGTTCTCTGACACTAAGCTTTGGTGAGTAAACTCATATCCATATTATTCATTCCTTCATGATGCTACTGGAGGAATTCAGAGCATGTTGCCCCAAAATATGGTGTTTTGGCATTTTAAATATTGAGGTTGAAAGGGTTTGAGAAATGGCAAGTAGAAAAGATTGTTTGGACTTTCCCTTCTCTCCTGAAGCAGGTCATAGGACCTGCACGTGATAAGTGCCCTATCAACATGCAGAGGAAAAGAACATCCTTATCCCCCAAATTGGAAGGACCCCAAGAGAAATCTGAATGAACAGATCTTCCTAAGTGTTCCCAAGTTAACCACTTTTAGATCATACCCTTTATCTTATAATGTATTCCCACAATTTTCCACTCTCTGCCCAACATAGAATAAGAATGCTCAGACTTAATCATTGGGTCTTCATTTCCTGTATCACATAAAATCTGCATTTAAAAAATGTGCATGCTATTCCCTGGTAATCTGTCTTTGTCTTTTAAATATTTAGGTCCAGTCATGGATACTAGGATGGTAGAAGAAATGTTTTTCTTCCCCTGTGTAATCAAGTTAATCAAATACCCTTTCAGCTCTTAATGCATATAGTTAGATGGTCCTAATATCATTTCAATGGATCTTCTTTGTACTTTCAGTAATACCTTATATCTATGGAGACATGGTGACCTAGTGCTCTGTGGTTTAACAGGAAGAATTAGTTTTGAAATGGTGGCACTCATTTTGTTGGTCTTTACTTTCACTGATGGCCAAAGGTTTCAGAGTGCTCCACAATTTCTTGGTGGATCCTTTTGGAGGTACAGTAGTGTAGTGGAAGCAACTTGCCCATATGATTTATGGTCCTGGTTGTCTACATACCACTTATGACTTTGAGCAAGCTATGTAACTTCTTGAGTGCAAGCTGCATGAAGGCAAGGACAATACCTGTGTTTGCTATTGCATCTCAGAATTCTAGTTTATAATTTGTAGGATATGAATTACTCTTTTAGACTCTTCCTAGTTTATAAATGAGGATAATTATACCTACTCTAAGAGTCATGGTGGTTGGAAATGAGATTATATGTTGATAAGTGCCTGAGCCTGCTTCAGAGTGAGCACTAAATAAATGTCATCCACCTTCCCAGGTATTTCCACTCAGTGACTTGGCACCTTCTCCATCACCACTTTTCTTCCCCCCTTTCCTTCAACTTTCTAAAGCATGTTGCAACCATGCCTTCTTACTTTCTACTTGGAGTTCATCTCTCCATGCTCTATACTTTTGCAAAATTCTAGAATATTATTTTATCTGGTTTTATGTTACAGGTTACAACAATTCTAACCCTTTGATCCCCTACTTTGAAGGTAGCTGCTGCTTCCTGCAGTGAACTACTTCTGTGAGATCTCAAGAGTTTTTGTTTTTTCCTTTCAACAATAATTTTGTGCCTAGTACTGTTTTATATTAAATTCTCTCTATTCAAATAACTGATATGGTTCTTGTCTCTGATGGACTCAGACTAATATAACTTGCGTAATAACCTGACACACAGTCAGTGTTCAAGAAATTTTTAAATTTTTTTGTTGATTTGATTGAACTTATTTAGTGAACCCAATCAAGCTGTTTCATTTAGGCATGTCTCCTCTGAGTGATTAATCACTTCTGTATATCCCCCCCATTGGTCAGATGAGTAACTCGAGGATCTGAAGTGAGTTGTTGAATTAAAATGTCTGTGAATGAACCCATTCCACCTGACTTTCTCAAAGCATGATCCTGGCACACTTGCATCACAATAAATTGTTTTAAAAATAGTTTCCCAAGCAATTCTTAGAAACACTATGAAATTTGGGGGCAGTATCAAGATTACTTGAAGGTTCATATATATGGTGTGCTCTCCTATCTCTGAGCCATTGCATAAGCACTTTCCTTGTTTCTAAAACAACCTTATTGACTCAGACCTCACTCTCATTCTTTGACTGAGCTTTCACTTACTCCCAAGGCAAGGTCCAGTGCCCCAGCTCTGTGCTCCCATGCTACCTGCCCCACATCCCCTCAGTGTGACACTCACTGTACTGAATTATCCCATGTAAATGTCCTCACTACTTGAATATTCTGAGGGCAAGGGCCGGGGTTTTCATTTGTGTACATCCATAAAATGTATATAGTAAGCATCAAGATTGGTTTGGAGATCAAATTAATAAAATACCTCCCATCAATAATCAGGGGGATTTTACTATGCATGCTTTATTGGTTATTTGCAGAAAAATGAAATAAAGTGCTAATGTTGATCCTGGACTTCTACCATTTACTCTTCTTCACTATTTGTCTTTAACCTTTTTTAAATTTACTATCATTATTGGCAGCCTTTTCCTCTAACAACTTAATGATCTTTTGAAAATGTTTATTGTAATTATTACATAGGAAAACGAAAATTTTGATTTGTGGAGGTGTTTTAGTCAGCTTTTTTGCTACTTCAACTAAAAGATCTGACAATGACAATTGTAGAGGATGAAAATTTATTTGGGGACTCCTGGTTTCAGAGGTCTCTGTCCATAGATAGTTCATTCCATTCCTCGGGGCTTGAGGTGAGGCAGAACATAATGGCAGAAGAGTGTGGGAGAAGAAAGTGACTCAGGACATCACATCAGAAACCAGAAAGAGAACTATGCTCAACAAAGATAAAATATACCCCAAAGGCTCACCCCCAGTGACCCACCTCCTCCAGCCACACCCTATTTGCCTACAGTTACCATGCAGTTAATCTCTATCCCGGGATTAATGCACTGATTAGATCAAGATTCTCATAACCCAATCATTTCTCCTCTAAACCCTCTGGCATTGTCTCACATATGAGCTTTAGGGGACACCTCACATCTAAACCATTATAGGAGGGAAAATGAGTCCCACTTTTAAATGACCTATCTGTGTTTGCCCTTACCATTTATCCCCACAACTTAGATTTGAGTTGGTGACACCAGACATCAAAGTATACAGAGATGGAATTTCAGAAAAGGTTAACAGCAATTCCAACTCTATGGGAAAGTGCATAAATTCATGGGTTGGCAAGGAAAATTGTCTCCCTTGACTCTTACGTTGTATAATGAGGACTTTCTACATATTTTTAAAATGAAATCTTTAGAAGCTAGCAACAAAAAGGGATCATTTATATTTTTACAAATGGATGTTTTAAATCATACTTCCAAGTTGTAGAAGATTTTAATATTTCTGCAGCTTCATTTTTCAGCCTCCTCTGGAGGAGACGTACTGTTCTTTGTGAATTAAAGGGAGGTATAGAAATGCAAATGTTGCAGATTATAAAATTGTACAAAAGGACTGTCTGCTAAATTGATTTCAAGGCTATATGGGACATTGTATGCTTAGACAAAAGGGAATTGGAAGTTAACAAAAAGAAGAGAGATTTAGGTAAAGAACTTAATGCAGAGAAGTAAGAATAGATGTGTAACTTAATAAAAATGGATTTGTGTAGAAATAAGATATTGGATTGTTCAATTTAATAATCTACCATCCTTAGTATAGTTTTTACTCTCAAATTACACCAGCTATATAAAATATCATCCTTTATTTCAAATAGGGGACAGTGTGAGAGGTACTAATACATAAGAGTACAGGAAGAATTCCATGTCATGTGTTTTACATTAAGAGCCAATTCAATGTAGATCAGGGCATATATGCTGATTTTAGATTTCTACATATGCAAATCAAGTCTCTGCTGTTAGAATTAAGATTGTGCTTACAGAGAAGGATCATTTAAAAGCATGTCAGATCTCATTTGAAGAGAAAAGATGACAATGTGGATTAATGGGAACAGTGATTAGTTTTCAGAAGTGCTGATAAGAATATCAGTTTATTTAGAGTCTGGATGTTTATTTTTCAACTGTCCTTCATGTTCCTTCCCTTTACCATCATTGTTTTGGACAGAGGTATTTTATTCATTTTTTCTTTCTTTTCATTGATAAATGAATGGGTTACAGACTTGAAACATTTTGAAATGTGAGAGCAATGCTTTGCATTGCAGACTAAAGACAAGCTGTTTCTCCTGTCTGCAGATGACATAACTCAGACCTTTCGGCTTGCTATTTGCTAACTAGAGAGTTCCTTATAAGAGAATGCATATTTTTCAGCAGAAGTCCATGGACCGCAAATTTCATGTTCTTATGCGAATCGGTGTCACCATCATAAGCAGTGATCAGGATGAGCACTTGTCAATGTGGAAGGCACACCAGAAACTGCTGCAGAGACACTGAAATGAATGAGACATCTGCCCTCCAAGGGGTTTACAACTCTATGTAGAGGAAGATACATTTTATGAGGAAGTGAGCTGAGTTTGAGGAGTGGAGAAAGGAGGGAGTGGGTGGTGAGTATGAACTTCTTGTGGAAAACTGTGACTCATAAAATGAAATATTGGTGGTGTGGTATGCTCTAAGCCTGGGCATTCATCATTATTCTAACCGTTCTCACACCAGTATTAACTGGCAGTACACTGGGAAAAAATGATACCCTTAGATGCTTTTCAGTAATACTGATAAATGAGGCCCTTTGACAAAGTAAACACATTTGGTGTTTGGTTGGGAATGAATTGTAATAAAGATCCTCTCTGGAACAACAGAAACGTACTACAAAGCTCTGAGCTTATGTTTTCCTTTCTTCATTCCAAGTGCCTGGTTAATAGCCAATAGTCAGAGATTTTTTTTTTTTTAACCTTCCAAATGCTAACTTTGACAGCCACAGATTTTTCATATGGTTTTGAATTCTGCTGGCTTTGCCATCTTCCATATTGTAGCCAGAAATAAGTCACAAAGAGATTCAGATATTATATATTGCTTTATTAAACCTATAGGGACACATTTTCTAGGAACCCAGAAACTACTGCAGGCTTTGGGAACCTACAGAATGCACGGCAGGATTCCAACCTGTGAATGGCACTGTAAATATCACTGATTACTCTCTCTCTCTCTCTCTCCCTCTCTTTTAAGAGCAGTATTAACAGCTCAATCAACTGACTAACTGAAAGGACAAATGATAGAATGGGTGACTCCTGAATTATCAAAGCTTTACATAGAGGCTCAGAGAACACCTTTCCTAATGAGTGAAGTGTCAGGCCCTAATAGCCGGTTGGTTTGGACATGGTAATCAGAAGTGAAGTAGTTAAAAGGATTGTTAATTTTAAAAACCTTGATTAGGGGTCAGGATGAGACTTGGAAGAGATCTGTAATGACAGTGTGCTTTGGGGGCAATGTGCTTGCTAACACAATGGAATATCCATTAGCTGCCATTGTCACACTTCCTTTGGTGTCAGAAGTGCACAATGACTTCAATATCTGAAAATTGGAAGGCTACTATTTGTCAATAGAAGCACAGGTAATCTTTTCAGGGTGTTAAATTCAGGGGTGTGTGTATGTGGGGGGTGGCAGGACATATCAGTGTAGCATATTGTACGAAATCTTTTTTTCTCCAGAGTCGTCCTGCCCTGCATATGCTTGCTTATTAACTTTCCTATTCTGTTTAACCCATTTGACAGGAACCCCACAATCACAGGCCAAATCTCATCTTGAAGGAGGGAGGAGGACTAGGAGATGTGTTTTTTTTTTTTTTTTTTTAAATCAAGATATAAGAATGCTGGAGTGTAGCTCAGTGGTATAGTTCTTGCCTAGAATGAGTGAGGCCCTGGGTTCAATCCTCAGCATCCCGCAAAGATATGAGGATTGATTCTTTAAATATTTGGGAACAGAGTGAAAAAAGTGTTTCAGTTCCTATTCTTTCTCAAAGAATTTGATGGGAATAAGTTTTGTTGGTTTTTCTAGTTAATCTGTGGAAACAGTTTATTTAAAGCTGTCTCTAACACATACCACACAGCAGGAACTTGGAAAAAAAACTGTTGAGAAAATAGAGGTAATATGAAATTGACAAGTGGTTCATGGATTTGTCTAAAGGGAAGAAAATCAGTGGGATATACACAGAATTTCATCCAGCATCAATGTGTTTGTAAGACATGTATGTAAAAAAAAATGATACTTGTCCAGAAAAGTAGTCTTAGGTATGGCACATACATCTAAAATGTTCTAGGATGAATTGAACTGCTCACAGGAATAATATATTTCTGTGGCTCATGTGGTATGCTGTAGCTATTTCGTTAAAATTGTAATCACCAGATCCTTCAAAAACATCCTAAGGATTCATTTGGATTTGGGGCAATTATTCCATCTAAGAAGCAACATGAATTCTTAGTCTCAAATCATAGACTTTCTGTGATATATAGAGGGAGATGGCTATAGTTTGAAGATATTTCCCAAAAGTTCATGTACTGGAAGCTTAATATCTAAACTCATATGTTAATGGTTTTTGGAAGTGGAGCCTTTTTTAGACAATTAGGTGCTAGGAGCCACAACCAAATAATATGATGCATGGCACTTTTGGTTGTAAGGTGACGCCAGCTAGCCATTGAGATGATATGATTATGTTAAGATTTACATTCATATGGAAATTGGACTCCTGCTGTTCACCTTGGCCTACTACTCATGTTACAGGACTCCTGGCGAGTTCCCATTGGTTGGGGAAGGACAGTAGGAGGGAATTCCAGGGGAGGTCCTGGGCCCCGGGTTCTGGTAGACAGGACCACCTGGGTGGACCGGCTTGCTTGCCGACGTGTATGGGGTATTGGCGGCATTTTCAAAAATAAAGTTTTGTTCCTGCTTGAGTGGCTCGTGATTCTGTGCCCAGCCAGACTGCGGCAATTAGGATTAGATGAGGGCATCAGGGTGGGACTCCCAAAATGGCATTAGCAGCTTTACACAAAGAGGAAGAGGGACAATATCTAACACCTTTGCTCTGTCTTGCCATGTGATGCCCTCCACCATGTTATGATGTAGGTAGCAGGCCCTCACCACATAATGAGCAGATGCCACCAGTATCATGCTTTTGGACTTCTCAGTCTCCAGAACCCTGAGGAAAGTAAACTTTTATTCCTTAAATATTATCTGGTCTCAATATTTTGTTAATAGGAATAGAAAATTGACTTGAACAGAGAGATAACCAAGATTCAAACCATCCATCTCCATATCAATTCATTCATCTATTCATTTATTCAACATATATTGGACAAATGCAATGGATGAATTGTTGCAGTAAGAGAAGTCTGACAGTTTCCATGGGATAGGGACCTTATTTATTTTTTCTACATTGTATCCCCATCACCTAATATGGTATATATAATATATAGCATATGCTTAACTGATGCATTGTTGACAAGTAAATGAATAAATATGGGGGGAGACAGATACAAATAGAAGTGATTATAATGGTAGACAAAGTGAAATCAGTGGTATAATCTCAGTGCACTGAGGGAAAGACACAGTGAACTCCACCTTCAGTAAGGTTGATCAAGAAAGATTTGGGGTAGAAGATAACATTTAAATAAACATTTTTTTTTGGAATGAGTAAGATAGGATAAGCCACACACACACACACACACACACACACACACACACACAAACACATGATAAAAAGAGCATCTAGGCTACAGTAACATCAAAGACAAAGATTATCACAAGGTAAAAGTGTATGCTATGTTCATATTTTTGGAATGCTGAGAAGGATATAATGACGGACAGGACTGGGAAAAATGGCAATGCCACATCATGGGAGGCTTTGAATATCCTAAGGTATCTGTGCCTTACTGAATGTTTTAGACAACAGTGATAGAATTCAACCTACTAACCAAAGCTTTATTAAGTACCCACTAAGTGCATACATTTTTTATATAAGGAGTATTTGCTTTTACAGAATATGCAGTTATGACATGCAGTTAACTGTCATTTCCTTCAGGAAATGTCTGCTGATCCAAGTCTGTAGCACTCTATTTTTTCTTCATCATAACACTTTTCATGGTGTAGTATAATAATTTTTCTTTTAGTTTTTAGTGTCCTCCCCTAAACTAAAGCTCAGGCTGAAACAATGTCTACCTTGTTTATGGTTATAATCCCAGTGCTCAGAACAGTCCCTGGCATGTAGTAGGTATTCAATAAATACAGGTTGAGTAAACCAATAAGAAATGAGCCAGTACATGAATCACGTGACAATTAATTTGCTATATCTACAAAATGCAGAGGTGCCCTTTATGGAACATTCCTATCGTAAGATGGAAAGAATTCCTTTATGAGACCAGAGAGTCTATGCTAGTTAAAGATGAAAAGCCCCCCAAATGGGCAGGTTTCTGTGAAATATAGGGGAGTGGGTTACAAGTTGAGAGTTTCCATTTAGCGATGAGTTTTCTCTAAGAAGCTTTAAGTCTCAAGGTTTGCAAAGGAAATTTTAATGAATACGTGTTGATTTCTAAGATGGTGGGATAAGTTCATGTGAATAATATTTGTCGTTTCTAAGGAATACGATGAGGATAGAATTTGTTTTGCAAGTTGCAAGGGACAAGTTAGTTGGACTAATATAGCTTTGAAGTACAGTGTGCATCAGTGCACTAGTGATTGATGCAAAGAGTAGAGGTCTGGCAAGTATTTGTAGAGCCCAGTAAATTTTTGTTGAATGACTATGTTCATTTGTTGTGATGCATTTTCTAGGAAGCTCCCACCCACATATTTATCCCATCTTCTTTGCCATTAGGAAGCAGAGTCTGTGTTCTTTCAATTTGTAACTGCCATCTCCAAAAAACACAGTAGAAATGAAGCTACAGGGATTTTTGGATATGTCAGAAAAGATGATATGGTTCTTTCTGTCTGTCTGGTGGCTTTCTTTCATATGTCTCTGTCTCAGAATAATCACCTGTGGGAGCCAGTCATCATTCTGTGAAGGAAACCACATTTCTAATAAAGAGATGATATGGATGTTTTCTTTAATACCTGGAAGCTAGAGGGGGAAAGAAAGATCATCATGAACACAGAAGAGGGACCTTTAGGGAAGAAAAGGGAGATATTGGGGAATGAAATTGATCAAAATATGTTATATGCATGTACAAAAATGCCATAGTGAAACTCAGTATTTTGTATAATTAATATGTACCCAGAAAGGAGATCATATGGAAAAACACATCTAAAGAGGAACCAACGGCTTGCTGATAGCCATGAATAACCATCAAACATGTGAGTGAATGAACCTTTGGATGGTCCTAGCTCCCAGTCATTGAGACCTCCAGCTGAGACCCCAGACACAGTAGAGCAGATACATATTATGTTTACTGTGTGTCTGAATTTGTAAGCCAAAGAAATGATGACAGATAATAAGTGGTTATTTTTTCTTTAAGTCACTAATTTTGTGGTGATTTGTTACTCAGTAACAGATCATTAATACATTAGAACTCTTTTCACCAGACTGGTGGCTTAAATTTTTAAAAAATCATAGATACATTTGAAAATCATAAGAAAGCAAAGGTGGTCTGCACAGTCCTTGCCTTCTGGTGTTTATATCTTTGTTATAACCCCTGACCTTAAGTGTGAGTAGGACATTTGGCTGGCTCCTTACATAAGACTCCCTCTTGGATCTTGCCATCCTTGTTGTTTTCATGAACCAAGCGCCCATGAATTCTACAACTATAAAGAAATGAATTTTCCCAAAACCAGAGTAAACTTGAAAGCAGACTCTTCCTAGTTAAGCAAGAACATGAGAACAGAGCCCAGGCTCACATCTTTATGGCACCTTTAGAGAGGAGCCTGCTAAGCTATGTGTGGACTCCAGACCCACAGAAACTGTGAGATAATAAATGTGTGCCTGTGGTTTTAAGTCATTGTATTGGTGGTAATTAGGTATGCAGCATAGAAACTGGTACAAGCTATAGGTGTTCTCTAAGAAAAATCTAGAGACATTTATGTGAGTCAGACTTCCATCACTGTGAAACAATACCTGAGAGAATTCAACTTAGAGGATAAAAGGTCTATTTTGGCTCACCAGTTCAGAGGTTTTAATCCATGGTCACTTAGCTCCATTGTTTCTGGGCCTGTGTTGAGGCGAAACATCCTGGCAGGGATTATGTGGTAGAGCAAAACTGCTCACCTCATAGTGGCCATGAAGCAGAGAGAGAGAGAAATAGCAAGAGAAAAGGTCTGGGGATAAGATAAACCCTTCCAGGGCATGACCTCAGTGACCTACTTTCTCCAACGAGGCCCTGTCTCCTAAAGTTGCCACCATCTCCCAATAACCCATTAGCTATGAATCCATAAATGGATTAATCCATTGATGAGGTCAGAGCCCTCATGCCCCACTCACTTCCTTAAGGCCCCACATCTGAAAACTCCTGCATTGGGGACTTTACCTTCAACACATAAATTTGGGGGAGGGCACTTAAGAGTGAAAGCATAACATACGTATATGACATGTATACGCAGTATTCTTATGTGATGGTTTGGGATGTTTAGGGACCCGTGATTCCAGTGAGTGGAGGCCAGGTTAAGATTTAGTGCTCTAGGGTGTTTGCCTTTAGTCTTATGCAGATGAATGAAATGCCTGGTGGATTTTCTTTTTTAAAAAATATTTTTTAGTTGTAGATGGACACAATACCTTTATTTGGTTTATTTATTTTTATGTGGTGCTGAGGATTGAACCCAGTGCCTCACATATATGAGGCAAGTGCTTTGCCACTGAGCCCCAGCCCCAGCCCTGGTGGATTTTCTTTGTGACTTTTTTAATATTGAATATTTTATTTACTTAATTGGTCATTACCTTATAATTGAGCATTTTCACCTCCTGATTGAATTTTCTGTATTTCTGAATCTTTGGAGATGCATCATTGGAGCAGTTTCATATTCTTGTTCTGTGCATAGAAGGAATCCACCTGCACTCACTCTCTCCATCTCCCATCCCTGCCTTTCTTGGGGAAAACCAGAAGGAAGATCAGCAAACTCCAGCAATTAGTACACAAACTGGCATAGTAGAGAGTAATGCTAATGAGTTAATCATTCACATATGCTAATGAGCACAGTTCAGTAAACGGTTTACATTTTCCTTATTTTTCACTGGGAAGTTAAATTTAAGATACAACAAACTTATTTCTTTTGATCATAATGAAAATGCAATACAGATGAAAATCTCTCCCTACCTCACTGTTAAAGCAAGTGTTTTCTTTACCGTCTTTCTTCATTAATAATTGCTATGCTCTAATAAAATTAGAGGATGTAGAAAATAATACTTATTATGAATTTTCTAACACTGGCAGGCAAACATTCTCATTAAAGTCAGTTATCTATGTTTTGTTGTTTAAATAAATGTCTGTAATTCTTGCCTTTTTTTTTTTTTTTGGTGCTATCCATTTCTTTCCTGAAGAAGCACAAGCAAGCTCTGACAACATCAATTCCCATTTTTGAGGGTACTGAAATGAGGATCAGTTTTTCTAAGGCTAAGTGGAATTGCATGTGGAGCTCCAAAGTATTTAGAAACAAAGGACACAATGATTTTCTGCCTTCCCTTCCTCTTACTGTGAACAGTGAACCCAGGGAAGACATCGAACAAGTGTCCATGAAGCTCTCTGGAACCAGCTTCTGCATTAGGAATAGCTGGTTTGTGGAGATGTCCCCATCTGCCCCACACGTGGGGAAGGCGGCCTGCATCTGGGCTAAGTGTGGATGGTGTGGGAGAGTCCACTTGCCCTCTTGGTAAATGACAGTGATGCAAGTCGCATGCAGGCATGCTGACTGACTTAATCTTTCTCTACTTTCCCAATCACAAACAATTTGGCTTTGCCTATTAATTTTTGTAGATACCATTAAAAGGAATACCATAGCTAATGTTATATCAGACCCAATTACGCTAGTGAACTGCTTCTATTTTTTTTCTTTCATGCTGTGGCATTTCCTTTTCCCTGAAAACACTCTTTCACTCAGTCTAGCAATTAACTGCTTGAACAGTATAATAAGGAAGCAATTAAGAGGTGACAGAGAAAAATTAACACTCCATTTCACATTAAAGGCTAAGTGAGTATCCTTGCCATTGTGAGTTAAACGTGTCTTTGAAAACCTGTAGTTTGGATGTATTTTCCTTTTGAATAAGGAGCCCAGCTCCATGTTTTTTTGTCTAGCATCCCAATCTGAAAATGGATGATAACTAATTGGGTGCTGTCTGCTTAAACAGGCTATATTAATTGCAGTTTGTTCTCCTGTAAGTGTCAAGGAAAACAAAATCTTTGTAATGTGTAGGCATAATGTACGGCTGCCTTCATTTGAATATGCAGGCCATGTCCTAGTGCAAATAAAGCAAACTCCTAGATGCAATGTTGCCATGGCAGGCAGCATTTGCATAATAAATAACAGCTATCATGAGACTTTCTTTATGAAGTTCTCTGTTGTGTTGTCAGCTGTAAGGGCCTCCACTAAAGCAGCCAATATTGAGGAAGCAGAGTATGTTTTGCTTGCAAATGCAACATCCCAACCCAAGTCACTGTCAAGAATACTTTATTTTAGTGTTGCTGGCTAAATGGGATGGATTACGTTAAATACATACATGGAATACGTGGTGAACTGTATCAACACACATCCACAAGATGACAGCAATATGACTTAACTCCAAGACATTTGGTTGGATTAAGTCAGGAACATATCATTAGCTGACTCTCAGTGCCAAGATATTTCAGTGCCATACTGGTATCTGGAAGCTCATCCTCTGTCATGCAAGCCTGGGTCAAACAAGTTAGAAAATTCCTCTTATTTTTGGTTATAGGGGTTGGAATGACATTGAAAAGATGGGGAGTTCTCAACAGCTTTATCCTCTGGGATTCTAGTGTCCTAATATCTTAAGGATACGGGATACTAGAAGTCTCCCAGTGCTTGTTTCGGGGGCTTTCTTCTAGGCACTGTGGGTAAATTTACTTTGAGTTAGTATTAGCACAGGAGACTGGCAGAGTTGTTATTTTTCCATTGACTGTTAGTTCTTCCCTTTTACTGCTTTCAGAAACTATTCTTCGCTGCATATTTCCTGGGTCTTAGAAGGACAGAAGTTTAATTGTGTATACTTGTGCATATATATGTATGTGTGTGTTTCTCTACCACTAGCTGAAGTAAATGGAATGAGATTAATTAAGAGCCTTGCTTTGCATGGATTTAGACATTCTGCAGATCTATTTGGTCCAGATGAGAACCTATAGTTTGTTCCTGATGGGGTTCAGGACCTGCTATCCCAAAATATGACAGCTTGGTATAAAAAAATTAAACTGAAGGAATTTGGGAGATGGCAAGTGCAATACGGACTTTCAGAATATTTCCTGCAGAAGATCATAAGACCTCAGGTACGATGTCACTTCCCCATACCCAGAAGAAAGGAGCATCTCTGTCCCAAGAGAGAGGAGCACCAAGAAATCTGAAGGACAGGCTGGTGCCCCCAGTTTACTACTCTTAATGTAGGACAGACGAGGCTGGACACTTGAGGAATTAGCAGGAAGCAGGTTTATTAGCTGTAGCCGTCCAGAGTGGGTATTGCCTAAAAAATTTCTGGACCTTGAGTCTGGAAATTCTTTAATTTTTATACTCAGTGGGGTGGCTACATGTTAGTGGGTGGGTACATAACAGTTACTCTTTGTCCCATATTTTTAGGCTAGACAGAGGTTTCAGAAGTCTTTACCATAGAAAGCAGAAGTAACAATTCTGTGCATCATCAAGTTTGCAGGCAAATTTAGCTTTTGCAAGACAGTGACTTGGCTCTCACAGAAAATAGAAAGTCTCAAACCACATTGAGTTCTTTGCAAACATTTTTGCCGATATTCTCTTAATAAGAACAATCATGGTGAGGGCCTCTAGAGAAGCTTAATTATGACTCTTTGGAGGAGGAGGGGGTACCAAGGGGGTACCATTACACTCTTGGTTCATACTTTTTTTATCTTATCACATTTTTATATGACTTTCTACTCTTCACCAAACCTTGCATAAGAACACCCAGGATTAACTCTTTCCTCAGGTCTGCATTTCCTTATGTTAAATAAATTTGTATGTTTTTCTCTAGGTAATTTGTCTTTTGTTACATAGATCTAGTTCAGAACCAAGAAGGGCAGGGAGAAAAATATTTTTTCTTCCCCTACATTCCTAAAGAAAGAAATCATTACTACCACCATCATCATCACTTTTGTTATTACTCGTGTAACTATTAGGCACCGATACTGTGGTTTAAGTGGTTTCAGGTACCTTATCTCATTTAATCCTTACAATCCTTATAGTCTCTGTCTTAGGCCTGAGGAAATTGAAACTCGGTCTCCTTCTGTGTCTCAGTAAGGGTCACAAACTTTGTCAGAGCCAGGATTTGAATGTTTCACTATTACGCTCCAAAACTCATGTTCTTTTCACCATACACAGTGCCCCACGGGTAGGATTTGAAGAACTGAACATTCATGAGACCGTCCTTGAACAATTGCTTTTTTAGTGACTATAAGAAGCACTGTATTTTTTTTCTTCAAGCCAATGAAAATGGCAATAATCATGAGTGGAAAGAAAGGTGCAACAAATCTGGACCTGATTCTCACCTCTTTATAGCCTGATTTATAAGGGCAAAGAAGTTAGAAAGAAGCCTGCACTAGATGGAGGCCTAATAGATTCTTTTTATTTCCAAAAAGAAAAAAGAAGGAAAGAAAGAGCCCATGGCCAAACCTCAACAACTAATTTTCAACTTGTAAAAGCTCAGAAAGATAATCTAAGCCATTAAGGATTATATATTATGTATTTTTCTAACATTTCATCATCTTAAAATTTACTTACTCATATGAGAACTTCTGTTCAGGTGTCTTTATAGAGCAATTTTCTGTAGCCAAGTTATACATCTTAAAATAATGACTCATAATGGAAATTGGGCATGAGGTGGCTGCAGCATTACCTAAAGGGCACCATTAGAATATGCTTCATTACAAAAAATAAACACTTGGGTACTTCAGCTTTTAAAATGAAGTCCTTAAAAGCAAGAAATCTGTGGCAAATGCAGTAATAATATTTAGTAATTATGGAGAGAGTGGTGAAAATAGCAAATAATGACCAGTTGGAGAACATGGAAAGATTGTGTTGTTAAGATCTGTCCTGTACCTTCCAGAAGAATTTAGGTATCAAAAAGTGTTTCTTGCAACCTAATTTTCTTTCTCTTCTTTGTAGTTTCCGTCAATTCTGATCTGCTGTGGTGTCAACCATGGTTTTGGAGGCAAGGGTCTTTCTTTCTTTTTGTATTTTTTGGAGGCAAGGGTCTTTCTTTCTTTTGGTATTTCTTTTAAATGAACATGTTCTTCAAGTTACATCATTGTATACTCAATAAAGCCATTCTTGTATTCTTGAAGTTTCCCCTTCCTGCCCATTGATGGAGTTTTATATTATCAAAGAAGCCAGCCTTTTTTCACTCTTGAAAATAAATCTTTGCAAAAATAAAAATCACTCTTCCTTTTCATTACTGGGATAACTTGGGTGTGAGGTAGTAACAAATTCATGTTTTATTACTAGAAAGTAGGTGGGTTGTTTTACTATCGTGGACTGGGCAGAGTTTTCCCCAGTGTGCATAATATCTATATCCCTAATATCTATATCTATATCAACCACAACCACCTTTCAAAGAATTCTTCAAAAAGTAATGGTAACAGTACTTGTTTGGTACACTTCTACCCAGTCAGGAACTTGCACAAGGAAGCCCTTCATCCCATGACCACCAAGAGGATGAGTAGACGTAGCAGAGATGAAAGTGATCATTTATGTAATGTATTTTAAGTTTCGCCATTCATATCAGAAATGTGTGGTAGATATTAAAAAATATGTACATAATGACTTTCCTCTAAGGGAACTATACAAAATTTTAGAGGAGGGAAAGACCAGGGTTCTTGATAAGGTCGCCTCCATGAATTTCAAATGATGGAAGCTGATGAGACTTGACTCTTTTGTGTACCTTCATAACCTGTAAAAGGGAGAGACTTTAGGATATTTGTTTCTCTCTCCTCTCCAGTTTGCTGCCTAAGGCAGTGAAGAGAACACTTAAGTCTCACTCTTTTCCTACTCCTGGCTCAGGAAATATCAGGTGCTCTCAAGCTCATCACATCTATCAACCCCGAAAAAGAACAACATGCTCTTCAAGAAATTCTATTTCCCTAAACTTTTCTGAATTTGTCCAGGACATTGTAGCCAATGCACTAAGACAATCCTTTTCAGGATACTTTATTTTATTAATTTTTATTTATATATGACAGCAGAATGCATTACAATTCTTATTATACATATAGAGCACAATTTTTCATATCTTTGGTTGTATACAAAGTAAATTCACACCCATTTGTGTCTTCATACCTGTACTTTGGATAATAACGTCCACCACATTCTACCATCATTTCTAACCCCATGCCCTCTCCCTTCCCTTCCCACCCCTCTGCCCTATCTAGAGTTCCTCTATTCCTCCCATGCTCCCTCTCCCTACCCCAGTATGAATCGGCCTCCTTACATCAGAGAAGACATTCAGCATTTGTTTTTTTTTAGAATGGTTAATTTCACTTAGCATTATCTTCTCTAACTGCATCCATTTACCTGCAAATGTCATGATTTCATTCTCTTTTATTGCTGAGTTCTATTCCATTGTGTATATATACCACATTTTTAATCCATTCATGTATTGAAGGGCATCTAAGTTGGTTCACAGTTTAGCTATTATGAATTGTGCTGCTATAAACATTGATGTAGCCATGCCCTGACATTTTTGGCTAAACTTGTCCGTTGCTACTACCCAAGAGACAAAAAGAATTGTCAAACACTTTCAGAAGGAAGTTATATGATATGGTCACTGATAAAGTACAAAACCACTAAATATATCAGGAGTACTTTTAACTGGGGTTTTTGTTTTATGAATCGCAAATGGACAGACATTAATTTTAAAAACTAAATGCAGTGAAAAATAGTGTTGCATGTATCTGTGAGATACTATGCATACAGCCTTCATATCATGCAAAATATATTTTTCTTCCAATGTTCTTGGTCTTTGGGCTGGGAATAATTAAATTAGAGGGGTTTTATACTTTAGCCAAATTCCTGGAGCCCTCTTGTCCTATTGTTCTTAAAGCCATTCCTCCTTAGTGGTCCATAGCCATCATGTCTCCCTAGCCATTTACAGAATGAACTGTAATTCAGGACAGGGTAACAATTTTCAGCTCCAAATATGATATAGATGGATACATTTGTAATTTACCACTTTGTGATATCAGAGTCTAGTTTGCTATGGCTGGATTAAAAAATAAGTCTGGCTTCTGAGTTCTTGTTTTCCTCTCCTACTCATAGAAAGAGCCTGTCCTTTCTAATGAGCCTATCCTTTCACATAGTCATCTATGTGCTATACTGCCTTACTCCCCCACCTACCTATACTATGCACTTTCTCTCCTAAATCCCACACTCTTGGGCATGTGCCTAACCTGGGATAGATCCCATGATCTTCCTTCCCAAATTCTCCTCCTTTCCTTGAGGACCTTTCTCATTTCTAATTGTTTACTTTAAAAAAGTGCTTCTTGGGCTGGGGATATGGCTCAGTTGGTAGAGTGCTTGCCTTGCATGTACAAGGCCCTGGGTTCAATACATAGCACCACAAAAAAATGTGTATCTCATTGTACTAGCAATGTCTCTGCTTCCATACCTGTCCAGTCCTCTTGAGGCAAGGGTATGAAGGCAATAGGTCAGAGGAAAGAGTTGTCATGCTTTTAGCCCACAGCTGTCACTTTACCCCTCAAATCTCTACTTCCTGTTTGTTCACCTTCCTGCTAGTCAAATTCTGTCTTACTACATATGAATATTTTCAAGTACTCATATACACATATAGTTAATTTGAATTGTCAACTTGATTGGATTAAGATATGCCAAGAATTAAGAAGGTTATGGGTGTGTCAATGAGGGTGTGTCTAGGAATGATTGGCATGTGGGACAGCCAACTGAAATGGAAACCCTCCCTAAGTATGGGCAGCACTGACCAATAGTATGATGGCATGGATGGAATAAAAGTTGGAAAAACAAGGAAGCAGCAACAGATACAAGCTTGATTCTTCTTGAATGGGTTCTTGATTGCTGCTGCAGTTGTCTGAGGATATCAATTCTTGCTTCTTTACTTTTCCAAAGTGGGTTCTCCAGAGGCCTTTGGTCTAGGACTAGGGTAGCACCGTTGATCCCTCTTGTTTTGGAAATTCAGTCTCTTGGACTGCACAGCTACTGGTTCCTGTAGCTCTCCAGCCTGCAGACATCCATTGTGGATTATCCAGCTTCTGGTCTCATAAGCCAATGTAATAAGTCCCTCTTTTATAATTATACTTCCTGTTGATTCTTTACCTCTAGAGAACTCTGACTAATACAGCAGCCATAAGATGACTTTTTGTCTATTGGGAGAAAAGGAAGCATACTTATATCTCACATGTAATTAAAAATGGGATTGTTGAGCGCACCCATGAAGACCTCCATCAATTATTTACAATTTGTCTTTGGTCCTCTCACCAGAATCTTGCTGAAGCCATGTATTAAATGTGAACATTACTTACTTTGTCAAAAAACCTTTTCTGGTGATGTTTTTATAAATATATTCTCTGTATAATCATTGGACCAGTATGAGATAAGTATCTCTCAATAATAGCTAACAATAAAACTTCATGGGGAGCTAAAATTGAATTAAAAATACAAGTAATGGGCTGGGGATGTGGCTCAAGCCGTAGCACGCTTGCCTGGCATGCATGTGGCCTGGGTTCGATCCTCAGCCCCACATACAAACAAAGATGTTGTGTCTGCCAAAAACTAAAAAAATAAATATTAAAAATTCTCTCTCTCTCAAAAAAAATTTAAAAAATACAAGTAAAAAATACACAGAAAGTTAAAATGTCAAGGGGGAAACCAGAGTTAGCTGTGTCCTATGTTGTATTGTTATAGGACTTGAGAAAATCTTAGCATTTTAGAGCTGGGGGGTGGGGACATGACACTTTGAGATCATTCTAACACTCCAATTTTGTAAGTGGAGAACTAGGCCCAGAGAGAAAGGAACTTACCTTAGGTTATATGCTAGTTAGTGGAAAAGAAGAAATGAAACTCCCAGATACCAGTCTGTCACTGTAGGGATGTATGGGCCTTTCATGCAAAGAGAAAACAAGCATGAGTACTCAGTGTAGCCACAAATTTGTATTAGATATATGGGTTAAATTATGCAATTAATTTCAACACCTTTATTGCCCACCACAGTGAAAATAAAGACCACAGAAGGAAAATTATGAATAGCAGGTTTGTTACTTACAGCCACTAGTATTTCCTTCTGTACAAGTGTTTCTTTAGATTTGTGAACCCAGATCTAATCCAGAAGCACAGCATGTGTCAGTTCACACTGTGTCATGTGACACAAAGCTACTTAATATAACCTGACTCAGAGTGACATTTCTATTGCCCTGTATTACAGTAGAAAGAAATAACACTTTCTTTCACAAGTGGGTAATTATCTCTGCCAGTTGATATTGTTTTGCTATTTGCAGGTAGAAATGGAAAGCAGGTATATTCTTGAGAGTGCATCCTTAAAGAAATACCAGAATGAGGAATTTGTGGAAAACCTATTTGATAAGGTCACAGGAGTTCAGGCAAAATGAATGAAAGAGAATATGTTTAAAGAAAGATGTATGCTTGCCTTGAGAAGTAGTTTGGATGAAAAAGTATAAAAACTTACATAGGAAATAATCTCATAAAGTAGGACAGTGATTCCAGCTAGGAGCTCATTGAAAAGAAAGGGCAAATATCTAAGCCTTCCTTATAGAGATAGCCACAAGGAAGTTACCTGAACATAACAAGATAAATGGTTTTACAGAAAACAATAACACCCACAACATTAATAACACACACTTACTTATACAGCAAGCATTACTCTAAGCACTTTATGTGTTTGAAGTCTTATTCATCACAGCTACTGTATAAGGCAGTTGTTTTTATACTTAATATACAGTTAGGGAAGCTGAAGCCTGGGAGGTTAGGTGTCTTTGTTTGCTGGAGGTGTCATAACAAAGTACCATAAACAAAAGAAATTTATGGTCTCACTTCTGAAGTCTTAAAGTCGGAAGATCAAAGTGGATATAGGATTGTTTTGTATTACTGAGGCCTATGAGGGAAGGATGTGTTCCATGCCTTTCTTCTTGACTTATGGATGGACATCTCTTTCCTATGCCTATTCACACTATCTTCTCTCTATACATTTCTTTCTCTGTCCAAATTTCTACTTTATGAGGACGCCAATCCTATTAGCCTGGGGCCTGCTGTTAACTTTGATTTTATTACCTCTGTAAAGATCTTCTCTTCAAATAAGGTCACATTCTAAGATACTGAGGATTATGACTTCGATATATGAATTTGGGGAGGGGGAAAACAATTTAACCCATAATATTAGGTAATGGGACTCAAGTCCCCAGGAGGAGGGAGAAGCTGTAACACAAACCTAGGCAGTTTGCTCTAAACCACAGCTTTATGGTATCTCTCAATTTTGAAATCAACATCAGTATCAACATTAATATCAATTTTATGTGAAGTAGGAAAAAAACCCTGTGAAATCTGTGTAGCCTAATAATGTAAAACTGTTTCTTTTCATTTCAAAAGTTGAAATCAGACAATGGCCAAGCTTAGAACATTATCTGTTGGAAAACATTGCCTGGAGGTCAAGCATGTTTTGATCATCATTTTCACTGTTGTGAACAAAAGACCTGAGAAGAACAACTTAGAGGAGGAAAAGTTTGTTGGGGGCTCCCAGTTTCAGAGGTCTCAATCCATGGCTGACTTCATTGCTCTGGGCCTGAGGTGATGGTGGAAGGATGAGGAAGAGGAAAGCAGTTCAGGACATGGCACTTAGCAAACAAAGAGAGCGCTCCACTCACCAAGGACAAAATTTAAACCCCAAAGGCTTGCCCTCAATAACCCATCTTCTCCAGCTGCACCCTACCTGTCTTTCACTATCACCCAGTTAATCCCTATCAGGGGATTAATGCACTGATTAGGTCAAGGTTCTCATAACCTAATCATTTCACCTCTAAACTTTCTTGTATTGCCTTACATGGGAACTTTTGAGGGATGCCTTGTATCTAAACCTAATAAAGAGTAAGGATACTTCTCTTCTCTGACTCATATTCTGTTATACACTACACACAACCTGTATTCATCAGTTTTATATCACTGCAATGAAATACCTAAAGCAAATTACTTATGAAGAAAAGATATTTATTTAGTTCAATGTTAAAGTTCAATTCGGTGGCTCCACTGGATGGGCCTCTGGTGAGGGCCTAAATACAGACAATATTACATCATGGCAGGAGCACGTGGGGAAGCTAGCCATTACATTATGAAACAGGAAGTCAGAGGTCAGGATCAGGCTTTTATAACCACTTACTATTATGAGAACTCACTTTAGGAGACAGTATACCTTTACAAGGGCAACACCTCAGGACTTCCCACTAGGTTCCACCTCCCAACGTCTCCATAATAAGATTGAGCTGGACCCTTGGGAGACAAAAAGCATCCAAACCAAAACAGTCATTGTGCTAAACACAATTACCGCCTTGTCCTGAAAACTTTTACCTGCACTTTCCTACATTGTCTTAGTCTATTTGTGCAAACATAGCAATATAACTGAGATTGGGTAATTTCTAAAAGTCAGAAATTTATTTCTTACAGTTTTTGAATCTGGGAAGTCCAAGGTCAAAACACTGACAGTTTTGGTGTCTGCTGAAGATGCAAAATGGCATGTTGAATGCTGCATCCTTCAGAGGGACAAACATGGTATTCTCACATGGTAGAAGGGATGAAAAGGTAAAGGGGGATTAACTTTATGTCCTCACATGGTGAGCAAGCAGAAGAACAAAAATGTGACAGCTAGTTCCCTCTAGCACTTTCATAAGGTTGCTACTCCCATTTATGATGTCTCTGCTCTCATGATCTAATAATCTCCTAAAGTTCAACCTCTTAGTACTATTAAACTAGGTCAAGTTCAAACACATCAATTTGGAGAGAGACATACTTTCAAACTATGGCATACCTCTAGGTCTTTACCTCTGTCTTTCTTCCATTTCAAATGCTTTCAACACCTCCTGGTAAAATTTTATAGATCTTTAGAAGCATATCTCAAATTTCATCTCTCTCTTGGGATCCCTGACCATATGTGGTCCTTTGTTTTTTTGAACCCAAAAATGTTATTGAAGATATATCATATGATTACTCTTATGACACTTAGTTTTATGTACTGAATGTTTTTGTCCACCCTCAGTTCATATATTCATAGAATTTAGAAGTGGAGCCTTTGGGCAATATTAGATCATGAAGGTAGAGCGCTTATGATTGCAGTTAGTGCCCTTACAAGAAGAAACAGGAGAGTTTGCTTTCACTCTCAGCTCTCTGCCATGCAACGATACAACCCAAATGTGGCCATCTGCAAATCATGAAGAGGGCCCTCACGAGACACCAAATCTTCTGGCACCCTGATCTTGGACTTCCCAGCTTCCAGAACTGTGAGAAACAAATATTTGCTGTTTAAGTCACCCACAGTCTATGGTATTCTATGTTATATTAGCTTCAGTTGACACTTATCATATATGTGCATCTTAATCTTTCATTCTTGTTTTAACTTCATTTACACACTCATACAACACCTTTTATTTTCCCTGTGATTCTAGTGTGAGCAGGAAGAGTCTATGTCCCTCTAAAGCAATGTTAAATTTGTCATATAGGGAAGGGGATGAAACTAAAGGAGTGGACAGTGTCATTTTAAAAGACCTTTTCCTATATTACATATCCCAGTTTATCAAGTGGCCCAAATACTTCAGGTAGTAAACATCATAAACTTAAATTATTTTTCTTAATAAAAACAAATGGGAGGGGCTGAGGCTGTGGCTCAGTGGTAGAGCACTTGCCTCGCACATGTGAGACACTGGGTTCAATCCTCAGCACCACATATAAATAAATAAATTTTTAAGTATCTTTTACTTAAAAAATGGGAGTAGAAGCAAACTCCTTCATCCTAAATGTTATAAGCCCTTTTTGGGAGGACAATGTTCTCCCACTTAGTCGAGACACTTTGAATTATTTCTCACTTGATATATTTCACCACTAGTCTTAGAGCTCCTTGAGGGAATGATACTGCTTGGCTTTTCATATTTATTTTTCATTCAGTTCCAAGAACAGGTCTTACACATACCAAATGTTTTAGAAATGTTTGTTGAGCACAAATGAAATACAGCTCTTCATCAAAGAATCTAAAGATGATGTGTTAAAAAATGTATTCTTCACTATAGAATACTTTAAATTCCTGTTTATGTGGTTTGATACTCCAGTGAGGTAAGTCACAACCAGATGTCTTCATACTAAGACATCTTTGCTTGAATAACTCAGATTAGAACCTGGATCAAGGTGTGAACAAAATAATTACATTTGAGTCTATAAGTCAAGTCCGACCTGATCATTTAAGTCATATATTATCAAAGTCTTCCAGAAGGGATGGCCTAGACTGACTGACTGTTTAACTGCAGGTACATGGAGCATAGTTCACACCAATACTTTGCTTGTGGATTGAGTCAGTGGTTGAGTGATTCTCAAGCATTTGAGAATATTTGGGGATAGAGAGAGAATGGTGGGGGGGCTATCAGAATCACCTGTGGAATATCACAAGTCACACCCGTGACCAGAATGTCTTATCCTTTGGGGATAAGTGCATTCTTGGAGAAGTAGTTCAGAACTTTTGGATTGGGAGCTAGGATATGGTGATAGTTGATAAGAGCTTCAGTTAGGGGACTGGGGTTGTGGCTTAGTGGTACAGTGCTAGCCTAGCACATAAAAGACACTGAGTTCGATCCTTAGTACCACATAAAAATTAAAAAAATAAGGGTATTGTGTCCAACTACAACTAAAAATAATATTTTTTTAAAAAAGAGCTTCAGGGCTGGGGTTGTGGTTCAGCAGTAGAGTGCTTACCTAGCACATGCAAGGTCCTGGGTTCGATCCTCAGTACCACATATAAATAAATAGAATAAAGATACTGTGTTCAATTACAACTAAAAAATATTTTTAAACAAAGAGCTTCAGTTAGAGCAGGGGTCAACAAACTATAATACCTGGGCAAAATCTGATCCACCATTTGTTTTTGTAAATAAATTTTATTGGAACAGAGTCATGCCCATTCGTTTATATATTGAAAAGGTTGCTCTTGCATTACAGAAAGCATGTGGCCCCCAAAGTCTAAAATATGTACTATTTGGCCTTGTAGAAGAAAAATTTGTCAACCTCTAAACCACAGCAATGGCTGGGAATGTGAAGACGTAAACAATTCTGGAGGTAAAAAATGATGGATTTTTTCCCTTGTGTTTGTTTCTTTTGTTTCTTGTTAATATTCTCAAATGTGGAGAAAAGAGAATAGTATAATTAGTGCCATCATCTAAATTGAACATTTGTTAATATTTTGCCATATGTGTACCATCTTTTTTTTTTCCCTGAAGTGATATAAATTATGATACTTAACCATAAAAACTTCTGACTCTAAAAAATCAAAAGCATTTTCTCATATAACCATGTTTATGCACCTAACAAAATTAGTTTTTTAATATTTAATAACTGTCATTTTCAGTTTTCTTATTTCCATTGATGCTTTTTTTCTAGCTTGTTTATTCAACTCAGGTTAAAGATTTAATAAGAAGAATAAATTTTATAGAGTGCTTATTGATTTTTTTATGTGGAAATAATGTTGTAAATAGATTTCAAGAATTATTTTCTTGAAAATACACATTGACCCTGAGAAATATATATTATCACTCTTTCTGTTTTACAGACACAAACATCAATACTCAGATAACATAGTACATAGCTAGTTAATAGAAGACCTAGACTTGAACCCAGGTCTGTCTTTTTCTATGTACTATTTGTGGTATGATTTAAAGGACTTGGTGCCTCATTGTGACTTGGGAAAGAAAGGTTAAAGGTCAAGGATAAAAGGTAAAAGTTTTGGATTGAAGAACTGAGAGTTACACACTAAAAAAGAAAATTATAAAAAAAAAAAGCAGTTTCAGGGCCAAAGATAATTCAGTTTTGAAACTTTTTTGAGCCTAAAGTGTTGATGGTGGTATAAATACAAATTTTAGAAACAGGTCTTTGGGTCAGGGCAAGAAGTGATTTGATCCTATCTAGCCTACTGATTTCTTGTGGGAAGTCAAGAAATCAGGAGGCTAGATAGGAGGCTACTACTTTGATCAACATGGCAGGTCTGGACTAGGGTGGTGGAGATGTCACTTCGGTTTCATTTGCTGATATGAGAGACAGTGAAAGAAGAAAATCAAGACAAGGTTAGGAGGGACCAGGGTGTAAAGCATAAGGAAGAGGGCAAAGGGAAGATGTTGACAGATTTTAAGGGAAGAATTTATATTTTTACAAATTCATTTTGGCTTTTTTATGGAAAGTGGATAAGAGGAGGCATGAATGGAGATGGAGTGACCATTTTAAATCTGATTATACTTCTCCATGTGAGAAAAAAATAAAGGCCAAGGTTGTGGCTCAGCGGTAGAATGCTCGCCTAGCATGTGTGAGGCTCTGGGTTCAATCTTCACCACATAAAAATAAATAAAATAAAGATATTCTGTCCAACTACAATTAAAAAATAAATATTTTTAAAAAACAAGGGCCTAAGCTAGAGTACTAACAGAAAGGATGAGGGTACAGTTGTGGGAGAGATGTTAAGGTGCTATGAAATGGAGTGGTGGTGTTTTAACAAGATGGTCATGATTTTTTACATTCTTCACATCAATGGGAGATATTATGTCCCTTTCTCTTTTTTCTTGATATAATACTATTTATTATGCTATATATGTAATCCAAAGGAAACCAGAAAGAGCAATATTCTTATTTTATACCAGACACTGGGAAACCTTTGTTTTCCTAGTGTTTAGTTCAATGTTTGATATATAGAATATATTTTTAAAGTGTTGAATTTAATCACATTTTAGTTGTAGAAGTTAAATTTTCCAAATATTTGATATAAGCCCTAGCATCAGACCACAGTAGTTTTTTTTATGTCCTTTTTTCTTAAATCTAGGTAGGTTTGTGGCTGCTTTGAGCAGTACAGTATGACAAAATGATACTGTAACTTGGTCCTAAAAGGCCAACTACTTCATCTTTTTTTTTTTTTTAAAGAGAGAGGGAGAGGGAGAGGGAGAGGGAGAGGGAGAGGGAGAGGGAGAGGGAGAGAGAGAGAGAGAGAGAGAGAGAGAGAGAGAGAGAATTTTTTAATATTTATTTTTTAGTTCTCGGCGGACACAACATCTTTTGTTGGTATGTGGTGCTGAGGATCGAACCCGGGCCGCACGCATGCCAGGCGAGCGCGCTACCGCTTGAGCCACATCCCCAGCCCCAACTACTTCATCTTGATCTTTGGATAACTTGCTCTTGGAGTTCTGAGCTTCCATGTCATAAGACAAACTACCCTGAAACCAATACACTAGAGAGAACAGGTAGCCTTCCCTATGGATAGTCCCAATTGAGTCTACCTTTCAGCTATTATAGACAAAGTAAGAGATCTGTAAGTGATGAGGCCATCTTGGAAATGGATCCTCTAGTCACAGGTATTGTAGCCCCTAGCTTTTCTTGTTACCCCACTAGTCAGTTGAGACATGGAGTGGAACCTATAGCTGTCCTGATAGAGAAGTGCTGACCCTGATGTATCATTTTCAATTTTTGATTCATAGAATACTGGAGCATAAGAAAATGCTGGTTGTGAGATACTTTGTGACACAGCTATTGATAATTAGAATAGGGCTGACTATAAGATGTTGTTATGGTTTGGATATGAGGTGTCCTCCAAAATCTCATGTGTGAGATAATGCAAGAAGGTTTAGAGGAGAAATGATTGGGTAGTGAGAGCCTTGACTCAGTGAATTGATCCCCTGATAGGATTAACAGAGTGGTACCTGAAGGTGGGTAGGGTGTGGCTGGAGGAGGTAGGTATTGGGGGCATAGCTTTGGGGTATATGTTTTCTATCTGGAGAGTGGAGTATCTCTCTGCTTCCTGATCATCACATGAGCTATTTCACTCTGCAACACTCTTCCTCCATGATGTCCTGTCTCACCTTGAGACCTAAGAAATGGAGCCAGCTATCTACGGACTGGGATCTCTGAAACCATGACCCTCGAATAAACTTTTTATCCTCTACAACTGTTCTTGTCAGGTCTTTCAGTCACAGTCGCAAAAAAGCTGACCAAAACAGATATATAAGATAAGGGCTTTACTTCCCAGGAATTTACAATCTAGGGAGGGACATGTGAAAAATCCACAAATAAAATTAAAAGAATCACAGAAATATGTTAACAGTTGTATAAGGCATGTACTTTGAAAATGCTGGGTATAACCAATTAATAATAGCAATTGTTAACTTATACCAGTGCTCTCTATGCATTTGTATGTTAAATGAAGAAAGTCTCATGCATTTACATCTTACACCAGGCTTATGAGACACAGTCATTTATTGATTCCATTTTCAGATGAGAAAAATTAAGTCAGGATCAGTAACTTATCTTAGTTCTCAACAATTTGGAAAATATATATATCTCCCAGAGTCCTTGTCTAGCACCTCTATGATATAGCACTTATTTCATGGAATACTAGTTATCAGATAATAGAGAAGCTAAGAACATGTGCTCACAACCCATGTCATCTTCCTTAGGAAGTTTCAGATTGGTCTTTAGTTGACAAGGAAATCATGGGAAAATCCGGTTTTCATTGTGACTTTATATTGTATCAAATTCCCCAAATTCTTGTCTCTCCCTTCCCCCTTCCTCCTTCTCTCTTCTTCCTTCCCTTCCCTTCCCTTCCCTTCCCTTTCCTTCTTCTTTCTTTTCCATGTATTGCCTCTTTACATTTTTGGTCTGTCTTTAGGTAAAAGTCCATATTTGTTTTCAAAGTAGATTTCATTCAGCAGTCCTTGATCTCCACATGTAGGCATGCATACCCAAAACTAAAATAAAATAAATGAAGTTTTTCCTGATCCTGGAACCTCAAAGCAGCAGCAGCATCTTGTGGATCCTAAAGAGAAAGACACTTTGTTCCATGTATGTTTTCTTTTGCTGGATCCTGCCCACTAACTTTCCTTCTTAGAACATTTCTCACTGATCTTGAACTCAGTTCTTTTCATGGCCTATTATATATTGTTCAGCCTGGGTGGATTCATTTTTTTCTCCCTACTGCTAATCAATAATCATTTTGTTCATTAATTTGTGCTTCCTTGGACATTCCTGTTAGGATCAACTCCAAACCCTCCTACTTTCTTTACACTTACAACTCTGCCCGTTGCTTCCTACTGTATAAGGAATGACTCTCCCTCTTCTCTTTCAACATATTTCTCCACATCTCTCGACTCTCTTCACTTCCCAACTAGTTTCAGAGGAGAATGTACTTCTTCACTCTGAGGGTCCCTATCCCCCTCGTGTTTACACTTTCAAAAATCATGCTTCTCTAGTTAAGCATATTTGTCAGCTATCTTCAGTTTCTCTTAAAAAAACGAATAGATCTCTTTTCTCTTAAAAAAGAGGATCACATTTTTGGTCCTACTCCCCAGGTTAGTTGTGAGTTTATTTTGCTTTATTTTTCTCATTCTCTTTCAACCCGTTTCAGTCTAGGCCTACAGTGGGCTTTGTTTCTTCCCTGTTCCTCCATATCCCCTTGTTAACTGATTCCTGAGCACTCTACTTGCAGTCTGGGTACTGGCTTTAGTGCAGTGCTTAGTCTCTTTAGTCTCTCACCAGTTTCTCTAGCACTCCCCACTCTCTCCTTCAAACTCTTTCCTTGCAAATCTGAGACTTAAGTCTGATTTACCTCTCAGCTCAATAGCATTCCCTTCAGTGGTTCCCAGATGCCCCCAACTGTGCCCATCCCTGACATTCCAGCTAGGTCTTCTGTAGAAGGTTCAGTGTGGACATTTTTCTTGGAGTTTCTCCTGTATCAACTTCAAGTCAACATGTGGAAAGCATTGTCCTTCCTTAAAGCTACTTCTCTTCCTAACAACCACTGAACTTTGGAGCCGCCATTGACTTCTCCCTCTTTCTGCCACCAATTATGTGCTTGAGGCATAGAAATCCATGCTAATATTAGCATAAGAAAAAGTAATTAGGGGGGCACACCTGCCACACACACACAAATCACACAGTGCATTCTCAGACCAAATCTAAGTGATTTTTGGATTATTTACTGTTTCAGCATAATACATACTCTAGCTCAGATTGTTGAGAATGTACATTAACTGCCCCTTTTGGAGTTATTGCCTGGCATCCTAATGGGGTTATATTGTGGAGCAGCCATCTTATTTAATGGTGTAAAATTTGGGGTCCTCCTTTCTTCTAACCCAGAAGAAAGCAATGTTCAAACCATGCTAATTGATGTGTTTTGATCAAGAAGCAGCCAAGGTTAGTATGAGGCTTATTTCCACAGTGACTAAGTGGAAGAGTCAACACATCAGTCTTTTTGAGCCCACCACAGAACTCTCATTTCCATTCTTCTATCCAAAAACTGACACCCTAAGTAGCTCAGATTCAAATGCAAATGCAAACACAAGAATGCAGACACACTTTGAAATCAATAACATCATTTTGTCAGGCAATTCATTTAGTATTTCTAAAAACCAGTGAAGTTTAAAAAAACAAGGGAGTTGAAAGCTTCTCTCCTGTTTCTTGAGTTTTAATGAGCCTATTCCTCACTTTGGGACAGAGAAGCCCTCATTATAACTTGTCAATAGAACATTAGCACCCAAGATGGAGGGAGCCACATGATCCTGGTTAATTTTCTTTCTTTCTTTTCTTTTTCTTTTTTCTTTTTTTGGTCCATCTGGACATAGTTGAAATATCTTCTAATGGAAAAATTAGCCACTTATCTGAACTTCTTTCTAATCATAGATTCATCTACTTAAGAATAGCAGGAAACTCTTATGTTGGAAAAGATGTTTTACACTAAAACTTTTGATGCTGGGACATTATGTATTCAAAAATAATATTCATCCCCCTTCTCAAGTGAACTCCATGAACTCTATGAGGGACTGCCACAGCACATTGAACAGTCCATGCTGCCTGGGCACTTTTATGCCCTCTCACCCATTTTTTTTTTTGCCTTCAAAACAAAATTCTAGGAACACTTAGAGCAAGAGATGAACAGAGAGAGATCCTCCACCATACTTCCAAACACCAAGCCTAGTATTCAAAGTTAACAAGGCTCATATTCACTCTCTTCAAGTGGATCAGTCTGAGAGATTTCTAGAGCTTGAACTGGATGTCTCTGTTGATTTCCAAAAGTTGCTTTTTTAAAAAAGATAATTCCAGACTAGAAGTTTCATGGTCTTCCAAAGTTTACCAAAACTACATTTGGTTTGATTTTGAGAATTGCCTATGAAAACCTGCAGATTTGGTTACCATGTATTCATTTGACAAATAGGGGCTCAATTCCATAAACCTTTTTATAAATACCTGCTATGTCAGGCACTATGCTTAATGTTATCTTTTAGAGAGTTTATGTTATCTTTTAGGGAGATTGTATTGTGTCTGAGAGGAAATATTTGTGAACAAAAAGTTATACTAAGTCCTCCAAAGTGTTCAAATAAAGGGAAAAACTGAAAAGCTGAGTGCCATAAGAAGCAACTAACCACTCAGGGCTGCCATTACTCAAATTATTTTATTTTTCTTTAGTTTCTTTTGCCTTTATTAATTTTACACAGTTGCAGACTTTGCAGCTCAGAAAAGATATACACATATTTGCAACTGAAGGAGATTGAAAGGCTTTAGAGGCAGCCTTAGAGCCAAGGTCTTTCTGACCTTCTTTCATCATCTTGTCTCTCACTCCTGTTTCTACCCCAAAGCCACTCATGAATATCAAAGTCCCTCAAACCTCGAGGTGAATCATGGAAAGTACTAATATTACTGTAATGTTCCCCCAACTTTCTGTGTAGAAGCTGGCCATCAAGAAATTCTCTCACGGATGAGAGGTGGGAGGGAAAGGGAGTGAGAAGGGAAACCGCATGGAAATGGAAGGCGATCCTCAGGGTTATACAAAATGTCATATAAGAGGAAAGGAGGGGCAAGACAAGATAATACAAATGGAAGAAATGATTTACAGTAGAAGGGGTAGAGAGAGAAAAGGGGAGGGGAGGGGAGGGGAGGGGAGGGGGGGATAGTAGAGAATAGGACAGACAGCAGAATACATCAGACACTAGAAAGGCAATATGTCAATCAATGGAAGGGTAACTGATGTGATACAGCAATCTGTATACGGGGTGGAAGTGGGAGTTCATAATCCACGTGAATCAAACTGTGAAATATGATGTATTAAGAACTATGTAATGTTTTGAACGACCAACAATAAAAAAAAAAAGAAATTCTCTCACATACCTTGTCTGATAGAAGATTATAAGATGGACTTTCTAGAACGAGTCCTTCCCTACACACAAAAAGGCAAAGAAGAATGTGAACAGAGAAGACTGTGTGGGTTTCCCCTCCCCAGTCTATTAGCATTAGATCAGACCCTTGTGTCCAATTTCTATATAACTATTTATTCTTCATTAAATCTAAGCATGAAAACAGACGACTTTCCCTAGGTCTTTATTTCTGAAGCTCTTGTGGCATGTTAAACTTTGATTAAATGCATTTGTTATACTTTTCTCTCATTAACCTCTTTTGTTTTAAAAGTTTGCATAGCATGTCTTTGCAACAGAAATCTCTGTGTAACAGTGATCAAGTTTATGCTACCAGCTTGATTAGTAATACAATATTCTCTACCATAAAATTTGGTTATGCTTAGTACACTTAGAGTTTTTAGTCTGCATGAGACTCCAGGTTCATCAAGGTGCTCCCTATTAGTCAAGGTCCAAACTATAGCCTGGCTATTGTCTTATGAGCACTCTCTTGATTTGGTACTTTCTTCTTTTTCACCTCATTCTAGAAGCTCTGGGCTTTACAGTCAGATATGTCTGAGTAAGTTACTAAATCTATTTCTAAATCTAAAAAATTGAAACAATAATAGTTCCTCGTTCCCCAAAATATGCTGAGATTTAAATGGGCTAATTGTATGTGAAGAGTTTAAAGTACCCAAAGCATAGTAAGTGCTCTGCAAATATCAGCTCATTTTAAAAAATGTTTTTATTATATTATTAGTAGTACATTATATTTATACACAATACTTGGGTTCATTTTAGTGTAATTGTACATGCATGAAATACAATTTGCTTTTATCATTCTGTGTCTTTGCTTAAGAAAATATACAAATGAAAATGCCACCTAGATTCTAGTCCTGGCTAATAGAACTAGCCCCATGGCTTTGAGTAAGCTGCTAGAGCCTACATTTCTCTCTGCACAATGGTGACACTTGTACTAGATGAGTTTCAATGTCCCTTTCAGTACTAATAGTCTATGGCTGGCTCATAACTTGAAGTGACATTGTGAGCTCCTGGGCATGACAGTCACTCTGGATTTCCTGCAGGGTGTAGAAGCACCCCACTTCCTGTGCAATATCAAAATAATGCTCTGCTTCCAGAAAGAGGTTCCAGGGTGGTAAAAATGATGTCCCAGAAGGTCTGGTAATGATTTGTTACTGAGAGTTTTAAATGGAATATGTAACTGCTGAGGAGGCAAAGTCTTCTATTAACCCCATAGGGGTTCTCTTAACTGAGTAGAACTAAAGAGATTGTCACTCAAACAAGATCTTAATTCTAGGGTTGATTCAGTTATGCTTCTTTTTTTTTCTTAGCAAAGACGCTGAAAATGAAAAAAGAAAAAAGAAAAAGGGAAACATCAAGTATCTTGCCATTACTGTTCAAAATTTCTGTGAACTTGTTAACCCTGTGGTATTCTCAGAAGCATCTGAGGTACTCATTGCAAAACTACCTTGCATTTTTATTACACGTTGAACATAAGTACCTCAAAATTCCTTAAAGACATCGTAAAATCTCACCCTATCTCAGGTATTTCTCTCTAAAGACGCAAGCACGATGACAGATATGAGTCAAATTAGCCACTTTATTCTACTCTCCACAGAGGATTACGTATCAATCATCCTTAGCTATTGCCAACATTCTTCAATGTTGTTTGAATTTCCATGAGAAACAGAGGCTATTGGTCATGTACATTAGAAATCTATTAGATGACAATCCTCTATCTGCCTCCTTCCATCTTTCAGGGAAGGAGTGAACTAAATTTCATTTGGCTTTTCCTACAGCAAACAAGAAATAAGAGCAGGTAAGATTGGAGGGCCCCCAAGGAAAATATTTTCTTGAAGTTTCAAAATTAAGTCCATAAAGATCACATCCACACAGTGTTATTCAGACAGGTTCAAAGAGTAAAATAAAACAACTGAGTGGTTGAGCTTGAGCATGTTTTAAAAAATACTACAGTACCAACAATAAAAAAAAAATAAAAAAAAGAGGCATAAAAAAATACTACAGTAGCACCCTGTTTTCTGTGGGGGATACATTCCAATGCCCCCAGTAGATATATGAAGTTATGGATAATACTGCACTCTCTATATACTGTTTTTTCCTATACATACATACATACTTGTGACAAAGTTTGATTCATAAATTAGGCATAGTAACAGATTTTTGAATATCAAAAACTAATAATAAAATAGAAAAAGTATAATACAGTACAAGAAAAGTTATGTGAATGTGTTTTTTCTCTATTATACTGTACTCGCCTTTCTGCTTGTGATGATATGAGATGTCATAATGCCTATGTAATGAGGTGAGGTGAATGACAAAGACATTATAACATAGTGTTAGACTACTACCTGAGGGCTACTTGACTACAAGTACTGCCATACTGTGACAGTCAATCTATTAACTGACATGACTGCTGAATGACTAGTGGGTGGTTAGCATATACAATGTGGATATGCTGCTCAGAGGGATGGTTCAAGTCCTCAGTAGGATGGAGTGGAATGGAATGGAGTGGAGTGGAAAACTTATCAATTGCTTATTTCTAGCATTTGCCATGTAATATTTTGGACCACGGTTGACTACAAGGAACTAAAACCATGGAAAGTGAAACTGTGAATAAGTAGGGATTACTGTATTTTTAGTTATTCTCAGGTTGTGTTCTGACTAGACATTCAGTCTGACTGAATTCATCTTTGTTTTCAAAGCTGCTTCTGACCAACAACCAAGTTCATACAGTAGGCAGACTGAACTTTTGGTTTACAGAGTAGTTTATGCTCTCTAATTCACTTGGAACACATACACCCACACCCACACACTCCATAAATAATACTTGACTTTAGGCATTAACTTAAATGTCTCTCCAGGAAGCCTTCTTTCCGATAATGCAGTTCATTCCAAAATGCTCAGTTTGAAGGACAAGATGCTCTAACTCTGCTATATGTTGTCAGGGCACCCTGTCCTTCTTCAAACTTAGCATTCATTATACTGCTGTAATTAATCATCTTGCTGTCAATTCCATTTGACATGCAAACACTGTGAAACTAAGGATGTGATCTATCCAACTTCCTGTTGTGTCACCGATGTCTTCTACAGTGTGCCACAATTTTGTTGTTGTTGATTAAATGAAAAGATTGGTTGGGTATTATACTTTCAAATACATATTCTGGCATTTCACACTTACTCTCATCAAATATCACTATGTTATTAGATTATTGCCCCCATGTCTGTATCTAAGTCTTTTAAAAACTATACCTATATAGAATCCTAGTCTTTTGGGACCTTTATATTCTATTTGCATGAACATGAATGTGTGGTGCACATTTTTTTTTGCCTTTTTTTATTCCTTTCTACTTAAAAGATGAAACGGATCCTCGGGATAAACTGCAATGATCCTGGTGGTTCTCTGTCCTGTATAGATTCTAACTAATTTGCCAGAGAAATCATAGAAAGTAACTATTAAAAATCATAAATTATGTAAACTTATATTTCTCTATATAAACAGTGAATATTAACACTAATAAATTCCCTACTTTACCACTACTACCCCTACATGCCGTTTGATGAGTGTAAATATGCTTATATCTAAAAGATGATAAAAGTATACTTGGTATTGGTTTTATTCTCATGGAGTTGATTGACTCTTATCTTGACTTGCTAGAATGAGGATGGCTCAAACTTTATTCAAATCTAGAGGAATACATATTCATCCTATTACCACTTGAAATATCAGTGCTTGTGCATAGTGAGGGAAATTATAATATTTGTTGGATGAAACGAAAAACAAAAATGGACAAAAGTTATAAACTCTGGAGCATATACTTATTACCCATTCAAACCATTCTGCACAAGAAAGTAAGAATAGCAAGACGGTGGCATATACCTGTAATCCCAGTGGCTGGGAGGCTGAAGCAGGAACATAACGAGTTCAAAGCCAGCCTCAGCAAAAGTGAGGCCCTAAGCAATTTAGTGAGACCCTGTCTCTAGATAAAATACAAAATAGGGCTAGGGATGTGGCTCAGTGGTTAAGCACTGTGAGTTCAATCCTAGGTTACCACCGCCCCCCCACCCAAAAAAAAAAGAGAGAGTAAGAGTATCTGTATGTTCATGTCACTGCCTACTCATCTGGATCACCAGATCTTCTATGTCTCTTAGTCTTCATTTATACCTGTTGAAATTCTAACCATCTTTTGAAGTTAAGCTCAAATTTGTGCACACTCTCAATCCTCCCCTCTTTATCACCATTAGAAAAACGATCTCATTTTCACAGAGGAGCCCTGGAATTACTTACCCAGTGATTTTCAACCTTTGCAACATATTAGAATCCCCAGGAGGGTTTATAGAAAATACCAAAGTCTGGGGCCCAAATGAAAACAGAATCTCATTGTCTAAGATATGGCCTGGGCACCAAGATGTTTCCAAGTATGCCAGAAGATTCTAAATGCAACTAAGGTTGATAGCCATTGTTCCAAAAGTTCAGGGTGGCTGGAGCATAGAGGGTAAGGGTTAGTGGTGGTGGCAAGCAGGAAAGACTGGAAACATGGGTAAGGTTCTGCTGTGCAGGTCTTATAATTTGTGCCCAAGAGTTTGGCCTCTATCTTAGAAGCTGTGAGACTCCAAAAGCAGTTTTCCCAGGGGAAGCAACATGATCAGATTGATGTTCAATAAATTAAAGCTTCTGGGGTTGGAGGCATGACTCAGTGGTAGAGTGCTTGCCTAGCAGGCATGAGGCCCTGGGTTTGATCCCCAGCACCCCCAAATTAAAGCTCCTTCATTTCTTTGAGCTTTCTTTGAATCATCTGCAAAATGCAATGAGTGGACTAGATGACTCTCAATATCACTTCCTATGTAGCAGAAAACTGTTGGTAGAGCCATCATTCCTAACCTGGAAGTGCTAGAACTAATGCCTGTCATGAACTACATGGGCCTCCTCTAGATGGAGGCCTCAGGACAACATAGTAGTTCTTTCAGAGGGTAATTTCTCTTAGTCCCCTCTTTGAGAAGGGACAATGACTAACAACCAGTTTCTGCTGCACCAAGTGATTGACCTTGATGGAAAAGAGGTCCTTTTAATTAGCAGAAAAAGATGCTGGTCTAAGTTTACAGATAGGTCTTTCCTTGCTCTGGAAACAGAAACTGGCAGCTGTGGGAAACTAGGCCTACACCTTGCCCTGCCCTTATAAACATGGATCAAGAGTCCAACACAGATATTTTGGGGGTTGAATTGAATGTGGCTTGTTAAAATTATACCTGAAATAATTGTTAGCAGATAGGCCTTTATTTCCTGACTCTCTAGTTCTAGGCTATATCATGGAATGATATGTGAAATGTGACCTCTGGATATGGCATTATGTGCGTGTACACACAGAGATGCTTAAAAGGCATTCAGTCATTCATTATCGTGATTTTTTTTTGAAGGGCCAGGGAAACATTACCTGCTGAATTCAGTTGTGAATTGAATGTGCCTAAGATCTTTGCATTGGTATTGTAGGTTACTTTTCTTAATAGCAATAATGCCCATCATTTGCATTGGGTTGGGGAAATAGTCTGCCTGGTAGGCATCAGTAGTGCTTCTCAGCAGCTGCTTGGGCATGGGCAGGCTTCCTTGTGATGCAGAGGGGGGCGTGCATGTGGATCCAGTTCAGAATATATTCCAGAAATTCATACTGTGTGCATGTAAGGGCTGCAGTCTCCTCTCCCTCTTCTCCAGCCAAAGTCAGCTTCTTTTTCCTCTTTATGATTCATAGAAAACCAGCACATCTGTTGGAAATTACATTTGTTTTTCATTGTCATCTGCAAGGAAAGGCTGCTGCTAATGAAGCCAGTGAATTAATATGGATTACTTGGGACTAAATATGATGGATACTCTCAACAAACACCTGCACCATGAAAGGCAATTTTCTAAGACCAAATGCTGTTTTAGGGGAGATAGAAGCTACTGTAATTGAAGTCTTGGGGAAAAGTGACCCTTTATGCCTTCCCTTGAACAGAAATCATCACATGTTGTTATGTTGAGGTAAGCATAAAATTTCAATTACATTTTGGAATCTGAAAATGAGAATGCCCTAGTTTGCCCCCATTTAATTCTCTGGCTATATCAGCTGTTTATTCCTTCCATTGCCGGGCAAGAAAGGATTGGGGATTACAAAAAAGAAACCACCAAAAACAAGAAATCTTAATCCATGTAATTACTCTAATTGGCTAATGGGAGTCTTTTCTCAATAGCAGACAATTCTTCCCAGTTTATGGACACGTGTTTACATTTCGAAAGGATTCAGTGAGTGGGGTTCACTTTTCTGTCTCACTACATGGATGTGCACAAAATATGGCTGAAATTCTTGGCAAACGGATGCAGCCCTTGAATTTTCCTCCAAACAACTTATTTTTCTTAAGTTTCCACTTCACTTGTTTGTTGAGGTGATGCCTAATGAAGTATTCATTGATGGCAGCATCACTAATAAAACATAAATAAAATTGGGCTCTACATACCATTCATATGCTTGAAGGAGGTAGCAGCGTGAGCTGGTGCTTGTTTCCAGCTGTTTTCTTGTCATTAGCTTTTAATTTCAACAGCTACCTACTTGGGCCGTCCCTCTCTTTTCTCAGCTCAGGTATTTGTGCTGTTAGTGTGATTGTCAGTTCTGTTCTGCTTGAAAGGTTTCAGTGTATGTTGCTATGGTTACAGGTGCCAGAATTGGAAAGAAATGAAGGGGGTATCAAGGGTTTGACGTAGCTGTGATGAAGGCTTAGTGCTGAAATGTTAGCTATTACTTTGTCGGATTCTATGTTATTTGACAATGAATCCATTTTAATAGAATATTCAAATGCATTCCTCAATATATGGCACATCAAAATGGAAATATGGATAACTGGATTTAGAGTAAATGAATATTTTAAAACAGTTTTGAGTGTATATACCCTATGGGACACTTGGGAACTAAATGAACAGTGTTAGTGTAATATGTAGCATCACCTGAGTAAGTAATATGGGCAATTTTATTAGCTCTTTGTGACTCCTTACAATGTCAGTGTCTTCTTGCTTTCTCTCCATTTGTTTTCTTCTTTTCCTCATCAGAATGGATTTCTGCAAACTTGATATTAAGGAGATGAGCACTTTAGTTGTTAAGGTGATTTGGGAGAGAGGGCTGGTCATGAGGCTTCCCCAGGGTCAGATTCTGGCCTCCTGCTGAAAATGTTGGAGAACTCCCCTGGGGGACTGGCTGTCTCCTTCTTTCCAATGGGGTACACTTAGGAAAGCTGAAGACTCTGATGCTTTCTCTATTTGCCTACTCATTATTCAAGACAATCATCTCTTCTTAAAGTTCTCTATAACCTTACTTTTTTCCTCTGTGAATCCATGGTCTCCAAGGCTTGCCTGCCTGGGTTCCTATAGTGCTCACTCAAACTTCAGCCTGTTCACTATGTGGTGTCCTCCTCCTTTCACTCAGTGGCTCAAGATAATGAAGACATTTGTTTCTTTTCTTTAAAATAAATTTGATTTTGAAAACTCTTGGAGTGATCTCTCTCTCTCTCTTCCTCCTTCTGCTAGAAATGGAAACTCGGGCCTCACACATAATGGGCTGTACTCCCAATCCCTTTTTTGTCTTCTTACTATTCTCCACATGAAAAAACCTCCCTCATTTCCATTCTCTGTGAGTGTGGTACCAGGGATTGAACCCAGGGGTGCTTTACCACTGAGCTACATCCCCAGCCCTTTTTATTTTTTATTTTGAGATAGGGTCTCACTAAATTGGTGAGGCTGCCCTCGAACTTTTGGTCCTCCTGCCTCAGCCTCCCAAGTCACTGGGATTACAGACATGCATCACTGCACCCAGCCCCCAGTTTCTTTCTTGACAGCTATACTACCCTTGGACTAGAGTGTGGCAGTTAACAACATGTACAGGACACTGCAGCCCAAGTACTTGAATTCAAGTCTTAGCTTTGCCACTTACTAGCTCTGTCATCTTTGATATATTGTCACTCAGCATCTATGGGCCTCAGTATCCTCATCTGTAAACTGGATTAAATGCTACTAGTCCAAAGTGTTTTTGTGATAGATGTGTGTGTGTGTGTATATATAGATAGATAGTAGGTATGTATTTCACAAAAACTCTATGGACTACTTGCAATTAATCTAATTTTCAGATTATGGATACAGATAGTCTCACTTAGAACAATAGGCAGGCACATATATTAGGTGGTATGTAATATTTGCTTTTATGAAAAAAATATTTTTTTTTCTCCTATGTACCAAGCTCTATGCTTGGCCCTGGGGATAGCGAGGAGAAGAAAGTAGATGTGGTCCTTGCTCACACAGACTTTCTATGTAGTGGGGAAGGCAAGCAGTAAGGAAGTAATTGCAAAAATGGGTGATGAGAGCTAACAATTCTTGCAACCCACAGTTTTCAGAACTGTCTAAACATGTCATCTCATGAAAAACACCTGTATAGCCATGACAAGGATTTCTCTGCTCTCTGAAGTGTTTTGGGTCTACCCAGACAGATCTGTGAATGAGGAAAAGTAGTTGATCTTTCAAGAAGAACTCCCACAGAGGGCTCAGCCTGGAGGGGCCATGTGACTGACAGCAATAAAAGTTTCACTTAAGCCAGAGTCTGGCCGGGACTTTCTCGCTTTTACAAACAACACAAAGGATCTAATTCTCTCTAATAAGCAGAGCTACCAACAGCAGTCTTTACAATAACTTTTAGAAACCTGACCTTGTGACCCAGAGGCCATCCAGAAACCACTGCACCCACTTCCCCCCTCAGTCAATAAATGTCCAGCCTGATCTATTGTCCCAGGGAGGAGAAGGCCCAAGAACTAATTAACAATCCCCTCTCTGTTCTGCAATACTTATGCCAAGGTTGAGCCTTCAGAGTCTCTGGAAAGACTAAACAAAGATGATGTTCTTACCAGGTGATTTGATTAGATGACAAAAAGCCTGCTGCCAGTCTTCCGGAGCACCCTTGAATGCAGACCATGCCTCAGCATTCCTGAAAGTAGGTAATTAGGAGCTTGCCCTTGTTAAAGGACTAACTTCTTCCACCCTAGAGGCTTGTCTGGTTACACAGGACTACTAAAAAGAAATGGGGACTTGAACTTGTTTGCAGTCGCTCTTATTGAAAGATTCAAAATTGGGTGGTGCTAATGCTCCGAGTTGGAAGGGTCTGATTTAGCAGCCAATGGACCCCTCCGTTCACTGCCCCCACCAAAGTCTTATTATGTAGGTTGGTGGAGCTTTTCCTTTTTAATCTGTCCTTGCAGAAATTTCTGAGCAGTAACTTTGGTGGCAAACAGGAGAAGCTGAGGTTTAGAGTTCTAAGAGGGAAAACTTGAGCTTTCTTTGGTCTCTAGTACCATGACTGAGGAAAACTACATCGGGAGTGGCTAGAGAAGGGTGGAAAGGCTGGGCCGGGCTGGGTCAGAGAGTTGCATGGAGCTGCTAAATGCATCTTAGAAGCTGGACAACATGCATCTTCAGAGCTGGAGTGAAGTGTAAGGCCACAGTGGGGTTGAGGAGAGAGGTCAGAAGCTAAGGATGTGAGGACAAAGAAGTTTAACAATGATTCAGAACAGAGCCTCTAGGACAGGCCCCCTGAGTGGTTGCAAATCCTGACTTTGCCCCTTCCTTGCTGTGTGATCTTGGGCAGTGAACTTAAGAGCTCTGTGTTTCTTTCCCTTTTCATCTGTAAAATAGGGATGATGGTATTAAGTAGGAATAATGCTACCCACATGTGCCCTCCTTCATTTATCAGATTGATCATTGATTTCTTTGTTTATAACTTTGTTTTCTTTTTTAATATTTATTTTTTAGTTGTAGTTTGACACAATACCTTTATTTATTTATTTATTTATTTATTTATTTATTTTTATGTGGTGTTGAGGACTGAATCTAGTGCCTCACATGTGCTTGGCAAGCACTCTGTCACTGAGCCACAACCCCAGCCTGGTTTTTGATTTCTTACCCTTCCCTTGCTCTATCTCTATTTGAATAGCATTAGTCTGAAAAGTGGTATTCCCTAGTCACTTGAATCAGCAGGCTTCCCACTGAGTTTGGCAATGAGAGATCCCAACAGGAGATAGGCAAGGAGTAGGAGAGAGAAGCAGAAGTTCCTCTTCCTCTATCTATCATAAATACATGCTCAGTAGCTCAGACAGTTTACTGACCACAATTGTGCCTCCTCTGTGACTGTGGCTTCTACTGAACTGTCCTAGTCCCCAACAAAATTCCAGCCTGGTATGGTCCCATAGAAATAAAATGGGAGCCACATGCATAAATTTAAAGTTTCTAGTAGCTATGTTAAAAATACATGATAAACAAGCAAAATCAATTTAATTGTTGTTTTTTAGTTAATCCAAAATATCCAAATTATTATTTTGGTGTGTCATCAGTATAAAATATTAATGAGATATATTATTATTTTCATTCTCATGTTAGAAATCTGGTGTGGATTTTCAACTTACAGCCATCCCAACAAAGATGACACATTTCACATGAGGCCAGTGGCACCACATTGGACAGCACAGACATGGGCCCTACTGAGGGACCTTAGTTCTGCACTTGCCATACTACTTCCTTTCATTGTGCCTTCTAATCTAGGGAGCATTAGAGCTTCTTGCTATTGATAATCAGTATATTGCCCCATTCTTTTATTGTCTTTTATTAGATCTTTCAGATATTTAATTGACTGCTACCAATTTTTGAATGAAATTCTCTTTTAGAACCACCTAGAATATTGTCTATCCCTGATAGGACCTGACCAATATACTGCCTTATGGGATTATTGCATATATAGGTACAAGGAATAGAGAAGATGCATAGTGTTCCCTAGCTCGTAGCATCTGAAAAGTAAAGGCAGTCCCACCAGCAATAAATGAGCATAACTTTTCCCCACATCCTCACCAACATTTATTGTTGCTGGGTGATGTGAGCAAATATAATGAAGATATGAAAAATGGAACCTCGGTGACATTGCTACCTCACTCCCCTTTAAATCATATCCAAACAGCAACCAGAACAGCTCTCCCCATGGCCTGCTTAGGTACCTTACTGCTGATACCAAATAGAAAAAAAAGGAGAGAGGAAGAGAGAGTTCTCCAAATACCCACTGTAGGAGCAAAGACTTTTGTCTTTCACTTCTTTGAGGGAACCACCTTCATCCTATCATTAGAAGAGTACATAGGTGGTGCAGGCAGGCATCAATCAACATCTTTGCCATGGCCACACATGTGCTACAAATTATGTGATGCAGTACTGAACAAGGAGCATGAGTTTTTATTTCTTAATTTATTTGTTCTTTTTTGTTATACATGACAGTAGAGTGTATTTTCATACATCATGAATACATGGAGTATAACTTCCCATTCCTGTGGTTGTACATGATGTGGAGTTTCACTGATTGTGTATTCATATATGAACATAGGAAAGTTATGTCTGGTTTATTCTACTATCTTTCCAATTTTTACCTTCTCCTTTCCCTTCATTCCTCTTTGTCTAATCTACTGAACTTTTATTCTTCCCTCTCCACTGCCTATTGTGAGTCAGCATTCGCATATTAGAGAGAACATACTTTGGTATTTTGTTTTTTGGGGGATTGGCTTATTTCACTAAGCATGATAGTCTCCACTTCCATCCATTTACTGGCAAATGTCATACTTTCATTCTTCTTTATGGCTGATTAATATTTCATTGTGTCTATATACTATATTTTCTTTATCCATTCATCTATTGAAGGGCACCTAGGTTGATTTCATAGCTTAGCTATTGTGAATTGTTCTGTTATAAACATTGATGTGGCTGATTTCAGTGTGCTGAATTTGGTATCATAGAATGCTGATATTAAGTCCTTTGGGTATATACTGAGGAGTGGGATAGCTGGGCCAAATGGTGGTTCCATTCCAAGTTTTCTGAGGAATCTCCTCCAGAGTGGTTGCACCAATTTGCAATCCCACCAGCAATGTATGAGTATACCTTTTCCCCACATCCTCGCCAACATTTATTGTTTGTTGTAGTCTTTTATTCTTTTATTTTATTTTTTAGTTGCTTGACACAATACCTTTATTTTATTTTCATGTGGTGCTGAGGATGGAACCCAGTGCCTCATGCATGCTAGGGGAGCACTCTACCACTGAGCCACAACCTCAGTCCTCCATTCATCTTTTGATGGATACAGGTTGCTTCCATATTGTGGCTATTGTGAATACTGCTGCAACAACCACAGAAGTGTAGGTATCTCTTTGACATACTGTTTTCATTTCTTTGCGGCATATACCCAATCATGGGATTGCTAAACCATATAATTTTATTTCTGAGTTTTGAGGAACCTCTATACTGTTTTCCATCATGGTTGTACTAATCTACATTCTCAATATCAGTGTTTAAGGACTTCCTTTTCTCTATATCCTCACCAACACTTGTTGTCTTTCATTGTTTTGATAATAGCCATTCTAAGAGGTAAGACGTAATATCCTAGTGTAATTTTAATTCGTATTTCTTGTGTTGAACAATTTTTATATATCCATTAGTCATTTGTATGTTTTTCTTTGAGAAATGTCTATTCTGCACTTTTGCCCAATTTTGAGTTCAGTTGTTTGTTTTCTCAATGTTGAGTCAAGTTCCTTACATATTTTGGATGTCAAAGCCTTATTAGGTATATAGTTTGCAAGCATGTTCTATGGATCTCCAGTTTTTTTCTTTGTTGTGCAGAAGTTCTTTAAGTTTGACGTAATCTCATTTGTCTATTTTTGCTTTTTTATCTTGTGATTTGGGGTTATTATATTCAGGAAGTCATTTCTCAGACCAATGTCATGGCACTTTTCTGGGGTAATTGTCTCCTGCCAGATCTTCCATACCCAGATAGTTTCTGCCTTTCCTACAGCCCTATCCTCTTATAAAGTACTTTATTTTATAGCCATTGTTCATGGGACAGTCCTAAGCAGCCATGTTTTTGTCACATGATCCCATTCTCACTTCTTTCTTCAGCTTATTTAAGATCAGATAGACAAAGTTGTTCATTAGACTAGCCTTTTGCATAGGAGATGGCGTGGCACAGCTCTATGTAACAACAACAAGTTAGGTTCTTGCTATGGAACTATAAAGAGAACTAGAATTTTATCAATTGGAGTATAAAATCCAAACAGAGGCATTATGAGGGCCTTTCCCTTGATGTCTTTAAGAAGCAGGAATCCTAAGTAGGCTGTAGCTATGCCATAGGGAAAAATTATAGAAAGGGGAAGGGAGCCAGATGTAAATGAGAGAAGTGAGGACAGAACACAAAGAAAGAGCAGGTTATAGATGGGTCTGGTTAAGAATATAGCACTAGAGAAAAACTCCATGAATTCCTATTTTGGACCAGTTCCCAGACTGTCTTTGATCCAGTTCCAATAATCATCAGACCTGGTCATATTTTGGTCTCTAGTACTAGTTAAGGGATGGCTGCCTGCTGTAACAAATAAACCTGCCTTCTTAGTAGCTTAACATAAAGTTTCTCACTCACTTCACAGTCTAATACAGGAGATCCCAGAGAAGCCCCCTTTCACTTATAGCCATTCAGGGACTCACTCCCTCCTCTTGTGGCTCTGTATTTCTTGGTCCTAGAAGCCTTCTTGATTCAGTCAGTGAGTGTGGAAAGAGACCATGAAAGAGGCATTCCTTTTTATTTATTTATTTATTTATATTTTTTTGTGGTGCTGGGGATTGAACCCAGGGCCTTGTGCATGTGAGGCAAGCACTCTACTGAGCTATATCCCCAGTCCTTCACTCTTCCTCTGACCCACCTTTTTCTGGAAGTGGCACACATAAGTTCTCCCATATTCAGTTTATGAAAAATAGTTTCATGGCTCTATTAGGTTCCATGAGGCTGGGAAATAGAGACCCTAGATGGGCAGCCATAACCCAACAATTCTACAGTATGGAAGGGGAGCATGAATCTGTCAGTTGTCTTGTCTACCACACAGTTCTTGAATTCCCCTGAAATCTGTCTCCTTATTGTTTCATAGCTATAACTCCCTCCCTTTCCCTGTACCCCTTACTTGAGCTAGGCTAAGTCACTCTTCTTCATAACTGATGGATTTAATTACAATAGGTGCTTTAGGGAAGAGAATATTTTCCTTTCAGTTAGTGAAAACTCCATCTACATATTAGTGCCTGCAGAAAAAAAATTATGAGACAGGGAATATTTCTATTGTGTAAGGCCCTTGTTGTCAGAACTGAACAAGACAAACAATGCTGTCTCTCACTTCTTGGGCTCTTTTGGCACCTTGGATCCTTGTTCTCATTGCTCCCTTTTGTTCACAAATAAGGAACCCATAAAATCTGGAGAGATCTTTCACAAAGCCTGTGTCCTTTAAGGGTACCCATCGCATGAAGGGGAGCTTCTCTCAAGGCCAAAGAGTAACCTTGTCAAATGTCCAGGGAATGCTCTTATTCCAGGTTTCTCTTCATCCTAAATCCTAGGTTTAGCATGCTCTGGGATGTGCTAAAGTCCAAGAAAAGAGATTTTTAGTCTGGTCTGATGACCTATTTGGGTCATTTTTAATTCCATGTTGATACCATGCTGATACTGAGGATCTCTCTGCCAATCATATCCCAGTATTGTAAACCAGGCCAATTATGGGTGGGAAGGAGAAAGAAGGAGGCAGAGGAAGGGCAGTGACATTGAGGTTGCCCACATAATGAGAGGCAAAACTGGATCAGAAGTCCAACAGCATAGTGATTTTAACAAGGTTTTGGACAAAGTTTAAAGTTTTAACTTTCAGACCATTTTAAATAGTACTGGCTCAATACTATCACATTCATTGAAGTCAACAAAAAAGGACAGTCAAAATAAATCAGAAATAAAAAGTGATGAACAGTTTTATCACAGAGCTTCATCAGGAAATATAAGGAGTCTGCTGTCTCTGATATGTATATTTCCAGTTTTAATGGCTTGAAGAAAAGGTTGAAATAAAATGTCTTCTATTGCCTTTCATATGTCAGCTTTGGGCTTATACTCAAAAGCTATGCTTGCAAAACAGCATTTCTCCCCATAAACTCTTTACCTCTGTTCACACCAGAACTGTCCCACTTTAGTTGGTTATATATTTGCATTTTCTCTGTCAGATGTGGACTGAGCAGTGGGGCATACAGAGGCAGTGACTGCAGTACACATCTGTGGGGACACCATTGATAAGAGTTTCTGAGCTCTTCTTTTGAGGGCACCTGGAATGGGCCTCATCAAGATTCCAGCCAAGTGGGACAAACTTGGCATTTGTTTTATGAGGGGTTGGTGCTATGCCAAGGCCCGACTTGAGGTTTCTGGAAGCTGAGAGAATCATAGAATGGGTCTGAGCCAGAATCCTTAAGTGGTTACAGCAGGTCAAACCAGAAAAACCAAGTACCAGATTTCAACTCTGGAGGGATAATAGATGGGTTATAAGCCCCAAACCAAGCTGAGTCAGGATCTTTGTGAAAATAAAAACAGAGTAAGATCAGCCTGGAAGGGTAAGAAAAGGGAAGTGACAAGTGGTCTGAGCAAGTCTTGGAATTCATTTATTCATTTAGTTATTGATTCCCCAAATGTTTGCTAAGTTATCTATTGAATCCTAGAAATTGCTATGTGGCCTTATTAGTGATTGTGCATGTATTTAGCCTCATTTGAAAGTGTAGATTCAAGCAAGACAACCTGAATTTCAATCCAAGCTGAGCGACTTATTATTAGTGTGAACTTAAACAAGTTATATAATTTTTCTGTGTTAGCTTCCCATCTGTAAAATGAAGGATAATAACTAAAATCTATCTCATAGGGTTGTAATAAGAATTAAATGAGATTTCTCACAAGCATTTAACACGTGATACATGATAGGTTCATAGAAATATTTATTAAATAACTGATAGAGATGGAGATAACCTCTGTTATCAATCCTGAGACTAAGTATCAAATTGCAGGTGACATACGGATTGGGCCAAAGGATTCCTTTGCATTGTCTGAAGATAGGGGTTGCAGAGCACATGAGTGACATCCAGAATATTTTAAGAATAATTTTCTAACCAGTAAGAAAATATACTCATTTCATTTTATTTAAATACATTTTTTGTTTCCTGCTTTTGGGCCACAAAAGATTTGAGGTGCTTTGTAACAACAATAACAAAATAATCTCAATGAAATAACAATATAGAGATAGAAATTGAAAATTCAATCCAAATAAGGAAGACACTTTAAATATTCCAAACATGAGAGACAATATTACTGATACTATTTATTTTTAAATTTGATTCTCTGATTTGAATGGTGAAGGCACAGAAAAAACACAATCAATTGTATGATTCTTGTTATGACTAAGTGGGAAGCATACAAATTCCTTATTGGAAGCCAGTCTTCCTGCAATAATTCTAAAGTAAATTTCTCATATCACTTTATATGAGGGTCAGTGGATTTGAACATAAATTTGGAATCAAGCAGATCTGGTTTCAAATTCCAGCTCTAATACCCTCTAACTGTATGCTCTGCAGCATATAATAATTTTTTGAGACTGATTAATCTGGAAAATAGGAATTAAGACCACCAGTATCTTCAAGCTTCTGTGAGAATTAAGTGAGATATAAAGCATTTAATATAGTACCGAGGACATTCCAATCACTCAATAAATAGGTCTTCTTTTCTTTGTCTGTTTCCTCCTGTCCTTCTTCTTTTCCTTTTATCGTTTTAGTCTCTCCACGTTTATTATGGTTTGGATTTGGAATATCTCCCAAAGCCTTATGTGTTGAAGGCTTGGTCCCCAATGCAGCAATGTCCAGAGGTGTGGACTTGGGGCAGTGATTGGATCACGAGGGCTCTGACCTCATCAGTAGATTAATCTACCCATAGCTGAATGGACTACTAGGAGGTAATGGAAGTGTAGGCAGGTAGGGTATAGTTTGAGGAAGTAGGTCATTGGGGGCATGGCCTCAGTGACTATATCTTGTCCCTGACACCTCTCTCTCTGTCCTTCCTGGCTGCCATGATCTGAGAAACCTTCCTCTGCTACACCCTTCTGCCATGTTACTCTGTCTCACCTCAAGCCCAAAGCAACAGAGCAAGCTGACCATGGACCAAAACCTCTGAAACCATGAACCAAAATAAATCTTTCCTCCTCTAAGTTGTTTTTCCTCAGTCATTTTGTCACAGCAATGAAAAGCTGACTAATAACCCTCTTCCTCCTCTTTCACTCTTATTATCAGACTTCATTCTGGGTGCAACAATTTTAATACCTATATATCACTTGGTGTATGGCAGGCATTAGTTTAAGCTCTTCACATACCTTGGTTCATTTAATTTTTATTAAAAACCTAGGCCAATTTTGTGCACAGAAAAAAATCCATGTGGAGTATTTAAAGGAAAATTTTATAGGAATCCTATGAAATATCAACAAATAAGTGGTATTGACTGTATTACAGGACTTATTGGGTATGTTTTCTAAATGGTAATTGGATTTTCCTCCCATGCCTTAACTTTCCTTTTGCTAAAAGGCGAAGTAGGAGTTCAAGATAGAAAGGAAGCCTGGAATGAATTGATCAGGCCAACTCAGAGCTAATGAATAATGACTCTTATTTTCTTTGGTTCTTCCTTCATTTCTAGACTGTCTTACTCAAGTTTAAGCATTATATTCAGAAGCCTAAAGAAAGATATGATTCTAACAGAAATTTGTACAATTTAATTCATCTCTAAGACCCCCCCCTTCAGTGTCTAGGGCCTTCTTTGGTTCTGGGAACTTTGAGAAATTATATATAATCTCTGTTTATATGTACATATTCCTAGAAGTGCTTGTTAATATGTTTTATTAGGTTTTTGGAGGGACTCCATGCTCCCCAAATGTCAAGAACTACTATTGTGAAAGGGCCAAAGAGAAGAGTTATTTTAAGAAATCACAGCAGCAATAAGTGGGCCAGACAGTACATCACAGACTGGTATTTGGGGATTCTGACATTTTGATGCTGCTACTGCTTTCAAAACTGACAGAAACATAGATGGTGCTGAAGCTCCAGATGTGAAGTAGTGATTTAGGAAGACTCAACATGGAAAATGGCAGAGAGGCAAACAAGGATCCCTGAGATGATGAATGTTCAGAAAGGTAAAATGATAAAAGTAGTAGTATATGTTTCAGATACTATTCTGAATGTTCCATCTTTATTAAGAAATTTTATTTCACAATGAGTATTTGAGGCAGGTACCACTGTTCTCTCCATTTTACAGAAGAAGAAACTGGAGCACAGTGAGGTTAAGCCTTATGTCTAAGGTCACATAGCTAGTAGATGGCATTACTGGAATTTGGTCCTAGGTAGCATGGCTCTGGGGCCCATAATTTTAAGCATTAAACTGTACTGCTTCCCTCACTTGGCTACTGGTATATACTGTTTCATTGGCATTTGTCTGTTATGGGTATGTCTTGGCCCATAAAGACAAGGATGACCCTTCCCATATTCTGTGGGATTCTCTCTGGATGTAGCATAGGATTGTATACATCTACTAGGCTCACAATAAATGCTTCTTGCGTGAGTGACCTAGGCAATAGACATACTGGGAAGCCATGGAGTCATGACAAATTGTCTGTGACCCCATGAAAAGTCACTGGTGATGGAATCAACAGAATCTCAACTACACATATTGTTATTCACAAAATACAAATTCCTTTAAAAGCATCAGACTTCCTAGTAGCTCTATGTTATTATGAATCACTTCAATCAATGGAAATTTAAAGTATAACTACTTTCATTCATGATTTTTTTAATAGAAAATTCACATTTAAAAACCTAGTAACCACTGAGTTGAAAGCACAATAGGAAAAAAAAACACTTATCAGTCATAATAGGCTGGATTATGCTGTGGCAACAAACACATTCCACATCTCTGTGAATTAAAACAACAAAGATTTATTTATTGCTCACACTGCATGTTACAAGATAGCTGGATGCTCTGTTCCATGTCATTTCCCTCCAGGACAAAAGCAAGTCCCTCAATTATCCTATGGTAAATAGAGACTTTTGTATAGTTTGTGCTTATAGATAAGATTTTTATTAGATCATGTGGCTAGACCTTCAGACAGAGATGACATCCAGAAGGAAGAAAAGGAAGACTGAGAATGGGGGAAAGACAAAATGGCACCACTTCTTGTTATACTTTTACTGATATTATTATAAAATGGCATTTGACTCTACCCAGACATGAGAGCCAGATTATCCAGATTTGTAAGGAGCATCATTTTGTGCCTCAGACAGCAAGTCGTGCACAGACTGTGTATTATGTGTTGGACTTTTACAGCACCTTTTGTGTCTAGTAACCATAGGCAACTGTGAAGACTGGATTTATCTAATATTCTTTTTTATCATAAATATTTAATAATATAGATGAAGTTCAGATGACATTAAATTAGTCATTTTAAAATTTATTTTTATTCTAACTTGATATATATAACAGCAGAATGCATTATAATTCATATTACACATATAGAGCACAATTTTTCATATCTCTGGTTGTACACAAAGTAGAGTCACAACATTCATACATGTACTTAGGGTAATAATGTCTATCTCATTCTACTGTCTTTCCTAACCCCATGCCCCCTCCCTTCCCCTCCGTCCCCTTTGCCCTACCTAGAGTTCATCTAATCCTTCCATGCTCCTACCCCACACCACTATGAATCAGCCTCCTTATATCAGAGGAAACTTTTGGCATTTGATTTTTGGGATTGGTAACTTCCCTTAGCATGATATTCTCCAACTCCGTCCATTTACCAGCAAATGCCATGATTTTATTCTCTTTTATTGCTGAGTAATATTCCATTGCATACGTGTATTTCATTTTCTTTATCCATTCATCTACTAAAGGGCATCTAGGTTGGTTCCACAGTTTATCTATTGTGAACTGTGCTGCAATAAACATTGATGTGGCTATGTCCTTGGAGTATGCTGTTTTTAAGTCCTTTGGGTATAAACCGAGGAGTAAATTAGTTATTTTAAAATGAACAAATCAGTGGCATTTAGTAAATTCAAAATGTGGTGCAACCACCACCTCTAGTTACAAAACATTTTATCACCCCAATATGAAACCCTGTACCTATTAACTCCATATTTCCTCCTCCCTTTGCCCTAGAAAACCACCAATGTGCTTTCTGACCCTGTTGGATTTATCTGGATACTTCACATGAATAGGATGATATTTTTTATCTATTTATTCACTTATAGTAATGTTTCCAAGATTTATCTGTTTGTTCATGTGTCAGTACTTCATTCCAGTTCATGAGTGATTACTATTCAATTATATGAATATATCACAGCTTATATTTATCTTTTTATCTGTTGATGGACATTTTATTGTTCCCAGATGTGACTGAATAGTTATGCTATGGACATGTGGGACCACATATTTGAATGCCTGTTTTCTGTTCTATTACATATATACCCAGGAGTGATGGTAACTCTTTTAGGAACTGCCAAACACTATTCCATAGTTGCTGAACCATGTTTCATTCCCAACAGCAATGTCCATGTAACGTTTCCACAACATAATCAATAGTTTTTAATTTTCATTTTTTAAAATTAAAACCATTTGGGCTGGGGTTGTGGCCCAGTGGTAGAGCACTGGGTTTGATCCTTAGCACTACATAAAAAATAAATAAAATAAAGATATGTGTACATCTATAACTAAAAAGAATCTTATAAAACCATTCTATTAGGTGTGGTTTCCCATTATGGTTTTGATTAATGTACTTTTTGGCCTTTTGTAAATCTACTTTGGGGAAATGTCTATGTAATTCCTTTGTCCATTTGTTCCCTGGAGTTTTGTCTTTTTGTTGTTGAATTGCAAAAGTTCTTTATATATACTGGATATTAGACCTTTTTCACATATATGATTTTCAAATGTTTTCTCCCATTCTCTAAGTTACCTTTTCACTTTCTTAATTTTGTCCTTTGATGTGCAGAAATTTCGTTGACTACTATGAGGAGTTTGGGGAAAAAGAAATGAAAAGAGAATAAAAATGTGGAGGAGGAATTAGGGGAAGAGGAGGAGGAGGATGAGGAGGAGAAGAAGAAAGGGAGAGGAAGGGGATGGGGAGCAAGAGGGCGAGACGGAGGAAGAAAAACAAAGACATATACATATATATACATATATATCAGTCTGTGCTAGTCATTGTCAACACTTAGGCAGGCACTTCACAATTCTGATTTGCCTTCATGTCTTTACACGAGATCTAGAAGTCACTCAGAAATCAAGGTTTAGGAAGTTCTCAGGTCTTTTCTGGGGATGCATTTTTCCCTTAGCATGTATTATGGTTTGGATAAGAGTTATCTCCCCAAAGTCCCTGTGTTATTCAAGAATGTTCAGACATGGAATGATTGTAGAGCTACACTTAATCAGTCCATCCTAGTTTGAATGGACAGACTGGGTGGTTACTATAGGAAGGTGGGGTGTGCCCTGGAAGGGTGCCTCTTCCCTGAAGCCCCTTCCTTTTTTCTCTCTCTCTGCTTCTTTACCACCATGTCCTAAGCAGCTTCCCTCTGTCACACCCTTCCTCCATGATGGTCTGCCTCACTTTGGACCAAAAGCAGTGGAGTTGACCAACCAAGGACTAAACCTCTGAAACCATGAGCTCAGCATAAGCCTTTCCTCCTCTAAGTTGTCCTTGTTGGGTATTTTAGTCACAGTGATGCTAAGGTGACTAAAACAATATGCTTATGCATTTCTAAATTCCCTAGTATCCCCTAGCACTTTTGAATATCCTAATTTCCCAAAGAAACTCTTCCCAGAAATTTCTCTTAGGCTTCTGGAACCTCATTTGCCTCATAATTTTCAAGGACTGTCCACCAATTTTCAGCCCTGAATGAATTCCAAATTAGGTGAAATGAAGACAATTACCTTGCATCAATACTGCAGGTATCTTCCAGAGAGGTTAGAACAGTTGAATGTGCCAAAAAGCTCTCCTACTCCTTTAAAGTTGCCCTTTTCCTGATCCACCAATTTTCTGCCTATTCTGCCTTTAACTCTTTTGCTTATAAAGTTGATTCTGACAAGTTTTGCTTGATTTTTCAACATTTCTGTGGAGAGACGGACCCTTGGAGTTCCATACTGTGTCATTTTCAATAAAATCACTTACAATTATGCTTTTTGTTACTCTATTGTATCCTAAAATTAAAAAAAAAAACTCAAGGAGAAAATCTGTGGGTAAAGAACTTCAGTCCAATGAAAATTTTAGGCCTTTTTGGTAAAGGTCAATTTATTAGTACATGTGAAGAAGAAACACATTTATCATGTCTTTTGTACAATCTTATTTTCCAGCATCATTGTTATGATTTGTAACATTGGATAAGAAGGAATTTTTACATGGTGGTTAGAATCATGGTCTTCAATTAGAAGACATGGGATTGAATATGGATTCCACTATTTACCAGCTTTGTGGCCTTGGGAAAGTCACTCAATCCTTAATCTCTCTGGGTGTCAGTTTCCTTGTCTATAAAACAAGGACATAAATTCCTACTTCACTAGGTTTTAGAGAAGATTAAATGAGTTAGTTCCTGTGAAAGGTGCATGGTACATGTCAACTTGTGTTTGACATTCTCTATTTTCCCTCTAGGTCTATTTCTATACCCTTCTCTCATCCACTTTGTGTTTTGTATATTTGATCACTATGGACTACATCAGTGGATACTTCACTACCTCTGGCTTCCATTTGGGTTTGGCCAATATGTGTCCTATTAGGAAATCAGGGGAGGAGATGAGAAAGAGTTTAAGATATTTATTTTTTGGGTTCCCTCCCTATAAGAGTATGGTTTGGCAGTGATTGTGTCTCCTTGACTCCAGCTGTCCCCATCTCTGGATACTTTGTCTTCTCTGTTTTATTACTAGGCTCAGCATATACCCTTGCATTAACTCTCTTCAATTACTCCTCTTGGGTTTTTGTTTTCCTGCCCAGAATACTGCCTGTTTGTGTAGGTACTCAATAAGTTATACTTTTGGTATGCTTTTCAAAGCAAAAAGAGTTAATGTGACTATTGTCCATTGCCATCAAAATGAAGTTGATATTGCTAATGTAGAAGTAAAAACTAAGGTCTCACATAGGCCAGTGAGTAAGAGTAGGCGCTATTAGAATTCATCATGAGGATTATGTATTAAGTAAATACCAGGGGATAACTATGTATGACAGAGACAAGTTACAGTTCAAATTTGTGATTAGTCTCTGTCTCAAAATCAAGTAGAATAAAAATGTATATAGCAAAGCATAATATAGGGACAAACAGTGCAGACTCAGAGCCAGATGATTTAGATTAGAATCTTAGTCCTTCAACCTAATAGTTGTGTGATCTTAGATAACTTCCATAACCCCTTTGTTCATGGGTTACTTCATGTACAATATAGTAATAATAATAGTCCTAAACTTATAGGAAATTTTAAGGTTGAAATAAGGGCTCAATGAGTTAATGCATGTAAAGTGCCTAGAAAAGTTCTCGACACTCAATAGGTACTTTATAAATGTTGACTGAAATACAGATTCCCCTTGACTTGTGATGGAGTTGTGTCCCAGTAAACTTATTATAAGTTAAAAATATAAAAACCATGGAAAGTCAGGGCCATCAGTAATTAAAACCCATGTTGTCTAGAATTATTTTGGGGAAGACAACCATAAGCTCAAGAAGAGGATGAAACCCTACTATGGATATCAAACCCTATTTCAGTGTGTCTGGTTCTACACATGTAGCAACATACTTCTGGATTATGAATAGATATATTATGTGCATTGACCATGAGGAAGAATACCTTAGAGTTTTCCCAGGCTTTTTTGTACAGGATTCATATTTCATGTTTATATGGCAGTAAATATTGGGCCTCCTGAAGTTTTGACAGGTCTAATAAAGGCTCTTATAGATATCACTGTGTCCACCAAAAGATTTTGTGGCACGGAGTACTTGAACATAAGTGTTTTCAACAAGACCATAGGGATCACATGATAGCCCTCCTTAGTGAATCCTCTCTCTTCTTCCATGGTTCTTTATATGCCATATAAAATAGTTAGGGCAAGAATCATCAATCATTTTATAAGCAAAATAATTCATAATGACATATCTGTGAGGTAGAGTAACTTAGAATCTGAACCAGATTCATCTGAATTTTAGTTCAGTTATCTTTGAACCACTCAATACTCTATAATCCTTTCATGGGACTACTGTGATATGGCTTTCCAGGTAAAAGTCAAACACACTGAGAAGTGAGCACTAGTAAAACATAGGCCAAGGGAAAAGCAAAGTAAATCTAGAGTCCTCCAGTGATAAGATAGATGGATTTAGAATGCAGAAACACCAGACAGTTTCCATCATGGGAAACAATTTGATTATTTTGAAAAAACTGGAGGCAAAACTAATGAGTATGGTGAGTTAGGGAGAATTTCTCTCTCTCTCTCTAATGCACAGTAGTCATTGAGTCATTGTGACCTCACTATACTCTCACAGAACTGTACTTAGCATCAATCACACTTTGGCATATTGGCTAATTTTTCAAAGAGATAATAAAGCCTGGGAACCTGATGTGAGGATGGTGGGTAAGCTTATATTTCTAAAGTATGTTATGGTTAAGGTGGTAGGGCAGCACTCTGCAGGATGCTTACAGGTACTGTTCATGCATGGCAGAGTCTATAGATAGGAAGGAAATCCTATTGGATTCTAGGCCTCCTTTGTCTTTGACTTACATGTTAGAACTTAGTTGGGTTGGTGATCAGGAGAACATATTGAAAGCCTTATTGAGTACAGCTAAACAAGTTCCTGTGCATGACTCTCAGAATCACCATGACATCCTGGACTACTTTATCATTCTCACATCTTACCTGTTATGTAGTATAATGTCCATGTAACAGGAACTAATATTTTTTCTAGATCTTGACATATCCATTCATTCCACAAATATGGATTGAGTCCTGTGGGAGACCACAAAATACTGCCCCAAACTATGAAAGATTGTTGAACTGAAGACAATTAAGAAAAAGCAGATCCAGGAAAGCTCTCTGCCTTCCCCCTATTTGCCTAAAAACAGGACATAGATTTACAAAGAAAATTTCCCCTCCATTCTACTAGGAAAAACAAAGGTTAAAACAAACTTTGTACTCCAAAAGTGACTGGACTCTTATATACCTGGCAATGGTACCAGAAGAATCTACATTAACAAGCTTTACTAACTACACTTTATCTGTATTTATTTGCTTTCCCCTAAATTGTCACCCATGGAGACTTAAAGTCCTTTTCCCTTTTTTTGCCACTTCTTTAGAAACTTACAGTTCTCTTTCGAAGATGCTACCTAAGCTGGAATTCAAAGCCACCTCCTTGCAAACAATTTATTTCCTGGGTGTCACCCATGAATATGAAGCACACATGTTAATAAACTTGTTTTTCTCTTGTTAATCTGTCTCTTGTTAAGGAGGTCCATTTCAATTTAGCATCTATGGGGGCTATTCTTTCCTTCAAAACCCTAGTATGTACTTTATTAGGGGCTGGGATCTAATGGCGAGCAAAAACACGCTCAGACTCTACTTCATGAAATTTAGGCACTAAATAGAAAAAGAGGCATCAATGAACCATTGATTGCTGCTGCCCATACTCATTTGCAAACTATAGCTTCAGTTCCATCTTAAAGGCAGAACCCTCTGACAGTATTGTTTCTTTTCAGGGATGGAAATAAAACACATTTACTGACTGTACCAGATATTTTTCTAAGCCCTTTACCTACACTATCTCACTCATTCTTCATAATAAACATACTAGGAAGGTATTATTTATTCCCACTCTGGTAGATGAGGAAATGAAGGGTCAGAGAGGTCTAGCAACTTGCCTAAGGTGAGGAAGCA